>NC_068920.1:156060121-156660121 GCF_023091745.1 Budorcas taxicolor | reverse complement strand
GGCAGAGAAAATATGGATCCCGTAAAAAGGAAAGCCAGCCACATGTGCACAGGACATGCTCACTCACATGTAGGAAAGGTCTGGCATGTTTCCCATTGGTCACTGACCTCCTCTGAGAAGGAGGGGAAGGGGTGAGGACCATCCCACTTTGCTTGGCTTACCTCTGCTTGGCTGGGATTTATTGATCAAGCAAGACAAACTTTTATAATATAAAAAAGAAAAAGAAATGCCCCAACTCCATTTGTCTTTCCCCCAAAGCTCAGTTCATCTGACCAGCTCTCCTGAAGGTGACTACTGGGTTCCCAGGGCTGAGGTCCAGAACCACAGGCCCTTGGTCCACTCCTCTTCCTATTCTGGCCCTGTGGCACCGCTGGGGGCCCTTGTCCCCATATACCCTCCCTGCCGGGCCTTACACTGGCCTCCTGGCCCTCTCTGCCTCCTCTTGGCTCTTTGGGAATGAAAGTCAAAGGGTGTCATGATGCTCAGAAGCCCGCAGCTTGAGTGTGCTGCTGACATCCTCCTTGGCCAGCCCAAGCTCTCCGTCCATGTTTTTCTTTTTAATATTTATTTATTCATTTGGCTGCATTGGGTCTTAGTCGTGGCATGCTCGATTTTTTGTTGCAGCATGTGGGATCTAGTTCCCCGACAAGAGATCAAAGCCAGGCCTACCGCCTGCAGAGTCCTAGCCACTGCACCACCAGGAAAGTCGCTGCTCTTGTTTTTAATGCATGAAGCACCCAGAGTGGCGCCAGCTCAGAGAAAAGGCCAGACACCTGAGCTAAGGTCCTCATGATCGCGGCCACTTCAGCGACTTCTCTTTCCCACTTCCAGTTGTCCTTTTGTCCTTTCTTCCTTTGCCCTCAGCCTTCTGCCCTCTCTCTCCCTCTCCTCTCTTTCTCGAAGCGGATCTGAGGCTCCAGCCGCACAAAGGCAAGCTCTCCCTGCTCTGGCCCCACTCACTTGATCGGCTTCACTCTCACAGCTACTCCATGCTCTGAAATCCCCGCCAGTCCACCTCACTCCCGCCTGTGTTCCCCACATTTCTCCTCTTGGCCTGCCCGGGGCCCCTCCAGGACTGTCAGTTGAATGCTTTCTGTCCTTCAGGACTATTTAATGGGCACTTCCTCTAGGGAGCCCACCCATGTCCCTGGCATCCTCCTGTGGGCTGTCATAACACCCTGGGTCCCTGGGAGGTGGGGAGCCGAGCAGCCTGACATGGGTTCAGATCTAGTCTCGCAAACCTCAGTTTATCCATCTGTAAAATAGGACAACTCTAGTAGCTACCTCACAGGTTGTCAGGAGGGTTTGTGAGCTCGGATGCAAACACTGCCTCTCCTCCCATCTCTGTTTCACCAGCACACTGCCGCCTCTCAATGCACGGCTCCCTCTGGGTTTTGGTCAACGCTTGCATTAACCCTGGAGACAATGGTGCTGCCCTCAGGGAGGGCCCACGTCCCTCTCATTGGGCATGTGGGGGTCTCTGTGCGGGCACACAGCTGAGATGCCCCAGGCTGGCATGAGCTGGCCCCAAGAGGAGGCGGGCTGCCCAGGGGCGGGTAGGGGGCAGCTGGTGCCTGATCTGTTCAAAGGCCAGCGATTCTCCACGCTGCTGATGGGTGGTGGGGGGTGTCGGGTAGGCCCACTCCTGCTGAACACACACCACCTGGGGAGGGGGTGGTGGGGATCAGAGATTTGGCGACCCCGCCCCTGCAGCCCAGCACGGGGGGTGGGGGTGGGGGTGCACCGAAGGGGCCTTTGTTTCCCTGGAAAAGAGGGGCCACCTCCCTTCTCCAGACAGCCCTCCTGGAGCAGCCCCACTGCTGGCTGCTGCACCGCCCCAAGCTGGGTGAGCCTCTTTTTTGCCAACACTCAGTAAATACTCAATACTGCATTAAAGCAATAAATAGACATTTTAAGGAAACCAAGACTCAATTTAGCCACCAGAGTCAGGAGCAGTGGTTAGGAGGGCTGCGGAATGTCACCACACAGCTGGCAGCCCCGCCCCCGCCAACCCCCCCCCCCCCGCCAACCCCCCCCCCGCCCCGCCCCAGGTTGAGGGGGACACTGAACAATGGGCTGTGCCAGGCTGTGCTGCCCCTCCCCCATCAGGTTAGGGGGGAGGGGCGACGGGGGTTGGGGGGGGCAGGCGGTGGTGGTGGATGTGAGTAGGTGGGTAGGTGGGCTGGGCTCAGGCAGCCCCTGAGCTGGAAGAAGCCAGAGGCCGAAGGGCCTGGTGGGAACACCCCCTGCCCTGCCCCCAACCTGGGGATGATAACAATAATGGCATAGGAGCAACAATGGCTGCCAGAAAGCATCCTCACAGAGTGGGCCCTTGCTCGGTGACAAGCACCACGCTAAGCACTGAAGAGGCAACATTTTATTTTATGCTTCACCCCCTCTAATAAGATAGAGATCTTTATCCCCATTGCACAGGTGGAGAAATTGAGGCTCAGAGAGCCAAATTACTTTGGTCAAGAACCAGAACGATTCTGGACAACTTGTGCATTTATTAAGCACCTAGTATAGATCTCCTGGAGAAGGGAATGGCAACCCATTCTACTAGTCTTGCCTGGAAAATTCCATGGACAGAGAAGTCTGGCGGGATACAGTCCATGGGGTCACAGAGAGTTGGACACGACTGAGCAGCTAACACCACAGGCCATGTCACATGTTCTCTCTTGTGACACATCCCCATTCTACAGACGAGGGAACTGAGCCTCCAAGTGGGGAAGGGACTGGGAAGTGATGCAGCCCAGCTCCCGATCCACAGGAGGAAGAATGTGCTATCCCCCACTCCGAGCTGGTCCGTCTGATTGGGTCCGGGAGCGTGCTAGGCTGAGTGGGGGACTTGGGGGGGCTGGGGCCTGTGACATGGTCTCCAGAGTTATGCGGGCAAAACAAACAAGGCTCCTCTGTGCAGGGCTAGGGGATTTGTGTTCATTGCCGTGGAAACCACACAGAGCGTTGGGGGGAGGGGAGCCTGGCGCTGGAAGACCCCCACAGCCGCAGACCTGGGGCCAGCTGTGGGTGGCCTGGAGGCCGCTGGAGGCCAATGAGAGGTGGCTGGACAGGTGTCTCTTCCACCTGGTGTCTCCTGGGCTGGGTGGGAGGCAAGACCCTGGCACAGGATTCAGACCAGGTTCTGCGGGCGCTGCTGGCACAGGTGGGTGGAGGAGCCCCGTTGGTCAGGACGTGCCAAAAATACCAGGAGAGATAAGAGCAGCAACTTCTACCCACCAGGCTAAAAATAGGCCCACGCTGGGAGGCGGAGAGGCTGGGAAGGGAATTCCCCACAGATGGCCTGGCCCGCTGCCCCTGCGATGTGGGTGGCCTGGTCAGGGATGAGCCCATTTTATAGGCAGGACAACCGAGGCCAAGGCGAGGATCAGGGCCCTAGCACGTGGTCTCAGAGAAGGCTCTCTCAACGGTGAGGCCTGGCTCTGAGCCAGGCACTGCCTGGCAAGTGATCTGCAGGCCTGCCTTCCTCCAAAACAAACCGGGGTGACGAGGGTAGCAACACTGCAGTCGTTGCCGTTTACTCCATGCTCATTATCTGCCAGGCACCCTTCTCACATCTCATGTGTTTCAGCCCATTCTAGGAATGAGGAAAAAATTATCCCCACTGGACAGATGAGGAAACTGAGGCTCACAAAGCTCCCTTACCAAAGGCACACAGCTGTGGGAAGTGACAAAGCTGGGATTCGAACCCAGGTCTCTCTGACTTCAGAGCTGTAAAACCTTAGGTTGTTCCCTTGAGTCACTGCGTCTCAGAGAGGGGCATTCACCGGCCCCAGGTCACACAGCCGCAAAGCCAGGACTAGGAACCAGGGCTTTCTGACTCCCAGGTCCAGGAATCTTCTTCAGGTCCCAAGTGGGTCACCACAGCCAGCACCGTCCTCTTTGCCAGCAGTGTGTGAACTGCGCCTGTTTGTTCTTCCCATGGGGCAGCCCTGCCCGCACCCCAGCCTCCTCCATCCGTGTCTCTGAGCTGAGGATGCCAGCCTCGCTGCATGTCCCCTGTGACACAGCCCCGCCCAGAGGCAGGCCAGGCCAGGACCTGGGGCTGCCCCCGTCTAGACACTTCTCGAAACTCTCGAGGGCCTGGCCTGGCTGGGCCTAGCAACAATGGGCCCTCTGTGCCCAGCGCAGGGCCTGCTCTAACAGGCCGCCCCCCGGCTCCCAGCCCAGCCCCACACACTTCCGCAGTACCTCCCCAGGCCCCCGTGGTGCCCACCCTGGGAGCAGGCATCCTTCCCCCTGAGGGCAGGGCGTGGGAGTCGCACGGCAGCAAGACCAGGGAACTGGTTCTGCAGAATTCCCAGCCCCGTGCTCCCAGACTGGGAGCCAGGAGGTCTCCAGGGACAGGAACCAGGCCAGACTCCATGTGCAGGCTGGGACATTTTAGTCCCTGCCACGATGCTCAAGCCAAGAGGCTCCTGGCCCCATTTTGCAGCTGGGGAAAGTGAGGCTGAAGGGAATTCTCTGGTGAGGTCACTGGTAACTATAAATAAATGCACATTTCCTGGGCAGGTATGTTGCTGTTTAGCAGCTCAGTTGTGTCTTTGTGACCCCCATGGACTGTAGCCCTCCAGGCTCCTCTGTCCATGGGCAAGGATACTGGAATGGGTTGCCATTTCCTCTTCCAGAGATCTTCCCAACCCAGGTAGAGTAATTATTATTATTATTAGGCTCCCATGCCCTGAGCAGTCACTCATGCCAGGCCCCCGCTAAGCCATATCTCTCAACCATCACAGTCTCCCAACACAAGATACTAAATGAACGCCATTCACCAAAACACAAACTGAGAGAGATAAAGTGACTCCCGTAAGGCCATACAGCAGGCAAGTGACAGACTGGCGGTGGTACCCAGGTCTGCCTGACTCCAGACTTCTTTAACCCACAAGGTGCTGGGGGGAGTGGGGGGAGGGGTGCAGGAAGCCCACAGGTACCCTCCACGCCCAGTGGGCCTAGTGTGGGGAGAGGCCTGTTTCCAGCCCTTCTGCCTCCACAATCCCCGCATTGTTGATTCATTAGGTAATTTCCCTGGAAGCACCAGCTGTTCGGAGGGTGGGGAGATGAGTGATTGAGGCGGCTGGGGTCTGCGGGGCCACCGGGCTGGGGGGCGCTGCAGGCCTGCCTGGGTGAGGGCAAAGGTCACACCTGGCCAGGTGTCCTCCCGGCTGGGATGGCCACACCTTGCAGGACCCCTCCTAGGACACTAGGAGGGATAGGCCAGCCCCTCTTACCGGGGCCTGGCTTTTTCAGGTACCTACTCAGGGCCGGGCCACAGCCCCACCGCAGGCTGGTGGGCGGGGAGGAGTGGGCAGGGACCCCAACAGAGCCCCAGGCTCTGGCGGCCCAGCTGAGTTGGGGCAGGCGGGGCGGAGGGATGGGCGTTCCAGGGCTGCCTCTCCATAGCCTGCAGGCTGGCCCATTAAACCTGCTCCGTTGCCCAGTAAACAGACAGCAACCATGTGCTACGGCTCAGCTTCAGCGCCTCCCACCTGCCAGCCCTCTGCCCACCGGCTGGAGCCGCTGCCAAGGAGATGACCGACTGCCGCATCCCTGGGCTACCTTGCTCAGAACCTGCCCTGATGCTGCAAGAGCTCCTAGCAAGAAGCCAACGGAACTGCAAAGGTCACCCTGCTTGGAGTGTCCACACCCCCAGAGGTCACCCTGCTTGGGGTGTCCACACTGGCCTCAGAACTCACTTTGGGTGGGGTTTCCACACTGGTTGCAGAAGCCACTTTGGGTCAGGGTGTCTATACTGGCCTCAGAGATTGTCCTGCATGGAGAAGTTTTTCACTGTTGATTCCCGGGGCTATCTCCTTCGGAGGCTAGACCTTAGATCCTGGGTTTTCAGGGACGTCGGTGGGGTCCCTTGACTGGTTCAGCATTCCTGCTTTGACCCCACAGCACCTGCCTGGGCGTCCCCTGTGATGACACACACTGAAGGCCCTGATACTGCCTGTTTCATTGCTTGTGTCCCTATCCCAACCTGAGAACCACAGCGGGCACTGACCACAGCTGGCTGGCTTGGTTACAGTTGCAGCCCCGGCCCACGTGGGATGCTCAGAGAAGATGAGCGTTAGATGAAGGAAGGAAGGGACAGGTAGATGGATCACCTGAATGCTCACACAGCCAGGAGATCCCTGTGACCTCTAGGACTTGAAGCCCTGCTACGGTGCTGACTGTGTTCTAGACTTTGGTACATGCGCTTTACAAATTACGAACCCAGTTAACCCTCATAGTGCCCTGTGGAGCTGGGTCTTGCTACTACCTTGATTATAGACTTGATTATAGATAAGAAATCAAGGGCTTCCCTGATGGCTTAGACAGTAAAGAATCTGCCTGCAATGCAGGAGACTTGGGTTCAATCCCTGGGTCGGGAAGATGCTCTGGAGAAGAGCATGGCAACCCACTCCAGTATTCTTGCCTGGAGAGTCCCATGGACAGAGGAGCCTGGAGGGCTACAGTCCACAGGGTCGCAGAGTCAGACATGACTGAGCGACTAACACTGCTACTGTAGATGAGAAAACTGAGCCACAGAGAGGTTAAGCAACTTGCCAAAGCCTCACAGCGGTCAAGCTGGGTTTGACCCAGGCTACGTGGCTCCAGAGTCCATGCTAATTGCGTTATTATTATACTGGCCTCAGAAAGTCCTTCCTGGGCAGCTCCAAGAAGGTATACACCAACCAGAGAAAGTTCATATTGCCTTGGCCACACCAAGACAACCTCTAAGGTTAGTGGAGACATTCACAGAGAGGACAGCCTCTGAGGCCAGTATAGACCACTCCACATAAGACGACCTCTGCGGCCAGTGTAGACACCCGCCCACTGGACCATCTCTGAAGTCAGGCCAGTATCTGCAGCCAGATGACTGAGCAGGTCCCTGCACTGACCTGAACGTGGAGGAGGCTGGATGGGCCAGGGCCCGCCCTGCTTGGGCGGGGAGGAGGGGTGGGCGCCTGCAGGCCTGGCCGGTCCCCGGCCCAGCTGGGGCGCAGGAGGGCCTCCGGGGGTTGGGGGGTGGCGTGAAATTACCATTCGTCACTGAGGGGCTGCTGCTGGAGGGAGCCTTCCGGGCCCAGCTGGGAGGGGGTCAGTCGGCGCCCCTGGACATGTTCCGTCCGGGCCCAGGTCCCTCCTCACCACCTGCCCAGCACTGGTGGCCAGGACAGGAACCAGACAGGCCTGGGGCACGAGTCGCCTGAAGCTGTCATGCTCTGCGGGGGCAGGGGGTCCATTCAGGCCTGTGACAAGGCCCTTCTGGGACCAGACAAAAGGCACCAACCAGCTCCCAGCAACAGAGAGGGAGGAGCATGTGTGTGTGTGTGTGAGAGAGAGACAGCATGTGTTTGCACTCATCTGTGTGTATATCTGTGTACATTTGTGTGAGTTCTGCGTGTATAAGGGAGAGGAGGCCCCAACAGACCCGCCCTAACACCCTGGCTCCAGCCCCAGGAAGCACAGCCCCTCGGCCCCCTGAAAGGCTCCTGCTAGCCCCAGGTCGGGCCGCCCTGTCCATGGCGACACACTTCTAGGTTTCTCCAGCCCCAGTAGAGGCTTTCCACTCCCGCCAGGAAGCGCCTGCTCCCTATTCTCCAAACTAGGCTGGAGAGGGGCAGGGGTGCTCTCTGGATTGGGATGCCTGGCCTTTCCTGCTGCAAATTAATGCAAATGACTTTCCAAGGTTTTGGCTTGATAATTTGATTATTTGTTCAGCATTTATCTTAAGCAAAGTGGATGACAAATAACTGCAAACTAATGTGATAAAAACCATTTATAAAGCTGCCTGGTTCGGGGGGCCTTCCCCTAACTATTTATGACAAGGTAATAACGCTGCCGCGTGCGTCCGCCTGGCTTTAAATTGGTTACTTAGAGGCATGATGGATGAGGGGCGAGGCCACCTTCTTCTGAGGAGAGCTCCTGATTTCTGATCTCATTTCTGGGGATAATGAATTATATCTAATTAGTCCTTCCCAAATCTAATCAGGAGGTGGGAACTTGGACCAGGGGGAGGGTGCTGGTGGGTGGCAGAGAGGGCAGAGGGTCAACAGGCAGGGTGCCCCCAGGCCCCTGGAGGCCTGGCTGCCCGTGGGAGGGGGGCAGGCCAAACTGGAGGCTGGCTTGCTTCCAGATCCCCCTCTCCCCACCCCACCCCGACCCATGCCCTGGCCCAAAGGATCTTGAGTTGACAAGTCCCGCCCTGGCTGTAGACCCTTCCCCACTCTCCCAGACTCCAAACCTGGCAGGTGGTACCCTTTCCAGGCTCAAGCCTCCTGCCTCATTGGCCTCACCTCACCCCTCCCCCAACTCCTACAACCCCGCCACCCTCTCCATAGAGACAGTCTCTCCTTATTCGGGCCTCCCTGACCTTTGCACTCACGGGAGCTTTCCCTCTGTGCCCTCTGCACCTAGGACTCTGCAAGGAGGCTATCATGTCCATATCAGGTCCTGTAGCCCCCTCTTCTGAGAAGGCTTCTTCTATCCCACCGTTCCTTCCCCCAAGGGAAGCTCCAAGGCCCCTTGTCCATCCCTCCTCTGGACTGCTGGCCCACGCTGGACCTTGACACTAAATGAAAGTGGCACCCCTTCTTCTGGACCTGAACCAGGTGAAAAAGTGTGAGATACGTTTCCGTCTCCCACTCACCCCCTTGCAGCAAAAACAGCCTGTACTAACAGTTCATAAGCAGCCCTGGGTGCTCTCACAGCACTCACAAAACAGCCTCAGGGGCTCCCTGGGTTGTCTTACGTCTCTGTGTGTTCCACGCCTAACACAGAGGCTGGCACACAGCGTGTCCTCACTGATTGCTTGCTGAACGGATGGATGCATTAAGATCCTCCCACTTCCAGAGTTCTGGCTCCAGGGCTGCAGGGTGTCCACGCCCCTGTGAAGTGACAAGGGCTCCACAAGGGGGACACCCTGCTGCTCTCCCTCGAGAGGCTTCTGGGATCCAAAGCCCACGGCTCACTCCCTCTCCAATGCCCCCAACCCTGCCCACTGCAGGTAGGCAGCCCCTGGCAACAGGTCCCAGCTAGGCAGCACAGATGAGCAGAGTTCTGTTTGCAGAGAACTGAAAGTATGGTCAGGTTTCCAAGCACGCTTTGCCTCTTCTGGGCCTTTCGTGTGTCATCAAATACCTGTCCAATCTTTTAAAAAGGCCCTCCGGTGTTTCTTCGGCACTACCCACCGCATCTGTGTTCTTTAACATCATTATTTTCCTTCACAATCAGACAGTCTCTTTTTTGGCTGCACCACATGGCTTGAGGGATCACCGCTGACCTGGGATTGAACCTCGGCCCCAGGCAGTGAATGCACCAAGTCCTAACCACCAGACTGCCAGGGACTTCCCACAGTCGGACAGTTTTTGGTCCACTTTGTCACACTGGTCATGTCTACCTTCGTGAGAAGAAGGTTCCTGCTTGCTAGTGGTAGTGCTTTTATCCTGACCACTTGTTTTACTTTGTATTTATTTATTTATCTTCGGGCTGTGCTGAGTCTTCGCTGCTGTGCAGGCTTTTGGGCTTTTCTCCGGCTGTGGTGAGGGGGCTGCTCTCTACTTGCCGTGTGTGGGCTTCTCACTGCAGCGGCCTCTCTGGTTGCAGAGCACGCGCTCTGGAGCATGGGCTCAGTAGCTGTAGGGCAAGGGCTCAGCTGCTCTGCGGCATGTGGGATCTTCCCGGATCAGGGATCGAACCCATGTCTCCTGCATTGACAGGCGGATTCTTTACCACTGAGGTGTCAGGGAAGCGCTTGTTTTACACTTTGTTTTTTTTTGAAAGCTCAGAACAAAGTGTAATAAAGTAGTCCCTCCAAAATGCATACAAGTTGATTAAAAGCTGGCAATGGGGCCAGGTGAGTGGCTGGGAAGTGGCCAATGCCAATTCACAGGAGTGTGACTCCTTCTTCCGTCAGGTGATGGGCAAGAGTTGGATCAAGGACGGAGGGCAGTTTTGGGTACCAGCACACCGCATCTCCAAATGCGGCCACACCACAGGGGAAGGTCAGAAAGTCTGGCGTTCCTCCATCTCAGTGGTCCACCTCATCAGCCAGGGGTGATTTTGCCTCCCCAGGGGACTTCAGCGATGTCTGGAGGTGTCTTGGATTGTCATGGCTGGGGAGTGGTGATATTGGCATCTCGTGGGTAGAGGCTAGGATGCTGCTGAACTTCCAGGACCATCCCCCGCAACACAGAGCAACAGTGCCCAGCCTGGTGGCCTGACCAGCCGAGGGCATGGAGGCCTCCACCCTCCTGTTGGGCACCGAAGCCCTACCTGCCCCAGGTCCCTCGAGTTCCCTGAAGCATCAAGTCCCTTTCTTCCCTGGCATATGACCCTCAGAAAGGCCTTCTCCAAGCAGTTTCCTTGCCGTTCGTCCTTGTCTGTTTGACACTATGTGATGCGGGGTAGGCAGCTTCCTCTGGAGGTCTTGGTCAGTATTTCACTTCATCAAAAGGGGCCTCTGATGCGCAGGCACCAGGCAAGGGCTGAGGGCTTGACACCTGCCCATTTTTCTTTCCTCATACAAGATACCTGCAAAAACCGAGTTTGTTAACAGGAAGAGGAAAAAAAAAATCTCTCCTGATGAACTTATCAGCCTCTTGTGGTCAGACCTCAGGGATTCTCTACTCCATCCTGTTTCCCCTTCTGTCTCAGCTGCCAGGATGCTCAGAGCTCAGTGGAATTCTCTTCTAGGGAAAGTATCAGCTTGGGTGCTTAACTGACTTCCCTTGCATTCTCCAGGGAGCCGAGCCACTGCTTTTAAGAAGCTGGACGGCTTTGAGGAAATAGCACGTAAGCATCATAAACAAAGATGCACAGCCCTGTCCCTGAGCAGCCAAGCCAGTCACTCTATGGATCGCTTGCCTCGGTATCACATTCAATGACTGGAATGGCAGCATCCGATCTTCCGACTCTGCTAAAAACCCGTGGATCGCATGCTTTGAAATGGTGGATTTTATGTGATGTGAATTATCTGTCAGACAAAACAGCAGCAAAACCATTTCCCACTGAGGCTTAGAGAAGTGACATGATTTGCCCAAAGGTTGATTCAGTCATTCAACAAACCAGCAAAACCCAGGCTTTCGTGGTGGCTCAGTGGTAAAGCATCTGCCTGCGAATGCAGGAGACACAGGTTCGATCCCTGGTCCAGGAAGATCCCACATGCTGCCGAGGCAGCTAAGGCCATGAGCCACGACCACTAAGCCCGAGTTCGGGAGCCCATGTACTGCAACTACTGACGCATGCTCACCTAGAGCCCGCGCTCCCCAACAAGAAAAGCCACCGCAGTGAGAAGTCTGCGCACCGCCACCGGAGAAAAACCCCACTCACCACAACTAGGGGAGACGCCAGCGCAGCAAGGAAGACTCAGCACAGCCAGAAATGAATGAATGAATGTCTGTTGCTGTTGTTCAGCCTCTAAGTCATGTCCGACTCTTTGCAACCCACTGCAGTGCGCCCAGCTACCCTGTGCGTCACTATCTCCCAGAGTTTGCTCAAACCACGTCCATTGAGTCGGTGATGCCATCCAACCATCTCATCGTCTGCTGTCCCCTTCTCCTTCTGCTTTCAACCTTTTCCCCCAAAACAAATAATTTTTAAAAAAACCACATAGCAAAACCCCTCTTTCTGTGCTGCTTCTGCTGCGCAGAGCTTCTCAGCTAGTCCAAGGCAAAGCCAGGATTCCTGTCTGGGATGCCAGTCATCCCTGCCTGGAACCCCCCTTCCATCTGCCTGTCTTCTCTCCCGGGATGGAATTCCCTTGCACTGGGAAGGGGACCCACAACGTCTGGCGCCCTGGGAAGCCCCCTCAGCCCCACCCATCAGTGCTCCATTTTGTTCTTCAAGAGAACCAGCTGGGTGTCTGGGGCAGTGAGGGCTCCTAGACCTTCCCATCAATGGGGGCCACATGCGAGCGCTAGAGGGCAGGTCTGGCAAGGTCCTCAGGGCTGAGCTGGGGACACCCTCCTGGCTCTGACTCCAGGCCAGGGCATCTTTGGGAACCCCCCAAAAGTTAACTATTCCACTACAAAAGCACAGCTTTATCCCATTCGTGCCCACTGCTTCCCTGGCTCCTCCTGGGCCCTGCTCACAAGGTATCGCAACCCACCATTTCACAGGGTGAAGGGACTCGTCCATGGTCACCCAGCAGGCAAAAGCAGACCCAGGACTGTGTGTCACACCTGACCATACTCTTCCACTGGCCTGCTTTGTTTCCTGGGGCATGCTTCCTGCTCTGCATCCAGAAGGCACTTAATAATTTATTAATGTTTATTTCCTTCTCCAGAGACAGCTGCTCAGGCCTTGGCACTCAGGTCCCAGGTGAGAGTGGTCACAGGGGGAAGGCCCGCTTCTGGGACATGTGGCTACAGTTTGGCAAGAGCAACTCTCTGCCTCCACTGGCTGCCATCCTCGGCTGTCTGTCCCCACCTGGGCACCTACGACCACCCACCCACCTGTCCACTGATCATTCACACAAGCTCGATTTGGGGGCCTGCTCCCAGCCATGTAGACACCAGGCTCTCAGCACCAATACACACCAGCTCTGCCTTCAAGTTATTTGCTGTCTCTGGGGAAGACCAGTGAGTAAACAGACTGTGATAATACGAAGGATGGGGGCTGCAGGACCCCAGCCGAGGGGCAGCAAACCCAGGCGGAGTGCTGGGGAAGGCCCCCTGGATGTGGCCCTCCAGCCAAAACCTGCAGGAGGGGCGGGGTTACCCAAGAGAAGGAGGCAGCAGTGGGCACAGGGTCCCAGCAGAAGGGAGGGTTTGGGAGGGTGGCATTTCGGGGGCCCAGCGAGTACCTCAGAATGAACACAGCGTGCAAGAGAGTGGCAGCCGGGAGGTGGGCAGGGCAGAGCCAGAGTGTTTCATATTCTTATCCTAACAGTGGAGCTGCAGGACCTCTGGGGTACGTGGTGATGGAGCTGACACTGTGGTGGAGAAGGAGGGCCCAGTTACAGCTGCCACTGTGGGTGGGTGGGTAGGCAGGGCCCAGCCTGGAGCAGGAGAGCCCAGGTACCATGGAGAGATGAAGCAGTGATGGGAGAGCGATGGGAGGTTGGAGAGAAGCAGTGTGTATGTCAATCGCTTAGTCGTGCCTGACTCCTTGAGACCCCATGGACTGTAGCCCACAGGGCTCCTCTGCCCATGGGATTCTCCAGGCAAGAATACTGGAGTGGGTTACCACGCCCTCCTCCAGGGGATCGTCCGAACCCAGGGAACGGACCCAGGTCTCCCGCACTGCAGGCAGATTCTTTACCGTTGGAGCTACCTGGGAGAGAGAGTTCTAGAAACGACTGGGGTCAGGTTAATGTCCAGGCTTTGATGACTGGATGCACAGGATGAGGAGTGGAAATGAGGGGTACCAAGACAATACGCTGATTTTTAAGTGCGGGAGCCTTGTGGACAGAGGGGGCATTTTTTTAAGACAAAACAATGAACCCTGGGGGTTAGGGGTGGGGGTAGGAGGGAGACCGATTTGGCTACAGAAGGACAGTGGGAGGCATCCTTGTGACAGAATCTGTCTGTACTTCATCTGAGGTTGTGGATTCGGAATCCGCACTAGTGATCAGACTGCAGTGAACTCACTCGAATGCAGGTAACACTGGGGAAATCAGAATGGTAAGTGGTGTCCATCTCTAAGTCGAGAGGTTGTACTTCAGTTGTGCACGACGTCACCACTGGGATGTTATTTCTTACAACTGCCTGAGATTCTATGATTATCTCAAAATAAAAAATTAATTTAAAAATATCTACTTAAAAAAATAAAACCAAAATTAGGGGATCAGGAGCTTGGGATGGGGGATGGGTCTCAAGCTAACTCAACTCCTAACACAAAAGGACCCAGGCCCTGTGACACCCTTGGGCCCCCTGCTCTGTCCTTGCCTTTGGGATCCCTGGCCCTGGGCTGGACAGTCTCCCTCACCTGATATGGCCTCTCGCTGGGGTTCTTTCTTCTCCATAAACGTGTCCAGGGCCACACCTCAGCATCGCGCACCTCCTCACTCCCCCTGTCCTCGTTGTACCCGGGTGACCTGGGACACTACTTACCTACCCACCCCCTGGTTCCCATGGGAGGGTGCGGACGGGTGAGGACCAGCATCAGCGGGGAAGCCCGGTTCCAGGCACAGACTTGAGCCCCTTCCTTTTGTGGTCTGTGCAGAGCAGGTCCGCACCGTGCCCACCTGCGTGCACAAAGTCACACACAGGCAGGAGATGTGCACAGAACCCAGCACAGCCGTGCGCGCGCACACAGAGACAGGGAGACGCACAGGTACACCGACCTGCGCACACAGAGACAGTTGGTGCGGAAAGATGCATGCACACTCATGGAGGAGCAATGGGGACCCGCGCAACCCTGGAGCCCAGACCCTCCCAGGCTGTCTGCCCACCCCCCTCCCACCTGCAGGACGGCTTCCCTGCCAGGTGCAGTTATCACGCCCCAAACAAATCCCAGCTGATAAGGACAGTGCCTTTGAACCGGAGCCCTCCCCTGGGCTGTGATCAGATAAGCTCAAGGGGAAGAAAGAGAAAACCCCCTGCTCTTTCCTCAGACTCCTGCTGCGCCGCTGCTCCCGCAGAGGAGCTGCCTGCGGGCCTGCAGCCCCTGCCCACCCTCTCAATCATGTGAGGATCACAGGCAGGTGACAGGCCGCTCCTCCGGTTTGGGTTTCAACTGGGGGAGCTGCAGCCTCGGGCAGCCTAGCTGGGGCCCCTTACACCTGGGTCTGATGGGCCACTAGGGGGGGTGGCCTCTGTGGTGAGGATCCTGCCTCTTGGGGACCCCCAAGCTTCAGGCACCCTGGCTTGCGGCTTTGTGTTTTTTTTTTGTCTCAAGGGCCCTTGTTTATAGGATTCCCCTATTTTGTGGAGTCCCCTAAGCTCATGCCTTGGCTTCTGCAGTTTTCTTTTCAAACTACATTGTGGGATCCATATAAGACCCTGGCTTGTAGGTACCTGTCCCACCCCTAAGGAGGCTAGTCTGCCGGACCTGTGGGTGCGCATCTGGGCTTGTAAAACCCTCAGCTCAGGGCCTGGCTTTGTGGGTCCTCATCTCAGAGACCTGGGGAACTCAGTCCTGTTCTCTGAGGCTCTAATCTCTGAGCCTTCATCTTTCAGAAGCTGGGTCTTCAGGATCCCGTCCCCCACTCCTGCCCCGCCCCGCCCCGCCCCACACAGCCAGGCACTGAGACCCAGGACGGGCCTGGGGGAGAGGGGTCAGGCAGGCAGGTTAAAGGGGCAGCGTTCCCACGGCCTGCCTGGGGCTGCGACATAATTAGAGGTCTCAGGTGTGTGTGTGTTGCAGGGCGGGGCTGGGCTGGAAGGGCCTTCGTTTTGTTTATCTTTCACAAAGACCCCCACCAGGGAGCCACTGTCCCCCTTGAGACAGCTCTGCCACTCAGCTCTGGGTTGCCCCCAGTTCCCTGCACCCTCTCCTCACACCTGCCAGCTGCCGGCAGGACAGTAGCCCTTGGAGGTCCAGGGACCTGCATGGGGTCTGTGGCCAACAGGCTGGGGCTGCCCTGGAGCCCAGGGCGGATCCGAAGCCTCTCCTGATCCTCCTAGCCCTCCCTCCAGGTGCCTCCCCGCTCAGCTGACTCGACAGAAAACCCCATGATTTATTTCTGCCCAGGAGCAGCCTCTGCCCAGGATACAGATGGAGGAGGATCCATCCATTCAGGCCCCTGGAGGAGACAGAGAAAGGAGAGCGGAGAAGGGGAGACAGAGAGACACGCACAGATACACGGAGAGGGGAGCAGGCCTGTCTCCGCCCTGGAGCCCCATCCGGGCCCCTGTCCCCACATCCTCCCCACCCCCGCCTCATCTGGGCCTTAGCAGACCCAATTACTTATAATAAACAATTCCGTTTATCTTTATCAGAATCATTATCTAAATTGGCTACATGACACATACTGTTCTCTAAGTGCGCCCCGGGGAGGAGGGGACATAAAAGCCGGGTTCTGCACTCCGTAATTATCCCTCGATGGGCCATAAACCATCACACTGGTGTTTAAAATAGGTATGGTGAGCAGTTTCCCCGCCCGCGGAGGGCCGCCCAGGGCACCCACGGAAAAGGATGTGCTGGAAGTTTTGCTGCAGCCACAACTTCCAACTGCATGGTGGCTCCCAACGGGGGCCCCTCAAGAGGCTGGCGGCCACACTGTTCTGGGGACCCCCCAGGCGCGCCAGGCCAGGCCCGAGCGCTGGGCAGCCGAGCAGTCAGCCAGGAGGCTGCGCCACAGGGCCGTGTTGGGGCTCTCCCACTGCCTTCCTGGCGTAAGGAATGTTCTCTTTCCAGGACCGCTGGCCCTTTCTCCCCCGCCGATGCTGACTTGGGTTTTCCTCACTGTTTGCAGAAGCGCCTCCACAGCTGGCGGGGCTGGTCTCCCCCTCACCGTCCCCCGGGGAGGCGCACGTCAGCATCTCATTTGTGATTAAAACAAAACACCAGGCTGTCCCCCGGAGCCCTGCCTGCCTCTCAGCTGACCGGTCTGCGTTGCGGCTCTGGCCTTGTCTTCCCAGAGGCCTCTGCGCCCTCTGGGTTCCAGGAGGGCTGACCAGGGGCCGCGTCCCCCACACACAGCCTATCCCTCTGGAAGCCAGGTTCTGTGCTCAACCTGCTAGCACAAGCTGCTCTGACGCTTGAGCATGGCAGAAAGCCCATTATCTGAGGCCTGGCCCTCCCGGAGACTCAGAGGTAATCAGACAAGAGATCCCGCTGTGCGGACCAACAGGGATAAAGGCCGCTGTGAAAGAGGGGCTCCTGGTGGACCTCTGCCTGGGGGCACGGAGAGAGGATGGACTGGGGCTCACCAGGCTGAGAAGAGGAAGAAAGAACAGTCTCATTGGCAGAAATGGCAGGGGCAGAGCTTTGGAGTCAAGAATGAGCCTGATGTTTGAGAACAATTGAAAAAAAAAAAGAGAGTGCCTAGAACAGTGGTTCTCGGGGTGAAGCTTCCAGAACAGTGACCACAGCCTGGAGGCCCGGAACCTTATTAGAAATGCAAAATCCTCAGGCCCCACCCCCGATGTATTGGATCAGAAACCCTGGGGAAGTGTTATAACACACTAGCTTGTTGGTAGTTTGTACAAACTACGGTTTGCGGTTATTTTAACAAGTCCTGGGCGGGGTGGTGGGGGGTAGAGGGGTGGTTCTGACACCTGCTCTGGTTTGAGAACCCTGGTGCCAGAGTATACACAGGAGGGAAGTTGGGGGTTGGGGGGGACGCAGGGAGGTATAGCAGGTGAATGCCTGTAGGGGGTTCCCAGAAGGTCTCGAGTCCCTGGAAGGGTCTTGGGTTTTAAGCGAGGGAGTGATAAAGTCAGATGACATTTTAAAAAGCGTGCTTCAGGGCGGAGGGAGCAGCTGGCAGGCAGGGGGCTGAGGCAGCTGTCCGGGGTGGGAAGAAAGAAGGAAAGCCTGGGCCGGGGGTGGCCAAGGGGACAGGGAGAAGGGCAGAGGTCTGAGTGACAGTCAGGAGGGCAGACGGCCAGGATGTAGGAGGTGAGGGAGAAGGAGGTGTCAAAGAGCCTGACCTGAGCACCAAGACGACGACGGAGGCGGTAAAGAGGGGTCGATGGGTTGGGGCGGGGACCACGACTTCACGGTCAGTGGTGTCTCAGGGCCCTGCAGACCCTCATGTGAGGAAGTCAAGAAGTCTGACACTGTCTTGGCAGGGAGCTCCAGATCGGGAAGTTTCTGATGTGTAGAGGGGGCTGGAAGTCACGGCCCCCCTCCGCCCGATTACTCCCCATCACTATGGCCGCAGCCTCCCCATGGTCCCGTGCAGCCTGGCGGCTCCCTCCCAGGGCCTCCACTGGCCACTCAGCATCTCTCCACTGAGTGAGTCTAGCATCATCTTTAGCTGGACAGTCATCCCCTTCCGCATCTGAGCCCCTGGCTGGCTGAGCCACCGCCCTGCCCGTCCCTGAGCTCCCGGCTTCAAATTCATTATTTTCCCCACACTCCCTAAGCGAGGGATGATGGGCATCATTTTACAGATGAGAAGAAACGAAGACTGAGAGAGGTCAAATCAGCGGCCCAAGGTAACACAGCAAACAAGCGAGAGGCGCTCAGATCTGAACCCACGCCCAGCCCCCCGCCTCCCCCCGCCCCGAAGGCACCTGCGTTCCTCCTCAAGAGGGAGTCGCAGACCTGTCCGGTCCTCCCAGGGGAGAAAGGAGCTAGTGCCCATGGTGGTGGGCAGAACTGAGGGGGGCTGGGACCTGCCTTTGAGGGAGGCATGGGAGCCTCCAGGCCTCCTTAATGTGCCCATAACTCATTCCCTGGGTTCGCTAATGTTCCCTGCTATTAGTGCTGAGCACAGCTAAGCAAACTACAAAATATTCCTCTGACTCAACAATCAATTTCCATATTGTTACAAATGGAGTCCATGCCTGCCACGGTTCATTTTTCTTCAAGGGCCTTTTTCTCCCCGCCCCCCCGCCGCTTTCCTTCTCTTTACCCAGTACAGTGAGGAAGTCATTACCGGGTGTTATGAATTTCACAACATGCTGAAAAAATAGAAATGCATACAGCATCGCGTCAGGGCCACGCGCTGGAAAGCTGCCTTTCCCATCACCCAAGGAGCTGTCAGGGTCAGGAGAGCAGGCAGGGGAGGATGGGGATGACAGCTCCCTGGGGACAGCAGGATGGAGGGGGAGGTAGCTACTGGCTCTCTGGGGAGAGAAGTCTGTGTCCCCAGGAACTCAGCCAGTCTATTCCCAAGACTGCCCTGGACTGGCCGCTCTGAAGGACAGAGCATGGGCTTGTGAGGCTAGGCCTGAGGTTGCATAAGATCTCTGGACTTCCCCGAGAACCTGGCATCCCCATGCAGGGGCAGAGGCTGGAGTCCCGAGCTGGCGCCCCAAGTTCTGAGCCTCCTCCCAACGCAGCTTCCTGAGTGGATCAGTCATATCAGGGATCCTCTCCTACCTGGCATCCCCCGGAGACACTGACTGGTCCTCGGACCAGGCAGAAGCCTCTCCACACCTATGGGTGTTTGCCTTTCCCCTCCAGTCCACCTGGTGATCCCCTACTCTCCCAACTCATGGCCAAATTCACTCATGCAACTGTGCAAAGCTGTTGTGCAGGGATGTTCACCATGGCAGTGTTTGTAATAGTGAAAACTGGATGCAAACTGCTTGTTAATCATTAGGGGCTGGTTAAAGAAACTCTGGGAGCTTTCCCAATGGCTAAGTGGGTAAAGAATCTACCTGGAATGCAGGAGACACAGGAGACGTAGGTTTGATCCCCGAGTCAGGAAGATCCCCACCCCCAGAGGAAATGGCAACCCACTCCAGTATTCTTGCCTGAAAAATCCCATGACAGTGGAGCCTGGCGGGCTACAGTCCATGGGGTCACAAGAGTCAGACACGACTGAGTGACTAAGCATGAATGCACGCAAAGGGACTCTGGGCCAGCGCACAGTGACGAGGGGCACCGACAGGAAAGGAACCGCCCAGTGACAAACGCAAGTTGTCAAAGAGTATGTGTAGCATGATTCCACCCTGTCCCAGCCTTGCAGGCAGAACTGAACGTAACTGTGGAGCAGTGTCCGGAGGAATTGGTCCCACCTCTAAAGGAGGTGATCTCCAAGGGGAGGGGGCAGAGGGTGGGGAGAGAGCGTACACTTCTTTGTTTAGGCATTCTACATTTGACTTTTTCCTAGCATGTATCACTTTGGTAATGATAATAATACTTTGATGATGATGATAATAATAAAGCTAAAAGGATATTTGTTCAAAACAGCAAGTTCATTTGTTCCCTCTTACCTAGACCCTCTCTGATCCAGCAAAGTAAAACGTGCTCGTCCTCTTCGCAAACCCCATACCTTGATTTGGAGCTGTCAGGGATGTCAGTCTGGCTGTGTCCCCCCATAGCCCGTGACTTTGTTCAGCTCAGCTCAGCAACTGCAGAACCAGCACAAGGTGTGAGCATGCACCCCGCCCACCCCTGCTCCAAAGGCAGGGACTTGCCTGCAGGGTCCTGGCACTAGGGCAAGGTCTGGCACAGGGGAGGAGCTCAAGAATTATGTGTGGACTAGGCCAAGAGTTTGATTCTGGGGATGCCAGCTCTAAGGGCTGGACCCTGCTCATCTCCCAGCAATGGAACCCAGCAGCCAAGAGACTCGTCTTAACAGATGTCCATACTGGCCCTGGCCTCATGGGATGAGACTGCTGCACCTAGTCACCTGATGACTTGTCTGTGTCCCCCACTGGACTATGAGTCCACGAGGACAGACTATGGATGTAGATTTCACTCCCATGTCTTTATTTGTCTAACATGGAATCTGGTATAGAGTGGACCCTCAGTAAATAATATATGGATGGATAGGTGAGTGGCTGCATGGATGGAAGGATGGACAGAGGACAAACAGATGGACAGATGGGTAGATGGATAGGTAGGTGGTTGAGTGATTGGATGGATGGATGAACAGATGGATGGATAAATAAATGGATGGATGAGCAGATGGGTAGATGGTTAGATGGACAGGTGGGTGAGTGGGTGGGAGGATGGACAAATGAGATGAGGGGTCAGTATACCTTTCTGCTTTTCTAGGCACTCAGACATTCCTCTCGACACCCACAATTGACTCTGGGGCCTCACCCCATATCACAGGGGAGCAAACTGAGGGGCTCTTCTTCTATTCAAGAAGAGACGAGAATTCAGCCCCATGGTTTGCCCTGGTATCACTTCCAAGAAGCTAGGAATCTTTCGCCTCAAATGACAAGAACTGAGCCAAGATTCTAACGCTCTCTTCTGGGTCAAAAATTCTCTCAGGAAATACTTAACAAGTGCCTATTGGGCTTCAAGGACAGTATTATGTGCAGAACAAACCAGGGCAAACCCTGCCCTCATGGGACTCCCATCCCAGGACTAGTGTTTCCCTAACCCTCCTCCCTCATCAGCACACCCTCCCTGAAGCAGCTGGGCACTACTGCTCCCTTGCTCAAAACCCCCCTCTGGACTCTAGAGCCAAATCCAGTGCTTCACCATGGAATCTGAGGATTCCAAGGACAAGCCCACTTCCTCTCCAGGTCCCCTTGGAGCCATTCTCCACCAACACCATCCCCTGCCTTCCCCTCTGCGGGTTCAAGGGCCCTGGCTACTCTTCCACCTTTCAGCCTTGGGAGTGCTGTCTCTGACTCGAAGAGTCTATGTAATGGCCTTGCCCATGGACTTTGCCTCCCTGGATCGCCCAGGCTGCTCTGTACGCTTGCGTAGGTTGTTCACTGAACAAGATGCTCCTCAGAGGGGTGAGTGGGTTGAAATTTAGTCTGCATATACCTGTGTGGGAGGGCTGGGTTAGAAGGGGTTCTGCTCCCTGCAGGGCCTCAGAACACCCCTCAAGCGCAGCAGGGACCACCCTGGGTTTGGTGTCACCAGTGTCCATCTCTCTCCCCAGTCAGACAAGGGATCCCCAAGGACAACATCCAGGTCCAAGGTCCTCCCTGTGTTCCTCCACAAGGCCGACAGGGCCCAGAGGCAGTGCCAGGGAGGGGTCTGCCCAGGGTCAGGTGCTTAGTTCTGGAGAAAGGTGCCCACTGGTTGTGGCAGGGGGAGGTCTGTTTGACAGGTGGGCTCCCTGGTCTGAGGAAGGCTCTTCAGCAGGACCTCCAGCGGGGTGGGGGGCGACCCAACCACATGAAGACAAATCAGGAGCGAGTTGGAAGAATACAACGAGGGTGGATGCCTGCTGCCGCTGGCGGCAGGTGGGAGAGGGGGGCAGAGTGCCTCTTTGAGGGGTGACTGACAGCAGGTGGGCTGGGGGGGCAGGAGAAGCCTCCGGCCCCCATCCTTGTCAGCTCTTGGCAGGGATTCCGAGGAACTCAACTGCTGAAAGGGCCTCTCTTGCTCCAGAGAATCCCAAGTGAAACTCCCCACCCGTTCTCCACCTGACTCAGGAAGATGCGCCTGGAAGCGCCCTCTGCACTGAGCCCAGCTGAGCATGCATCTAAGTCACCAGTGCCCTCCATGGCGGGTCGTGGTCCCATTTTACAGAAAGGGAATCGGAGGCCTGGGGAAGGGCACGGTAGGATTCTCACTCAGTTTAGCTGGAGGGCAAAGCCACTCTCTCTCCTGCCCTGTCTCAGCAAGGGCCCTACCCTGCCCAGGTCAAGTGCTGTCCCGTGATGTAGGCAGTGGAAGCAGGGAGCCTCCTGTGTAGGGAACAACTGATCCCCAAAGATAGCTGTCCTAAGGCTGCAGGGGCATCCCTACCTCAGGGAACCCAAGCAAGTTATTCTGGGGAGGGGACTAGGCTGGGGCAGGGGGAAATTACCATCTCCCTCCCCGCTCTCTGCGCCTGACCCAGTTGACCCACCATCCTCTGTCGCCCGTTAAGTTTAAATGGTGACTTGGGAGGAGGCTTCCTTCCAGTCAATCAATAGCTCGCCCAACAAACAGGTTTTTCAAACCGCAGTTTATAGATTTCCCTCCCCATCTCATTCTTTAATCCTGACAGCTGCTGAGCTGCCGGGGGAGACCCTCCAGCCGGGAAACCAGCTCTGCTGGCAGGACACCGAGGGCCTGGGGAGGCCCGTGCAGGCCCAAGAGCTGGCAGCTCAGTTACCTGGCAGGGCGAGATGGCTCCCACCTGGCCTCCAGATGGCCCTTTATCAGCCCCACCTCCTCTCCCCTCGGCTGCTCAGGCAGACCTGGTGGGATCACGGGCAGTGCAGTCCACTGGTCACATTTTCACCTTGGGCAGTCCAGTCCACTGGTCACATTTTCACCTTGGGAGTCAACCAGACCTCCTTGCGGGCCCTGGTCTTGCTCCTTTCTGGCTGTGAGACCTTGGCAAGTCACTTGACCCCTCTGAGCCTCAGTTTCCTCATCTGTAAAGCGGGCATAAAAGTGGTACCGAGCTCATCAGGTTGTTGTGAGAAAGCATGGTGACTGGCAGGCATTAAGTGCCCCATCACTGTTACAGAGTATTGTTTTTAGCTAATCCCAGGAGCCCTTTGCCCACAAGCACTAGGGAATGATAAGGGAGCCTAATGGCATACTTTGAGATACCATGGCCCTGATCCCTGAAAAGCGCTTTACTGACGCTGTACTGCGTCATGCTTAGTCGCTCAGCTGTGTCCAACTCTTGGTGACCCCAGAGACTGTATGCGGCTTGCCAGGCTTCTTGGTCCATGGGGATTTTCCAGGAAGAATACTGGAGTGGGTTGTCATGGCCTCCTCCAGAGGATATCCCCAACCCAGGGATCGAACCCAGATCTCCTGCATTGCAGGCAGATTCTTTACCATCTGAGCTACGAGGGAGGTGCAAGAATACTGGAGTGGGTAGCCTATCCCTTCTCCAGGGGACCTTTCCAACCGAGGAATTGAACTGGGGTCTCCTGCATTGCAGGCGGATTCTTTACCAGCTGAGCTACCAGGAAAGCCCATTTTACTGACAGGTGACCATATATCCCGGGATGCCTGGGAGGGCCCTGGTGTATACCTGTGGTTCCAGCACAGCTATTAATAACCTCCCCTTTCACTCTGAAAGTGGCCTGATTTGGCCAGTGAGTGGCTTGATCACCTATGTTTTGATTTGTTTAGCTGTGTCAGGGTTAAACAAGATGTCACTAAGTCTGGTCCACAACCCAGGAGTAGGAATTGTACTCCCCAGTTACAGAGTAGCAACTGCAGTTCAGAAAGGGTATGTGATTTTCCCAAGGGCATACTGCTGGTGAGTGACTGAGCTAGGCTCACACTGACCCCACCGAACCGCACTGCGGGCATTCACCCCTTCTCCTGGGCTCTGTTATGAGATGTAGTTGAAGGCTCAAGGATCAAAAGCTGGTGCTTCTAAGGGCAGACAGAAGCCTTGGAACCCAGTTTCTCTTGCAGCTGTCTCCACATGTACACACAGCCCCTGCAGCCCTTCTCAGGTGGGTTATGTATAGAGAGCAGATCCAGCTACCTGGAGAGCTCCCCCCAGCCAAGCACACAGGGCAGCCTGACCCAGGATAACAAGCTGTGAAGATCTTATCAGGCCCCTGATGGCTGATGCTGATGCTAGC
Organism: Budorcas taxicolor; assembly: GCF_023091745.1. NCBI lineage: Eukaryota > Metazoa > Chordata > Mammalia > Artiodactyla > Bovidae > Budorcas > Budorcas taxicolor. Next base: position 156,636,095 of record NC_068920.1, on the reverse strand, counting down.
AGGCTGTCCTCCACTGCCCACCAGGCCTCAGCCTCCTCCCCACCTGGGAAATCCTGTTTCCTTTCCTAAGTGGAACATCAGATTACGCAGGTCTGATTTCACTACTGATTGGGGCTGGGAAGGGGGGAGCCCACTTAACACTCGGCTCTAAGGACAGGGTGAGGCCTAAGCGGGGCTGCTTATCCATCACTGACTGATAGTGCCCTGTCCACACTTGAGGCCAACAGAGTTTCAATCCATTTTCCCTTCCATCCCAGGGCGGGAGTTTTTGGGTGAGCTGGGGGCCAATGCGTTGTCAGCCTCCAGCCTGGGCAGGGGAGTTGCCTGAGATGACCCACAGAAGAAGCGCTCCTTCTCCTTGTTTTCCCTGTTTTTATTCATTCATTCAACAGACCCTCCCCCGTGCCTGTGCAGTCATGGGAGACTCTCTCTCCAAGCAATGCGAGGGCAGCAGGGGACAGTGGCAGAGCCATGTGATGAGGGCTGGGGCAGCAGGGCGCAGGCAGGGCAGCCTTGCAGGGCACTGCAGAGACCGCCAGGCAGGGGGCGGGGTGCTGACCCCGGAGCTGGGTGGTGCAGGATGAGGATGAGTGAAGTCTGCCTGGTGAGGGGAGGGGAAGCTCTTTGATGGAGAGGACAGTGTGGACCCAGGCACGGAGGCACAATGGAGAGATGAGTGTCTGGGGAAAGTGGGGCTTGGAGGTGAAAACTGGGCAACTGGAGTGGGGCTGAGGGACTGGCAGTGGGATCTAAGGGGTAGGGAAGCTGTGGCACCTGGAACCCAGACTGGAATCTCTCCTGAAGGTGCCAGGAGATCTTAGCCTGTAAGGGGCGGTCAGGAGTGCGGGCTCTGGGCCTTTACCTGTTCGCTCATCCATCTGTTTAACAAGCTTTCTGGTATGTGGGGGCTGCCAGGCCCTGTTATAGCAACAGACAGCCTATGAATAGGACTGACCTTGCCCCGGCCTGTTGGGCCTCCTAGGCTGGGACACATGCATGCTAAGGCACTTCGGTCATGTCCAACTCTTTGAGACCCCACAGACCAAGCCCACCAGGTTCCTCTGTCCATGGGATTTCCCAGGCAAGAATACTGGAGTGGGCTGCCATGCCCTCCTCCAGGGGATTGTCCAGACTCAGGGGTTAAACCCATGTCTCTTCTGTCTCCTGCACTGGCAGGGGGGTTCTTTACCACTGGTGCCACGTGAACACAAAATGCCATGGCATTAGGTGGCATGAGACACACAAGAAAGCAATGGGGCAATGTAATTACTTGTTCTAATTGTGGCTGGTGTTGGGGAGGGAAGCTTTGAGTTATACTAATCCCTAGCAGGAATGTGTCCTCTCTAATCCTCAGCTTCCTCATCTGTAAAATGGAAACAACCATGGTCCCTGCCTCATGGAGTTGTGCGAGAATGTGTGAGAAGTGCTCACGCAGGGCCTGGTCCGGAGTAGGGGTTCATGAGTGTGAGCTCTAACTGCGATGGCTTACATTTAAGAGGCCAAGAGGCTGGCGGGGCTAGTACTGCGAATAGCAGCTGTGCAGAAGATGGACTGGACACAGCAGAAATGGGGGAAGTGGGGGCTCAGAATCCCCCAGGAGAGCAGGACAGCCATTCCTTTCCGGAAGGTACGAAACTTCCCAAGACAGCACCTACCCACTGTGCCTGAGCCAGCAGCCCTGTGGGTTATGGGGGTAGCCTGGCCCAGGGACAGAAACTAGGGTCAGCTCTGCTGAGGAGGACGAGCAGGAGGAGGTGAGGAAGAGCTGGACCCCAGCTAGGTAGTGACATCTCTCCCTATGCAGGCATGCTCAGCCCGGCCCTGGGAAGAATGTATTACAGGGGTCCCCAACCTCTGGGCGCAGACTGGTACCTGTCAGATCAGCAGTGGTGTTCGATTAGAAATAAAAGAGCACAATAAATGTGATGCTCTTATGCGCACATGTGTGCTTAGTTGCTTCACTCGTTTCTGTTTGTGACCCTGCCTATGGACTGTAGCCCACCAGGCTCCTCTGTCCATGGGATTTCCCAGGCAAGAATACTGGAGTGGGTTGCCACGCTCTTCTCCAGGGGATCTTTCTGAGCCACAGATTGAACCTGCATCTCCTGTGTTTCCTGCATTGCAAGAGGATTCTTTACTGCTAAGCCTCCGGGAAAGCCCATTATGATCTTGAATCATCCCTAATCATCTCCCCCCACCACTCCTGGTCCATGGAAAAAATTGTCTCCCATGAAATTGGTCCCTGGTGCCCAAATGATTGGGGACCGCTGTACTATCAGACACGTGGTCAAGAGCAGCACCTCTGAAGCTACTCACATTTGGGTTTCTGTTCTGGCCCCGCCATTACTATGGCCTCAGGCAGGTGTTGTGAAACTCCTAGAGCCTCAGTCGATGTCTCTGTGAAATGGGGATAACAACGGTACCTGCATTTCCTGGGGCTGTGACAAGACGATGTATGCTAAGTGTTCAGCACTCTGCTCGGCACACAGTGGGTGTCTGGTAAAAGGCAACTGGACTCCAGGCCCACTTGTGCCAGGAAAAGGCATCTTCCAAACCAGAACATGGGGTCTGCAGGCCGCAGGAATACCAGACAGACCCTCCTGGAAGGCCTGAGGCTGAGTTCCCTCACTGCTCCCCAGGCCAGGCTGCTCGCGACACAGGAACTCGGTTCACCTGCCGTGGACCATTTCCTCGCTCACTTCCAGGCAGGCCACTTGGAAGAAATTCCTGAGCCTTTCTGGACCCTTTTCCCCAGAAGATGTTTTAGAAAATCAAGAGCAATTGCTGGTAGACTGGCCTGAGCTGTCCTCCATGGGCAGGGCCACAGCGACCCAGTGTCCTCCACGGGTGTACCCCGCTAATCAAGGGCAGAAGGTCCCTCGTGGCCAGAGCCTGGCCAATGGACTCACTGTCAGGAAATAAAGTGGCTCCGCTCAAGGAGGCTGCCCCAAGGAGGTGGGGGTCCTCCACCCAGCTCTGTGGACCTTGGCTTCCTCTCTGTTCCAGTCCAGCCTAGGAAAGAACCAGCACAGCCTCTAGGAACACAGGTACGGGACAAAGAGCAGCCAGGGCCCATCCTGGCCACACCCCTACACTTAGCCTTCCCGAGCAGGCCAGGAAGGAGAGGTGCATGGGGGGCAGAAGTGGGGACCTCCCTGACCCGGAACTTGGAAGTGGACACATTTGGTGAATGTGACTGAGGCCCCATGAGGACGTGTCACACCGATGACAGGCAGGTCACAAAATCACCCCTGGTCTCAAAGGCCCAGGACTGGGTGTAGCCCCTGCCCTCAGATGCAGGCCACAAACACTGGTGGCAGTGGGAGGGCTGGCCTATCTGACTCTGCAGCTGCTCAGAACTGAGCAGGGCAATGACCTGAAAGCCACTTGGAGAGGTCTCGGGACAAGGCCAGCAGACCATGGGGCTCAGGACAGAGGGAGCAAGGAACTGCGTGCTGGAGCAGGAGTCACACCAGCTTCCCCGTATCTCAGTCCCAGCTCCCTACACCAGCTAACAGAGGTCCCTACCCCAAGGCAGGTAGGCACCTGGGCCCTACTGCTCAAAGGGAGCACATCCTTCAGTGGACATATCCTTAAGTGTATACAGGGTGTGATCTTCTTTTCTCTCTTCTTTCTATACATTGGGTTGTAAAAATCTGGGCCAACCCGCCACCCGCATTAACTGCGTTAAGGAGGAATTATAAAAAGAAATCAAATTTCCCATAGCATTTGAACGCCATTAAAATGCCAAACAATAAACTACCAGGCTGCAAATTAGATCAGTGGAAATATCAAACACATTGAGGTATAAAATCCATAATTGCATTTAGTGGCAGCCGTCCCTGGAGAGGCCCTGCTAAAGATCATTACAGCCCCACATATGAGAAGCTATTGACAGAAGAATAAAAATCGACAGGCCAACCAAATAAAGCGCTGGGCTTCATTAAATATTCAGCAATGGAAATCTGACTATCCCAGGCCTCTCCCCTTGGTCCCATCCTGAGCCCTTCCCTGCCCAGCTGGGGGCTCAGCCCCTGGCCCACCCCCAGACACCACCAGCTTGCAGCAGGCAGGACCAGAGGAGGGGGGGAATCAGGTGGGGATGGTAGAAAGGGGGGCTGAGGCTACAGCAATAACGGGGTGGGGGGAGGGGGCTCCACCAGGATTATTATTGTTGGGAGGGTGTTATTAGCTTTCACCCTGGAGTAGGTGGCCCTGAAGTCTTTAATTAGGTCATTACAGGGGTAATTTCCAGGGAGGTTTTTAACTCCTTCGGAGCTGAAGAGCCTCCAGCTTGAGCCCAGATGCCCAGCGGGGTTTAGGGCTTGGCCCTCTGGGTGGGTAAGGAAGTGGGGAATGGTCCCCGAATAGGGGGACAGGCTTTGTTGGGGACCCCTGGGGGGGACCCGGTCCACCTTGCCCCCCTCCCCCTATCCCGACACAACAGAGGAGCCTCGCCTGCTCGACTCTGGCGGGAGGGCTCCGGATTCAGTGGGACCCTCATCAGGCAAAGCGGGACCCCCGCCCCACTGGGCTCCAGCCCACCGGGACCCCGCCCTCTGCAGGGCGTGGCTTGTGGCTCTGGCCCCCGCCCAGCCGGTCCCTGGCTCTCCGGCTAGTCCCCTGCCTTCCACTTCTTTCCCAAGGCTCTCTCCCTTCCCCTCCTTTCCTCCCGGCCCCTCCCAGTCCCTTCCTCTCCTCTCCGACGACCCTCCCCTCCTCTCTCTCCCCTCCCCTCGGCACCTAGGGGCCCCCTGCCATGTATAATGCATGCCGTGGAAGCACCCAATAGGATTAGGCACCTCCGCCCGTCTTCGCAGAGAGAAAGTTTATGTAAATGACTGATGACAGCGCTATTGTGTGAGGAATATCAATGGAGTAATTACAGTTACATCGGGCGCCCGCGCCGCCGGCCCGTGTTAATTTTTCACCGGCTCCCCCGGGAGAGATCGGAGCGCGCTCCGAAGAGCACAGCTAATAATGGGAGCTCGGAGCCGCCGCTGCGCCACGCGCCCCGAGGTCTTTCTGAGCAGACTGCTAAGCACTGGCTGTCTCCCCGGAGAGCCGAGAACAGAGATAAAATGATTAAAAACTGCCAAGCGGGCCTGGCAATCACTCGCTCCGCTGTCAGCCCCAGACAAGACAAATCTCTGCGATTTTTCTCTTCTCTTCTCTCCCTTTGTGAGCCCCCGAGCTGGGATGTGGGGGGCCGGGGGGGGGTCGGGGTCAGCTCCCTGGGGTGGCCGGGCCGCCGGCGGCCGGGGGCGGGGGGCAGCAGCCGCGGGAGGGTCCTGGCCTTCCCGCCGGAGTGCGTAGGGAGGGGGTGATACCGGGAGCGCTGGAGGCTCAGCCACTCGCCCTTGCAGGCCCACAGCCGGCTCCCCTGGCTCCCCCCAGGGAAACCGGGGGCAGGGCACACCTGTCAGGGCACACCTGTTGGGGAACCACGGGCAGGGACACACCTGTGAGGACACACCCACCAGGACACATCCGCTGGTGCACACCTGCTGTGCCCCGCCTGCCAGGGACACCCGCAGAGGCCCGCCCGCCCCCTGCCTGGGCACGGGCTGTGTGACCCCTTCTCTGTGCTTCCAGGCCCTGTGGCGCCAGCCTGGGCACCCTGGTGAAAGTCCTTGACCACAGGCCCAAAGCAGACCCCTGGTCAGGGCCATGGGAGGGTCTGGGTCTGACCTCTCCCGGTACCCACACCTTTTGGCCTGGAGCTAAGCCTGGGGTCAGCACCTGAGAGGAGAGAGGAGGGAGATGAGAGGAGGAGGGAGCAGGGGAGGAGGAAGGGGAGGAGCTGCTGACTGTTCCCACCTGGGAAGGGAGTCGGAGGGCGCTTGCCTGCCCACAGCCGGCCCCAGAGTCTCATCCTTCATCACACCCCGCCCTCCACCCTCCTGACCATGATGAAGGTGACAGGAAATGCTTGCCCACACCTGGGCTGGGCTCTCTGAGCCGCGGCCATGGACGTCACAGACCAGGAGGGGCCATCTGCTTCTCCACCCATCACACCCATTCCCTGTGTCCAGACACACGTGCACACAGGCGTGCACACACCAGTGCCCTCACTGACGTGTGTCCACCCTCCCCACGCCCTGCCGTATCAGCCTACAGGGGCCAACACTCACACCCACACACGACCTCCCCCCACGCCACATGTGCACACACCCTTCCGTCATGGGAGTACTCGTGTCCACACACACTCGCAGCAGCACACTTCCCACGCTGACACACACAGACACAGGCAGACAGGTACAAACGTGCACGTGCATCCTGACACCCGCGCTCACTGACACGGTGGCAGGCAGGCAGGCTCGGTTGCGGGCACAGAGGATTGATGTCAGGCGCACACACACCTGCAGCGCGACACGCCCAGGCACACAGTGGCCCATGCAGGGACACACACGTGCACACACGCCGACACAGGCACTGTCCCTCCCTGCTGCCCGCCCTCCACATGCACTGGCATTCAGATGTGGGAGAATCAACCAGGGTCCCCAAGGAGGCTCAGGGCTTGCCTCTCTAGATGCTGTCTCTTCCAGAGCACTGCGCCCACCACCTGCCACCCGCCACCCGCCTGCCATCAGCTCAGCTGCAGGGAGCCAGGCAGGTACTTCAGTGGTGATTAAACTGTTGGGGGGACGATTTACAGCAGCGATAACCCCCTCAGATGACAAGGCACTAAAGCTCAGCGGAGGAGGAGCTGATAGCCTCCAGCCAGGGTGTCGAGACTGGGTGGCATCCGTGCAGGCTGGACCGGCCCAAGGCTGGATGGGCCTCTCCAGGACAGCATGGTTGGACAGAGCTGCCACCTCACAGCCTGCCATGTGTGCACACACACAAACACCCTTGGAAACACACCGGGACACACCACCGTCACTGATGGGCTCACACAGATGGATGCCAGGTACATGCACACACACGTGGATGTGTCCGGTGCCTACTGACATACTCACTGAGTCCCCACCATGGGCCAGGCCCTCATGGAGCTCAAGTGCCGTGACATGGACAATGATGCCAGCACCCACCTGTGCTTACAGCCATGTGCATTCAGGTGTGCACACGTGAACAGTGCCTTGCAGGGGCCCCTCTCCATGTGTACAACTTCCTCTCTGCCCTCCCTCTGCTCCCCCTGCAATCCACAGTATCAGAGTGAATTTCATCACTCAAATATGACCAGGACACCGCCCTGCCTTGACTCCTTCCAAGGCTTCCAGTGGCCCCCAGAGTAAAGGCCAGACCCCCAGCATGGCCTTCAAAACCCTGTGTGATCTGACCTTTCCTGGCACCCCCACGATTGCCCACCTCCAGATGCCCCAAAGCTGCTCCCCTCCTCTCTTTAGCTTGATAATCCCTCAGCTCTCAGTGTGGACAGCTCTTCCTCCAGGAAGTCCTCCTCCACGCCCCCTAGTCTGGGAGAGGAGCCCTTTCCCCAGGGTCCACAATGTCCCACGCTTCTTCCATCAGAGTCTTTTCCAAACTCCTCACCTCCTGCACATGTTCCTGGGCCATAGGAGTGAAATGCCTCCCTTTGTCCACCACTGAGAGGCTGGCAGCCCACCGGGCAGGTACTGGCTGAGACTGCCTGGGTTCAAATCAGGCCTTGGGCTCACCTCCCCTCCCTTCCCTAGGGAAGCAGCAGCCCACAGCATCAAGAGGTACAGCCCTCAGACCTGAGTCCAAACCACCCACTTCCTTAGCTGGGTGACCTCAGAGCTGCTACTTAACCTCTCTGAGCTCCAATTTCCTCAGCTGTAATGTTCTGAGACTTTCATTACTATTATTATCATTATTGTCATTACTGTTATTATTACTACTTTAAAAATAGCAGCTACCATTTCTTCATTTGCTGAAAATCCTGATTTGGGGTTTTAGATTGCCCCATTCATAGGCGAAGGAACTTGAGTTAAATGGCAGAAAGGGATGAGACCAAGATAGGGAGCACCAGGCTCTGAAACACATTCACTCCTTTGAACCTCCAAGGTCAGGGCGCTTGGGTCGTGTCATCAGCCACGTGCACAGAATTATTGGTATGGCCGGGGCTTGCCGGCCTCTGCCTCTGCCCAAGTAGTCCCCTCACCCTGGAGCGCCCTTACTCCAGCATCTCTTCTGCCTGCAAGTGGGTTTTCAGACACACACTTCTTGTGTGTCGACTTCCGCCATATCTGCTCCCAATCTCCCCAGTCCCTAGAGTCCATACCCTCTGTGTGTGAGCCCCAGGTGACATGAGGGTGTGGGCAATGAGCAAGTGGATGACAAGCTGTTCACTAAAAGGGGAGTGGGAGGGGTGAGGGAGGGGCAGGGGCTGCAGTCAGATCTGGTTGTGATGCAGCTGTGTGGTCTTGGGCAAGTTGCCTACCACATTGGGGCCTCAGTCTCTTTATCTGTAAAATGGGCATGATAATCACACCAACCTGTCAGGTGTGTCAGAGGGCTTCACAGGTGTATGTGACAAGCTCAGCCAGAGCCTGGCATGTAGTGGGTGCTAGACCTTGAATCGAATCTGCCAGACCACACTGACCTAAGGGAAGGACAGCCAGGGACAGAGCGGGAAGGGAAGCGGAAGGAGGGGACACTGCTTCTCCTAACAGGCCACAGTCTTCCACGTATCCAGACCTTGGCTCTCACCATTCCCTGAGCCTGGAAAGCACCTCCTCCTGCCTCTCCCAGTTCTGTCCAAATGTTCCCCGCTTAGCAAAGCTTCCCACCTCCCCAGGCAGCATTCCCCACCCCTTCCTCCAGATACCTTTTCCCTAAGGACCCTCCCTCATCACAGCCCCCCACCATCCCCCCTTCCCCCACCCCCCACTGTTCCAGAGAGGCTGGAGCACCAGCAAGGCAGGGGCTTGCTGAGTCGCCTCTGCTCCCTGTGCAGGGCGGGGGAAGAGGTGGAAGCAGAAATGGGGGGCGGGGCTGGCCCTGAAGAGGTGTGAGGGAGGGGAGAAAGGGAGCTAAGTCAGTCCCTGGAGGGTTCAGAGGCGGTGGACTGGCCTTCCTGTAGTTTATTTTATTAGAATTCTTATTAATAACAAAAATAACAATGACCACAATGGTTGTAAAAGAAACATTTCTTTGTTCTATTTTTTTAACATTTATACCTTGGTCTTTTTTTTTTTTTTTAATATTTACTTATTTGGCCGTGCCGGGTCTTAGCTGTGGTACCTGGGGTCTTTGATCTTTGCTGTGGCAGCAGGATCTTTAGTTGCAGCATGTGAACTCTTAGCTGTGGCTTGTGGGATCTAGTTCCCTGATCAGAAATTAAACCTGGGCCCCCTGCACGGGGAGCTCAAAGTCTTAGCCACTGGACCACCAGGGAAGTCCCTCTATTTTTGAGTGATGAGCTTTGCGCTAAGAGTTTCACATCCTCCTATGGTTAATCTTTCCAATGATCTGGAGAGGAGGAATAGTTGTACCCATTTTACAGTTAAGGAAACTGAGGTTCAGAAAGATCAAAGGACTCATTCAAGACAGCAGCTCATAGTCATGGCTTTAGGGAGGGCCTGCAGCCTGGCCCTCTGGGGTACTGATTAAGGGGGCTGTTGCAGTAGGTGGACAACTGAGAAATGCCATGGGGAAGGTCCCTGAGCACCTACTATGTGCCAGACCTGCTCCTGGCACCTGTCTTCTCTTGGCTGGAACCCACCCAACTTAGTTCCTCAGGGCCTATCTAGCTGGGTCTCCTTCATGCTGTCTGCCTCCTGGATCATGAACCCCGCCCCCCAAGGGCAAGACTTGCATCTGTCTTGCTCCTCAGATCTTCCCAACCCTACATGGGCCTGGCATCAAGGGGCCTCCATTCAAGATTTTGGGATGCCATTTTTGTGTTTTTCAAACTTTTGATTTTGTATTGGGGTATAGCTGATTAACAATGTTGTGATAGTTCTAAGTAGAAAGCAAAGGGACTTAGTCATGTGTATACATATATCCATTCTCCCCCAAATTCCCCTCCCATCCAGGTTGCTACATAACATTGAACAAAATTCCATGTGCTACACAACAGGTCCTTGTTGGGGGACTAAGGGGGACTCCTGTCCCCTTACTCTCCTTGGTTTTTCCTTTTAACACATTTATTTGCATTTTCTATCAGAATATGAACCCAACGGAAGCAGGGACTTGAAAGCTTTATTTCCTGCCACCTCTCCATTGATCCATTTTTAAATACAGCAGTGTATACACGTCCATCCTGAACTCCCTATCTCTTCAGACTGTCCTTCCGCCGGCAACCCGTAAGTTCGTTCTCTAAGTCTGTGAGACTGCTTCTGCTTTGTAAGTAAGTTCATTTGTATCATTTCTTTTTTGATTCCATATATAACGGATGTCATACGATATTCCTCCTTCTCTGTCTGACTTACTTCACTCCGTATGACACTCTCTAGGTCCATCCATGTGGTGGCAAATGGCATTTCATTCCTCTCTAATGGCTGAGTAGTAGTCCAAGGTACACAGGTACCGCAGTACCGCATCTTCTTTATCCATAGAATGCCATCTTTGGAATGGACTCACCCGGGCCTCTTGGCAGAGCCCTGGCACCACTGGGCAAGGAGGCTTGCCTGGCCTTGGCTCCCGGGCACAGAGCTTTCTGAATGCACCTGTACAGCCTGTCCTGCCCGCCAGCTGCTTCTCCTCTGAGTGCCTCGTGCTCTCCGTCCCTAGACGCACCAGGCTGCGACACTTCAGCTCACCCTGGGTTCCAGCCCTGCCTGGAGCAGGAGTCCTTCCAGTTAGATAGGGGCAGGGAGGCTAGGCGGGGCTTCCTTCTACTCTCCCTCCCTTCCCCAAATACTCACTGAACACTTGCTTTCCTGGGACATCACGGACAGGAGCCACAGGGAGATCAGATGTCTCAGAGGCCAAATGGTGGAAAGGCTGAGCTAAGCTGTATGGCCTTGGACAGCTGACGTTCCCTTTCTGTGCCTCAGTCTCCACATCTCTGAAATGGGAATAATAACAGACCCTGCTTCATGCACTTGTATGGGTTTAATGAAATAGCATGAGTCCTTAACTCAGTGCCTATGCAGGATAAAGAAACAAAGTGATTATGCACAGAGGGAACCACACCGGGAACAGACAGCCCTCTAGGAGGAAGGGGAGGGGAAGGGTCCTGCCTACCTTCTGTCTCCTAGAGGGCATACCTGACACCCAGAAGGCTTCAGGGAGAGGGGAAGAACCCTGGCCCAGCCACAGTCCCCAGGATGGGTCATGTGTTCTCTCAACCCTCCTCAGACCCACACTTGCTCCATCCCACCACCACCTAGAGACACCCACTAATGCCATTCCACGCAGGCCCCAGGGAGGCTGCAAACATCAAGAGGACAAGACAACCACAGCTCATTCACTCAGTACACAGAGCACCTAGCCAGGACCAGGCCCTGTGCCGGGCTTGGGGGTACCTGGGTTAGAGGTTCTCACCCCAGTGTGTACAGGCAGCCCTGGGGACCAGCTGGGAATGCAGATTCACAGGTTTCACCCTGAGGGTTAGAGCAGGAATCTGCATGTTTATGAAGCACTGCAAGACTGACCCAAGCCTCAGTGGGGAGGTGGGAGGGGTGGAGAGCCAGGGACACGATGTGGCACCGATGACTCCTATGCCAGGCCTTCAGAGGACTTTCCTTGGAGAAGACAGAATGATAGAAGCCAGGGGACAGAGCCTGCAGCTGCAGGACAGACTAAGACCTGGATGTGGACAAGGGTCTGTGTGGGGAACAGCAGGTGAGCTGGTGGCTGAGCTCAGAGGATACAAGAAGAGGTAGGATGACGGCAGAGCATTAAACTAACCTAGGAAGGCTCTGAAGGCCAAGCCAGGAGGAAGAAGCCACCTGAGGACAAGCCCCGGCTCTGTGGTAGAGAGGGAGGTCTCTTTAATTCCTGCAGGCCTGGTTCCAGCTTGAGCTCTTCCAGGCCTCCATTCCAAGAGCCCAGAGCCTGAGACTCAGGGACTGAGATCAGCTACATAATTCTGCAGGGCCCAGCACAAAATGCAAATACAGGGCACGTGTTCAAAACACATTAAGAATTTCAAAAGGGTGATGGCAGAGCATTAAACTGAGTACAAGAGCTCTTCTAAGGGGAGGGCCCAGTGTGACTGAACAGTAAACCTGCCCATGAAGCTGGATCTGGCCAGCACCCAGCCAAGGGGCTCATTCTTGCTGTGTCCAGCCCAGAGTGCTTGGAATCTGGGGTTTCCAGTCGCCCCAGCTCTAAGCCCCAGGCCCCCTTGACTCTTCCTTTGCCCCACCCCTTCCCCTGGGCCCTCAGCGCTGCCTCAAGTTGGCATGAACCTGTCCCGTCTCTAGTCCCTGCCACTGCCTTCGCCTCCTCCTGCCTGTCTCCAGTCTCCAATCCTGTGCACACGCCGCCAATGTCATCTCCATAAAGTGCCTCTCCAGCCCTGTCACTCCCCCATCCAATAACCTTCAATGGCTCCCTCCTGCCCACAGGATAAATCCACACCCCGTTGCATAGCTACTGGCCCCCATCTCCCTCTGCAGCCCCATGTCCCAGCAGTCCCCAGGCAGTCCCTCCAGCCAGACTCACTGTCTCAGCCCACTCTTCTCGGCCCACCACTTTAACCCCTACTGTTCCTGCTGTTAGTGCCCCTACCTGGAGTGCCCTCTACAAACCCTCCAGGATAACCCTGCACACAGACTGTCTTGAGTGATTAACCAGACCCCTGCTCATGGCCCATACTCAACAACAAAAAGAGCTCACATCTACCAGTACGGTTCTCTGCATGCGTCACCTCATTTAACACAACAACCTGAGAAACTAGGCTTTTTTATTATCCCTGTTTTAGCAACAAGGGAAGAGAGGCTCAGAGTAGCTGAGGAACTCACCAAAGGTCACACAGCTAGAAAGAGGCTGAGCCTGGAATCCAGGTGAGTCAGCCTAGCCATAAACTATCTCTTCACACATTCTTTCAGTACTAACTGGACACCTACGATATGCACCATGCCCTGTTCTAGCCGAGGCACGATACACACAAAGAAGTCTGGCAAAGAGCCTGCCTGACACATATAACCAGAGCCAGGTGCCTGTTCAGACCCAATGCAAAGGATTATGGGAGCATCAGTAACAATATCAGCAAAAGCCATACACATAACCTTGACCCTTTCACCCGCTTTTGCCTTTGAATTTCATCATTACCCTGAGGCGGGTGTTTGGGTCTCAATAGACTTTGAGGGAACTGAGGCATGTGTGCCTGCATGCTAAGTCACTTCAGTCATGTCTGAATCTTTGCAACCCTGTGGACTGTAGCCCTCCAGGCTCCTCTGTCCACAGAAGTCTCCAGGCAAGAATACTGTAGTGGGTTGCCATTTCCTCCTCCAGGGGAATCTTCCCAACCCAAGGATCGAACCCAGGTCTCCTGCATGAGCAGACAAGTTCTTTACCACTAGTGCCACCTGGGAAGCCCCGGGGGAACCGAGGCACAGACAGGTAAAGCACCTAACCCAAGGTCACAAAGCCAGGAAGTGGCAAAGCCTAGGTCAGACTCTGAACCCTGCAGCTCCAAAGCACTGGCATCTTTCCTCTCTCTACCTAAGAATCTGGAGAAGTTCTCGGCCTCCCGAGGAATCCGTTCTGGGGCAGCATTCCCAGGCACAAGGACTGTGCTAGCATGGTTTCCGCTGAACTCTGTCCCACCCCTACCATACCAATTTACCCAGGAACTCTGAGAGTGTAGGGTGGTTCTGCCCCATCCTGGCCCAGTTTAGCCAGGACCTGGCTGAACAACTAAAAGGCCCCCAGCTGCATTCCTGTAAACAAGCTGCCCAGGTGCACCCGTCTCTTACCCACCAGCCCTCCTGACTTCCTGCTGCCGAGCAGTCTCCAAACAGAGCACGTGGCTGACGCCATGATACTCCCTGTGCCCCAGGGTGAGAGGTTTCCTTTTATAAGTTATCATTATTATTATGATTATTACTGTTATTTTAATTTAAATCTTTGATGTTTGGGGAGATGTTTCTCTGCAGTCACCAGGGCCTGTCTGTGGAGGATGCCACCTCGGTGACCGGCTTGAACTCTCACCACGTGGGACGGTTGGATCAGTGGGCGGCCTGCTCCATCTTCCTCCAGGGGTCTGCCGCTACTCACTTATCAGGCTGACATCCCACAGGGGGGCCGTCGCCCTGCCCGCCCCTCCGGCTCCAGGCCTGCCGACTGGAACCAGACCTGGAGGGGTGGGCGGGTGGGGGCATGTGGGAGGGGGCCGGGCCCTCACCGCAGGCCCCTCTGCAGTTCAAAGTGACAGGCTCAGGAGGCTGTCCCCCTTCAAAGGGCAGACAGAGCCTGCCCAGAGCTGCCGTACCGGCAGCCGGAGCCGGAAGGCAGGGCAGGAGTCGAGGCGGCCCTGGGAGAGCTGGCAGGGCTCCCATCCACCTCTCTCATCCCCCAGGGAGCGGCTGGCCCCTGTCCCCTGGCCCAGAGTAGGCGGGCACACCCTGGCCAGCTGTATCTTGCAGGGTGACCCTGGGAAAAGCACCCTCCCTCTGGGAACCACCCTGCTGTCACTGTGTATTTGCGAAGCACTCAGAAGGCACTCAGGGATGGTGACGCATGATGTCAATGAGAGTAATGATGAGTCAGAATGTCTCTCCGAGAAACACCGCCCCAAAGCCAGAACACTGGAGCGGGGATCTCGTTAGCTGCTCACTAGCTGTGTGACCCAGGGCGAGTCACTTAACTTCTCTGTGCCCTGCCTTCCCCATCTGCAAGGTCAGGCTAGGATGGGATGATGCCGTGACCACTCGGCACAGGCTGGACACAAACATGCTCCTCCCGTCAATTCCAAAATATGTCCTGCCTCCTGCCAGGACAGTTATTCATCCCAAGTGAGGCCCACCATGAAGGCTGGTCCCAGTGCTCCCCCAACCCTGGGCCCCTCGAGGCTGAGGAGCAGCACCTACAGATGCTGGTACAGCTCTGTGCTGGCTGTGTGACTCTGGGGATGTGTCTTCACCTCTCTGAGCCCCAGTGCTGTCACCTGGAAATCTGGGTCAACAACTGAGCTTTTCAGAACTCTTGCTAAGATGTGGGGCACCGAGGGTTTAGCCCTGAGCCTGGACATAACAGATGCCCGGAATACACAGTAGCTTTTATCACTGCCACCTGAAGCTGCATGGGAAAATCACTGCACCTCTCAGGTCAAAGTTGCAAAATGGGAGATGACAATACCTGCCCCAGGGTGGTGAGAAGATTCGATGAGCTAATCCCCATGAAACCCTTACCAAAGGCAGCACACGGTGAACACTGGCCTTTAATTACAAAGTGTTCATTCAACAAATAATGTGAAGTTTGGAGCCAGGCCACCACTAGGGTACTGAACCCAAGGGGCTGGAATTTGCCTCCTATGGGATCGCTGAAAGTTTTCTCCTGACAGAATGCCTGGGCTCCAATCCCAGTTCCACTTACTATCTGTGTGATCTTGGGTAAGTCACTCAACTCCTCAGTGCCTCTTGCCTTATCTGAAAGTGAAAATAAGAAGAGCACCCCTTAGAGTGTGCGTTCACACTCATTCGCTCAGGTGTCCGACTCTTTGTGGCCCCGTGGACTGTAGCCTCCCAGGCTCCTCTGTCCATGGGCTTGTCCACGGTTCCAGGCAGGAATACTGGAGTGGGCTGCCATTTCCTCCCCTAGCCCCTCAACAAGCATCGGCTGTGATTAGTACTGTTGCTGCTGAGGTTGTGTGCTGCTGGCCTGGGTCTGCCCATCAGCCAGCCCCCTGCAGCCACACC
This sequence comes from Budorcas taxicolor, assembly GCF_023091745.1. Classification (NCBI taxonomy): domain Eukaryota; kingdom Metazoa; phylum Chordata; class Mammalia; order Artiodactyla; family Bovidae; genus Budorcas; species Budorcas taxicolor. The sequence continues at coordinate 156,620,358 of NC_068920.1, read as the reverse complement.
CCCTTCTGCAGCTCCCGAACTTGGGAAGTGTTAGCCCCTGAGAGGCGCAAGGAGTACCCTGCAGAACAGAGGCTTCTGTGGGCTTCCTCCCTGTTTCCCCAGCAGCTGGAACACTCAGGGAAAAAAAGCTCCAAGCCCATTGGGCTTGTCAAAGCAGGGCCAGATTTACTAAAACCAGGTTTGGATGGTAATTTTGCAGTCATAACAACTATTTTCTTTACATACTGCTATAGAAAGGGGAACCCCCGGCTTTAAAAAAAAATCCTAACTGAAGACACCATTGAGCATAAATATGCTGGAGTTTTTAATAAAAACATGACGGAGGAAAACATTCAAAGCTCAATAATCAGAAGCAATTTGCGTTGTGAGTGGAGATACGTCATTCCCACTCCCCACCCCCTTGGCTGGGCTCAGTGCGGGACTGGCAACTTTAGACCTATGGCAGAAATAATGAACAGCAGCGAGGCTCAGAGATAGCCTGAAAAATATCCTGGAAAAGAAAAACATATGCCAAAGAGTGTGGTGCAAAAGTCATATTTCATGCCTGACTTTAGAGAATGTTAATAAGGATTAGAACCATACTCCAACAGAACAACTATCAGTCAAGGCAGGTAATTAATTTTGCTTCAGATCTTTGCTTGGGAAAATGAAAGCGGGAAGTGTTCCTTCACAGCACAGAGATCCCACCACACTAGAACAACTCAGAGAACTTCCAAAGCCATGTCCTGAGCCCAGCTGAAAGAAACCTGGCTGACGCTGGCGGGTTCCCCTGATCTGTTGCCATGTAGATTCGGGGATCTTTTCCGAATCGTAACAATATCAAACATTTTAACATTTCAGGATTGGTTAATAAATATGATTAAGATAACACGTCCCAAACCACATGTCCTCTGCTAGGCCTCCAACATGTGGAAGACAGATGTGTCTTCTGTGCACAGATGACCCAGCCGGCTGCTCCCCCGAGGCAGGGACCTTGGGAGACAGAGCCCCGAGAGGTCCTGGCAGCCCAGTGGCCCTCTGTGGCCCTGGTCACGCGGCTGGCCTCCCTGTGACCTGCTGTAGAGAGGAAGGGCCAAGCCCAGGGGGTCTTGGAGTCTGACACTTGGGGGACAGAGAGATAATGGGATGTGGCACCGTGCCACCTGGCTCTTGTCCTTTGGTGTCCCAATTTAGAAGATAAAATTCCCAAACCCACACAACTCCATGCTATCCAGAAAGCTTGCAAAATCATTTCATCACAGAGGCGTTACCCACCTCTAGGAACTGGAATTGTAGGGCCTTTTCTCAGTGGTCTGAGGTCAACCCCCCTCCCCCCACCTCAGTGGCCTCAGCCCAGGGGAACAGACAAGGTCACTGATAAAGCCAGAGCCTAGAAGAGGGTTCTAGAAAGAACTGTGGAGTTGGCATACAGACCACTAACTGGGCAGTGGAATGAGGTTCCTGACTGTTTTGCTACCACTGAGATGCTGGGCTATACCTGGCTACACCTGGGCCTCATTTTCCCATTTCTACAAGGATCTTAAAGAGGCCCTCAGCTGGGAGACTCTAAACCAGCCCAAGGTCCCACTGGCAGGTGTGGTCTGTCCTCTGAGGTCCTTGGAGGCCAAGGAGAAAGCCAGGTCCTGGAGACCAGGGCAGGGAGGCCTGGGCATGCCACTGCCTACAGCAGGACTCTAGTTCTGGGGTGGAGGGTGCAGCAGGCTCAGAGCCAAGGTTGGTGTGGGTAAGGACCTCTCTCACCCCTGACCACCCAAGGCCCCGCCCCCAAAGCTAGTTTCTGGGCTAACCTGAGAGCCAGCCTCTGTCTTAGGTTTCCCTAAGAGCTAGGAGGGAGGAAGAAGTTTGCCCAGATCAGGCAGAAGGGTTAGGGTTAGGGTCTGCAGAGAGAGGGAGGGCAGTCTACCTTAGTGGTAGAATGAATGAATGAGTGAATGAATGTCAGAGAGCGGAGAGGGCTTTCAGAACTCATCACAGCAGGCAGGCTGAGGACACGGCACCTCCTGGAGAGGAAAAAGGCCACTCGTGGTCCCGGAGAAGGGGCACTATGACCTGGACGAGTCCAGCTGCTATAGGGCACGGGAGGGTAAGTCCCAGCCTCCTGGCAGCCATGGGAGGGTCTCCTTTGGGCATCGCTCAGTTCTCAGAGGCTACCCTGGAGGTCAGGCCCCACCTTAGCTGGACGTGGTCAGGACTGCCTGGTGGAAGAACCCTGTCTCTCCTTCTTTCAGCTGTGACCCGCTGGTCACTGACTGCTGCGTTGCTGGCCACCTATCACCAGCTGAGGCCTTGGCCTCCCTGGAAGACCCCAGGCCTCTCCCCTGCCGCAGGAGCCCAGGCCAGCGGGCAGACGCTGCGAGCCCAAGGCTGGCCCGGCTGGGCTGATATGAACCATCTGCGTTGTCTTAGGCCGCCCCTCTGCCCACTGTCCCTCTGAACTCGGCCGGTTCCCGCGGGCCGTTTGATGCCTCGCAGGGTCACAGACCCCCGCGCACAAATCACCGCCGCGGGGCTGGGGGTGGGGCGGAGGCGCTGAAACCTAATCCGCAAAGTTTGCTCTGCCGCCGGCGGCTCGCTCCTTCCCCCGCTCGCTCGACCACCAACCCCCCTTTCCAAACAAGGCTTATTTTTCTTGCCAAAAAAACAAAGTTGGTATCAAGTGTTTCGAGGGAGAAAGTCTCTCCCCCACCCCTGGCCTGGGAAGAAGGGCTGGGGCTGGCTGCTGGCTGCAGCAGGCACTGCAGAGGGGGCTGCGGCAGAGCACCGGCGGGAGGTGAGCTCCGAATTCCCAGGTCCGCTGGTCCCCTTCCCAGCTCTGGCCGGTCCCCATGCCCTTCTTCACAGCCGCAGCCCTGGCTGTTTTTTGACCCTGCCCGGGTTCCCTGGTTGTCCCCTGCTCAGATGGGGCTCCCTCCTTGGGGCTCTCTGTCCTAGTGACCAGAGATGGAAGCATCACTTCCTGCCCCTTCTCCCTCCCCATAAAACAGCCCTTGCCTGTCGCTTTTACGAGGTGACACCCTGCTCTCAGCCCGATCCTCCCCACTCCCGGAGCCTGGGCTCGAGAGGGAGGAGACTGCGTGCAGTCAGGCGTCTCCAGAGCGCTCCCAGGGCGCAATGGGATCCCCGGGAGGCTGCCCCGGAGCACAGCCTAAGAGCTTTAAAAGGAGGCCAAGGAGCCGGGTATACGAGAGACAAATTCCTGCGAAGTACCCCCACCCCACCCCCCCAACACACACCAGTTCCGTTGACTCTGGGGCTTTGGGTCTGAGATCCTAGAAGCCAGGCGGGAGGTCGCCGGCCCGGTCCCCTGGAGGGGCGCTGAGCGGAGCCCCGGGGGTGCGGGGGTTTCATTTGCTGGGTGTTGGTTTTGCTTTTGGTGGTTTTCAGCCTGTGCAGCGACCCGGAGCCTTGCGCCGCGACTTCTAGGAAGCCCGCGGCTTCCCACTGCGCCCCGAGGCGAACGCCAGCGGCTAAAGTCCGCAGCCGCGCCCCCGCTGTTGGGCTGGAGATCTAGCTGGTGGCCAGAGCTCAGGCAGGGCGGCGACGTCGAGGGTCCGGTCGGTCGGTGGACCTGGCTGGATCTGGGCGGCCCGAACGCCGCTGAAAAGATCTGCATACTGTGGGACAGGGGTGGAGGCGGCGGTGGCGAGGATAAAGGCGCCACTGGCCCAGCGGAGAAGCAGGTTTCCGCAGGGGTTGAACAAAGGAATTCGCCCTCAGAAGAAAGGGGCCCAGCGAGTAGGCTGCGAACGGTCAACCCTGAGACTCCCAGGGGTACCAGCTTGGTGACATCAGTCCCAGGGATCCAACGAAATCCGCCCCGCGGAGGGCCCCAGCCTGGTTATCTTCCTCCGGCCTCTCCCGGCTTCTCAATCTTGCTTTACAGGGGATGACGGGGGTGCAATGCCCAATGCCACTTCTCCTGGAGAAAGGGGACAGACAGGGCCTGTGTCCTCTGTCAATGGAGGCAAAAAAAAAAAAAAAAATTCCCACCAACTTGTATCCTCTGGTCCTGGGGCCTTTGCCCCCATTTTCCAGAAGTTGACAATTGAGGCTCCGGAAAAGCATCCCCTTCCCCCACCTTTGGTGGAATGCCTGGCGGGCTCCAGAGACCCAAGCACAACGGGAAACGAAAGGAGCCTGGGGATGGGGTGGGGGGCACAGGGCTGGAGCCCCCCTCCTCTCTCCGCCCTCGGAAGGGGTGGAGGGGACACGGTTGTAAGGTGCTCGGCTTCTTTTCTCTGCCTGACATGAATAAGGGGATTAGGACGGCAAGTTTCCGTCGTTCACTCCGTCGGACAAAGGGCCCCGCAGTTTGAGCGGCGCAGACTCTGATTAAACGACAGAGCCCTGTCACTCAGCACCATCCTAGGTACTTGTGTTCGTGACATAATCTTATTAGAAGATAAAACCGGCGAAAGCCTTTTCATAATGAAAAGTTACATTTAATGGCTGGACTCACCCCCCACTCCCTCCCCGGACCCTGCTCGCCTCCCCCCCGTTGCTGTTGGATATGGCTCGCCTGTAATTGGCATTTAAAGCACCAAGTCCGGGAGAAAAACGGGGTTTAGGGTTTTTGTAATCCCCCTAAACTGTCTTTGTTCGAAATCTCCACAGATACAAGTCTGTTAAGAGTAAATATTTGTGGATTGATACAACCCCATTTCCCCCCTGCAAACCAAATCTGAAAAAAATATCTGCTCTCCCGCCGTGCTTCGGCCGGGGGCGCAGGAGGGAGGGCGCTGGGTCGGCCCCGCGTGGGCGCGCGGGGAACTCGGCTATCGGGGTGCCATGCCGCCTCCAGGAGCTGAGGGACTCTGCACCTTTCTGCGGCGGGAAAAAAGGTCTTGGACGCTTTTTTTTTTTTTCTATTTTCTATTCCCTCGATAAACAAACCTCCCGATCTCGCTGCTTTAGGGCCTGCCCGAGGGGGTCGATCGCAGGGCTTGGGGAGGGGCGAGGGCTTTGCTCAATTCCGAATGAAAACGCGAACTCTCTCCACCCGCCTCGCTCCATTCCAGGGGGTTTAAGTGGCTCGGAGGGAAGTCCTGGGCCGCGGGAGGCCCCGCCCGGCAGGGCTCTTTGAGTCCAGCCCAGGAGAACGCCTGGAGCCGCCAAGGGCCCCAGCAACGAGGAGCCCGAAGGCTGCCGCGCGGGCCCCGGGCTCCCGGCTCCAGCCCAGCCCGTCCCGGGATCGGGTTCCTTCATAAATCAGCGGCTGGGTGAAAGGGCTGCGCTTTAGAAAGGGCAGGACCGTGTGCGCGTATTAGAGCGCGCGGTTCCCAAATCCGGGCTAAACCCCTGGTGACACCGAAATTCATCAACCGCCGCTGGCGCCCTGTGGCTCGGCCAAGGATCCCGGGAACCGAGGAGCGGGGGAACCGAGGAGCGGGGGAACCGAGGAGCTCGTGCACCTCGCTGCCCCCATTCGGGGGTAAAGGAGAACGAGGAGCAGGAACTCTCCGAGAGGGGGGCCTGGAGGAGAAGGCGGGCGGAGACCACTGAGAGCCGCCCCGCCTGAGCGCCGAAGGGGGGCGCTGAAGGCAGCTCTTTCGCCCCGAGAAAGGCAGTTATTCTAACCTTTTTCCTTCTCTGGCCTTACTGGGGCATTCCGGTGGAAGAGAGCAGTGATCCACCCAACTCCATCCCTTCCAAACCTCCGGCGCTGACACTGCTCCCCCACCTCCCTCTGGGTGCTCCAGGGAGAGTCACAACGGCCCAAGGTGGGAACGTGGAGCTTCCAGAAGGTCAGGAGTGAAGGGGTGCAGGGTCCCTACTGCTTTGGGAGTTAGCCCCATCTGGGGAAGAATCTGCTACAGAGTCACTCTGGACTTGGGAGAAGTTATTAACTCTCCCAGCCTGGGTTTTCTCACCAGTACACAGAGCTGCAGCAAAAAAGGTGAGTGTCCACCCAGACACTCAAAAAACACCCGTCGTTTTCCTTCCAGATGCACTTCTGTGGCCTGATGCTCTGGCGTTAGTACAGCTAACCTACCTTATTAGGAGTTAGTAACACCTACCCTGGCAACTTCCAGGGTCTGCTGGGAAAAACTGGGAACTTATGTGCTTCATCCACAGTAATGGGGGTCCATCCACAGGCTGCTGACTGCCTGCCTCCAAGGACCAGCTTCTGATGGCCAGCCCTGTGCTGGCTTTGGGGTTCTGCAAGGAGAAAACCCCAAAACACCAGTCCAGACCCGGGTGAGAAGTAAGAGGGTGGGCAGGGCTGTTCTAGGAGGTCGGTTTAGGAGGCTGCGCTCCTTGGGCCTCCCACTCGGGCAGACAATGCATTCCTGCTGGGCAGGGCGCCTCAGGCTTCCATCCCAGGCAGGCAGGCAGGCAGGCAGGCAGGCAGGAAATATACATTGACTGGATGCCGAAGGTAGGCTGGCATCTTTGGGTTTGTTTCACTTTTCCTCTGAGCAACCCAGTGAGATTGGAAAGATCACCCCTATTACACAGAGAAAGAAAACTGAAGCTCCGGAAGAGGCATCAGCTTTCCTAAATGGCCTTGGCCTGCGTTACTGGGAGCCAGAGACATTCCCGAGCCTGGATCTGTAACTGCCGTCTTGCTCTTTGAGAAACTGTGTCCCCCTCGGAGGGCCCGCCTTTTGGAGGAGGTGGCCCCAGAGCACCCTGGTCCTCTCCGTCTCCATAGGCTTGGGCAACTCCAGGCCTGGGCGGGTGCCCACACCCCGGCAGCCCAGTAACTATGGCAATCCAGGAGTCACATGACAACAGTCACGGAGTCCCCCTTGAAAACCAGAGGTGGGAGAGGGGAAGGGCGGTCACACCCAGCTCATCCAGACCAGTGGTGATGCTGCGCCTCTGCCATCAGAGGTGGGCAGCATCAGCAGAGGCATTTGGGATTGGGGGAGGCACCCTGGCAGCTCGGTGTTCCAGCATGCCCACTCATCTTCCTGCACCTAGTGCGCTGCTCAGCGGTCTCCTCACCCAGGCCCCGGTGGGCACCCTCCCCGGCTGGCACCCACCTCACAGTTCCTGAGGAAACCTCTGACAGCAAGGCTGGCCAGGAAGCAAACATCTTTGTTTCTCCTGGAACCTGATTCCAGGAACCGGGTCCCCATCCCCCCTCCACCACCACCCCCAGTTCACCAAGCGCCAGGCCAGCCAGGTGCTCTGCCATCAGCCGGCACATTTGGTCCTGGTCTGGGCCTGGCTTCCAATTGAGACAAAGCCCCCTCCCCTCCCCAATGTGTGCACACATGTCCCCTGGACCCTGAGACTCCCCTACCTCTTTTCAGGGCCCCAGGGTCCACCAGGCAGATCCAGCAGCTGCCAATCAAAAAGCTGAACAGAAATGGATACAATATTGCCCTGGGAATTACAAAGGAAGGGCCTCTGCAGAAATTTATTTGTACTGATCAGGCAACCCAAAGGTAAAGGGCAGTGAGGAAGTGCTGTCAGCCAGGCCTGAAACTCAAGAAAGTTGCCATTCGGAGCACAGTGGCCCCTTATACCCCTCCACTCCCAACACCGCAGTAGTTAAAGCAAACACAGGCCCTTCACTGCCCTGTCAGTTACACCTTCCCCTCAAAATTACACAAACTTTGAAAGATTTTTCTGAGAGGAGATGGATGCTTCAGGAGACTTGAGGTCAAGGCTAGGCTGTTTAAAGCATATCATTAACAAATAAACATTTACTGCAAAAAAAAGAAAATGGAGAAAAACCCTATAGGCCACCGGGGAACCAAATCATGTTGCTTTTGGCCTCAAATGACAGGAGACATTTATGACATGAATGGAGAACACCAGCCGGCCGATGAAATGGCAAACGTCTGCCACTTTGCTTCCTCTGCCTTCGTGAATCAACTTTTTCAAATATGGTTTTCAGCCTTGCCCTCCCCTCCGTACCACCACCTCCCCACTTCTGACTGCAGTGGCAATAAATACATATAATTTTGGTTTTGCTCTCTGCTGCCATCAGCACAGAATCTGGAGGTTGGAGAGGGCTGGGTCAGCTAGAGAGCCAAGGGCCTTGGGTCCTCCAGCACCCTCCACTGACTGACAGCTCACAGGAACTCCTTGGATGAGTGGACCATCCCTCCTTCTTCCCTCCCCTAAAGCTGAGGCCTGATTGTGGTGTCCAACAAATTGGAGGTTATAACTCATGTCACTGAGAGTATCTTCCATCCCTCCGCCTAACTAATGCCAAAGTAGGACTGGGTGGTTGTGTGTGTGTATGTGTGTGTTTTCCCTTTTCTGTTTTAAAAACCTCACAGCTGCAGGATAGAGGAAGTTCCCCGGGGGAAGCACTGCCAGCTCTTTATGGACCAAAAAACCTCCCTGGGCTGGAAGAGCCTTCTGACTGCCTGGGCTGGTGTTTCTTACCTGAAAAACGCACAGATCCCTGGATCTCTCCCACACATACCCTCTCTTCGGAATCCCCCCTGCAGCCTGGAAGATGTCTGTTGAGCTTTATTTTCTGTCATTTGAATCACAAGAGCAAATGAACATGAACAGCTCTCCAAATACTAAATTATATTATTGAGTGTGCTTTTCTAAGTAATATGTAGACCCTGGAGATTCCAATGGAAAGATCTTTGATTCAGCCCAACCTCCACACGCTGCTCCCCACCCCCCCTCACAAGAAGGAATAGGCCAGGCCCACCCTGCTGCCCGCTGCCCTTCTTGACAATGCACAGTTGGCATTTGTTTCCACTCATGTAATCAGCAGCTTTTCTACCTCTATGGAGGTTCAGGAGAGGATACTGGATCCCATGAAGTATGGAACATTTACTGAAGCTTCCCCACCCCCACTGGGGTACCGGGTGTAATCCTCACAACGTCCCTGAGAAATTATATCGTCACCTCCATTCTGTGGATGGAGAACCTCTGACTCAGAGACGGGCAGCCGCTTGGCTAAGATCACACAGCTGCTGAGTGCTGAGGCCGGGAGGTGAACTCGGGTCTGTCTCAGTGTCCCACTCAGGCAAAGGGAATGGTTTTCCCAGGGGTGTCCCTCATCCTTCCTACCGCAAGCCTAGCACGCCAGCTGCCCTCTCTTTGGCACGGAATCCATGGGCGGTATGATATGTGGCCTCGGAGCCAAGGCATTCCTTGCCATGCTGATGGTGATAAAGCAACAACAATAATTTCCAGAATATTAACAATGTGCCGGGCAAGATGCCAGGTCCTTTGGGGCACATTATCTCCAATCCTCATAAAAATACTTCTCCCGTCCCAGGTGGGTATGTCCCCCATTTTACAGAAGAGGCTCAGGTAGGTGTCGGGGCTCAGTGGTCCCAAGCCTGGCTCCAAAGGACACACAGGAGGGAGCCTCACGTACCCCAGAGGAGATTCTCACAGCCTGCTTCCCCCACTCGGGAAAAACCCAGCAAACAAATTAGGCTACACCAGCCCGGAGCCTGGGGAATACAGGGTGAGCCAGGAGTCAGCTGTGAATAATGCATCCGTTCAGCAGTGGAGAACTGCAGCCTCAGGAAGGCCCTTGCTTACCCTTCCGCCTGCAGCCAAGTTGCTGGTGCCCTCCCGGGGGCCAGAGGGCCCCTAGATTTGGGCTAGCACAGGGATCCCCTCAGCCCTTCCATGTCCAGGGAGAGCACTCGAGAAGTCTTTTAAGTAAGGCAAAGCGCTGGCTCTTCCTTCTAAGGAAATCCGTTTCCAGGACAGGCCCACTACTCTACCCCAGGCTGTGGGCAGGGATGTCATAGCTTGAAACTAGTCTGCTGGGAGCGATGCCAGCTGGGGTACCCACTGGTGGAGGGGATGCTGCTGGTGTAACTGGCGCCCTCCTAAAGGAGGCCTCCCAAGCAGGGAGAAGCGGCCGCCAGCAAAGGCTGGGGCCTGACTTCGCTCTCCCCATGCGCCACACCCGGTGCTGGGAGGTGAGGTGAATCTCCCAGGAAGGCCTTTCCCGGTGTAAACATTTCCCAGGAAAGGAATGCACTGGGGAAGACTGGGGTTGGGCCACTGGAGCCACAGTCAGCTGGAGTAAATTAAAAAAAAGAAGGAAAGAAAGAAAATCACCCCAGGATTCGGACAGCTTTTTTGGTGAAACTCAAGCAAAGCCTCGCTGCCCTACTCTCGCCGCTGTGGAGGCATCCTACCTGGGCAGGCAAGGCCCAGGGCACCGTTCGGGCTCCACGGAGGAGAGGCGAGGCCGCCCGGGCAGGCCCGGCAGCCGAAAGGCGCCGCCAGCCCTGGATGCCGAGGTGGGCGCACAGCGCACGCAGGCTCCCGCTGGCCGCACACCGACGAGGCTCGGGTGGCCAGATCTGGGAGCTGTCTTCCAAGCGATTAGGCTCCATTTTGTGACAGATTTTTGGACTCTGCCAACGACCCTTCCCCCTTCCGGAGCCTCCTCCCGGAATTCGCCGTCTCCTCGGGATAGAAAGATAGAAACCCTTTCCAGACGAGCGACAGACGGCAGGAAAAGAGAGTTACATAATTCTATTTGGCTAAGCGGCAAAAGAAAAAAACAAAAAAACAAAAACGAGGAGGTGGGTAATGTCATTTTTAAAATGTGTTCTGGGGTGGAGGAAGGAGAGGGTGTTTGTGTTTGGAGGTTGTGGGTCTTCCCGGTTTCTAACCCGATTTTCTACCCGAAACGGAGCTTGCGCTGCCGAGGGGCCAAAGTCTGGGGCACAGCTGAACGATCCGATGCTTTTTTTCTCCCCTGAAGGAGACTCCCCCCCAAAAACACGTAACTGAGAAAAAGAAGACTTCGAGTGATGCGTGAAAATGCCCAAATGTCCGTGGCCCGCTCTCCACTTTGCAGGATCAGGATGTGCGGGTGGATTTTTATCAAACGTTATTAAGTGCGCCCGAACGTCAATTAATCACCCCCGTGGTGCGTAAAATAACGTTGTGCCTCTGAGTGTCCCGGATCTTTAAATCGGAAGGAGGAAGAGACGCTTAATAAAAATAGGAACCTCTTTCCAAGGATCGAGCCCCGCAGCCCCTCTCAAGGCGAAGAAACAGTTTTCAGAAGGTTTTTTTTTTTTGGGGGGGGGTGTTAATTTCCCGATCCCCCTGAGGCAGACTCGACAAAATCGAGAAGGCACATTTCTGCGCCCACTTGCCTGCATTCTCGTCTGAAAAGCATTTACCCACAGATGCAATAAATATGCATCTGCGATCCTCAAAGAAAAAAATAAATCGTGAAATACATTTTTATTGTGCAAAGAACATCACTTCCCAGTGAGCCCCTGCTTGCCTCTCTGCCCTTGCTCTCCCACAGAAAAGATCCACTGGAGGATTTGTCGCCAGAATTGTCTTGATAACAACCCCCCTTCTTCCCCCTCCTCCGCTGGCCAGCCTAGTGCAGATACCTGATTGGCATTATTGGAAGAAAGAGGGGACGAGGGGAGGAAGACACCATGAGAGGCAAGAATAATGCCTGCCTGCTGCCCACAGGACCTAGACTCTGCGCTGGAGACTCACCCTGACCCCAAATTCACTTGCAAACACACCCCTACTGCACTGAGGGAGAAAGCTCTTACGTACATTTTTTTCTATTTTAAACAAATATACTTTCAGCAAAGCAATAGTTGTCTAATGCTTAATTGTTTCGTAAAATGAGGGAGTTGGCCTTTCAGCTTTAAAGGATCATCCAGCTCAAATTGTGTGACTTTACAATTTCCTGCTCTGAAGAACCAGGGGGGCACCCTCTCCTTGTTTTAAAGAAAATTGCTATGAATGACTGGGGTGTGGGGAGGAGAGGATGGGCAGATGGATACAAGAGGCTGGAAAGAGTCTTTACAAAACGTAAAAAAAAAAAAAAAAATTTTCCCCAAAACTTGCACAAATGATTTGGAGGCCTATTTCCAGTTTTCTGGGCCTCCGGCCCCCACATGTTGAGTTGTCCAGGCTGAGCTGCCCTGGGCAGTGGCACCACCAGAGCCGAGCTTGGGCAGGCAGAGCCAGGCAAGGGGTGCAAGACAGCAGGATGTATGTGGACTGGAGGCTGGTGAGCCCCGCTTAGGGGACAGTCCCTGGGGCCAGCCCAAAGCCTCTGACTGCACCTAGCTCCAACTACTTTCCTCCTTTTCTTTATACTGCTCTATGCCTGCCTGTGGCTGAGCTGACTGGTGGCCTCAGCTTCTGGAACTAGAACCATATCAGTCCAGGGCACGGCACAAACCCCATGAATGGTAGTGTGCCTAACCCAGGGTGCTCCAGAGAGAAGGGCAGTCTTTGGGGACCACAAAGAGCCGGCTCAGGACAGGGCCCCAGTTCCTGCCTGCAGAGCCCCCCAGCTGGCAGGAAGAGCGAGGCACAAAAAGCAGCTCCTACTGGGCCCCTCGACCAGGGGAGCACAGAGTAGGTGCTAGTGGAGGGCTCAGCCAGGGTCTTTTGAAGTAGAACCCGATGCCCTCTCCAGGGCTCTGGCCTGCAGTCCCACCTATTTCCAGGTCTCAGTCAAGCTGCTCCCCTTGTCATCAGGGTGTGGATTTCAGGACAGTCCCCGAGCAGAGCGGGTAGGCTGCCCTTGCTATCGATACCAAGCACTGGCCTCCCTGTCTTTTCTCAGAGGCTTGGGCACACACAGCCCCTTCTGAGCGCCACACCACCTGAGCAGCCTACCCACCCCAGAGTCCTATCGGAAATGGTTTTCTGGGCGTCACTGCAAAGTTCTCACGGGCACCCACTAGTCGCTGCCCTGGGCATCCCCACGCCCCTCTTCCTGCTGTTGCTCCCCTCCGTCTCCCTCTTAATCACACAACCAGGCACAAAACCCAGAGGGTCAAAAGAAACAAAACAAAGACCTGAATCTACTCTTATCTACCCCACGCCCCCTGCCAGACAAATCCATAGTCTCAGCTAAAAACAAAAGCCAAGCAGGTAGGGCTCAGCTCAGTCTCTGGCCCCAACAGTGAGAGGCTTGGGTTGCAGGCGGCCAAAGCAGGCCAGCCCTCCTCAACATACACACATTGCAAGAAAGAGGGCCTGCTGGGGAAGGCTGACTTGGTCAGCTCCTCACCCCATGGGGAGCCCAGATTGTGGTTTGCCACCTCTTAAGGTCCTCTTCCTAGACAGCATCTCCAGCCAACAATAATTATGTGTGCAGGATTCCCGCATGGAACGGTCTGGGGAGGGCGCACACCCTTTTCTCTCCATCGGGGACTGAAAAGGCAGCAGGGAGCCTGGCAGAAAGGGGGCATGCCGGAGGGCTCCCGCGCTTCAGCACCCTGGCACTCCACCCCCTTGCTTCAGCAATCCCCAACCGACACAAACCCTGCCTTGGGGCTGGGGAAGCACACCGCCAGGGCCCGGTTCCCTAAAGCACTGCTTTCGTTTGAAAAGCAATTCTCGGTACCCAGTGCAGGCCTCCGTGAAGCCAGGCCCTGGTCCCACGACCGAAGCATCGTATCCCTCGCTCCACTCAGGGCCTTGTCCCGCGCACTCCAACCGGAGCAGCCCAGCGCAGGTTTCCCGAACAAAAAAGATGGCAACTAGGGGCTGCTGGAGGGTCCCGGCCACCCCACCGGGGTTAGCCGGGCCGGGATGGTTCTGCACTGGAGGGAGACGCGCAACCCGCGGAGTTCTCTCTGGAGTTGATGGGCCCAGCTGCGCGCGGGGCCGGCTGCAGGGGGTACGCGGGCCCCGGCCGGGCAGAGGGGCGGCCGGGCTCGAGTGTCGGGCGGCGGCGGGGAAGGAGCAGGACGCGAGGCGCTTACTGTTGGTAGTCTTGTTTGCAGTACAGTTTCCGATCCCGGAAGTAGCAGCTGGTGGTGAGGGCTTGCTGACACGCCGCGCACTGCAAACATTCCTCGTGCCAGGACGACTCGTTGACTCGCATCAGGAAGCGGTCGGAGATGGGCCGCTGGCAGCCCTCGCACACGGCGGGATGCGGGCAGTCGGAGCCTGCAGCGCACAGGGCGGGAGCCGGGCCGTCAGTGCCTACCCGCCCGGCCCAGCGTCCCGATCGCGCTATGCCCGCGGCCCCCGGCTCCAAAGGCGAGGGCAGCCCGGGAGCGCCGCCCGCATGCCTGCGCCTCCCCGGCCGCCGCGCCGGGGGCCGGGCAGACTCAGTGAGTTCATCCCGGTCGGCGGACTCCGGCGCCGAGAGGCCACGCGGGCCTGGAGTCTCGGCTCGGCGCTGCGCGCTCCCCTGCTCCGGAGACCCAGCGCTCGGTGGTAACGAGAGAGGACGAACCAGCACGGCGCGGGGCAGCCGGCAGGGACCGAGACAGAAGAGGTGAGGGCTTAGGCGCAAGCCCCACGGCGGCGTCCGCCGTCTTCTCTCCCACATCTCCCCCCACATCTGTAATCTGGGTGACCCGGGGAACATTTCTTAGACACGGGCCTTTCCCAAGTGACCCGGCACCACTCCCAAGCTTGCCGAGGTGACTTCTTGCCCTCTCCATCACCCCTGCCACTGCCTCCTACCTCTCGCCTCCCGAGTGGCAGCTCTAGAACTGCGGCCCGGTGAGGATAGGAGGTGGCGGCTGGAGCTGTGCCTGTCCTCGCTCCTCCTAGGGGGTGTCCCTGCGTACCTCTGTCCCCTCAGGATGCCTGTCTAGGCGTGCCTCTCGTCCCTTTGGTGATCACTCCAGGAGTCTTCTCTCTGTGTCCCCAACACCCCCACGTTCTGCAACACCATTGCCTTTATCCGTTGGCCTGGACCCCCCGTGTCCACCTCCAGGGGCCAAGGCCCCTGTCCCCTGCCAGTAGACCACTCGGGCGCGTCCCGACCCCGCACTCACCCAGCAACACCCCCAGAGTGGCGGGCCCGGGGCGCAGGGCGTGCTCCTCCATCTTGATGCCGTCCAACATCTTCGCGCAGTCCGTCTGCCCGCGGGGGAAGCACCTCTCCAGCGACTCGGGACCTGTTGCTATATCCATGGGACGCGGGGCGCGCTGCGGGCCCCGCCGGCCAGGGTGTTTGCCCGCCCGCCTGCCGGCCTGCTCGCCTCCCGCCGCCGCCGCCGCCGCCGCCGGGGAGCCGGGGAGCCGGGGAGCCGGGGAGGCCCGGCCCCCGCGGGCTTGGAGCTGCGGCTGGGGCCGCCGGCTGCCCCCGGCGAGTGCGGAGCGGCCACTCGCTGGCCCCCGGCCCCGGCGTCGTGCGGGCGGGCCGGGGCGGCTGCAGCCCGCGCCGCGCTCTCTCCGGGGGCACTCGTGGGCACGCGCGCCGGCTCCTCTGTCAGTCACCTGCCTGTCAGCCCCGGGGCCGGGCTGCAGCGGCGGCGAGCGGCGGCGGCGGACGGAGCCGCGCGGGGAGGAGGAGACGGCGGCGGCGGCGGCGCTGGTGGTGGCGGCGGCGGCGGCCGCGGCGGCGGCGGGCGGGGGAGGGGGTGGGGGTGCAGGGGCGGCCCCGCGGGCTGAGGGGGGGGCGCGCGGGCGGCGCAGCGGGGTCCCGGGCGGGGCGCGGCGGGCCGCGGGCTTCCAGGCGCGCTCCCCGCGCTACCCCAGTGCCATGGTGCGCCCGCGGAGCCGCTCGGTTTAGAGCTGTGGGGCCGGCGGCGGAGGGATACCCCGGCCGGGAGCCGCCTCACCGCTCCTCAAACTTCCTGACATTTGAACTCATTGGTGCGCCTCGTATCCCTGCGCCGGGATGAGCCGGCGACTCCACGTCAAATAGTGCCGTCGCTGCCCACCCCCCCCCACCTCTCCAACCCTCCCCGCCCCCCGGAGGGAGGGCTCCCCGCGGCCCCCCGGCTTGAGCTCCCTGCGCTGCGCTGGTCCCCCGAGTGCGGACCCGGGCGCCCCCGGCCAGGCCGAGCGCCCCGCGGGTCCTTCGCAGAAGTTTGGGTCGCCTTCGAAACAAATCCTTCTGCCCCACCCCCTTGAAAAATTGATTTGGGAGTTGGGGAATGAAAGCTTTTCTTTCTTTTTTTTTCTTCCCTCTTCTTGCCTTCTTTATTATTAATATTTTGTAAAGCTTCAGCGCTAAGAGGAGTGGCCCTGAGCGAGGACAGACTCTTCACGGACGGCGGGGAGAGCAGCGGCTCCACCAGGGGACGGCGCCGACCCGCAGTGGCCGCCCGAGGGAGACCCCGACCGTCGGCCGAGGTAGGTGGCACCGGGCTGAGCTGGCGTCCCCCCGTCCCCCACCCCAGCCAACCCCGGTGCGGGCGCCTTCCCGGATCCGGTGTGCTCTGTGAAGAGGGCTGGCTGCGGGGATCGAAGCTCGGCGACCGGCAGGCAAGAGGGAAGGGCTGCTGGCCCAGGACTTGCCAAAGTCCTGGCCCGGGGTGGGGGAGTGGGATGTGGCTCCAGATTTGGGGGTGGGGGTGCGGGAAAGCAGAGAGTGGCAGAGAGTGGGTGGACGGGTGAGCGAAGATCTGAGAAGGGCCCCCGGGATGAAGATTGGGAACACTGGGGCAGGCCAGAAAGGTGAGGCCGGGCTGCAGGCGACGTAGAGTTTAGAGGATGGTTTAGGAGTGAGAAAGCGATCGTGCCTAGAGGTGGAAACAATTCCCGGCCTCGCAGGATTGGCAATGAGGGGCAGGGGTAGAAGGCGGTGGCCCTAGGGTCGCGGAGGACGTGCGCTGGAGAGCGCGAAGGAAACCGGATTGATCGCTGGAATATAAGCTACCTTGGGTGGCTGAGGGACCCTGCCGGGGGTCAGTAGGCCATGCCCGGCAGGGACAGGGCCCTGGCCAGTCTGGGCAGAGTGGGCCTCGGCACCGGGAAAGGAAAGGCCGGCGAGAACGAGCGGCCGACTCGGGCGCCCGCCCGACCTGACTCCCATCGGGTCTGGCACCCGCACTCCGCACGCAGGCCGCTGCGTCCGGCTGCGGCGCACCGCGCCCGGGCCGGCTGTGTCTTCGGCTCCCGGGGTCCCCACGGAGGCACGGCTCGCCCGGGAGCAGGGGGGCCGAGGCGGCCCGGGGGCAGGCGCAGGTTGACCCTGCGCGCCGCTGGGGGCAGCCCGGGCCCCTCCCGGAGCGGAGCAGCGGCGCGGAGCGGGGCGGGGGCGGAGGGCAAGGGAGGCGGGTCCCCTGACCCCGCTGGAGGCGAGAGGGCGGATCGGATTTGAAGCCTGCGGGAGGCTTGGTAAGAAGTGGCCCCCTGTGCCGCGGGGCCCCGCGGAGGAGCCCGGCTTTGTGGAGGATTAGAAATCTCCCCCCCATCCCAGTACCTGCGTGTATGTCGGTGGGTATCTGCGTGTGTGTGTCTGTGCCTTTCGATGCTCCCGTGTCTGAGGTTCTGCCATGCCTGTGCACCCGTGTCTCTGTGCACATACGATTTCTCTGCGTCCCTACAACTGTCTGGGCTCCGAGTATGTGATTCTGAATCCGTGTCTGATTCCCCCGCGCCCGTGTGTGCTTGGATGTGAGTCTGCTGGGCCTTCTATCTCTCCATATCGTTAGCGTTTTTGTAGGTCTTTGTGTGCGCCCTTGCGCTTGTCACGCTATGCGGGTCCCTAGGTCTTTGTATGACTCTCATCCTCCGTATTGTGTACGGGAGCCTTTTCTGTTGCTGTCTTGGTGTCACCTTTGTGTGTCTGTGTGTACCTCCGAGTTTCCGAACGATTCTGTGTGCTCGCGAGTCTCCGAGTTGTGTGTCTTTGTGTCTCCGTGTTTTTCTTGATTTGTTGGCGTCTTTGTGTGTCTGTATCCAGGACAGCGGATAAGTGGGTGTGGAGTTTCTCCCACAAGCCCTTGGTCCCTTGTCCTTGGGCAACCTGGAAACCCCAGGCCTTGAGCTCCCGAAGCCGGGCCTGGGACTGGGCCTAGACCGTCCTCGCTGGGTGCCTGGGACTGGGGGCGAGGTAGCGGCGGGTGAAGCCGGGCGGACTAGGCTCGGGCGCGCAGAGCCCCGGGCGCAGAGCCGGGCTCAGGGCTGGCGGACCGATCGGGCACATTCTGCCCTCTGCTGGCAGCGCTGCATTCTTGCACCCTCTGTCGGGCGACTGCTTGTAGGCAAGAGGGTCCTTGTTCCAGGCCCAGACCCTCTTCTCCTTCAGAGCGCACTTAGGAATTCTCTTCCCTCCAGTAGGAATTCTCTTCCATCACAGGTCCTGCAGACCCACCCCAGACTCCAAATTCCGGGAACAGCAGGTCATCCCCTTCTTCCTGTTTCCCATTCCCCACCTTCCCTGTGCCGAGCCTCTTCTCCACAACTTTCTTCTCCCCTTTGTCGGAATGGAGACCTCTGAGCTTCTGGGACTCTCTGGCTGGTGTACAGAGTTGAGTCGGGACTGTGCCCAGGGTCGTATTCCCGGGGCGGCTCACAGGCTGCATCTCCAAGCAGAAGGGTGAGCCGGCGACCCACCTTCGGGTACATGGCTCACCTGGCACCCAGGACGTACAGAATCTTGGCCCATCACCCTGTGCTCCTGCCGGCTTCACAGCCCACACCACCAGGGCCAAGGCGGGTGCCCAGAGCTGTCCGCAGCTGCTGAGATTCGGGCTTGGACCCCGGCCGCAGTCTGCTGTCTCTGATCTGGGAGCGGGGTTGCTTAGGCCACGAACCTGGTTTCCCATCTCCTCCTCCTCCTGGTTTGCTGCGCATTAATTCCCCACCCTCTGGATCAACCCGTCGGTCCTGTCCTTGCCTTTTGTCTCTGCCCCCCTCTCCCTCAGCTGAATCGGTGGCGGCGTCCCGGCTCTTTCGCGCTGTGCGCAGAGGCCCCAGGTCTCTTTCAAGCCCAGGCGTGGCTCCTGCGTCTCCCGACGGGCTTCCCCTGCTGAAAACTTAGCAGACTGCACGGTAGAAACGGGGCCTTGGCCCGAAGTTGGGTACTACCGATAGCCGGCAGTGCTGTCTTGCTTGGACCGGCCGACAGAAGCCGCAGATTCTTCCCCAGGGCGACCCCAGGCCCTCTGGCGATCCGGGATTCTCTTGGGCTTGCACTAAGGTGTCAGAAACAGCTTCGGGTTTTCTCCACCTAAGGGAAGACCCAGCCGACTGTGCAGAATCACTTGGGAAGAAGCAAGAACTGAGATGGAAGCTATAGGGCGGGAGTCTTAGCTCCCCATTTCTACGGACACCTCATTTCCACTGTGCCTTTCTTTCTACCTCCTTGCTCCTTTCCTTAGGGCTTAGTGCTCCCGCCGGCTGCCTGCGCTACCAGTGGCCCACAAGCAGGGCCCTAGGACTCCCACCCTCCCGGCAGTGGAGCCCTGTCTGTTCTCCCCCAGCCGTGCTTCTGACCAGAGCCAGCCGTGAGTCCCCTCCCAGTTTACAGCCCCAGCTGGAAGCCAGAATCCTGGGCAGGGGTGGAGGACAGGGCGCCGCCCAGCCTGGTGCCGCGCGGCGAGGGCGCCGAGCTGTGCGGATCGGAGATTCCACCCTGCCAGCCAGGGGTAGAGTCAGGGCTGCCAGAGCACACAGACCCCGTCCTGCCTTGCTTGCTGGCCACTGGCCCCTGAGATCCTCAGATGCGTGGGTGCGGGAATGTGGGGGAGGCCAGCCTGGACCAGAGCTGCGGCCCCCAGCCAAGACCTAGGCTGGGGGCTGCTCCTCCCAGGACCTAGCCTGGGCTCTGAAGACCTGGGTGCTCAGGAAGTGAAGTGGGAAGGCACTGAAGGGGTTGAGTGTACCGGCCTCTGGAGCCAGATGTGATCACCTTTGACTCCTTGGATCACCGGCTGTACTTGACCCCCGGGACACAGGGGTCAAAGGCTCAGGTCTCTTCTCAGCTAGCAGAGAGATGCATGTGTGTGATAAGTAATCTGGTCACCTTCTCACAGCCCAGGGAAGAGGGTCTGTGGTCTTCCCATTTCTGCGGAGAGCTCAGAGACCCTGAGTCCCGTGGAGGTGCCCAGAGGAATAACTGGGGGGAGGTGCGGTTTCCAAGTTGGGAGGCGTCCCTCTGACTCAGGACTGGGAGCAGGCCTCACTCTCCCATCTGGGGTTTTCTAGACTGAGGTGGCGGGGGACAAGACTTTAGTCAGAACTTGCTGGTGAGGCACAGTGTGTGTGATTCCAGGCTGTGTGCGGGTATGTGTCCGTGTGCAACGTGGGGACCGTCCAGCTCCAGCAAAGTCCTTCAGCCCTCTCTGCGGCCCAGCCCCCATCCTCAGCCAGATGGTGGGGGTCTCTGGCCACGAACTCATGACTTTTCAGCACAAGGTCTGGGTCATTAGTCATGAGATTTCTCCTTGGGGGGTCAGGAGATCCTGACTCAGGATTGCAGATCGAAAGGCTGCTTTGAGCCCTCAGGGCTGGAGAAGGACGGTGCCCCAGTCAGGTGGCCCAGGGCTGAGATCTCTCACTGGCCAAGCAGTGGGTTAGAAGTGGGGTGAAGAGCAGGTCTCAGGGAGTCCCCCCAGATCTGGTTCAGGACCTCCGGAAGGCCCTCCCCTCGCTCCGTACTGCAGCTTCCTCATCTGTAAAGTGGGCGTAATAGCCTGAATTCCCGCAGGGCTGTTGCGAGAATGGACTACAAACGCTCAGCACAGTGCCTGGCACATAGTGCGTCTCCACTCAGATGTCTGGAGGAAAGAGAGTCCCCAGGACTTAGGAGAGACTGCAGCTGCCTCCTTCCCTCCCAAACGCATGCTGAGCTCAACAATCTATCTTCCTTTAGGGCAGGTGAAACTCAGGTCCAGGCAGCTGTGGGCCGGGCCCAGAAGACCCCCCGCCCCCCACCCAGGCAGTGCCCAGACAGCCCAGCACAGTCTCAGCCTTCACTCCCTGCTTTGGCTGTGGAGCCCAGGCTGAGGGGTTTTTCAGACGGCAGCAGAATTAGGGGCTTCAGCCCAAAGCATCCAAGCTGTCCGTGTGGGACTCCCAAGGTGCCATTTATATTTATTTCCTAAAAGGCACTTTCCTCAAGAATCTTTGCATTTCTTGCCAAATGGACAGGCTGGGGTATTTCAGCGACTCCTATAGAACCGGGGGCTTCCCTGACGGAGGACCTGAGCCAGAACAAAGAAAAGGCCCAGGACCATATTTTGAGCCATAAAACCCCCATTAGGACACTTAAGAATAACTCGCAGAAAGACGTTTTATATGAATTGGACACAAATTCACAAAAGCAAGAAAGTTCATTGGTCTCCACCCTGAGGGTCCGTGACTGGAGAAGGGGGGCTGGGTGTGATGCGGGGGCCAGCGCCGAGCCTATTTGATCTTTATCTTAAATCCACTTCAAAAGCGGGGGATTGGCAGAGCTGGAGGTTTGCCTCTTCCTGTAATTATTCGGTGTCTAGTAAAGTTTTTATGAGTGTCTGTGCAAATAAATGCATTTGACGTGCATTTGTTTTGGCTAGTGCCGCTTTATATAGGAGGCGTGTGCGTCTTCTGTTGGCCCTCAGAAAAGAACGAGAGTGAAAATAAAAATAAAACCAAGATATCCGGCCCAGGCAGAAGGGCGGAGCCGAGGCCGTCCCCCTGCAGACCACCACCCCTCTGCTAAGGGCTCATAGGAACTGGGGATGCCACCAAATAAGTTTTGCAGCCTTTGGGTTTGCTGCATGGAGTTGCCCTGGGCTAGGAGGTGGGTTGTGTGAAGCACAGATTCTGAAGGCTTTTTTTGGAAACAGAACTCTGCCTGCCTTTTGATTACTGTCCTCTGGGTATTCTTGGTGAAGAAAAATGAATAAAAAATAAGGGTGAGTTTTGCACATGTCATGTTATCATCCAAGTGGCAGGGTAGACCTACTTCTCTGGAATTTGAGCTCAGCAGAATCTGGTGGAGAGGCAGGTTGAATGGACATGTGGCTCCCCAGCCTTCTCCAGAAAAGGTGACCAGGGTGATGCAGAATGGGCGTTCCTCCTGTGTGGCCCGGGGAAGCAGGGGAGCTCCCTAAAGGCCAGGAGCCAGGTCAGGGGGTCAGGAGCTAGAAGCATCTGTGTCCCTGTCTCAGGTGTCCACCTGGTTGCCTGAGATGCCTGCAGGTGCACTCAGCTTTGGTTCATGCTGGCTGTCTCTCCTCCCAGCACTGTTGTCTTGATTTATTTGTTCTCAAATTATTTTAGCATTTTTATTGAAGTACGATATGGCTCAGGGGTGAAGAATCCGCCAGCCAAGCAGGAGATTTGGGTTTGATCCGTGGGTCAGGAAGATGCACTGGAGAAGGAAGTGACAACCCACTCCAGTATTCTTGCCTGGGAAATCCCATGGGTAGAGGAGCCTGGTGGGCTGCAGTCCATGGGGTCTCAAAAGAGTCAGACACGACTTAGTGACTAAACAACAACAACAAAAACATGCAGAGAAGTGCACAATGCATAAAATTATGAAGGGGACACACTTATGCCCCAAAGACCCTAATCAAGAGAGGAAATGTTCTGGCTACGCAGAATGTCTCTGCAGCCCTACTCCCAGGCACTGCCCACCCACTTCATGAAGGAAACTGCTATCTGGTTTCTATCACCATACATGAGTTTTGTCTGGTTTTGAATTTTATATGTGCACAGTCATAGAGTATATACATCTTAACCATACTTTAATCATGAGGTTTTACATGAAAATAGGGATTTTTCTCCTGAAAATGCTTATCTTGGATCCTTATTCCAGTGGGGTGTTGATAATCTGGAGCTGAATTGTGCCCTCTCCCAACCCCTAATTAACCCCTACACACCCATCCCCTTCAGTTTGTCAGGGAGTGTATGAATTGGTGACTCCTGCTATAACCTGTGGCTTCTCCCCTGCTCTTCAGCCCGTTCCCCCAAAGGAATTACTGTATGTAACTGGGGAAGTGGATCCAGAGTCTAATCCTAGTCCCTCCATCCATATCCAGTATCTTGTGAGGTAGAAATCATGAGACCCTTTAACAGGTGAGGAAATCAGCACCTCAGAGAGGTGAGGTCACTTGCCCGGGGTCACACAGCATTCTAAGTGTCAGATCTTGGATTCAAACCTGGATTGGCCAGACCCCAAACCTCAGGCTCTTGTCGCCTCCCCACATGGCTCCCCTGGGCATCCCGGCACAGGCGTGAACAATCCCCCTCTGCCTCCTTCCAGCAGGGAGGAAGCTGGACTTTTTCCAAAGGAAACGCTGGGAAACACAAAACCCAAAACAGAAAACAGGGCAGGGATGGTTCCCAGGCCCCAGCAGCCTAACCTCGGGGGATGCAAGTCTAGTCTGGGAAGGGCTGGTCGGGACGGGTGCAGCCTCCCAGATGCAGCCAGGGAGGGCGGCATTGTGCCAGTCACTGAGTATCCACCAACACGCCAGGCGCTTCCTGTATGTTGTTCCTGAAGATTCACAAGGTGCCTATGAGGTACGTAATGTTATTTAATCCCACTTTACAGATGAGAAAACTGAGGTTCAACGAGGTCACATTTCTTGCCTTGAACTACAAATGTGTGAGTGGTATGCCTTTGCACCGCACTGGCTCAACCCTCTTATCTGGTCCCCCTCTGCTCTCCTGTTACGATGGAGGTGCACCCAGGTACGTCCTCTTGGGTGCACAAAGGTTTCTGGAGTTTGCCTGACTTAGTCTGAGGCTTAGTTTCAGGAGCCATGTGATAGTTCATTGGACCTCAGTTTTCTTCATCTAGGAAATGGGGATAGTATTACCACTTTTCATTACTATTTGGAGGTTCAACAAGACCTATGGGCTTTTGAGTCTGGAAGAATTGTAGGTGGCCTGTTGGAGCAGGGGGCAAGAGTGTCACTGGATATGCAAAGGTGCTGAGGTGGGAAATAACTCGATCCATTGGACGCCCAAATGGCTAGGTCAGAGAAAGGCTGTGGCTGCAGGTGTGGACAGGAGTCTGACTGCAGGACATCCTAGGTCACGACAAGGAGTGTGGACTTGAACCCAAGGGCAGCAGGGAGCCATGGGAGGGTTTGAACAAGATCATGCCACAGTCAAGTTTGTTTTTTAGGAAGATCTTTCTGGCTGTGATGAAGGGTGAGACCATAGGCGGGAGGCCAAGTGACGAGGCCTTTGGGTTTCAATATCCCTTTTGTATGGAATGATGTTGGGCGGTCCACAGAGCAGACCTTATCCTCTAATTTCCCATAGAGGTTGTGTTTCCAGATTCAGGGTTTCATGTTACACAGAGTTATTCTTTCTGGAATGTGTCCCCCGAGCAACCCCGCTGGACCCTCTGTGGAAGGAGGGGCTCTTCTGAATGCAAAATGCACTTTTATGCAAAAAAGTAGAGCATTGCAGTGCTGGGCCTTGGCGGTGTCTGTCCCTGAAACCATCCAGCAACCAACAGATGAAACAGTGTTTTAGGAATTGGGACAGGCTGCAAACACCAATAATAATAATAGTAATGATGATAACAACTAACCTGTATTGATGACCATTCTAGGCTTTTGTGAAGTCTCTAAAATCTGTGATCTTGTGCGTGCCTGAGTGCGTGCCAAGTCGCTTCAGTCATGTCTGACTCTTTGCAACCCTATGGACCGTAGCTCACCAGGCTCCTCTGTCCATGGGATTCTCCAGGCAAGAATACTGAAATGGGTTGCCACGCCCACCTTCAGGGGCTCTTCCTGACCCTGGGATCAAACCCATATCTCCTGTGTCTCCTGCATTAGCAGGCAGGTTCTTTACCACTAGCGCCACCTGGGAAGGCCCTGTGATCTCAGGACATCCTAAAACAAGCCTGTGAGATAGCTGGCACTGATACTCATTATACAGATGAGGAAAGCAAGGCCCAGAGAAGGGAAATGCCTTGCTCATGGTTCCTGAGTGGTAGAACCAGGGCAGTAGCCATTGCCACTTGTGGGTGCTGGGCCGCCCCAGAAGGGTGGCAGGCTGGTGTGTTGTTGAAGTCTGTGGCATCCAGACAGCCCTGCGCCTGTTCCCAGTGCATAGAAAGGCAGAGAATTGCAACCTGGCACCCTGGCCTCCACCTCCACATCAGCCCACATAATCTGCCCGGCCAAGTTATTCTCCCTGGACGAGCTTGGCAATTCAGGCTTTCCAAACCTAGGAAAAGCCTCCAAGTCTAGAATCCTCCCAATGGGCTCTAAGGCTTCTTGGCTTGTGTCCACCCCCTGGCCTCAGCCCTACCTCCTTCCCCTCCATTCTGCATTACTCGCCAAAACTGTTGGCCTTATTTCAGCTTCTCAGACAGCTCTACTCTCTCCCGCCTGCAGGCTCTGAACAGGCTGTTCCCTTTGCCTGGCAGACTTTCTCCATTCCGTTTTCTTAGCTTACTCCTATTCATCCTTTTGGACTCAGTGTAAACATCACCACCTCCCAGAAGCCTTCCTTCACTTATTGGACTAGCTTAGGTCTTCCTCTTATGTGTTTTCAGCAATGTGTATTTCGTCATCATGGGGCGATGGGTTATCTGTCTTCCCCACTCTTCAACAGTCCCGCGGTCTCAGGAAGGAGCGATGGGGAGGACTTCCTCAGTGGATGGGGGTGGAAGGGGATCTGCAAGATGGGGAGGGGACAAGGGCTCTTGAAATATAAAACGGGCCATATTGTGCTCGCTCAATGGTTGAAGATACATGTCTCCCACATAGACCAGCTGAGGACTCAAGGCAAGAAATCACTTCTCATGGCATAAGATGAGGCTGATTGCACTGAATAATTGCCCCATTTTATCCCATTTCACTGCCCTTCCCTCTGCTGGGGAGCCCTAAGGATGTGGGAGAAGAAAACCTGGACTCAAGCCCAGGCTGGAAAACACACAAATGGAGACCTGGGCTTGCTGGACTCCAGGGGAGGGTGGAATGGTCTGGGGAAACTGCGGCAGCAGAGCTGCGGGTGGGGAGGAGCTTAAAGGCCGGAGGATGGGGGATGGAAGATGGTGAGGTAAGGAGAGGCTGTTCTCTGTTTCTAGAATTCTGTTTTTTTCTTTTTTAAATTAAAAAGTATTTTTTAAGATTGAGGTATAGTTGATATGGGGCTTCCCTCATAGCTCAGTTGGTAAAGAACCCACCTACGATGCAGGAGACCCCGATTCGATTCCTGGGTCGAGAAGATCCCCTGGAGAAGGGAAAGGCTACGCGCTCCAGTATTCTTGGGCTTCCCTTGTGGCTCAGCTGGTAAAGAATCCACCTGCAATGTGGGAGACCTGGGTTCTATTCCTGGGTTGGGAAGATCCCCTGGAGAAGGGAAAGGCTACCCACTCCAGTATTCTGGCCTGGAGAATTCCATGGACTAAGTCCATGGGGTCGCAAAGAGTTGGACACGACTAAGCTACTTTAACTTCACTATAGTTGATTCCCTGATGGCTCAGACGGTAAAGCGTCTGCCCACAATGCGGGAGACCCAGGTTCGATCCCTGGGTCAGGAAGATCCCCTGGAGAAGGAAATGGCAACCCACTCCAGTACTCTTGCCTAGAAAATTCCATGGATGGAGGAGCCTAGTAGGCTACAGTCCATGGGGTCGCAAAGAGTCGGACACGACTGAACAACTTCACTTTACTTCATAGTTGATATGGGCTTCCTAGGTGGTGCTAGTGGTAAAGAACCCGCCTGCTGCTGCAGGAAACATAAGAGACAGGTTCGATCCCTGGATGCGGAAGATTACCTGAAGGAGGGCTTGGCCACCTACTCCAGTATTCTTGCCTGGAGAATCCCATGGACAGAGGAGCCTGACAGGCTATACAGTCCATGGGGTCCCAAAGACTCGGACATGACTAAAGAAACTTAGCACACATAGTTGATATACCTGGGGACTCTTACTTTTATTTTTCCAAGTGGGGTTTGTTTAATGAGACCTTTTGGTTACATAGGTTAGATATTGTTTTTGTTTTTGTTCTCTGGCCAAATAGCATGCAGGATCTTCATTCCACAACCTGAGATCGAATCCAATACCCCTGCAGTGGAAGCACGGAGTCCTAACCACTGAACCGTCGGGGAATGTCCCTACCTAAGGCTTCTTGATGGCAACCACAGAGGCAACTCCTAGGATGCAGTGGTGTTTCACACAGTGCAAGGGGACAAGAAGAGGTAGCCAGGAGCCTGGTCCCCTTCATAAGCACCCAGTGCATGGTGATGACCATCAGGATTTCACCCTTGGGGCCTCAGGCCTTTGTCTGCCACTGCTGAGCAGAGGCCAGATTCCCATGGAAGGAGCTTATTGTGGGGGCAATTAGAGGGTGACAGCCCAGAGGGGACCCCCCCAAAAGGAAAACTGTATTTTCAGGGTGTTAGGGCACAAGAGCAATTTAAAAAAATCTGTTTTCAACCATTTCTTTCAGAAACTCATTTCTTTTTAATAAAGGAACATTAAGAAGCATAACACAAACAAGAGCATTTTAGACAATAAATGTTTTCTGTGTTTAGGAAGCTCCCCACGGGGGAGGCAAAGGCTTTGTGGGAGTTTTGCGGCCCTGAGCTCCAGGTTCTAGTCTATGTGGGAGCCCAGAACAGTCCAGGCTGCCCAAGGAGAGCCAGGCTGAGGGAATGGTAGTGACAGGAGATGGCTCCACTGTGCCCTGAACACTCGAGAAGGAACGGAGAGCACCCTTGTTATGGTCCAGTTGCTCGTTCATGTCCGACTCTGCAACCCCATGGGTTGCAGCACGCCAGGCTTTCCTGTCCTTCACTATCTCCCTAAGTTTGCTTAGATTTATGTCCATTGAGTTGGTGGTGCTATGTAACCATCTCATCCTCTGTCATCCCCGTCTCCTCTTGCTTTCAATCTTTCCCAGCATCAGGGTCTTTTCTAATGAGTCAGCCCTTTGCCTCAGATGGCCAAAGTATTGAAACTTCAGCTTCAGCATCAGTCCTTCCAATGAATATTCAGGGTTGATTTCCTTTAGGATTGACTGGTTGGATCTCCTTGCAGTCCAAGGGACTCTCAAGAGTCTTCTCCAGTACCACAATTCGAAAGCATCAATTCTTCAGCGCTCAACCTCCTTTAAGGTCCAACTCTTACATCCATACATGACTACTGGGAAAGTCATAGCTTTGACTATATGGACTTTTGTTGACAAAGTAATGTTTCTTCTTTTTAATATACTGTCTAT
This sequence comes from Budorcas taxicolor, assembly GCF_023091745.1. NCBI lineage: Eukaryota > Metazoa > Chordata > Mammalia > Artiodactyla > Bovidae > Budorcas > Budorcas taxicolor. The sequence continues at coordinate 156,592,591 of NC_068920.1, read as the reverse complement.
GTTTGTCATAGATTTTCTTCCAAGGAGCAAGCATCTTTTAATTTCATGACTGCAGTCACCATCTGCAGTGATTTTGGAGCCCAAGAAAATAAAGTTAATCACTGCTTCCACTTCTTCCACATTTGCCTAATGAGAAGATTATCCTCCAATGTTTTTGGCCAATTTCAGTATAGGAACTTAAGACAATGAAACTTTCAAATGGCTACTTAAAATATTAATATTATGAGTTGGGTATTATCTGTAAAATTGTAATCAAAAATTTTATTATAATTTTGGATGTTTATAGCAGTAACCTAGTAAATGGGTTAAGAAGCAATAGTAAGTATAAATATTGCTTTTTCTTACAGTTTTGAGATAGTGTAATTTCAGACTCTTGACTTTCTTCCTTTTTTATTATTATTTTTAGTTGTGTGAAAATTTACCATCTTAACTATTTTTGTGTACAATGGCCTTAAGTATATTCACATTGGTTGTGCAGCCATCACCCTTTTCCAGAACTCTTTTCATTGCAGAACTGAAACTGTCTCCATCAAACAATAATTTCTTCTTCTCTCCTTCTCTGACTCCCTTGGTAACCACCATTCAATGTGCTGTCTTTTATGAATTTGACTCCTCTAGGTATCTCATTTGGAGAAGGCGATGGCACCCCACTCCAGTACTCTTGCCTGGAAAATCCCATGGACAGAGGAGCCTGGTGGCCTGCAGTCCATGGGGTTGCTAAGAGTTGGACACTACTGAGCGACTTCACTTTCACTTTTCACTTTCATGCATTGGAGAAGGAAATGGCAACCCACTCCAGTGTTCTTGCCTGGAGAATCCCAGGGATGCTGGAGCCTGGTGGGCTGCCATCTATGGGGTCGCACAGAGTCGGACACGACTGATGCGACTTAGCAGCAGCAGCAGCAGCAGCAGCAGCAGGTATCTCATTAGGTGGAATCACACATATTTGTCCATTTATGAATGGCTTATTCCACTTAACATAATGCCCTTGAGGTTCATCTGTGTTATAGTATGTGTCAGAAATCCCTTCCTAAGACTGAATGATATTCCGTTGTATGCATATATGCCACATTTTGTTTATCCGTTTCTCATCTGTCTTGAGTTGCTTCCACCTCTTCGCTAAGGTGAATAATGTGGCTATGAACATGAGTATACAAATATTTCTTCAAATTCCCACTTTCAATTCTTTTGAGTATAGACCCAGAATTGGAATTGCTGTATATGGTGATTCTATTATTGTTATTTTTAGGACCCACCATACTGGTTTTCGCAGTGGCTGCACCATTTTACATTTCCACCAGCAGTGCACCAGGGCCCCACTTTCTCAGTGTCATCCGTTTTTGATAGTAGCACCCTAGTGGATGTGAGGTGGTATCATGGTACTTTTGATTTACGTCTAATAAATAGTGCGACTGGACAGTGATGACAATGAATAGCAAAGCTAGGCATTTTTTCATGTGCTCATTGGTCGTTTGCATATCTGCTTTGGAGAAATGTCTATCAAGTCTTTTCTTCGTGTTTGGTAGGGATTTTGGCGGTGGTGGTTCAGTTGCTCAGTTGTGTCTGAGTTTTCGTGACCCCATGGACTGCAGCACACCGCGCTCTTCTGTCCCTCACTATATCCTTGAGCTTGCTGTCCATTGAGTCAGTGATGCCATCCAGCCATCTCGTCCTCTGTCTCCCCCTTCTCCTCCTAATATATTCTGGATATTAACCCCTTATCAAATATATGATTTGCAAATATTTCTCACATCCAGTAGGTTGCATTTTCACTCTGTTGATCAAGTCCTTCGATACACAGAAATTTTCAATTTTGAAGCTCAGTTTACCTATTTTTGCTTTTGTTGCCTGTACTACACCTGCATTTTTGAGTCTGTGACCTTTGTCATTACAAAGCCACCTTTCAAAATGTCCAGCATCACTTTCCAGAGCATCTCTCTTTACTTCTCTAAGTTGCTTGACAGACAAATTCATGCTTGGTGTAGTAATTATGCCAGCCACAAATACTGATTGGCCACATATTATGACACTAGGTTATACTTACTCTCCTTGTAGGTACAAATTCATAATCTGCAGAGCTGCTATATTGCATCGTAAAGTGAATTGCAAAAGGCTTGTTTGCAACAGTATCCAACCCCTATGTATGCCAGGCCACACTCCCGGGAGAAATTCTAAAGCTACACGAAATTACTTTATATCTTTTAACCCATTTGTCAGCTTACTACGATTAACATCCAAAATGAGCACACAGTGAGGTCATTTCAGGCCAAGGTGTCTTCCCCAAACAACACACTGTTGGTCGAATGAAATGTTTGAGAGAATGACCCATAATACACAATGCTTTGGAAAGAGGCAAATATTAGGAATTGGGGTGGGGTGGGGTGGGGTGGGGAGCCTTACTTTATATTCTAGCTATAGAATAATTAATATAAAATACTGACAATAATAGTAGCAGCAGAAATAACCACCATCTGTTACTCCAGCCTGGCACTGAGTTCATTGCTTCACACACATTCTCATATGGAATCCACACACCGGCCTTGCGAGGAAGAGGCTCATAATGTTCCCCATCTACAGATGGAGAAATCGAGGCTCAGGCAGGTGAAGACACATGCTGGGAGAGTTGGGATTTGAACCTGTGTCTTTCAGAACCTGAGCTCTTAATCACTACATGATTCTGCTTTTATCCATCCTGTGCCAGGCTGTGAGTGCCCAGTACTGTAGGTGATCCAGAGAGGAGCCCTTTCAGGTACTGGTGGCGGTTAAAATCCTCCTATCTCACTCATGCAGAGTTGGCTGCCGGGCTGGGACCCACACTTGGCTTGGTTCCCTCTGCCTGCTGGTTGGTGGTCCACCCCCAGCGTGCAGGCTGATATGGGAAGGGGGCATCACAAGAGGTTCCTCCTCACTTCTGCTCAGGCAGGTTAGAACCAACTCACCATCAGACACTTGGAAGATAAAAGAGAAGAAAGTTACCATTCAGGTCAGTTTCACACAAAGAGGTGACAACATAAAAACATCAGAGGCACAGGAGACTCTGGGTGACCTCTTGTTTTGTTAGAAGGAGCTAATATTTTTATTTTTGGTAAGCTTGTTTTTTTATTATGGAAAATTTCAAGCGTACATAAAAGTCGAGAGAATAATATACCTATCACCCAGCTTCAACAATTATAACTCATGCCCAGTCTTGTTTTACCTATATTCTACCCCAGTTCCTCTATCCCAGTGGGCTATTTTGAAGCAATTCCCAGACCCTTTAACATCTCAACCGTACCAATTTGGCTATATCCTTCTAAAAGATAAGAAAAAGTTTCTTTGACAGAGGAATGGATAAGGAAGATGTTGTTCTTACATACAACAGAACATTACTCAGCCTTTAAAAAGAATGAAATAATACCATTTACCGCAACATGGATAGAGCTAGAACACTGTCATACTGAGCGAAATGAGTCAGACAGAGAAGGAGAAATATCCTGTGATGTCCCTTATATGCAGAATCTAAAAAGGAAATGACACAAATGAACTTTTTTACAAAACAGACTCACAGACTCAGAGAATGAAGTTGTTATGTGGGGGAAGGGTGGTGGGAAGAGATAGGGAGTTTGGGATGGACATGTATACACTGCTATATTTAAGATGATAACCATCAAGGAGCTACCATATAGCACATGGACCTACTGTGTAGCACAGGAAACTCTGCTCCATATTATGTGGCAGCCTGGATGGGAGGGGGGTTTGGAGGAGAATGGTTACATGTATATGTATGGCTGAGTCTCTTCGCTGTTCACCTGAAACTATCACAACATCACAGCATTTTTTTTAAATTTAATTTAATTTTTATGCATTTTAATTGGAGGCTAATTACTTTACAATATTGTAGTGGTTTTTGCCATACATTGACATGAATCAGCCATGGGTGGACAAATTGGCTATGTGTGCAGGCATGCGTGCATGCTTAGTCACACCTGACTCTGCGACCCTGTGGACTGTAGCCCACCAGGCTCCTCTCTCCATGGGAGTCTCCTGGCAAGAATACTGGAGTGGGTTGCCATGCCCTCCTCCAGGGGATCTTCCTGATCCAAGGATCGAACCCGGGTCTCCTGCATCTCCTGCACTGCAGGTGGGTTCTTTACCATTGAACCACCAGGGAAGCCCGCTAATCAGCTATACCCCAAGACAAAATAAAAAGTTTAAAAATATGGATAACCAACAAGGACCTACTGTATAGCACGGGAAACTCTGCTCCATATTATGTGGCAGCCTGGATGGGAGGGGAGTATGGGGGAGAATGGATACATGTATGCTTGCATGTGCAACACACGTGTGTTGTGCCCTCTGCTGTGCATCTGAAGCTATCACAACATTGTTAATCAGCTATACTCCAACATAAGATCAAATGTCTAAAAATAAAAAAATCTTTTTTTAAAAAAGAGATTACAGCCATATACCACTATCACAGCTAGAGAAATTATCATCATCACGCATATCTAGCCATTGTTTACATTTCCTTGACTGTCTCATAAATGTTTTTTGCACCTTGTGAAAAAGACCATATCTGTCTCTTATCAGTTCAGTCGCTCAGTTGTGTCTGACTTTTTGTGACCCCATGAATTGCAGCACACCAGGCCTCCCTGTCCATCACCATCTCCTGGAGTTCACTCAGACTCACGTCCATCAAGTCCGTGATGTCATCCAGCCATTTCATCCTCTGTCGTCCCCTTCTTCTCCTGCCCCCAATCCCTCCCAGCATCAGAGTCTTTTCCAATGAGTCAACTCTTCGCATCAGATGGCCAAAGTGCTGGAGCTTCAGCTTTAGCATCATTTCTTCCAAAGAAATCCCAGGGCTGATCTCCTTCAGAATGGACTGGTTGGATCTCCTTGCAGTCCAAGGGACCCTCAAGAGTCTTCTCCAACATGCCAGTTCAAAAGCATCAATTCTTCGGTGCTTAGCCTTCTTCACAGTCCAACTCTCACGTCCATACATGACCACAGGAAAAACCATAGCCTTGACTAGATGGACCTGTGTTGGCAAAGTAATGTCTCTGCTTTTGAATATACTATCTAGGTTGGTTATAACTTTTCTTCCAAGGAGTAAGCATCTTTTAATTTCATGGCTACAGTCACCATCTGCAGTGATTTTGGAGCCCAAAAAAATAAAGTCTGCCACTGTTTCCACTGTTTCCCCATCTATTTCCCACGAAGTGATGGGACCGGATGCCATGGTCTTCGTTTTCTGGGTGTTGAGCCTTAAGCCAACTTTTTTGCTCTCCTCTTTCACTTTCATCAAGAGGCTTTTTAGCTCCTCTTCACTTTCTGCCATAAGGGTGGTGTCATCTGCATATCTGAGGTTATAGATATTTCTCCCGGCAATCTTGATTCCAGCTTGTGTTTCTTCCAGTCCAGCATTTCTCATGATGTACTCTGCATATAAGTTAAATAAGCAGGGTGACAATATACAGCCTTGACGTACTCCTTTTCCTATTTGGAACCAGTCTGTTGTTCCATGTCCAGTTCTAACTGTTGCTTCCTGACCTGCATACAGATTTCTCAAGAGGCAGGTTAGGGGGTCTGGTATTCCCATCTCTTTCAGAATTTTCCACAGTTGATTGTGATCCACACAGTCAAAGGCTTTGGCATAGTCAATAAAGCAGAAATAGATGTTTTTCTGGAACTCTCTTGCTTTTTTGATGATCCAGCAGATGTTGGCAATTTGATCTCTGGTTCCTCTGCGTTTTCTAAAAGCAGCTGGAACATCAGGGAGTTCACGGTTCACATATTGCTGAAGCCTGGCTTGGAGAACTTTGAGCATTACTTTACTAGCATGTGAGATGAGTGCAATTGTGTGGTAGTTGGAGCATTCTTTTGCATTGCCTTTCTTTGGGATTGGAATGAAAACTGACCTTTTCCAGTCCTGTAGCCACTGCTGAGTTTTCCAAATCTGCTGGCATATTGCGTGCAGCACTTTCACAGCATCATCTTTCAGGATTTGGAATAGCTCAACTGGAATTCTATCACCTCCACTAGCTTTGTTTGTAGTGATGCTTTCTAAGGCCCACTTGACTTCACATTCCAGGATGTCTGGCTTTAGGTGAGTGATCACATCATCATGAATATCTGGGTCATGAAGATCTTTTTTGTACAGTTCTTCTGTGTATTCTTGCCACCTCTTCTTAATATCTTCTGCTTCTGTTAGGTCCATACCATTTCTGTCCTTTATCAAGCCCATCTTTGCATGAAATGTTCCCTTGGTATCTCTAATTTCTTGAAGAGATCTCTAGTCTTTCCCATTCTGTTGTTTTCCTCGATTTCTTTGCATTGATCGCTGAAGAAGGCTTTCTTATCTCTTCTTGCTATTCTTTGGAACTCTGCATTCAGATGCTTATATCTTTCCTTTTCTCCTTTGCTTTTCGCCTCTCTTCTTTTCACAGCTATTTGTAAGGCCTCCCCAGACAGCCATTTTGCTTTTTTGCATTTCTTTTCCATGGGGATGGTCTTGATCCCTGTCTCCTGTACAATGTCACGAACCTCATTCCATAGTTCATCAGGCACTCTATCTATCAGATCTAGGCCCTTAAATCTATTTCTCACTTCCACTGTATAATCATAAGGGATTTGATTTAGGTCATACCTGAATGGTCTAGCGGTTTTCCCTACTTTCTTCAATTGATTGAGTCCCTTTTAATCTGTAGTCTCCTTCGCATCCCCTTTCCCTCCCTCTCTGCCCTTGTCATTTATTTGTTGAAGGAACCTGGTTGTTTGTCCTGTAGACTTTCCTTCAATCTGGATTGTATTCCTGTGGGGTCCTTTAACATGTTCCTCTGTCCTCTGTATTTCCTGTAATTAGATCTACGTCTTGATGAGATTCAGGTTCGATTTTTGGCCACAATACTTCGCAGGAGGTGTTGCATCCTTTTATCAGGTGGCCCATAATATCTTGTGATCTCTGTTTCTGTGAAGTTAGCCGTTCATGGATGTTCACTGCCCAAGATCATTCTTTCATTAGGGATTGCCAAAGGATGATATTCTAATTCTGTCTTCCTTCATTTATTAGCTAGAAGGCTTGTAAAAGAGAAACTTTCTTCTTCAACGCTTTAGTTACCCCGAGGTACAATACAATATCCTTCATACGTATAATGCAGATGGTACAAAGTACTTGACTCTTTAAAAGTACTCAAATAATAAGTTGGCTCCCTGACATCCTTAAAGTTATTTTTTAATGGAGTTTTTTTTAGAATCATTATCAGCATAGAAATTTAATGTTACTTGGTGTGTTTTAATCCCCTGCAATGATTATTCTTAAGATACTCAAATGATTCCCCCTTGACCAGAGTGAAGCTCTTCAGGTTTGCTTCTGCAGCCTTTTGACCTTAGTAGACTCTGATACTTTCTTGCTTTCTGGAACAGCAAGATACCCTAGTTTCTTGGATTTTCCTTGGACATTTTCTGCCCAGACCAGAAATCAACCATTTCTCCAAGGAACCCTGGTTTCTTTAAGTGGGGAATGGCATTTAGACACTACAGCCAAGGTTTAAGTAATGCTTAGCACCACTGGGCTAGTCAGTGTTTCTGGGCATTTTCAGTAGACAGAGCTAAGAAATACATTTGTTTTTTAAAGGTAGACTACATTGTGAGTCATAACTGCCAAAACTTGGAAGCAACAAAGGTGTCCTTTAGAAGGTGAATGGATAAACAAACTGTAGTACATCCACACAATGGAATGCTATTCAGTGCTAAAACAAACAAAAAAAGGTATCAAGCCATGGAAAGACATAAAGGAACCTTAAATGCATATTGCTAGGTGAAAGAAGTCAATTTGAAAAGGCTACACACCGTATGATTCCAACTATATGATAGTTTGGAAAAGGCAAAACCATGGAGACAATTAGATCTGTGGTTGCCAGGAGCTGGTGGGAAGAGGGGTGAATAGGGAGAACACAGGGCATTTTTAGGGCATTGAAACTATTCTGAATGATTCTACAATGATGGATATGTGTCAGTATACATTTGTCAAAATCCTCAAAATGTACAGAGCCTAGGGACTTCCCTGGTGGTCCAGTGGTTAAGAATCTACCTGCCAGTGCAGGAGACACAGGTTTGATCTCTGGTCCAGGAAGATCCCACATGCCTTGGAGCAACTTAACCCATATGCTGCAACTGCTGAGCCCACGCACTGCACAAGAGAAGCTGCTGCAGTGGGAAGCCCATGGGCCACAACTGGAGAAAAGCCTGCATGGCAACAGAGACTCAGCATAGCCAAAAATAAGTAAAATATTTCTGATTAAAAAGCAGTACATGATTCTTTAAAAAAATGTGCAACACCTAGAGTGAGCCCTAATATCAACTACGGACCTTGGGTCATAGTTATGTGTCAATATTGGCTCATCAACTGTAGCAAGTGTACCCCACTCATGCTAGATGTTAATAATGGGGGACATTGGGAGGAGGGAGAGATGCAGCGGTATATGGGAACTCTTGTACTTTCTGCTCAATTTTTCTGTAAACCTAAAATTGCTTAAAAAAATATCCATTAATTTATTTTCAAAATATGAATTCATATTGACACTTCTCATTCAAAGGCAGGGCTGCAGTGTTTTTACTTAGCCTCATTCATTTTACATCTGCATATCCTTTTTCTCATGCTGCGTGTCCTTTCTCCCCAGTTCCCAGCGAAAGGTGCATTCGTTTGCTGAGTCCTAGTCCACATAGCGGACTTTCCTGGTGGCACTAGTGGTAAAGAGTCTGCCTGCCAATGCAGGAGACACAAGAGAGTGTAGGTTCGGTCCCTGGGTCAGGAAGATCCCCTGGAGTAGGAAACGACAGCCCACTCCAGTATTCTTGCTGGCAAGTTCTATGGACAGAGGGGCCTGGTGGGCTACAGTCCATGGGGTCGCAAACAGTCAGACACAACCAAGCACACGTGAGCGTTCCAGATGACACTCTCAGATGAGAATACCAGTACCACCCACAATGCAATTGCTGTGTTTTTGTCTTTTGCAGTTTATTTTTGCTTTGCCTTCAGGGAATATCTTATTAGGGATGGACAGTCCAAAGTACTGTGTTTTAGTCATTTGGAAGAATTCCTCTCCATGGCTTTATCACCAGCTTGCCATAAGTTAGCTTTTTGTTTCTTTGTTTTGCTTTTGTGATTTGGAATTCCTTTTCCAAACATTTAACACATGATTATGTAAAATATTTGCCTGGTTTCCAAGTCAGGTCCACAAATCATGCAGTGTTACACGCGGTCGACCTTCTGTCGCTGCTTCTCTATGCTGTTGCTCTCCTGTTCGGTAACTTTTGCTGCTTCAAGTTTTCAGTTTATCCTTTCATTTAAAAATACAATGCCTCCTCTTTCCTTAGATAAATAAGGGTATAGTCTACACACTCTTCTCCAAATTTTAAACCCAATTTCTTCCTGGTCAAGTTCCAGATACTTGCTGACCCCGGACTTTGTGTTGTTGGTGTTGGTGTTCAGTCGCCAAGTTGTGTCTGACTCTTCAATGCCCCATGAACTGCAGCATGCTAAGCTTCCCTGTTCCTCCCTGTCTCCCGGAGTTTGCTGAGTCCTAGTCCACATAACGGACTTTCCTGGTGGCACTAGTGGTAAAGAGTCTGCCTGCCAATGCAGGAGACACAAGAGAGTGTAGGTTCGATCCCTGGGTTCAGGTCCCTTGAATCGGTGATGCCATCTGACCATCTCATCCTTTGTTGCCCTCTTCTCCTCCTGCTCTCAGTCTTTCGCAGCATCAGGGTCTTTTCCAGTGAGTCGGCTGTTTGCAGACTTTGTACACTGTCAGAATCCATCCAACTAGAAATACGTTATTTCTGTTCTTTGTTGAGGGCCCACTGTTATTTCCAGTTTTGTATAAAAAGATGCCTGCATGTTAGTGCAGCCTTCAAACAATCCCAGGAGGTAGTTGGTATCCCCCTATTTTGTAGAAATGGAAACTGGAACTTAATGAACTAGGATTTGAACTCTTGTCTCCCTGACTTCACCCGTTTGTTTGTAAGAATTTCCAAAGCTCCCAACTCTGTTTCAGACTGCATCCCAGGTACTGAGATGCAGAGATGAACTAGGCAGGCTCCTGTCCTCATGGGGCTCACACCCAGGGCATCATTCATGTCTGAGCATCTATCTGTCATTCCACCCACTGCATAGGGAACGCCTCAAGGAACTCTGTCTGCTCCACTCGAAGCAAGAACCCCACACAGCAGAAGCCAGTGATGTTTGTTGAATGAATGAATAAATAAACAAAGGAGGTTGAAAGAACAAAGCTTGAGGTTGTTATGGAAGTCTTACGTCGCTTATACTCAGAAACCTTTGTTAAAATTTTAATAACTTTAAAATTATGGATATAATATACTTTACTACTATTAGAAAATTATAGAAAATTTAGAAACTATAGAAAAGCACAAATGAGAATATAAAAATAATCCATAATACTAGCCCCTGGAGTTAGTCTTTCTGTTTACTCCTTTGGCCTCTTTTATGTATGGATATCTTTGTTTAAGAAACAACATTTGGATCTTTTCTCTATATGTAAATAGCTCTGTAGTTTGCATTAAAAAATCACTAACAATGTATCATGAACATTTTCTTAATTGAACATCTTTTCACACTTAAGGGTCTACTTAGAGGTTGGATTTATTTCCGCCAATGATGATTTCCTTTACCACATAAAATAATTATAAACTCAACACTAAGGTGGATATCATAATGGGAAGACTATTAAGCAGGTTTCTAAGCAGGGTACCGGGCCTCAACCTTGACTGCACAACCTCTCCTCCACAAAGGCCCAGGGAACTGCCTTGAGAAATCAGCTGGAGACATCAGCCTTACTTGGCTCCTATATGGCTCAGCATTATGTTATCAGCACATTCACTCTCTACAGTTCTGATCTCTGCAGGTACCACTAACATTCTCTCCTGGCTGGTGAGGAGCTGTGATGCTGGCATCAGAGTGTGTGATTAGGGGCTGGCTCTGGAGTCAGACTCCCTCCTAGCCGGCTCCTCCTGAGACGGCTGTGTGCTTCAGCTCCCTCATCTGTAACCCAGGGCAGCACCCGCTCCTGCGTCCACTAGGGGTCACGAGGACACAAGAGCACAAGAGCACAATGCCTGGCCCCGGATAAGCCAGCAATAAATATCAGATATTATTATTATAACTTGTGTTTGGAGGGTCTTCTCTTCTTTCCCAGCCTGCACTGGCCATTCTCTGATGTCAGGGTTGCTCTGACAGCTCGTCTTGATGGAAGGATGTGAAGCAACTGGATGCTCACCATCTTGGAAGGAAGCATTGGGCACACGTGTCTCAGGTGTGCCCTGACCCCACCCTGACCTTAAGCAGCCAAGCACCCTAAATGCACTGATGGGGGAATTATGACTTTCTTTTGTTTCTAAATTCACCAAAATACTACAAAGGTAATCCTGGAAGGCAATATCGCATAGTGACTAAGTTTCCAGTCTTCAGAACTAGACAATGAGTCCCTGCCTCCTTACTTACCATCTGTATCATTTTGAGATTTTTTTTTTTTGCCATGTGGGTGGCTTGTGGGATTGGGGTATCTTAGTTTCTAGACCTGAACCTCCTGCAGTGGAACTGTAGAGTCCTAACCACTGGACCGCCAGAGAATTCCCCTATCTATACCATTTTGAACAAACTATTTCCCATCTCTGAGCTGCAGTTTCTTTTTTAGTAAGTTGGAGATGACAGTTGCAGTGGAAAGGTTTTCTCCCTCCCATCTGCCATCTACTACTCTGTTTGTGCTTTTGCTTTGAGAGAACCAATTCTATTGTACCCTGAACTATGATTTCACCCCCTGGGGCATGTGACCTGGGCTTAAGCCACTCAGTGCACCCAGCACCTGGGCCACAGAGATAGGTTGCTGGGTGGTCATGTGGACTCATGCCATTCCAATGGAGTATTCCTGAGGGCTTTGGTCAACCACTTTTCCATAAAGCCTTGCAGTTGTGAGGGTGTGACTGATCCCTGCTACAAAGCCATCTTGCTCCCAAATGGGAGTATGCTTCAGGGGAGCAGAGCCAAGAGAAACCAGTTGTGGGAAACTTTTGAGTCCCTACTTGAAGTCAATCATGATTTTTCCATTGACACTTGACACTTCCAAGTGAATTGATTCTCTTTCTTGCCTTAAACCAGTTTGAGCTGGGTGTGCGTATGTGCTCAGCTACTCAGCTGTGTCCTACTTTTTTTGACCCCATGGACTGTAGCTTGCCAGGCTCCTCTGTCCGTGGGATTTTCCAGGCAGGAATACTGGAGTGGGTTGCCATTTCCTGCTCTAGGGGATCTTCCCGACCCAGGGATTGAACCCATATCTCCTGTGTCTCCTGTGTGGGCAGGTGGACTCGTCACCCACTGAGCCACCTGGGAAGCCCTTTTGAGTTGGGTATTTTGTCACTTTCAGTTGAAAGAACCCTTCCTAGTAAAGATTAGTACCTGTCTCTCAGAATTGTTGTAAGGATTAAGTAAGGAAACATATAGAAAGCCTTCAATGCACTGTGGAACAAAGTACATGCTTAATAAATGGAAATTGTTTATATTGTTGCCATTATAATTTTGTAGAAAAGCAAGAAAATTCATAAAAAGCAAAAAATATCAGAGAAAAAAAAGTGTACATTATTCCACTAGTGAAAGTGAAAGTGAAGTCGCTCAGTCGTGTCCGACTCTTTGCGACCCGTGGACTGTAGCCCACCAAGCTCCTCCGTCCATGGGATTCTCCAGGCAAGAATACTGGAGTGGGTTGCCATTTCCTTCTTCAGGGGATCTTCCTGACCCAGGGATCGAACCCAGGTCTCCCGCATCGGAGGCAGATGCTTTAACCTCTGCGCCACCAGGGAAGCCCATACAATATTCCATTACTCCTAATTTAATATCTTAAGAATAATCAGCTAAATATTTTTCTTCTGGACATTTCATATATATATATATGTATATGCATATACATATATAAAGTACATGGGGTTGCAAAGAGTTGGATACGACTCAGCATCCAACTGAGACTGCTGCTGCTGCTGCTGCTAAGTTGCGTCAGTCGTGTCCAACTCTGTGCGACCCCATAGAGGGCAGCCCACCAAGCTCCCCAGTCCCTGGGATTCTCCAGGCAAGAACACTGGAGTGAATTGTCATTTCCTTCTCCAATGCATGAAAGTGAAAAGTGAAGTGAAGTCGTTCAGTTGTGTCTGACTCTTCGCGACATATATAAAGTCTTCCCAGGTGGCACTAGTGGTAAAGAATCCGCCTGCCAGTGCAGGAGATGGAAGAGACACGGGTTTGATCCCTGAGTTGGGAAGATCCCCTGGAGAAGGGAATGACTATGCACTCTAGTTTCCCTGCCTGGAGAATCCCGTGGGCAGAGTAGCCTGGCAGGCTATGGTCCATAGTGTCACAAAGAGTTGGACACAATTGAAGTGACTTAGCATGCACATATATAAAACAAAATGAGATTTTCCTCTAATACTGTATTGTAACCTATTGCACTCAGAAATCAAACACATCATAAAAGTATATCTGAGCAGCACAGCTGCATAGCATTCTATATTGTTGTTGAATATTCAGATTATCTCCAAGTTATTTTTGTAGAAATTGATGCTGTGATAGCATTTTTCATCATCTGTCAATTAATTAACCTGTATTTTTGTGCATTTCATAATTTTCTTATAATCAGTTTCTAAGACTAAGATCGCACAATCAAAAGTTTTGCAGATTTAAAAACCTACCTTGTAATTTTTATTAGAATGTTTAGTTTTTGATTAAAACATGTCTTAGTGTTTTGGGGCTGCTATGACAGAGTCTGGGTGTCTTATAAACAACAGAAATTTATTTCTTACCGTTCTGGAGGCTGAGAAGTCGAAGATCAGTGGATTTGGTGTCTGGGGATGGGATTCTCTTCCTGATTTATAGCCACCTGTGTCCTCACGTGGGGGCAGGGGTGAAGGAGCTCTCTGGGGTCTCTCTTTTGTGGACACTAGTCCCATTTGGAAGGGTGGAATCCTCATGAGCTAATCACCTCCCCACAAAGTCCCAACTCCAAATACCATCATGTTGGGGATTGGGCTTTAACATAGACTGTGGGTGGGGATACAAACACTGAGCCCACAGTAATGGTATCAAACACATGACTTTCTTTTCCAGATGGCAAGGATCCCAGTTCTATGGGCTCCCAGTCTTCTCTGCATCAGACACTTTTACAGCTCTGACATCATGAGTTCTCATGATACCCCTCGAGGGCAGAGACCGTGATCTCGGAAACTGATTTCATCAGCCTAGGATGACACTAACCAGGATCTTGCTAGTTGTCAGCATCAGTCTCTTCACTCAGGAGACCTTGCACCTTGCAGGGCCCTATCCTTCGAGGTGTTTCAGGGAGACCGTGAGGGGTGTGGAACGTGCACCCACAGGTAAGTCCCAGTTGTCATTTTATTTTGAAAAGAAAACATAGCATTGAGTTATTTGCAGATGACATGATCATCTATGTAGAAAAATCCAGTGTCATTCACAAAAAATGCTGCTAAAACTAAGAAGTGAGTTTAGTAAGGCTGCAAGATACTACATCAAAATACAAAAGTCAGGATTTCCCTGGGGGGCCAGTGGTTAAGAATCCACCTGCCAATGCAGGGCACATGGGTTCGATCCCTGGTCCCAGAAGATCCCACACGCCGAGGGGCAGCTAAGACCATGAGCTACGACTACTGAGCCCACGCTCTGCAACAACTGAAGGGCATGCACTGCAGCTAAGAGAGCCCACTCGGAGCAATGAAGACCCAGTGCAGTCAAAAATAAATAAATAAATATTTAAAAAAACCCAAACCCCTTGTCTTTCTATAAATTAGGAATGAGCAATCACAATTATGTTTTCTTCAACAGCATTATTGAGATGCAATTCATGCAAGTCCTGGTTGTCATTTGACATCTCCTCCCCCTCCCTCACCTATGTCATAGCCCTGCTGAGCAAAGTTCACCCCCATGGCCCCTGGCCATGCAGAGATGCTGCTCCCTGTGGACTTCTCGCGCCCTGATGACCTTGGAAGGGAAGGGGAGGTTGTTCCTCCGGCTTTTGTTTGGCTAGGGGCCCCTGCAGCAGCGCTGCCTGGGCCCAGGAAGGAGCAGAGTGAGTGAAGTGAAGCTCTTCCCCCCCTCAGGGAGCAATCCCATTGTTAGGAGAGATGTATCCACGTGGGTGTTAGGACTGCCGCACAGACACTGACAGCAGCCCTGTCCTGTCCAAGTCGCCCTCTGCTCCTCTGGCCCTGGGTTGAGTCTGGCTCTTTTCCCTCTCTCCGGGGCCTTCTGCTGCTCCCAGCATCTCGCTCCCATGTTCCCCCAGGCTGTTGTATGTCACACGTCTGAACCCCCAGTGGGTGAGCTCCAGGTCCACCCCACGACGCTGCCTGGTCCCCGGTGGGCACAGCAGCTGCTGAGCAGAGGCGTGTCGCTGAACTTGGATGCGGCTGCCGCTCAGCTCCAGTCCCTTCTGTGATGCAGAGGCAGAGACGGTGGTTCAGAGAGCACGTTCCCAGCCCAAGGTCTCACTGAAGGTTATGATGGAGCCAGAATCTGCCATTTCTCTCTGATGCCAAGTTCTGTGCTGGTTCGGCCGAGTCCTCCAGAACTGGCCATTTCCCCCTGGTTGGGAGAGGCTCTGAGCTGAGAGGCTGGGGTAGGGGGTGAAGGGCTTTAAGAAGCATGGATCAGATGGTGCTTGGTGCAAGAATAACCAGGCAGCTTCTCCCACCTGCATCCCTGGACTCCATAGTGTCATACATTCTGCCCCCAGGACCACCCCGGGAACCTTCTCTTCCTCAAATCCTTAACCAGACTCAGCTTTCTGCCCCTAGGGCTCCTGAGTTTGGGGGCCCTTCACCTACCTGAGCCCCCGGGGGATGGGGGTGTGTGTTGGGATGGGCTTGGGCGGGGGAGGGAGACTGGATTTTGACAGGCAGCTGGGCTCTTGGGCTGCTCTTGGCCGGGCCCCCTCCCCCCGCCCGTCCTCCCATCCCAGCTGGCTCCAGAAGGGAAGCGGGGGTGGGGGCAACTTCACAGGGAAACTTTTGTTCTTGCCCAGAACAGACACAGGCTGGGGACCGAGCTTCCCCTTGGCTGCCACGGAGACCGGGGCCACTTGAGTTCATGTTTATTTTCACAGTGTGGATTCCATGGACATAATCGGCCCTGACAGGGAAGCCCTGGAAGAGGACTTGGGCCTCTGTGGAGCGCCTACTATGTGCTGGGCCCAAGGCAGGCGGGAGCCAGTGAGACCTCCAACCCCCCCACCCCCCCACTAAGGCTGGACGCCGAGTCACACTGGACTGAGGAGGAGGCCGTCAAGGTTCAGAGAGGGAAGGCACTTGCCCCAGGTCACTCAGCAGGCTAGCAGAGTGCTGGAAGGGGAGGCCACCTGCTCCCCTGGACTCTCTCTACTTTGTGCCTGAGTGACTGGCAGAGGAAAAACAGCCTCCCTGGGGCTTCATGGGGGAGGCCCCGCCAAGGGCTCCACACAGGCCGGGGTCCCTGGAGTAGGATGGAAAAGCAGGTGGGCGTCTCCTCCAAGGGGCTCAAATCCAGGCCCAGGCCTCTGGCAAACAGCATTCCCCGAGCCCCCGTCTCCTTGGTGTCATGGGACAGATAACAGCGTCCGTCTCATCAGAGAGCCATGCGGCCGGATGACAAGTGAGAACGCGATAACAGCCACCGTGAGTGCTATTATTACTGCTACGTCTCACCCAGTTCTAACCCCCCGGAGCTCAGCGTGGGCCCAGGAGTCTCCTACAAGATGGGTCCATGCTGTTCCTAAATGGAAGCTTTCCCTGACGAGGCCGTGAGGGGTGTGAGGGCGGCTGACCCGTGTGAATCCTGGCGGCAGGTCATCCCTGGATGCCAACCAGGAATTTCATGAGGAGTTACCTCCCCGGCCCCTTCCCGGTTTGGCCAGTACACCTTGCCCTGCCACAGCATCTTCTGAATGGGGTGGGGCAGGGGAAACCACCAGGCAACCCCACCCCATCCCCCAAACCCATCCTCCCCGTTATTTATTTATTTTTCTGTATTTTCTTTTCCTGCCCCTTCATTTCATCCCTGAAATACACCTCAGAGCCCCAGATAGACCCAACTCAGCAGCCCCGGCAGTAAGACCGGCATCCGACGTGTGAGGACCCGAGGAAGCAGCCGAATCAAAAACCAAACATGGAACCAATAAAATCCTTAACCTGACACTACAAACTTCCCACAGACTTCAGAGAAATACCTCGAGAAGTGCACGACCTTTTAGTTTCTCCCCAAGGCTACCTCCTCCTCCAGCGGGGTCTTTCTAAAATACAGATTTGACCTTGTCACTTCCCGGCTTCAAAACCCCTCGATGGCTCCGCGTTATTTATTATTCTTATTCTCTCACACTTATCCAGGTCCTCCGCTCTCCGGGTCCCGTGGCTGAATGCCTTTTGTGCATGTGTTCCTGTGGGGCAGGGACTGCTGCTACCCGGGTCTCAGGGAAGAAGGAGCAGCAGTGTGGGCTGGGGGGGGGGGGGGGCTGTGCCACGGGGTTGCATTGCTGGTGGGTGACAGGGCTGGGATGCAAACCCGGATCAGGCTGTGTCCAGAAGCCCCTGCCTCTCCAGCCCTGCTGGAGTACTCGGCCTGCCCTTGATGAGTGCCCCCAGAGTTCTCCCTCTGCCTGCTCCAGGTTGACCCTCCAGTCCATCACTTCTGTCCCTCAGTCTCAAGGCAGGACCCCTCTCCCCTACCATGGCCTCCAGACCTCAACCCTGGTCTTCTCCGCAGAACCCCCTTGCCTCCAGTAACCCATCAGGTCCCGTGACTCAAACTCCAGCAGCTCTTCAACTGGCCCATTTTGAAATAAAAACCTTCCCTTGATCTGGAGGCTCCTGCTAGCTAGACCACCTTTGGTCTCAGTTTCCATCTCCAGCCAAGCTTTTGCAGGACCAGTGTATGGCCTCCTGCATGTCCGCCTCTTCAGCCCCATCCACCCCTCAGCTCTTGGCACTCTGCTCCCACGTCTCCCCTGAAATGGCTCTTGCTGCAACCTCCTCTGACCCCTGGGTCTTTCGGTCCACTCGTCCAGGTTTTCATCTTCATCTTACACCCTTGGCCTCTCTACCCTCTGGTTCACCACTGCCTCTTCTCCAGCTGCTTCTTGGCATCTCTCCCTTTGCTCCCTCTCCTGCATGTTGGTGCACCCATAGCTTTCCCGGCATGGCCCACCCTCACTGGGGGACCTCAGCCCCCAGGACCACTGAGATGGACCAAACCTGCACCCTCAGTTCTGGCTTCGCTCCTACCCACAGAGCCAGCTGCCTCCTGGTGCCCTGCTGTCTTCACTGGGACATCCCACTGGCCCTGCAGACTCAGCACATCCCCACTGGAACACCTAGTGGGCTTTCCCCCTGGGCTACCCATTTCACCAGGGGGCATCACCGTCAACCTCCACCCAGGTGTGAAATCGGGGCATCCTCTGGATCCTTCTGTCTTCCCTTCTAGTCACTCCTGCTCTGGGTCGGGTACCAGGTCCTGTCATTTCTACCTCCTGTACGTCCTCTATTCCCCTTCTTCCTTCACATCCCCCGGCCCTTCGCCCTCATTCAGGCTGCCGTCTTTTCTTACCTCCTCACTGCTCTCCTATCTCCAGCCCTGCTCCTCCGAACTCGTTTCCCCACTGTTGTTGTTTAGTCACTGAGTTGTGTCCGACTCTGAGACCCCATAGCCCATCAGACTCCTCTATCCATGGGATTTCCCAGGCAAGCATACTAAAGTGGGTTGCCATTTCCTTCTCTAGGGGATCTTCCTGACCCAGGGATCGAACCTGCATGTCCTGCATTGGCAGGTAGATTCTTTACCACTGAGCCACCAGGGAAGCCCTCTCCCCGCTGTACACAGAGTCATTTTTCTCCAATGCAAATTTGATCTGGTTACGTCCCTTCAATGGCTCTCTGCTGTTCCTGAAATAAAACCCACCTCAATAAAACTTCCCATGACCTGGCCCCTGAGAGCCTCTCCACCCTGCCTTCTCATTGGGGCATCTCGGGTCAGCTCGCTACCCTTTTTTGCCAGTCTCCACGCTTGGTATCAACGCGGACTGCGTGCCAGTCCCCATCACTTGAGGCTTTGCTGTCCCCAGAGTCTTACATGCTCTTCCTCTCTGATCCTCCAGGCAAACTACAGTTCCTTTTCAAGTCTTCTCTCAGATGCCACTTCCCTGGGACTCCCCTAGATGTCTCAGGTGCCCCTTTGAGGCACCTAATTAAGGGTTATACAGTCGCCATGGAAGTGAGTGGTTAGTATATACTGTAATAGCCTCGTTACCTCTGTCTGTCTTCCTCACCCTACCCCACCCCTACTGGATGGGGAGTTTCTCAAGAGTTGGGCTCAGGGAGAATTTAACTCTGGGTCCTTAGTGCTCAGCCCAGGGTCTGGCCTAGAGAAGGAGCTCAATGAATATTTGTCAGATTGCTTCCAATTCAGAAAAGCAAATAAAAAGAAAAGCTAGACTGGAGTTTAGAAGATCACCTGGGTGGGGCTTGGAGGACCAATAGGTGCAGGCTGGTGAATTGAGGTTTCAATCCAGAGCCAAACTTAGCAGGGGAGGGTCTCTTGGGCAGTATAATCCAACACCGCACAACATACCTCCTGGGGTGCAGAGAGTTCCACAAACTCTGGGGCTAGAACTGGGCCTTTCAGCTTCATGGTTGAGCCCTGCCTGGGTTCCCGGAGCCAAGCGGATCCGGCCTGAAATTTCAATGCCTCTTCCCAGCTGTGTGACCTTGGTTAAGTCCCTTTACCTGTTCTGCCTGTTCTGCCTCTTGCAACTCGATGGTCATCTCCACATGGAGATTACTGCATGGATTCGGTGAGTAATTGCCATAGGGCTGCTTCATAGTGCTGGCACCTAGCAGGTAGTCAGGACATGGTTTTTCATGCCCCCTTGGGGTTCTCCCCGGTGACAACCCCAGGGGACACCTGGCCTGCTAGAGGGTAATGATCATAAGTGCCAAGCTTGGTGGCCTCCTGCACGATCCCATGCCATCCTCTCCATTTGCCAAAGAGGAACCTCAGGTTCAGAGAGGTCAGGCTACTTGCCCAAGATCACACAGCCGGCGAGGGACACCGGGACTTGGAATCAGGATGACTTCTTAATGACTGGTCTGGTCTGTGTGTCCCCTCAGGCCAGGCGGCTCCTGGTCCGGGAGAGACCCTGTTTCCCTCGCAGCTCCCAGCCAGGCAGGCTCTCCCCCACCTCCCCTCTGCCCACCGCTAGATCTGTTTAAACTAGCTGAGCAGGGTGAGGTGGGGAGGCCGCGGAGAAGGTACAGAGATGTTTGTTTTCCTTGGGGGTTTATATCAACATTGGTCTTGACATTTCGCCTGTTATTATGTGTGGTTCTTTAGAGGGTGAAATAATATTTTCTTTTGCTTGAGAAAAGGACAAAGTTCAGACAGAGCTCTTGGCCCCAAATGGATTTTCCTCCTTCTCTGCTTTCCATGTGTCGTAGCTACTCCGAGTTTCTCGGAGCCATCTCCGCAGGCAGACATCCTCCCAGGCCGCGGGTAGCCACGGCGGGCTGCGCATGCGCCCGGGTGCCGCAGACCCGCCCTGCGTCCTCCAGACGGTCGGTGGGCGGGGGACGCAGCGGGTGGGCCTCACCTGGTGTTCCCGCCGTGTGCGCACACGAGTGTGCCACGGGCTCTGTCTGCATCCTCCAAATTTGTCCGCCTTACCTTGGACACACGTGGTGAGGTGTGTTGATACATATATCACCCCAGGCGCCAGCCATCACCGCCTTGGACGTACCCCTCCCCTCCCCTCAGGTTGGTGCACACAGGTGGCACCGATGGTATACAGTGCGGACCGCCAGTGACTCCCAGACACGACTGGATGTCTGGAGATACACTCTCCCCATCCGTGGAGAAAACCTTCCTACTCCAGACTCAGCCTGGGCCTTCCAGTCGCGTGCAGGTGCCCTCAGCGGGGTGAGACGTCTGTGTGCCCTGGAGGTGTCCCCTCCAGGTAATGTCGGTCACAGCCGCAGGATGGCCGCAGCCCCGGATTAGCTTTCTGGAGCTGCTGTAAAATAGAGCCACACACGTAGGGGCTTAAGAGAGCCAAAATTTATCCTCTCAGTTTCAGGAAGCCCGAGGTCCGAAGTCAAGGTGCCGGTGGGGCTGGTTCCTCCCACAGCCCCGGGGAGACCTGCTCCACGCCCTCTCCTGGAGTGAGGGGCGGCCGCGACTCTTGGTGCTCCGTGGCTTGTAACTGCATCGTTCCGGCCTCTGCCTCTGTCTCCATCTGGTCTCTCCCCGAAGGGGTCTCCCTGGTGCCCGCCTGTCTGAATGTGTCCTCCGTTCTTCTGCAAGGACACCAGTCATTGGATTCTGGCCCCACCCTAATTCAGCGTGACCTCATCATAGTTTAACTAATTACATCTGCAAAAGCCTTTGCAGTCACTGCTCAGTCTGTGGAACTCTTTGTGAGCCCACGGACTATAATCCGAGAGGCTCCTCTGTCCTTGGGATTTTCCAGGCCAGAATACTGGAGTGGGTTGCCATGTCCTTCTCCAGGGGAATCTTCCTGATTCAGGGATCAAACCTGAGTCTCTTGAGTCTCCTGCATTGGCAGGCAGGTTCTTTACTACTGTGCCACTTGGGAACCCTTATTTCCAAATAAAGTCCCGGGTTGAGATTCTGGTTGGACATGAATGGGGGTGAGGTGGGGACTATTCAACCCAGCACAGCCCTCATTCCATGAGCTCTTTCCGCAAAGAACTGAGTTGACCCCTTCTAAATATTATCTCATTTAATCCCTCCTGCAACTTAAAGCGATGGATATAGTCTTTCCCATTTTATAGTCGAGGTGGCTGAGGCTCAGAGAGGGAGGTTCACTTGCCCGAGGATGCACAGCCACTCAGAGAGGATCCAGGCCTCAGACCCAGTCGTCTGGGGTCCCGTTGCCATACTGTCCCGTGCAGCAGGAGGCTCAGGGCACATTCCATATGCACCCTGCATCCTCCAACTCAGGGTTTCTCAACTGAGCTCTACTGACATTTGGGACGGATTAATTCTTCATGCGAGGGGCTGTCCATGCTCTGGAGGATCAAGCTTCCTGGCTTCTTCCCACTAGCTGCCAGTCGCATCCTCCCTCCAGCTCTGACCACCCAAAATGCCTCTGGACATGGCCAAACATGCCCTGGGGGTTGGGGGGGCTAACATTGCCCTTGTAGAGGACCCCTGCTCTAGACATACTTCCTCGGAATGGACATTGTCTGTGTGAGAGGAACAGGGCTTGTGTCTTAGGTCTGACCACGAGGGTTCAGTATCATAAGCAGAAAGAATACAGAACATGAAGACAATGCATATGTCAGGCGCTCCTCACTTGTTCCCCATCCCAACCCCTGAGGAAGCCCCTTCCCACCCCACTCCCTGCAAGGTTGGTGAGTGAGACAGGACCTTTGCCACTTTGCCAAAGGAAATCCTTGTCATCAGCTCCCCCGGGCTGCTCTCTGGACCTTGGAGAAACTTCCTAATATCCCAGGTGACTTAAGAGCTCAAGGCCATCAAGTCTCCAGGGGAGGATTATGTGTCCCCAGAACTGTTCCAAATGCTGTCTGACTGGTGGATTTCAACATGTGCTTCTTTGTTGACTGCCATCACCTTCAAGGGCAAGGGCCCCTCTGGGTGGATCCAGAAGGTAAGATCCTGTTTCTCAGAGGAGCAGCATCATCTGTCCCCAGGACGAGGACCTACCAGCTTACTAGGCGGTCTGTTCTCAACATGCCTGACCCATCGGATACACACAGAGTCTGGGCTTCACAGTCTAACGAGCTCTAAGAGGACAGTCAGGCTCGGTCGGGGCCATTCCTTTCAATTAAGCACCAAGTATGCCCTCGGTCCGGTTTCAGGTGTTGGGAATGGAACCCCCATGGAGCCTGCAGTCTAGTTGGGCAGAGAGGAAAACACAAGTCAAGCAAATGAAATGGTTACTATCATCAGGAGCATAAAAGATGTGATTTGGGGGTACCAGGGGCTAGGAACAGGCAGCCGGGGCGGGGGCCTGTGTCTTAGCCTGGGCTCCCCAGCAAGCTGGGACTGAGACAAAGTCATCAGTGCAAGTACTGTGTTGGCCAAAAAGTTCTTTTGGGGTTTTAAGCTCCTTTGGAAAAACCCAAACAAAGTTTTTGGCCAACCCAATATTTTACGGGGAGTGCGATCCCAGGGAGGGGTGAGGGTTGCAGAGTGAATCAGGGAGGAGGGAGAGCCAGTGTGAAGGTCTGTCATCAAGGTGACCTCTGCCATCTAGGGAGAATGTCTGCTCAGTCCTGCAGGACCGGTGGCAAGAAGAGGAAAGGCTTGTCCACTATACCAGCCCCCCGTTGCTCAAAGGTTTACCCCATTCGCTGGTTACTGGTTCACCCCACCTGGCATTATCTCTTCCTGAATGTTTGGGTTGCAAATATGTGGGCTCGGAATGGATTTCCACTGTGCAGTGTGCAGAGAGAAACCCCACGGCAGGTGAGCCGAGGTTTGCCCAACCTCAGTGAGGTGTTGTTCTACTGGCCCTGGGCATCCAAAGTGCTCAAGGGTGTCCAGACAGCATCTCCAAGGAGCTGACATTGGGGCTATGGCCCGGGATGAGAATGAATCAGCCTTGAGCCTGACCCTCTGGGTTTCTTGTGATGGAACCTTGCAGAAAGAATGTGTGGTTGTCGCTTTTATGGGTTGTGTCTTGACCTTTGGGGAGACCTTGGGTCAAGCCTCAAAGCCTAGCTGGTTTCTGATGCCTACACAGAACCGACTCTGGGTCCTACACAGTTAGAGCCAGTGGGGAGTGCCCCCTGGGAAGTTAGAAAAGACATCCGGAGATGTAAACCGGGGCTTGGAACTTTCGTGATTTGATGATAATTGTGGATACTTTGGTTGGTCTGGAGCAGTGCTGTCCAGTAAAAATAAATAAAATACATGCAACAGATTTTTCTAGGAGTTGTATTAAAACAGAAATAGGTGAAATTAATTTTAATAAAATATTATTTAGGTACTTCCTTGGTGGTCCAGTAGTTAAGAGGCCACCTTCCAATGCAGGAGACACGGGTTTGATCCCTGGTTCGGGAACTAAGATCCCACATGCTATAGGGCAACTGAACCCGAGTGCTGCAATTTCTGAGCCCACGCGCTCTGGAGCCTGGGTACCACACTAGAGAGAGAGAAGTCCACCCACAGCAACAAAGCCTGTGTGCCACAGAGGGGACCTGATGGAGCAAAAAATAAACAAATATTAAAGAAATTATTTAATCCGATATATCCAAAATGTTATTATTTCAACATACAATCAATATAAAAATTAATGAGCTAGTTTATGTATTTCATTCATATATGTGTTTGCAATCTGGTGTGTATTTTATGCTGGTCACTTGGGTCATTGGTCCTGGCTGGACGTCAAGTGCGCAGTGGCTACACGCGGCGATTGGCTAGTGCTGCGCAGCATAGCTCTGGAGGTTAGAAGTATAGTTTTTGTGTGTATTCTGATGATGTTTTTATTATCACAAACTAGAAGAGTCTGAGTGGCCAAATGGCCCATTGGCAGTCACTGGCCCAGGAGTCAACTGGCAAAGGTTAAGGTTAGGAGAGAGATTAAATTAAACCAGATAATTCATGGAAAGTGTTTAGCAGAATGACTGACGAGGAATATGTGCCTGACAGACGTTAGCCAAGATAAAGTTATTTACAAAAGTGAATTTGGTTTTGCTCTAATGCACAGAAAGGGGAGGCTGTAAACCTCCAAATTCAATATCACTGAGAGATTTTTACTAAGAGATGTCTCCAACTGGGTTGTCCACTGGGAAGTTGAGGGGCTGGATTCAAACTTGGACCTGTTTGATTCCAAGTTCCTGGTGTTGCTCCATGTACCCTGATGTCAGAGGCTGCAGACAGACCACCCGCACTGGCCTGAGGGGTCCCAGAACTTTCAAGGGAGCACTCGGAACCCATTCCTTGGTTCCTCCCCACCCCCATGCCTACCTGCTGGCTCTGCCCACCTGGCCCAGCCTTGGCTTTGCACCTCTCACTCCTGCCCCTCTCAGCGATCAGATCCCAACCCCTGCGGTGCAGGGCTGTTCTCCCCAACCTGTGCAGGAGTGGGGGGCGGGGGACAGCCCCTCTGCGGTGAGACCCCCGAGCTGTCCTCCCTCATTTCTGCAGCCACTGTAGATCGCCATCCACCGCACAGCCCATCCTCCACTGCACCTGCCTGCTGCCCTCAGTGCAAGAAGCTAAAGGCCAGCCTCCACCCACCCAGTCCCATCTCTGCACAGGGGATTCCCTCCTGCCTCTTGCTTTCTCACCGCCTCCCAATCCACTCCATCAGGAAACCTTCTTGGCTCCCCCTTCCGCCCTGGGTTCCGACACTGCCTCCTGCCCCTGGGCAATGCCTCTGGGATGCTTCCAGGTCTTACCCTCCAGTTGGGTCCTTCAGATGCCATCACTCCCCTTAGAGACATGGAGATGGCAAGGCATCATATGCCAATGCAGCGAGGTCCTACTGTGTGCCACGCCCTCCCTGGCTCCTAACACTGACCGTGGGATGCAGGTCCCTCCACTAATCCATCCACACCTGAGAGCCGAACGGCTTGCCAAGGGCCCCCAGCAGGGCCAGGTGGAGCTGGGTGTTGACCCAGCTGCCTGGTGCCAACACCCATGGTGCAGAGTGGTTGGGGGGACACTTTGGGCTGATGTCTGCCGGTCAGGGGCTACTGCAGGATCTCATGCCTCTGTGTCCCCAGAGCCACCTGCAGGGCACCTAGGCCGAGGTGTAAACAGGAGGCAGGAGAGGGGGCAGGGGGTGGAGATATGTTCAGCTCATCCAGGTTCTTCTAGATGCTCCAGGGACACAGCTCTGTACGGGTTTCTCCAGTGCTCTTTCAGCCCCCACTTTGGGGTTCATCTGATTCTGAAATGTGGGGGCTGCAGGAGTCCCCACACCATGGGCTGCCCAGTGAGTCTGGGGCCTGGATTTGTCCTCCCACCACACAGGGACCCACCTCAAGCTTGGGTGCTGTCCCCAGGCAAGGGCATGGCCGGAGCTACAGGGACTCAGACAGGGACGGGGTTGGGATCACACTGTGGCTGGAGATGCTGGCAACAGTGGGTACCAACTCACCCCTGAACAGGGTGTGCGTCACGTAGACAGTCCGGGACACAGCGGGTAGTGGTGGATACACAGGGGATGGTTCTGGGAGACACAGCAGTGTGGACAGGGCTCCGAGGAGCCTGGTCCTCCGCTCCCCTCCTTGGGTCCTTCAGCCCTCCCCACCCGCCCCACCCCAGCCCTCCCGGGTCCAGGCACTGCTGCTTATATTCCGCCCCTGCCACTGTCTGACGCGCCTTTGAAATCTTATCTCTCATCTTGTTTGCTGCTTCCTCCCTGTCCAGGCCTCATCTGTCTCCTGCCTCCCACCCGCCGCCCTCCACCTCCTTCCCATCTGTGGTCCCTCCCCGCTCCCAGCCCGCCTCCATCCTGTCCTGACAGCCCATCTCTGTGCCCCCAGAAAGGGAATTTCAGTATTGTGGGTCGGGCTCCTCAGGCTTTCTGATCAACCCTTTCAGCTCCCTGTTCCCCAGCTCCCAGGGTCCCCTCATACCTCTGAGGTTGTTTTTTTTTTTTTTTTTAAATATTTATTTTGCTGCACTGGGGACCTTCAATCATTGTTTTGGCATTCGGGATCTAGTTTCCTGACCAGATCGAACCCCGGCCCCCTGTATTGGGAGCTTGGAGTCTTAGCCACTGGACCACCAGGGAAGTCCCTCCTCTGAGCTTTGCCTGGATCCCATGGGTCAGAGCTGCCTGGGGTTCTGCTTCACTCTAGTTTCTACAAGGGCAGCAGCAGCTCCACCCCTCGTCCTTTACAGATGGGGAAACTGAGGCTGGCTTGGGAAGCAGGTGTGCTGTCTCCGGAAGTCCTTCACCAGACTAGCCTGTTCCAACCTCCAGGACTCTGTACCAGCATCACCTCTTCAGCGAGGTTGCCCTGGTGACTCGATCTCCCGTGGTTCCTTCCCCATTCCCACCCACCCATACTCCATCCCCGCACCCTGATTTCATTTCCTCTGGGGCTTCACCTCCTATTTTACAGAGGAGACAGATTGGAACGAGGGCACATAACAGTGGGCCAACCTGGGTGCCCATGGTGCCCCAGGGGCCCCGGCAGAGCTCTCCAGCTTCCTGCTCCCCACCAAAGCCAGGCATCCCTGGCCTTGGCCCTGTCCAGTGGTCCCAGCTACCTCTGGGAGCCTCCATCCTGTGCAATCAAACTCAGAGTGTAGACCCAGTCTGCCTGGATTCAAAGCCCAGCCCCACCACCTAGCAGCTGAAGGTCCTTTGCTCTGGTCTGTGTTTCCGTACCTGTAAGCAGCCAAGGAGGAGGACGTGCCCATCTCAGGATTGTTGGATATAAGGATTAGCCCCCTTTCCAGGTGTTGTGGACACAGGAGAAAATTGTGTATTTGAACCCAAAGAGCCCCTTCATTGGATATCAGTGATAACCACAACTATCAATCATTTCACTACCATGATCTCAATCCTTCCCGAGTGCCCTGCAAACCAAATCTTTCTGAGTCTTCTCAACACACTAAGAGGTATGGATTCTTACTCTCAGCTTCCAGGTGAGCCAATCAGGACACAGAGGGCAGAGATACCTGGGGCATACAGGAGGTGGGACATGCAGGCCAACTGTGGGGCATGGGGGGCTGTCGAATCCTGGGTGTGATCTGGCTCCAGCACTTCCCACTGGATGACCTGGGGCAAGGCATGGTCCCTTTCAGCCTTCACTTGTCCATCTGTAAAATGGGGATAATAACACAGCTAGAGTTCAGAGACTTCTACAGGCTTACTCAGTAATTGCTCAGTAAACGGCAACTGACAACAGAACTTAGACCTGGGGTTTGCCCGGCTGTCAACCCTGAGTCCAAGCTTTCCCACTCCAAGGCCTGGCCTTCCAGGAATGCACGCAGCCCCTTCTGCCCTGCCCGGGATCCTCAGGCGTCTGAAACCATGTGTGCATGACAACGGGTTCTGGGAGATGAATCTTCAGGCCCATTTGGAAGCAATTGGGGCCCGAGTCTCTTGGGCTTGGAGTCCATGTTGAACTTATTTGAGGCATTTGTGTCTTCAAAGTTGAAATCTAAACATGGAAGGGAGGGTAACAGGGTGTTTTGCTGTTCATTCAGATTGTCCTCCTCTGAAGTGTATCGCTAGCTGACATTTCAATGGCTGCATGGCCCAGGCCTGTCTGGGTGGGCTGTGAGCTCTCAAGCATGTGTCTGCCACTGCCCTGAACCTTCCATGGCTCCCACTGTCCACGAGGACCAGCCAGAGGACAGCTCTGGAGCCCACAGACCCAGGACCCTTTCTGGTTGTGGGACCCCAGGCTGCTGTGCTGTGCTTAGTCGTGTCCGACTCTTTGCGACCCCATGGACTGAAGCCCACCAGGCTCCTCTGTCCATGACGATTCTCCAGGCCAGAATTCTGGAATGGGTTGTGCCAAGCCCTCCTCCAAGGGATCTTCCCAACCCAGGGATCGTACCCAGGTCTCCTATATAATGAGGAGATTCTTTACTGTCTGAGCCACAAGGGAAGCCTAAGAATACTGGAGTGGGTAGCCTATCCCTTCTTCAGGGGATCTTCCTGACCCAGGGACTGAACCGGGGTCTCTTGCATTGCAGGTGGATTCTTGACCAGCTGAGCTACAGGGAAGCCCCAGGGCCCAGGACTCTGAATTTCAGTTTCCTCCCCTGGAAAATGGAAACAATTTTTCTCTGCCTTACAGGTTTGCTCAAAACTGAGTGTTTCTTGGGATGCAGGACATTCAGTGCTCAAGCCTGGAAAATTCCAGGCAAACCGGGATGACGAGTTGGTCACTTACAGGGTTGTCGTGAGAATGAAAAGAGAAAAATGCATGAAAAGAGCTGAATATGGGGGCTTGGAGAAGAGCAGTGATGGCTGGGGCCCTGTGTGCACGGCACGTCACAGTTTACACACTTCCACTCTGTTGTTTCATGAACCTCCCAATGATCCTACTTATTCTTCCCACTATACGGGTGAGAAAACTGAGGCCAGAGAGAAATAGGCAGCATCTCTGGGGTCACACAGGGTGCAGACAGGACCTGCTGAGGGTGAACGACTAAGTCCCATGGTTACAGGAATGCCTGTGTCTGCGTGGCATGGGAGACTTGTGCTCAACAGATAATGTTTTCCTGGACAGTGGAGTCGGGGGCCCAGGGTCTGCTGGCCACGGCCCTGGCCGTGGTCGTGAAAGAAGCCCTTCCCTCAACTCTTACCATCTCTCCACAGGGAGGTGAGAACTGGAAGGACGGATAGAGGTGACTTGGAGTGGGAGGGAGCTGTGAGTCTGGAAAAGAGCAAGACCCTTAGCCTTCCTGCTGATACGTGCTGGTCCCCAAACTTTCACTCATCCAAGCCCCTCAGCTGCCACCGTACTCTGTGTCTTTGGACAAGCCGCTTTATCTCCTGGGCCGCGATTTTCTCATCTGTAAGTGGGGAGTAATCACAGTATCTACCAAGCAGGGTTTTTCTAAGGATTCAAAGAGGCAATTTACGAAAGGGCTCGGAAAAATGTTGAGCTAATATTAACTAACAATAAGATTATAATGAAACAAAATAATACAGTTCAAACTGTATTTCCCCTCCAGGATCACACTGACTCCTCACAACAGCACTATTCTGAGGCGCGCCTGTAATTCTCCCCATTTTCCAGATCGGTAAACTAGGGCCTGGGTCAAGGGCGGAAGTTGCCCAAAGTTATACAGGAAGTAGGGGGAGTGGGCCTGGGAAGCCCTCCTGACGGACCCGGACAAACAGCAGAGAGCCACACACTCTCCCCACACCAGACAGTTTTTCAGCCTGCGGCCCTGCTGACCCTGCCTCCAAATGGAGACTTTGTTCTCCCGGCTCCGCGAGAGCGCACCGGCTCCATTCCCCATCCTCTCGCTTTTGTTCTTCCTTTTCGTTGTAATTCTCACTGGTGGAAATCAAATGATTGTTTTTCTTGCTTGTTATCCATCTCTCCTACAAGAATATCAGTTCCAGGAGGACAAGGCCCTTGTCGTTTATGTTCATCAGAAAATTTAAACCAGGTCTTCAGTAAAGAGCTAGGGAAGGATTCGATTATCTTCCAATTATTAACCAAATGAAGCTTGGAGTCCAGCGGCGCCACCTGTGATGCAGTGCCCTATTCAAGCCAGCAGATGGCAGCAGAGAACAAGGTACCTGATGGGTGGAGCCCAGGTGAAACTCGGTTTGACCTTAGAGGGGAGCCTCTGGCTCTTTGTGTGTGTGTCCACGTGTGTGTGTGTATCCACATGTGTGTACATGTGTGTGTGAAAAGCAGTTTGTGCCAGGTGCTGACTATGCAAGATCTCGTTGAATTCTCATTTTTTCTAATTATAGTCTTATTATTAACTTCATTCTCAGACAAAGAAACTGAGGCTCAATAACATGCCCCAGGTCACAGGCAGGGGTTTCCAGGACTGGGAGACTAGGAGCCTTTCCTCAACAACAGTGATATAAGACCTCTGAATTTTAGCTGCCCCTCAGCAGACTCAGTGGGCCATCCCATCAGGAGGAAGTGAGTTCCCCATCCCTGGAGGTGTGCAAGTTGTGCTGGGTAAGCACCCACCAGAGAGGGTGTGGGGCACCCAGTGCCCAAAGCTGCTCCTGGACAGGCAGGACCAGCTATATCATTTTCATGGCCCGCTGCAAAATGAAAATGTAGAACCCTTTGCACAAAAATTAAGAATTTCAAGATAAAGCAGATCAGCAAGCCAAGTACGGGGCCCTTCTAAGTGCAAGGTTCTGTGTCACTGCACAAATTGAACGCCCAGGAAGCCCAACCCTTTGGGTCTGGGGAAGGCCTATGGGGGACATGTCTCAGGAGCCCCTGGGATGTCACCAGCCCAGCTCTGCAGGAGTCCAGGGAATAGTCCCCCTCTGCGTGTTTTTCCTCATAAGACGGGACCCTGCTATCCTGTACCTTTTATCTTCCTCCCCTGGCTGTGATTTATCTCCATGGGAAGGGCTGGGGCGGCCTGGGAGGCACAAGACCCGTTTGATGGTCCATGAATCTTTCCTGTGTGGATCCTCTGGCGACTCTCCGCACGGCTGGGTGAACCCACGACTTCCTTTCTGCCAAGTGCGGATTAGGAAGCCATAAACAAGGAACCCAAACCCCGGACTGGGAGAGCACACACATGGGTCTCAGATGCGCCGGCTGGCTGGCAGGAGATGGATAGGGGCTGTGGGACTGGAGCCCCAGAGGCCACCATTCCCAGCCATGCCTGGGGCCAGAGCTGGTCAGGCCACCCCAGGGGAAGAGAGGACCCTGGCTAAAGCCACAGTTAAGGCGGTAAGGTGAGGCGGGGAGTCAGGGAACCCAGGCTGAGCTCTGTTGGGAAGAGCTGAGCACCCACTCTACACTGGGCACCTTGACACATGTTGTTCTCACGTCTCACAAAGTTGCTCTCCTTTGAACAATGTGAATGAGGAGCCCGAGGTGCCAAGGGATGAGCTCACTTGCTAAGGTCACACAGCCAGGAAGTGATGGGGTTAGGATTTGAACCCAGGTAAATAGATAAGAAATCTCTAGCCCAAAGAGAAATTTAAAAACTGTAATATTTGAAGGGCATATTATTTATTTCTTGAATGTTATCTATTTTTAAGTTATGAAAGGCACATGGAACAAACTCCAAACGTTGTATGAAATAGGATCATGCCTTTGTCTCCCCTCCATAGCCACCTCGCTTTAAAACTCCTTTGAGTATTTACCCAAAAGTGGAATTGCTGAATCACTTGGTAATTCTACTTTTAATTTTTTGAGGAACTACCATAATATTTTCCACTGTGGCTGAACCATTTTGCATTCCCAGCAACAGTGCATATGGGTCCCAATTTTGTCACATACTCACCAACACCTATTATTTATTTTCATAATAGTCATCTTAATGATATGAAATGATATCTCATTGTAGTTTTGATTTGCATTTCCCTAATGATCAATGGTGATTGCAGCCATGAAATTAAAAGACGCTTACTCCTTGGAAGAAAAGTTATGACCAACCTAGATAGTATATTCAAAAGCAGAGACATTACTTCGCCGACTAAGGTCTGTCTAGTCACGGCTATGGTTTTTCCTGTGGTCATGTATGGATGTGAGAGTTGGACTGTGAAGAAGGCTGAGCGCCGAAGAATTGATGCTTTTGAACTGTGGTGTTGGAGAAGACCCTTGAGAGTTCCTTGGACTGCAAGGAGATCCAACCAGTCCATTCTAAAGGAGATCAGCCCTGGGATTTCTTTGGAAGGAATGATGCTAAAGCTGAAACTCCAGTACTTTGGCCACCTCATGCGAAGAGTTGACTCATTGGAAAAGACTCTGATGCTGGGAGGGATTGGGGGCAGGAGGAGAAGGGGAAGACCGAGGATGAGATGGCTGGATGGCATCATGGACTCGATGGACGTGAGTCTGAGTGAACTCCGGGAGATGGTGATGGACAGGGTGGCCTGGTGTGCTGCGATTCATGGGGTCGCAAAGAGTAGGACACGACTGAACGACTGAACTGAACTGAATGATCAGTGATGCTGAGCATCTTTTCATGTGCTTATTGACCATGTATATATCTTCTTTGGAGAAATTTCTATTTAAGTCTTTTGCACATTTTTGAATTGGGTTGTTTGTTGAATTTTGTCATTGTTAAGTTTTAGGAGTTTTCTATGTGTTCTGGATGTTAATACTTTATTGGATATTTGATTTGCAAATATTTCTTCCCATTAAGTGGGTTGCATTTTTACTTTCTTTATGGTTTCTTTTGATGCATAAAAAATGTATAGTTTTGTTGGAGTCCAGCTTGTCTGTTCTTTTCCTTTTGTTGCCTTTGCCTTTGGTGTCATACCCAAGATATCACTGGCTATGCTGTGAAGCTTTTGTCCTGTGTTTTCTTCTAAGAGTTTTATAATTTTAGGCTGTACGTTTAGGTCATGGATCTATTTTGAGTTAATTTTTGTACATGGTTTTAGGTAAAGGTCCAACTTCATTCTTTTGCATGTGGATATCTAATTTTTCCAGAACCATTTGTTGAAAAGATTATCTCTTCTCCATTGATTAGTCTTGACATTCTTATAAAAAATTGTTTGACTATACGTGTAAAGATTTATTTCTGGACTCTATATTCTGTTGTACTTGTCTGTATGTCTGTATTTATGCCAGTACCACACTGTTTTTATTCATGTAACTTTGTATGATAATAAGTTTTGAAATCAGGAAGTGTGACCTGAATTTTGTTCCTCTTTGTCAGAATTGTTTTGGCTATTTGGGGTCCCTTGAGATTCTGTATAAATTGGGGGATGAGGATTTTTAAATTTTTACTTTTGCAAAAAATTACTGAGATAATAATTTTGGTAGGGATTGCATTAAGTATTATAGATTATCTTGGGTAGCATTGCTATCTCAGAAATGTTCATTCTTCCAACCCATGAACATAGTGTGTCTCTTCAGTTATTTGTCTAAATTTCTTTTCAGAAATGTTTTATAGTTTTTATTGTACAAATCATTCACCTCCTTGGTTAAGTTACTTTCTAAGTATGTTATTTATGTTTTTGGATGCTATTGTACACGGAATTGTTTTCTTAATTTTCCTTCTAGGTTGTTCATTGTTAGTGTACAGAATTGCAACTGATTTTTGTGTGTTTACTTTGTATTCTCCTACTTAGTTGAATTTGTTAGTTCTACCCGTGATTTTTGTGGAATTTTAGAGTTTTCTACGTATAAGCTTATTTTGTCTGTGAGCAGATATAATTTTACTCCTTTATTTCCAATGGGACGCCTTCAGTTTCCCTTTCTTCCCTAATTTCTCTGGTTAGGACTTTCAGGACTATGTTACACAGAAGCGGAAAAGCAGACTTCTGTGCCTTGTTCCTGATTTTGGAGAAGAAGTCTTTTAATCGTGCACCGTTAAGTATGACGTTTCCGTAGGGTTTTCATATATGGCTTTTCTTTTGTTTAGGAGGTTACCTTCTGTCCCCAGTTTGTTATATGCGTTTTCTTTTAAAAAATCACAAAGGGTATTGAATTTTGTCAAGTGCTTTTTCTGCATTGGCTGAGATGATCATGGCTTTTTTTTTTTTAATCATGTGGGTTTTTTTTTCCCCTTGCTTCTGTTAATGTGATATATTACACAGATCAATTGTCATATGTTGAACTATCCTTGCATTCCAGGAATAAATCCCAGTTGGTCGTGGAATATAACCCTTCTAATATTATGGTACGGCACGTTTTGCACCTGAGGTCCACTCTCATAGATGTGTTTCCCTATCGAATATAGGCCTCCTCCCATTATGTTGAACTCGCTGAAGGCAGGGACCGGGTTAGTCCGTTTCTCCATCACTGTGCACAGGGCCTGGCACAGAGTAGCAGTGCACCAAATACTCAGCGAATGAATAAGCAAACAGGAAATTGTCAGAAAGAAATTACCCCAAATAGATAACAGAATTGAATTACAGGGGATTTTAATTTTCTTTTTATACTCTTTTGAACACAAGTTTATCCTGATTTTATACTCAAGTAAGGAAAATCAAATATACATTATTCTAATGATAGAATGAGAGATTGCTCTGGGTACCCAAGGGGACAGGATTTGAAAGGCATGAAATCAGAGCAGGAACCCTGATAAGGAGGCCATTGGGATGTCCAGGTGTGCAGTGATCTTGGGGTGGGTATACAATGGATGATGGGAGCCAAAGCCTGTTTTCTCATGTGGATAATCAAGCTAATAGTCACTCTGGTACTTAAAATACAAAGTTCAAATAAAAACAGCCATCATTCACTAAGACTTCATGCCCTTCACTCTCCTATCTAAAGCCCTCATTCCTAGTTGAGGATCACTGGCTTCACTTTCTAGGTAGGGAAACTCTCAGTGATCCATCCAAATCCTAGCTCAGTCATAGTGACCCACAGTAAGTTGTTTCTGAGCCTCAGTTTCCCAGTCTGTATGAGAGGAATAATGATAACCTAAAAAGCAGAGACATTACTTTGCCAACAAAGTCCATATAGTCCAAGCTATGGTTTTTCCAGTAGTCATGAATGGATGTGAGAGTTGGACCATAAAGAAGGCTGAGGGTTGAAGAACTGATCCTTTCAAACTGTGGTGCTGGAGAAGACTTTTGAGTGTCCCTTGGACTGCAAGGAGATTAAACCAGACAATCCTAAAGGAAATCAAATATTCACTGAAAGGACTGATGCTGAAGCTGAAGCTTCAATAATTTGGCCACCTGATGCGAAGAGCCGACTCATTAGAAAAGACCCTGATGCTGGTAAAGGTTGAAAGCAGAAGGGGATAGTGAAGGACGGGTGATTGGATGGCGTCACCGACTCAATGGACATGAGTCTGAGCAAACTCTGGGAGATGGTGAGGGACAGGGAGGCCTGGCTGCTGCCGCCCACGGGGTTGCAGAGTCAAACACGACTGAGTGACTAGACAACAACTACTACTTCTTGAGGTGCTGTGTGTGGTCGATAGGATTCTGCTCTTTTAAAAAAATTACTTAGTCTGTTTGTGTTTGGCTGTACTGGGCTGTTGCACTTGGGCTTTTCTCCAGTTGTGGCAAGTGGGGGCTACTCTTCCATGCAGTGCCTGGGCTTCTCATTTCGGGGGCTTCTCTTGTCGTGGAGCGCGGGCTCTAGGGTGTAAGGGTTTCAGTGGCTGCAGCACGTGGGCCTAGTAGTTGTGGCACGCGAACTTACTTGCTCTGCAGCGTTTGGAATCTTCCTGGACCAGGGATCGAACCTGTGTCCCTTGCGTTGGCAGGTGGGTTCTTTACCATTGAGCCAAAGGGAAGTCCAGGATTGTGCTAAGAGCCCATAGTTTCCCCTCTAGGATGGGCCAGCTTATGTGAACTGCCTGTCACCCCCAAGACCAAAGGGGTGAAGTTGCCCTCCTAGGGGCACGCAGCAAAGCAGTGGCCCAGGTGTCTCTGACCCCAGAGCCCAGGTCCTTCCAGTTTATGGCGTGAGGGGCTTGAGGCTTGTTGGCAAGAGCTCTGGATGGCAGTTGCCTTCTGGAGGGTAGTAGGGCTGAGTGTCAGGTGGCTTGTCCAGAGCTTCTCCCTGGTGGCACAGTGTGGACGGGGGAAAGGTCAGGGAATCTGGCCCCATCGGGGATTTCTCAGGGCCATGAGTCCAGTGCAGCGAGAGGTTTCCCGGCAGCCGATGCACCACTAATGGGCCTCCTTTCATCACAATCTGCCGTGATAACAGACAGATTTAATTAAAAAGAACACACATCCTCCTCTGCAGGGCGGCTGCAGCCAGGGTGTGGGGCCTGCAATTAAAACTTAGCTCTATAAACTCAGCACACAGACGTGGGTGCCGGGAGCTTCTGGGTTTTCTAAAAAGAGCACTCCCCTCCCCGCGTGCCCATGTTATTTATCGAGTTAATTTTATCCTCTGGCCACAGCATGAACCAACTCCAAACCCCTGAGCCCCGACCCTGACTTGCCTGCAGCTCCCAGGCTATGCCAGGCACACACTTGCCTCCTTGGGGGAGGAGTGAAACTGGGAACGCCAGCTAGAGATGCGGAAGAGCGGGCAGGACCCCCCTGGCTTTGTGATGTCGGGCAAGTGACTCACTCCGCCCAGATGGTCTGTTTCTGCATTGAGAAGTGGGATAGAAGCTGAAGCTGCCATCCCCACCCCCCGCCTATGAGACAGTGAGGAAGGGTGCTGGGCACTCAGCGACCACTCAGCCAGTGTGGGCTGTGAACATTGTCGACATCCTGAACCCTGGCGGCTTCTGCGTGGAGCCCAGAAGGGCTTGACGGGAGGGAGGCTGGGGTGGCTGGGGAAGCCCAGGCTGGCTGTTCAGGCTCCTACATGCAACAGTTAGGAGTGGAGATTTGAGAGTCCGAAGGATCTAGGTTCAAATCCTGCTTCTGCCACTTCCTAGCTATGTTGACCTGGGTAAGTAACTCCCCTTGGGACTCCGTTTTCTCATCTGTAAAATGGGAATGATCCTAGAGCCTTCCTTTAATAGTTGCAGACCGATAAATCCACAGTCAGGTACAACATCTGTCACCGAGTGAAAGGTGCAGGCCCCTGGGGCGTGAACCTGGTGGGTGCTGGCCTGGGAGCCTCTGCAGAGACCAGAGCCACGCCAGAAAACCAGGCCTGGGCCAACCCTCCTCTCAGCTTTAAAAGCCATCCCCACAGGTGCCAGCAGTTGTCAGGCTGGGGACAGGGGCGCCCGTGCCTTGCGATCAGATAGGTACCCTGATAGCAGAGCTCCCGAGACAAAGCTATCGGAGTCGTCAAC
Source organism: Budorcas taxicolor (assembly GCF_023091745.1). Classification (NCBI taxonomy): domain Eukaryota; kingdom Metazoa; phylum Chordata; class Mammalia; order Artiodactyla; family Bovidae; genus Budorcas; species Budorcas taxicolor. The sequence goes on along the minus strand of NC_068920.1, from coordinate 156,555,210 downwards.
AGGATACTGAATGGGCTTCTCCGGGCAGGCGGGAGCAGAATTGCATTCAGCTCAGATTTAATTAAAAAGACTCAAATCTTGCTGATAATCCTCCCAGCAACGGCTGGAGCCGGGCCTGAAGCGGGCTCCCTGGCAACGGCGCATCCTGCCGATAAGGAACTTCGCGAGGAAGATGCAGTGAGCCCCGCGGCTGGCCCAACACCGCTGCTATCAGCCTGCCCATCGCCCAGCCAGAGGCGGCAGCTGCTGCCCCCTCCCTGCTCCAACCTCCTGTCGCCCAGCTCTTCCCTTTCTCCTGCCATGTCCCTGCCCCCTGCCCCCTGGTCCGGGCAGATCTCCAGCTCTGCTTGGAGGCTGCATCTGGAGGAGAACGGGGGTGAGGCCAAGTGTTGCACTCCCAGCAGCCTCTCCCCTCCCACCTCCCTGCCTTCACCTGTTCGGGTCCTTCTGTCTAGCCTTCTGTTTGTGGATTCCGTTTTGTCCTTCATGTCCCAGCCCACCGTGTCCCTCCCTGGCCTCCTCTGATGACATATGAATCCCCCGGCACCTGGTCCAGAGCCTGACAAGACAGCAGTGACTCAGGGAATACAGGAAGTCCACTACATATGAACCTTCAAGTTGTGCAACCTTCAACTGTGCATCTGGTTCCAACCAGGAACAAGAACCTGTGTCATCCGCGTCAGTGCCTGCATGCTAAATCGCTTCAGTCATGTCCTACCCGTTGCGACCCAGGGAAGATCCCCTGGAGGAGGGCCTAGCAACCCACCCCAGTATTCTTGCCTGGAGGATCCCATGGACAGAGTGACATTGCATCTGGCCCTCCGTCTCCTACTGCTGACGATCCTTCAGTTCTATCATCTCCCACCTCCTCTCCCTGCTCCAGTTGGTGGTAACTCTTGCCTGTTCACTCAATGCCAGCCCCCGTATGCCAGCTGTTGTTCTGTACCCTGTACTTTTCAAGGTACCATACTGTAAGATTAACATTTTTTTCTTTATTATTTTTTTAATGTATTTGTATGAAAAGTATTATAGGCCTATTACAGTACAGTACTATAAAGCCTATTGTGTTAGCTGGGGACCTAGGCTGACTTTGTTGGACTTATGAACGTGCTGTCAGAACGGAGCTCGTTTGCATGTAAGGAATTTACTGTATCTAATGAATGGATGAATGAATGAACGAAGCAGACGAGCAACCCCGAGTTTGGAACAGAGGCTCCTATACCGGTTTTACTTCCTACCAGGCTAGGAACCAAGCAAGCAGATGATCCACTTTCTCTGTGCCTCAGTTTCCTCAGCTACGTGTCAGGAGCACCCATCACTCTGCCCAGGGAAGGGGTATGGTCCCTGCCACCCCCCAGTAGGGGCCCGAGGGGCACCCATAGTACATCCAGCAGTGCACGGCCCCGGCTTCGGCTCCCCAAGGCCAGACTCGGGGCTCAGCTAGTCTTCTCCCAGACCCTGACTCTCCCTGGAATCCACAAAAAAATATTTTAAATTTAATTATTTAAAATACATGGGACTTCCCTGGTGGTTCAGTGGTTAAGACGCCATTCTTCCAATGCAGGGGGCATAGGTTCGATCCCTGGTCAGGGAACTGAGATCCTACGTGCCTTACAATGTGGCCAAAATATATACCTATTTGTTACTTTTTTTCTTTTGGCTGCACCTTGAGACATACAGAATCTTTGTTCCCCAACCAGGGATCAGACCCATAGCCCCTGCACTGGAAGTATGGAGTCTTAACCCTGGACCGCCAGGGAGATCCCTGTATATATAATACATCACAGTTCACATGGTTCAAAGTTATTTATAGACAGAATAGTGAAGTCATCACGTCCACCCCCACAGGGCACCACCACTGTCGGCTTCTCGGGTACTCTTCTGGAGTTTCTTTATGCACATGCATGTTTAGGTATGATTACAAGGTACAAACAAAACAAAACAAAATGCTGTGCATCAAGATCTCTACCTTGCTCTTTCACTTATTAATGCTACGTCCTGGAGATCTTTCCATGTTGATGTGAAGGGTCCTCTCCTTTTTCCAGCTGCTTAGTATTCCATTGTGTGGGTGCCTGGGTTGATTTAACCAGACCCCTGTGACAGATGTTTTGATTGTGGCCCGTCTTTTGTTATTTTTAACAAAGATGTGTGGAAGAACCTTATACATACATCATCGGGTTGTTTGTCTGTAGGACAATTCCCAGAATAGAACTTGTTGGGTTGAAGGGTAGAATCTCTCTTGATATAGCAACCTTGTTCATCCATCCACCCATCCATCCATCCATCCATCTTTCCATTCACCCATCCATCCATCCATTCACCTATCCATCCATCCATCCATTCACCCATCCATCCATCCATTCACCCATCCATCCATCCATCCATCCATCCACCCACCCATCCATCCATTCATCCATCCATCCATTCACCCATCCATCCATCCATCCATCCATCCATTCTTCCATTCACCCATCCATCCATCCATTCACCTATCCATCCATCCATCCATTCATTCACCCATCCACCCATCCATTCACCCATCCATCTATCCATCTATCCACCCATTCACCCATCCATCCATGCATCCATCCATGTATTCATCCATCCATCCATCCATTCATCCATTCACCCACCCATCCATCCATCCATCTATCCATCCATCATCCATCCATCCATCCATCCATTCACCCATCCATCCATGCATCCATCCATTCATCCATCCATCCATCCATCCATTCATCCATTCACCCACCCATCCATCCATCCATCCATTCACCCATCCATCCATGCATTCATCCATCCATCCATCCATTCATCCATTCACCCACCCATCCATCCATCCATCTATCCAGCCATCATCCATCCATCCATCCATCCACCCACCCATCCATCCATTCACCCATCCATCCATCCATCCATTCATCCATCTGTCAACAGTTTGCCTACTATTCTATACCATAGTTTGCCTACTAAGGGCCAGCCACTAAGCAGGGCACAGAGGGCCAAGTGGCAAATGAGCCAAGCTTGATCCTTGTCTTAGAGTGTAAACTTCGGCTCTAGGGACACACTGCCTTCAATCCACCCTGCCTACTGCTGCTGCAGTGTTCCCCTCACTCAAGAACCTGCTCTGGCTCCCTGCGGCTTGCATTCCAGCTCCCAACCTGAAGTGTATGGTTCCCTGTTGTTTCTCCTCTAGCCTGGCGCATCCTTACTTTTCAGCTAAAAGCCTTCAGTGTCATGGGCTTCCTTACTGTCTCCTTGGGCCTCCATCTCTGGGCAGCCCCAGAGAGTAAGCCCCATGCTGTGTGGGCCCCCTTGTTGCTGGAGCACCTTCTGTGTGCTTGGCTGCTTTGCTCTGCTTGGAATATTGGCTCTGGGGTCACACTGTTGGGTTCAAATCTGAAGCCCCTTGCCTCTGAGCCTTGCTGCCCTGGGCAAACCATTTAACCCCTCTAGCCTTGGCTTCCTCATCTGAAAAATGGGGACAATAGGGACTTCCCTGGTGGTTCAGTGGTTAAGAATCTACCTTCCAATGCAGGGGACATGGGTTCGATCCCTGACCAGAAAAAATAAGATCCCACATTCTGTGGGGCAACAAAGCTGGTGCACGGCAACTAAGACCCATTCAAATAAATACATAAATATTTTTTAAAAATGGGGACAATAGTCTTGACTAATTCCAGGCTTGTGGTGAAAAGAAGCTAAACCCAGGCCCCTTACAGCAAGCCCCAGACAGAGGCAAGTGGTGTCCTGTGTTCCCTTAATCCCCACAAATACTTTCCCAGGGGGGTATTAGACCCACTTTACAGATGAGAAAACAGAGGCCCAGGAGGCAGGGTCAAGGTTGGAATCAGCACTGTTTGACTCCGTGATCCTTACCCTCAATCACCAACTTCCCCAGCTTCACTGAGGTCCCTGTTGGCACAATGATGCCCACTCTTCTGGGCACAGTGGCCTTTCCCACCCAGTCCTGTTTGGGCCCTCTCAGTCCCCCTGCCCCACGCTGAGCTCTGGCTTCTCTCACTCATTCACTCACTTATCAGCTGTGCCAGGTGCTGCTCCAGGTGTCCAGGATTCAGCAAAGAACAAAATGGCCATTCCCCGTGAAGGTCAGGGAGTTGGGGGGCAGGGGCACCAGAGTGCAGAGGGGGAGGGAACCCCAGGGAAGGCGGAATCTCTGAGGAAAGCTGGAGGGAGGAGCTGACATGGGGTGGAGACACACCTGGAACAGGAGGCTGGGAGAGCAGGGCTTTGGTGGAGGGGTGGGGCGAAGGTGTGGCTGGGATGCCCAGGACCCTTCTGAGAAGCTTGCCTGTTCAATGGAGCAGTGTGAAGGTGTGGCTACTGGGGGAGGGATTCAAAGGACTTTCCTTTTTTTTGGCCACGACATGCAAGGCATTGGTGCCCAACCAGGTATTGAACCTGTGCCCCCTGCAGTGGAAGCATGGCATCTTAACCACTGGACTGCCAGGGAAGTCCCAGGACTTTCTTTCCAGTGTGGAGAGACCTGAGAGGTTAAAGGCCAAGGGCGGATGGAGAGAGAAAAGGAACCTCTGATGAAGGGGCTGGAGGCAGATCCCACCTGCTCACTGCAGGCCAGGTGGGCACCACAGTGGGGAGACTTCCATTTAGGGCCCTAAAGTGTTAAGGGGACTTCCTCCCAGAAGGCCCCCACTGCCTCAGGAATGGGAGCTTGTTGGGTTAGGGTGGGTGGTGAGAAAGGCCAGGAAGGGGATGCCTGAGGAGAGGCCTGGAGGGCCTGGCTAGGTGTCCCCAGTGATGCTTGGTACCATGGGCAAAGCACAGAGGACTGGCAGCAAGGTCCCCCTCAGGGACAGGGACAGGGAGCTGAAGCTCACAGGGGTTTCCAAGCAGGCCCGACCCCAGCCCCGGAAGGCCCCCTTATCTGTTTGTCTCTCTGACTCCCCACCAGGCTCTGAGCACCATTCCTTTCTCATCCTCAGGGCCCAGGGCCCAGGCCCCAGAGCTGTTCCATTACAGCCCCTCCCTGCCCTTGTGTCCCATGGGCCTCCCTGGGCAAGGCCTTCTCCAGGGCAGGAGTGAACAAAGAGCATCCAGACCCCACTTGTTATTGTGGAGTGTCTCTGAATGGGTGCCCAGAATTGGCTTCCATGGGTAGGAAGGAGCCAGAAGGCAAAGAGGGGGCATTTCAGATAAGGGAGCTGTATGTGCAATAGGGCAAAGGGGAAAAGGGGTCGGGCCTGTTCTAGGAAGAGTGAGAGCTTTAGTGGGGCATGGAGGGGAATGCGATTTAAGGGAAGCAGGTGCTATACAGGGCTTCCTTGGTGGCTCAGAGGGTAAAGTCTCTGCCTGCAGTGTGGGAGACCTAGGTTCGATCCCTGGGTCGGGAAGATCCCCTGGAGAAGGAAATGGCAACCCACTCTGGGACTCTTGCCTGGAAAATCCCATGGAAGGAGAAGCCTGTTAGGCTACAGTCCATGGGGTTGCAAAGAGTCAGACACAACTAAGCAACTTCACTTTCACTTCACTTTTTTCAAGCGCCGTATGACTTCAGGGCTATAAACTGAGGCCAGATCATGAGCAGACTTGAGCCCAGGGCATCGTGGTCGAGCCCTGATCTGTGGGCTGCTCCATGCCCTGGCACCAATGGGGCTCTGGGGGCTCCAGACCAGAGTGCCCTTGGCCACCTTGGTGAGTGGGCTCACTCACCATTTCAGGCTGGTCTAAGCTGAGACTGAGCAATAACTGTTTTTAATAAGCTTCCAGGTGCCACTGATGCTTATTTGGGATCTTGGGAAACCAAGATGTTGGGGAAGGGAATGTTGGGGGGCAGTTCTTTGGCAGGTGTGTGCCCTGGGAAGACTGGGCCAGGATGTCAAGCCTCTCCCATCTGTCTTCCATAAGGTCACCAGACCTCAACCACTGACCAGCCCATTTTGTAGGGAAATGATTGGCTTTTATTTTTTTAATCAAAAAGATAATGACAGAAATAAACACAATATCTATTTATTAAAGAAACTTAGGAAAAATGGCAAATAGAAGAAAATAAAAAATCATTCATAACCTTATTACTGAGGGACCAGCACCGTGTAAGATATCAACATGTATCTTCTAGCAATGTCCATTTAGACTATCCAACAATGTTATTAAGCCCCAATTTTGTGTCCAGAATAAAACACACACAATAATGAGATGAAACAATAACTAAGCCAGAAACAAAACGCACACACAAACACACATGCACACACACATATTTCTTTCTTTTTCTTAGAAGATGGTATCTTGTTGTTTATACACTTAGTAACCTGCTAATTTTTGATAGCTCTCCCATGAGCACACACACATATTTACCATGGCTTTCTTGTTTAATTTTTTTAAATAAAAAACCACAAGATAAGAATATTAAAAGTACAAATAGCTATATTCCCCCTACCATCCACTGTTAACAGTTTTGGGAGGGCATGTTTTTAGAATTTTATGCATGTACATGTAAATATGTGTTTTTTTCTCCCCATAACTATGAACATTCTATAAATAATTTGGCATTTGCTCACTTACTTATTTATCCACAGTCTTGGAGATGGTTCCAGCATCAGCACACAAAGGTTTCCCTCATTCTTTTTAGGCTACTCAAGATGGTTGTGCAGAAGTTTATCCACCTCGTAGACTTTTAGCCGTATCCAGGTTGTCCCATATTTATTAACAGTGCCTCCTTGCATATGCTTGTGTATGGAACTTGTCTATCTTCATGACTAAATCCTAGAAGCAGAAATGTTAAATAAAACATAATCTATATATATACATATATATATTTTTAAATGTATGTTTGGCCTCACTGGGTCTTCATTGGAGCACATGGGCTATTCATTACCGGGCGCGGGCTTTCTCTAGCTGTCTTCATTGCTGTCCATGGGCTTCTCCTTGAGGTGGCTCTCTTGTTCTGGAGCGCAGGCTCTAGGGTGCACGGGCTTCGGTAGTTGAGGCAGGTGGACACAGTCGTTCAGTCGCCGTCAGCATGTGGGACACTACTTTCTGGACCAGGCATCGAACCCATGTTTCCTGCATTGGCAGGTGAATTCTTTACCACCCAGCCACCAGAGAAGCCTCTGTATGCGTGCATGCTAAGTTGATTCAGTCGTGTCTGACTCTTTGTGATGCTATGCACCATAGCCTACCAGGCTCCTCTGTCCATGGAATTCTCCAGGCAAGAGCACAGGAGTGGGTTGCCACGCCCTCCTCCAGGGGATCTTCCCAACCCAGGGATCAAAGCTGCGTCTCTTAGGTCTCCTGGCTTGGCAGGCGTGTTCTTTACTACTAGAACCACCTGGGAAGTCCAGGGAAGCCCCTATGTATATTTTAGAGGCTGTCGGTGTATGCTGCCTCTTTAAGAAGGCTGACCAATCGATTTTTCCTGCAGCCTCACCAGTACCCAGTATTATCATTCATTTGAATCTTGACCAATCTGATGAGCCAAACATTCTGTCTTGACGCTGTATTAACTTGCCTTTTTCTGGGTATTATTAGTGGGGTTGGGCACCTTTTCTTACATATACAGACCACTTTCATTTCTTCTTTTGTGGATTGTCTCTCACATATTTCTAGATTTGTGAGAGATTCTTATAGGTAAATGTGCCTTCATGCGTGTTCAGTTGCCTAGTCATATCTGACTGTTTGTTACCCCATGGACTGAAGCCCGCCAGACTTCTCTGTCCATGAGATTTCCCAGGCGAGAATACTGGAGGGGGTTGCCATTTTCTTCTCCAAGGGATATTCCTGACCCAGAGATCAAACCCAAGTCTTCTGCACCTCCTGTTTGACAGGCAGATTCTTTTTACCATTGAGCCACCTAGGAAGCCCCTATGTATATGTACTTATATGTAAACATGCTCACTTCTTTCTGTCATATATCTAGCCAATAGCCCTCCTCCCTCCAGTTTACAGTGTGTCTTTTATATTTTGCTCATTTGGAATACTTTGCTATGCCAAATTATTGTATAATTTATGTAGTTAGAGTAAATTTTGTTATTTATCTTTGGAAGTCAAATTAGAAAGATATTCCCTATCCTCAAGGTTATAAACGTATTCACCAATAGTTTCTCCTGGTAATCGAAAACATAAATTCCCTTCTAAAAACTTAAATCATTAATCTACCTGAAATTTATTTTCACTTAAGGTAGGGATGTAACTATTTTTTTCTCAGTGGTTCTTCTAATGTCTCTGATCATTTATTAAAAGTTCCATTATTTCCTTATTGATTTGAATTGTCTTTTGCTGTAATTAATTCTTATTGTCTTTGGATCTGTCTCACTGGCATGCTTGTCTCGCCCTCTGCTGGTATCTCCCTGATTTAATTACTCTACTTTTATAATATGTTTTGTAATCTTACAAGCAAACCCTCCTCATTAATCTTTCTTTTCAAAACTTTCTTGGTGATTCTAATATGTTTGCATATCCAGATGAACTTTAGAATCATTTAATTTGAAAAATAAAATTCCGTTGACTTTTTGTTTGTGTTGCATATGCAGATTACTTTGAAGAAGGTAGGCATTTTATAGATTTTTACAGCACTCCATCTTCCTATCCAGTAAAATGCCGTATTGCCCAGCTAGTTCAAAGTTCTTCTATGTCTCTCAGGAAGTTCTTAAGTTTCATTTGTATAGGTCCTAATACATTTTTGGTTGTGCTTAGTTCTAGGCATCTGGTACTTTTTAATGGTTTTTATAAATGGGATTTTTCCCATTATATATTTTAACTGGTTGCTACTGAAGTATAGAAAAGTTATTTCTTTCTAATCATCTAACTATTGGTTTCCCTGGTGTCTCAGTGGTAAAGAACCTGCCTGCCAATGCAAGAGGCTCAGGTTCAATCCCTGGGTTAGGAAGATCTCCTGAAGAAGGAAATGGTAACCCACTCCAGTATTCATGCCTGGGAAATCCCATGGACCGAGGAGCTTGGTGGGCTAAATCCACAGGGTCACGTAAGAGTTAGACACAACTTAAGTGACTAAACAGCAACAACAACCTAGCTATTTTACCAAACTCTCTTTTCAGCTCTAATAATTTTTTATTTCATTTCTTAGGTTTTATAGGCAAACAGCATCTTCATTTGAAGAATGGTGATACTTTCTTTTCCAGTATCTATACTTCCTTTTAGCATGATATGTCATGATTATTTGGAATGGATGGGTTATAGTGTGTGGTCTGGGAATCACCAATAACCTGAGATGTGGCTTAGTGATGCTGAGCACCACTTTAAGCATCTGGAGGTGGCCATGAGGAAAAGGGCACATAAGCATGTCTCTAAGACAAAAGGAGGAGAACTCTTGGACAAAGTTGTAGCCTAGCCATCATCACAGGCACCCTGTCAACAACCTGGGCTGGCTCATCTGTCTGCTGGTCGTGTTTGACACCTAAGTACAAAGTCTGCGTAATATTTAAATGGGCATTGAATGTAATGGGCTATTTACGTAGTTTTTCCTGGTGTTAACTATGTATTCTTGGACTTGCATTCCTGGAATAGTTGCTATTTAATCACAGAGTATTATACTTTTATATTCTACTAGATTCTCTTCGATAAATTGGTCTATAGGGCTTACAGAACTGTCTTTGTTGGGTTATGGCATGAGATTTTTGATTGCTTGATAGAATTATAAGTGAAACTTCCCATACTTTCCTATTATAAACAAACATTTTAATCTTTCTCTAATCTCAGGAAAGTATTAATTGCAGGTGAATTATCCATTCTTTGTGAGAGTGCATAAAACCATCTGGGCCTGGCGCCATGTTAGTATCATCTTGCTAAAACTGAAATTTAACTATGCCGTATGCTTTCAACAGCTTCTCATTGACTACCAGTTAAGCAAAACTCCTTTAGCCTGACATTCAAGTTGCAGTATGACTGAGCTCTGCACCATTTGTCACTACTCTCCCTCACTCTCTTATTCTCTAGCTGTGCTACGCTCAGTCACGTCCAGCTCTTGCTACCCTGTGGACTACAGCCCTCTGGACTACAGACTTCTCTGTCTGTGGGATTTTCCAGGCAACAATATTGGAGTGGGTTGCCATTCCCTTCTCCAAGGGATCTTCCCGACTCAGGGATCAATCCCTCTGGCCACACCTAACTTCTTGAAATTCCTCAGGTCCTAGAGTAGGAGATTTAAGAGGGTGGGTTGTTTTCTTCAGGGCAGAATCTCTGGCACCCTGTAGAAACTTCCCTTTGACAGGTATTCCTTGAGATCCTGTTGAATGGCATTCACTGTTTAAAAATTATTGTATCTTTTAGTTCATGTCAACACATGTTTGCTGAGCATCTCCTTTGTGCCGGGTCATATGCTGATCCTGGGGGAAAGAATCTCACCACCTGTACTCAAGGTGCTGTTTGGCTATTGGGGAAACAGGTGAGTAAACACATCTTATACACAGTGATGTAACTGCAGTCAGGAGGACATGAGTGGTATTGTGGGACCCCAGAAAGGGCCACCTGACCCAACCCAGGAAGAGAGGTCAAAGAGGCTTCCTGGAGAAGGTGGCCCTGGAATTTGTCTTGCATGATAAGGAGAAGAGGGTATCCACGCTAAGGGGACACAAGGAACCAAGACCCAAAGGGAAGAACCAGTACAACTCTGTCATCTCTTCTCAGGACAACTGTAGTACCTGCCTCCTAGCATGTCATGTCCCTCCTTTGCTGAAAATCCACTGCTGGTTTTTTAGCTTACTCCACATAAATTCCAGGGCTTCCCTCGGAGCTCAGTTGGTAAAGAATCTGCCTGTAATGTGGGAGACCTGGGTTCAATCCCTAGGTTGGGAAGATCCCCTGGAGAAGGGAAAGGCTACCCACTCCAGTATTCTGGCCTGGAGAATTCCATGGACTGTATAGTCCATGGGGTCGCAAAGAGTGGGACACGACTGAGTGACTTTCACTTTCACTTTTGGATATATCCCAAAGTCCTTGACACAAGCAAGGCCTGATGTGATCTGGCCTCAGTGATTCTCTGAATTTACCTGATCACTCTGTCCCAACCACTGCTGTTTCTTGGAGAGCCCAAACAGTGCTGGCTCAGGCCTCTGCACTGCCTGCTCCCTATGCCTGGAGATTCCCACCTTCATTCTTCCCAGTCTCTGTCCAAATGTCACCAACCGGTGAGGCTGTCCTTGACCCCTGTATAAACCTCTCAGTTACTCTCTGTCCTTACCTGGCTTTATTTTCCTCTGAGCTTATAAAGTCACCTGAGTTTATACACATGCAGATACACGTGTATATGTATACATATATATTTATGTATATAGCATAATGTGTGCTATGATGTATATGTATGATTTTTAACCTTTTTTTTTTTTGCCGGTTAGAGTGGGAGTTTCAAGAGAATAGGTACTTTGTTCACTCTTGTGGTCCTAGTATTGGAACACCATTAGAGGCATGTGTTCAATAACTTCAAACAGTTTGGCATTGCTGGGAACAGAGGAAACCCAAGGAAGGAGGCAGGAGATGAGGCTTAGAACCAGTAGACCCCAGCAGCAGGCTGGGGGTGGGGGATGCCTTGGATGATGGCAAGGAGCTTGGATCTTTTCCTGCAGTCAGTCAGCCGGGCAAGGGTCATGAGTGGTTGAATTTATGCTTATGGATAGTCAGGTTGCTGGTTGGGAGGGGCATGTCCTGGAAGGAGTAAGACTGGCAGCCGGTGTGGACAAGTTACCCCATTGCAGGTAAGGGGTAGTGGTGAAGGGTTGGTTGTAGGGGAGGATCCAAGACTGATGGTCAGGCTGCTGGTCTGGACACTGAGGAGCGAAATGCCATTCATTGAGCTGGGGAGTCCCAGAGGAATGATTCTGTTCTGGGGGTGTCAAGTCCAAGGGGCTCTCAGGCATCTTAGTGGGGGGTTCCTGGGAAGTTGGGGCCAGGGGGTCTAAAGCTCAGGAGAGCATCCTGCCCTGGACAGTTTTGGACTTGGAGCCCGGGGAGCATGCCATCCTTGTCGTCATTGCCATTCATGATCTTCCCTGAGGTGGGGGCTTAGTCGCTAAGTTGTGCCCGACTCATGTGACCCCATGGACTGTAGCTGTCCAGGCTCCTCTGTCCCTGGGCTTCCCCAGGCAAAAATACTGGAGTGGGTTGCCATTTCTTTCCCAGGGGATCTACCGACCCAGGGATTGAACCTGTGTCTCCAGCACTGCAGGAGGATTCTTCTCTGCTGAGCCACCTGGGATGCCCAGTCTTCATCTAAGCGAACTTTAATTAAGCACTTAGTCGGTAGCAGGCACTGTGCTCAGAGTGATCTCTTTATTAACTCTTCTCTATACTCCAGTGGTGTGTTTATATAGGTCTCGCCACCAGTTCTCCAGAGAAAGAGCATACAAACCCTGATTTGTAGAGTTTGCCAGTTTCCCTGGTGTAACTACTCCAACCGTGGTTGATTTCAAGTGACCCATGATGTCATGGGATGTGGAACTGGAAGAGATAGGCAATAACACATCCCTATGTGGGATTTCCACCACAGATAAACAGACCCAGACAACCTCCAGGGCATTGATGATAGTAAAATGTAATTTTATAGGAATTGACAGATTTGGAGTATTTATTTCAATATCACATATTTAATTGTAAGTTTACCTAATTTAATTTTTAACAAAGGCTGTTTTTAATGACCAGCCCACAAAATTAATTCTTGAAAATTTAACAAGCAATTCTTGGGAGCTTGTCTGAACCAATTTCAGCACACGGCTGCTACAATCCCATGACATAGCTGCTGTCATTGGGGAGGTGAAGTGAGGTCACCCAGCTGGTGAATGGGAGAACTGAGTATTCTTGAGCAAGTAACTTCCTGCCCTCAAGCCTCAGTTTCCTCACCTGTAAAATGGGGCCAATAAAATGTATCTCCCAGGGTGCTATGGAGATTTCATGAGTTAAAGCTTGTAAAGCACCTGACATAAAGCAAACGCTTGACAAGTGGGACCCACTAGTGTTTTATAGCTACTTTAGTAAAAATAATGAACATATATCTTCTCAGGGTGTTCATGCTCTACTGGGGGGAGGTGGGCCATGACAAGACCTATATGCAAAGGAAGGCTTCCTGGAGGAGGTTGCATTTAAATTGACTCCAGCAGGATTGAGGACTCAGGATGGAGGGGGATCCATGGGGGAAAGAGGGAGGCATTCCTGGCTGACAGTCCGCACAGAGGAGGAGGGATGAGAGATGAGACCTAAGGCAACAAGAAGGCTGTGAACGCAGACGTATCTTCTAAATTTTCCTCGGAGGGCTGTGGGGAGCCACAGCGGGTTGCTCAGAGGGCCCGACGGCATCAGGTTGGTCTCAGGGATCGTCAGTGTGGCTGCGGTGGGGAGGAGGCCCGGGAGTGGACAGTGGAGGCAGTGCAGGCCACGATGAGGAGACGTGGGGATGGGAGCCCACCCACCTGGGCTCCTTAGCTGTGCCTGGGTGGGGCTGGAGGGCATCCAGACACGCAGGTTCCCTGACCCCTCCTCCCCTGCAGCTACAGTGCTTGCGGGCTGGGGAGAGTAGCAGGTTTCCCTTCCTGAACGGCTATCATCCCCAGCCCGGCTCAGGCCGAGTCCAGCTCCAGCCCCAGTGGCTAATCCTGGTGACACTGGGTCCTGAGGCCGGGGCGGGGCAGCCGGGCAGCTGGCCTCAATTAGCCGGGGAGCCGGGTCTGGACAGTGTCATTAGGAGAAAACCAGAGCCCGGCCATAAACTCTAATGAATGCATTAATGGAAGGCTTGTGCGCCTCAAAGAAGGAAAAAAAAAAAAAGCGGGTCTAAATAAAGTTATTAACACAGCCCACCTGTGTTCGGCTCTCGGCCTATATTGTTCAAATAGCCCATTAACTCCTGAAGCATCCAGTCTTGAAAGCAAGCCCTGCCTCTCTGAAGCAGGCGTTTAACTGCGTTCATATAATTCAATTAGATCCCGCAGTCGTGGTCCAAAGGCATTCTCTGGGCTTTCATCTCGGTAATGGTCTGCAGGCTGGAGTGGGGAACAGGGGGTTAAAAAGAGGGGCTTAGAACCTGCTTTTTGGCCCGATTCACCCCATCGCCTGGAGGGGCCTCCAAATGAGTTTCCTGGGGCAGAAAGCTTTCCCCACGCGCCAGGGCTCGGATGGCCTTCTGTGTCCAGAATTCCAACCTGCATCCGTCTTGGGCATCCCCTTTCCAGCATCCAGGCCCTGCAGTCCCTGTTTGGCCCCACCCCCCTCATCCAGTGGTCCAACAGTCCAAAGACCCTGACTCCACTCAGCCGACCCTATTAATAAAGAGTTAAGAAAATTCATTAGGAAGTGGGTCTTTTATAGATTCCGTTAAAGCCTTCTTCCTACTTCTGTCACTGAAAAAGGATAAAAATCCTTTTATCACTCTACAACTTGTTAATGTTCCACCCCAGGAGCACTTCATCTGTAATAAACATCTTCACAAAATATGCACCCCCAGGGAGGAGCCGTTAATTTCCTCAAGGCCTCACACATGTGAGGTTTTATGGCCTGCAGGTGCTTCATGAGATTGCGTGGACTTCTAATAAACGTCCACTAAACCGCAGGTAGCCTGGGAGAGAGATGGGCCCATGCACCTGTCCACAGAGAGCCTCCATACAGCCGTATCTCCTGGGCCGGCCCTGGCACCGCCAGCTCCTGAGACCGCCCTGCCCCTTGGACACCGGCAGGTAAGTTCTCACAGCCTTGGACTCCATCCGAGCCGCTCCCAGAGCTTGGTGCCCCTTGACCCTGGGGGGGACTCCGCTCCGGAAACCCGTGTCCCTTGGCAGTCATAGCAGGCACACAAAGACGCGTTCTCTGGTTGATTTCTTGGTGTCCTCTCCTTGTTCGCTGTGGGGGCAGTTCCCCCCATTAGGATCTGCCATGGAAGTGTGATTATCAATAAATTTGACTTCCCATTTTCTTAATAAGTGAAATGGAGAGAAAAGAGCTGCTCGCCTCTCTCAAGTGCAATTCATAGGAAGTGTGTTTTGCATATCTTCAGGGCAATTTTCGGGATGTTAAAAATAATTGCTAGAAAACTACATGGCAACTCAGTCACTAGCCAAGAAAAAAAAAAGATTACTTAAGGTGTAGTTTTCATCAGCGTTCCAAAAAATAATTAGAAGTTTGCATTTAATAAATATCTCTGGTCTCCGGGGTTATTTCCAAGTCGTGATCACCAAATTAATCGCGAGGTGTGTGCTGGCTTATGGGCAGATATGAGGCCCTGTGGCTGAGGCAGCTGGCAATGCGGCCAGTGGCTCTTTCTTAACCTCGATGTGAGCTGGAGGTTCACAGAGGAGTCTGCACTCCTGGGGGAGGGGGCAAACAGATGGGGAGTCTGACAGATCCGCAGCCCCTTTTAGGAAGAGGTGCCTCGGAGGACCCAAGGCAGGATGATGCACTGGTCTCCAAGTCAGAGAGTACATGTTGCTTCTGGACACTTAACCACTGGAATTTCTGGGATGCTTCCATGGTGGTGTGGCAGGGACCTGCCCCCAGGTCTGTCCATACGGCTTGGGGCACGCTGGCCCCAGCTCAGGGAAGCCAGCCACGCCAGGGAGAGGGGCTGCGAGATTAAGCTGAGGCACCACGCTGGGGTCACAGAAGCTTCTGGAAAGAGGAGATAGCCCCCCTCTTTCTGGAAGCCCCGAGGAGAAACATTGAATTCAGCTGTGTTCGCAGGTCCCTCCTTTTCAGCCAGGGGGCCAAGGAGGTAGAGCCGGGCCTGAGCCAGCTGAGCCTTGGGATGGGCACTTTTCTGGTCTGGGAAGATATTGATGACGATCCCACCACTGGGCACAACCCCCGTGATAATACAGGTTCTGAGCTCTCACTGTGGGCCAGGGCCAAGCATGTGGAAGCGAGTCAGGGGTGAGTTTATCTCTGGGGCCTTAACTACCCATTTGTGTGTGAGGAGGCTCAGGTTTAAGCAATGAGCTTACTGACCTGAAATCGCCCAATGGAACCAGAGCGTTTGGGACTAGAAGCAGAGGACCCTACCAAGATCACCTGCAGGCACCCTCCCTTCAAACCTCAAAGGGAAGCGCAGGCTCCCCCAGTTTCCAGACAAGCCGAGACTCACCTGGCAGTGGGGGAACCTGGCAGGGCCCTGACCTCCGCCTCCTTTCCCTGGACGTGGCTGCCCCCACCCCCACCTCTCTCTGTGCTGGGAAGAGAGCGGGTTGTTCACCCCCTGCCCCGACCCCTGCCGGTTCGCCTGGCCCGGCCCAGCAGAAGCCATAGGAGGGCCAGGGAGCCTGGAGTGGCTTTAGAGGCCACGATGGACATGATGAAAGGCCCGGAGCACGGGACCCAGCCGAAAGGTTAGAGGAAGCGGGATTATTCCGCCCGGGGAGCGGAAGGCCCAGGGGGCAGGGGCCCCGGCTAATGGCGAGCACCAGATGCTGACCAGCTGTTCTCTGTCTCCCTGGAGGCCCAGAAGAACTAGATAGGGCTTCTACAGCAGGAGAGAATTAGGGGGGATAGGAGGAAGAACTGGCTGAGGGGAGTGGTCAGGCTCTGAGGGGCTCTAAGAAACAGGACAGCGGCTCCAAACATCTCGTGGGGGCCAGAGAGAACTCGGAAAGTTAGCCCCAAGGACTCTCCTCCATGACAGGTTTGAACGAAACCACCACCCTCTCCCAGCTCTGCCTGTGGGTCTGATGCTCCACTCTTCCAGCAGGCCCAGTGTCTGGGATCTCAAGCTTTAAATAGGAGCCCTTGACGCCACCCCTCCAAACTTGCTGAACAGCCAGGGTTCTGGGGCATCTCATGTCTCAGCCCACCCAGGCTGGAGATAGCCGGTCCCAGAAGGTGAAACCTTTAGCGACCAAAGCCTCCCCTGAACCCCCCAAACATCATGATGCCCCCCGACCCTAAACTGTAGCTCATGAAAATAAACTGTCAAAGTACAAAACTGTTCAGTAAGGGTTTGGAAGGCTTGCAATGTCCCAGTTCTCCCCACAATGAACACTTTGGTGTTTTAAAACAATTCAGCTGAAACTTTTAGGTGTCTTGTGTTCAGCTGGTGCCCTAAGCACAGCCTCTGCCTGCTCACAGGGTGACCCAGCCTGGCGCTTCCTCTCTCAGACCAGGGCCACTGACCCTGGAGAGCTGGGGACTAGGAGAGACCCTGGAAAGCCACGCTCAGGGCTGAGCTGAGCCGGTCAGCTTCCTTCCTTCCTGCAAACCTCACCCCAACCCCCAACCCATGATACGGAAACCTGGGTGCAGCGAGAGGATGGGACAGGTCTCTGGGGTCACAGCCACACGATGGTGGCCAAACGTTGTTCTAGCCCAACGCGAAGCACTGTTTTCTTGATGGTTTTGGTTCTGCTTCTGGGCGGAAAACTAGGATGTCCCTGCTCAGCTTCCTCGACCCCTTCTAGAGCCCTGGGCTGGGGTTGTGGGATTAAATATAGGACTCTCCATCCGACTGGAATTCAGATAACAAGGGATAATTTTCTAGTGTAAGTTTGTCCAGTGCAATATTTGGGACACATTTATACTGGAAAAAAAGCTATTCCTAATTTACCTGAAATTCCAATTAAATCCTGCATCCTGTATTTTGTTAAAATCTGGCAATTCTACCCGAGGCCCCCTTCCCCAGTTGGGGCTGCTGTTCCCTTCTGGGGAGAATCTTCTAGGCTCTTCTCTGTCAGCAGGACCCTGGGCTGGAGGCACCGCTCTTACAATTTGGAGACGTCAGAAGCCATAATTATTCCTTTACTGTTGCGAAGAACACAAAATGCGTTTTCTTGCGATATTTTTCTTCCGGTATTTGTTTCTGGAGGAGGCCTGGAGGGCTCCCTCTCAAGGGGAATTATTTATTGGGAAACAGGGCGGTCCTGAGTTTGTCACTAGTGGAGGGTATGGCGGTGCCGGGCGGACTGTTCCTGTGGTCTCTGCTTTCCCTTGACGAATATGGAAAACAGCCGACGGTGCCAGGCGAACTTTTCCTTCTGATGTTTCTGGAAGCTCATCTCCTTGATTTGAAACTTGCTGGAACACAGGTGGATTTTTTTTTTTTTTTTAGACGTAAAATGAAAGAAAAAAAAAACAAAACACCAGCAAAAGTCCGAGCAAAAGTTCTCGGAGCAGCTCTTGGAGTACAGTTCTTGGGATCAGTGATGTTTCATTTTTCAAATTGTTGGGGTCCTTTTCAAAAAATTATTTCCGAAAGGGCTGCTACATTTGCATCTAAGGAGACTTAGACCTTTTTCTTTCCCATTCTGTCTGTCTGTCTGTCTCTCAAGCTAACACACAGATGTTAAAGGCATTATCTGAACTAGGCAGTCAGGAAAAAATACTTGCAGAGTCGAGAAAGGTCAACAGAACATGAAAATAGGAAACAGATAAAAAGCAAGTAAGACACACACGAGGAAAAAGCCTTTTAGGTTTTTGTTAACATTTTCTGACATCTAACTTTCTACCTTGTTGTGCTATCCTAGTCACATTTAGTTTCAAGATGCCATAATTAAAACCTCAAATCTTGGATTTTTCTCACTTTTTCCAAATATCTGATGGCCTTTTCTTTGTTTCTTTTTCTTTTTTTTTTTGTTTAAACGTCTTCCCGGACCAGGAAAAATATTCCAACGCGGGAAAATAATGTATTCAGTGAATTTCTTTTTGAGAACAGTATTTAAAGGCAGTCAGCCGCTGCTTTTAGGATGGCAAAATTTGGCAAAGACAAAATCCTAGTCCCAATTCACATCAGAATGAGAGCCAGGGGAGTTCACCTACGCTCCACTCGCCAAGTCTGAACGATGATGGGGTGAGTCCCGCTTTCCTGAGCAAAGATGCTGGCTGAAACCTAAGGGACCCAAACCTCAGCCAGCACCCCCTTTCCAGTTCCCATCCCTCCTCTTCCCTCTGGGATCATAGACCTCAGAGGGGAATCTTGGCCCTAAGCCTGGAGCCACGAGGTGCGGCTTGATGTCAATTATGCCCCAATTCTAGAGGTGCTATCAAAGAGTTAACTAGGATGTCCCAGTGCACAAATGTGGGATAATTGGGAAACAAATTCTACAGACATCTTGAAAGGGGCAAAGGACCTTTGATCTTTCTATAGAAAGGCAGGCATTAGCAACGTTACTGCCTTTTGGGGCCTGTACACATCTCATACCAGGTTAGAGTATGCCATCTTCCTGAGGAATCGGCCGACACCTAATTCCATCATAGTTTAATTATCCTAACTGGTTTCATATGTCCAGAGGCATTTTCCCCAAAGATTAGAGGAGAGAGAGGGAATGACAAAATAATTAAATATGCAATTTGCCAAGCGTGGGCACTATGGCTTTGAAATCACCTTTTCAGGAAGTTTTACTGCTTGTTCATGGACATGTATATTGCGGGCTTCAGACTTTTATTTAAGCTCTTTTGATTCCCTTAATGGATTAATACTTGGGTGCCATCAGCAAGGGCCTGAGACCTACGGCTGTTTCTAATTTCGCAAATATTGCGCCCGCTTCCTCCGGTGTTATGACAAAAACAAGTATCTAGAATTTGCCTTCTCACTGAAAGCAACACGCTGATCCCCTCAAATAATTGCCTGATGTCAGAATCGGCATCTCACAAGTGGTGGTGTCGGTTACAGGAAACTTTCACGGTGCCAGGGCCTGGGCGGCGGGCGGTGGCCTTGGCAGGACCAGGCAGGCCTGGGTCATGCTCGGGGCCTGGGTCCGTTTCAGGGTGGCAGTCCCAAAACAAGTCCTTGCCTCCTGACAGCGGGATGCCTCTCGGTCTAAGGCAGTGTCCGTGAACGAAGGAATGTGTTAGTGTCCCGGCTTCGGATTCCTGCCAGTGGGTAAGGAACATTCCAGGGGAAGGGGCGGGGAGGTGCTTGCCAGGATTTGGAGAAGAGTCTCCGGGGCTCAGACTGTTGCTGCTAGGAGAGAGGCATCCGGAAACCGGAGCATGAGTTGCTCTAGGGGAATAGTTTGCATTCTGTGTCTCGGATGGGAGAACTGGCTTTCAGAAGTAACGCACGAAAACGATCGCACCGCGCCTGTCTTTTGGCTGAGCTGAGTGTCTGGGGGCAGTGTCTCAGGGCCAGTTCCATGAAAGTAGGGTCTTTGGGGGGAATTCTTTTTGGGTCTTGAACATCTGGGGGTACCCAGTGGGCCGAGGATGGGTCTTTAATGACATTCCGAGTCACTTAGTGCTGGGAGGGGTGAGGGCAGGCGGAAAGGAGGGAGAGAGAAACAGAATGCAAAAGGTGTGCACGCGCATGTACACAGACACACACGGATTGCCTTTGAAGGCAGGGAGACAAGGCCTAATTGTCCCCGGGATGTGCGTTGCGGCCAAGCTTTTTCATCGTCCCTAATGAGGCCGCAGCCTCTCCTGGTGGGAATGCTGCTCCCTGGACTCAGCTTTGATAAAAGCGGATGGACCGTCTGGGTCGAGTTACCAGGTTTTCCTCTTTTCCTTTTGAACCCTGTGGTGGTTTCGCTCTTTCATGGCAGAGGAGGCCAAAGTCTCTGGCCTCTGTCTGTGGGGGACACAGGCCATCCCCCCTCCTGGGAAGGGCAGGGAGGTGGCTGGCCCTGGAGTGGGGGTGCTGGCCCAGGCCACGGGCTGTGGCCGAGGGAGAGGGCTTTCCTAGCCTCCATATTCAGACCTATGTGCCTGTCACGCCGGGTCCACTGGCTCCCAGTGAAAAAAACTCACCTAAGATGCATCTTAGCCAACCTCAGCAGCCATGGGGGACGCTGGCGTGGGGAGCAAACCCGGGTCAGTAAGAACAGTGCCGGCAAAGATAACCCTGATTGCTTACTGAGCGCTCAGTCCGCCGGGGACCAACCAAGCATTTGACGAGGATGATCCTGTGTGCTCTGAGTTAGGTGGCCTGCCAGTCAGAGGCAGGGTGGGACCAGACCCGTCACCCCACCGCCCAGCTCTTAATCACTGGCCTCACTGGAAGGGTGGGACCCTGAGCTGGTCCTCAGGCCCCTGTGATGCACCACTTTTCCAGGTGGACAGCCCTTTCCTTGATTCTTCTTACCTGTGCCTGGGCTTTCAGTAAGACCACAGCTATAAAGTTAGCAAGACCCCAGCTCTGAGGTCCTGCTCCCCTGCCCCACAGGTGTCCAGAGGTGGCCCCAGGCAGCGGCTCTGGAAGCGGGGAGCTGAGAGTCAGGCACCCTGGAGTGGGAGGAGAAATAGAGGACCCCTCAGCCCAGGGGGACTTGTCTTTGATCTCTGGTTAAAGGAAAGCACCCTCTCCAGGGGTTTCCTCCTCATCAGGGAGGGAAGCCCCCTTTCCGGCTGGCAGACGGTGAGTGGCCAGAGAGTGTCACCTCCCAGAGCCTTCCCGTGAGAGAGGTCCTGCATTCAAAGGGACTCTGGAGAGGCTCGCCTAGACTCCAGGGTTACAACTGTCCCTGGCCTGGTGGCCTGCTGCCTTCCGCCTGCTTGGATCCCAGCCACCTGCCCTTGAGGTTCTCCCGTCAGAGCTCCTTGGGCCCACTGACTGCTTGCCTTCCACTGCTGCTGCCAGGAAGACGGGGCAGGTGTGCCCAGTTCCCCTGACCTCTGTGGTCAGCTGTCTGCGAGAAAGGACCTTAAGCTTCATCTAACTTGTGAAGAGAGAACCTCAGTTGGAAGACTTGATTCACCCCACCAGGCCCTAGCTTTGTGCCAGGCCCTGGGCTGGTGCTGGGGGCACAGTGGCCAGGGAGATGGATGTGGTTCCTGTCCTCGTGCAGGGAGAGGGTGGGGAGGTGGTTCTGATTCTGATTAGCAATGGGTTCTGGGCCACACAATTCACAACAGATTATGGATGCCCCAGGGTTCCCGAGCAAGGGCTGGGGATACAGCCCTCACTGCTGGGTGACAGCCCTCCTGGGGTACCAGTGGGTCCCTAAGGATACCAGAGTAGTGGCGGTCCTGATGCCTCCTGCTCCCACCTGGACCCGCGGTTTTTGGAGCCATGTGATGCCTCCATTAGGAGCCAGAGAATGGAGTACTCCTGTTTGAGCCTCTGGCAGGCTGTTCTTCCCATGTCCCGTCACTGACATGCCCTCTTGGACCCCTGGGTCACATTTGTGGTAAGAGGAGGCAGAATGATAAAGGGAAGGGTAAGACAAGAGCAAAGGGCTTCTCCCCAACTTAAAAAGTATTGATTTACTGTGTAAATACAGTTGTATTTATGTTGATAGTATAGTTGATTTACTGCGTGTTAATTTTCTGGTGTACAGCAAAGTGCAGTTGTGCATATACACACGCGGTTTGTTATAGGATATTGAGTATAGCTCCCTCTGCTCTACAGGAGCACCTTGTTTCTCCATCCCATACACAATAGTTGGCATCTGTTAATCTCACACTCCCAGTCCATCCCTCCTCCATCCCTCCTCCAACTACAAGTTGTTCTGTGAGTCTGTTTCTGTTTCTTAGATATGTTCGTTTGTGTCGTATTTCAGATTCCACATATAAGTGATATCATATGGTATTTGGCTTTCTCTGTCTGATTTCACTTAGTATGAGAATCTGTAGTTCTATCCATGTTGCTACAAACAGCATTGCATTCTTTGTTCTGGCTGAGTAGTATTCCATTGTGTATATATATGTGTGTGCGTATATATATATATATACATACACCATATCTTCTTTATCCATTCATCTGCTGATGGGCATTTAGGTTGTTTGCATGTCTTAGCTATTGTAAGCAGTGCTGCAATGAACACTGGGGTGCACCTATCTCTTTGAATTATAGTTTTGTCCGGATATATGCCTAGGAGTGGGAGTACTGGGTCACATGGCAACTCTATTTTTAATTTTTTGAGGAATCTTCATACTGTGTTCCATAGCAGCCACACTAATTTACACTCCCATAGCATACTAGGGTTCCCTTTTCTCCATACCCTCTCCAGCATTTGTTATTATTTGTAGATTTTCAAATGATAGGTATTCTGGCCAGGGTGAGGTGGCGCCTTGTAGTTTTGATTTACATTGCTCTGATAATTAGCAATGGTGAGCATGGTTCATGCGCTTGCTGGCCATCTGTATGTCTTCTTTAAAGAAGCGTCTATTTAGGTCTTCTGCTCATTTTCTGATTAGGCTGTTTTTTTGTTGTTACAAATATATTCAAACACATAGTCTTTTTTTAAATGATAAATATATAGAAAAATTGAGAGCAGTCCATGGAATGCCGATATACCTACTTCTCAGATTCAGCACACACGAACATTTTGTCTGTGTATGTGCTGTGTGCTTGTTCGCTCAGTCGTGTCTGACTCTTTGTGACCCCCATGGCCACCAGGCCAGGCCCTCCCTCCTGCTAGGCCCCTTTGTCCATGGAATTCTCCAGGCAAGAATACTGGAGTAGGTTGCCATGCCCTGCTCCAAGGGATCTTCCCAATCCAGGGATCAAACCCAGGTCTCCCCCATTGCAGGCAGATTCTTTACCATCTGAGCCACCAGGGAAACCTATGTATACACATACCTATATCTGTAATTTTTTGTTACAAGTTTAAAACTAAATTCTGTGTTCCATCCCTAAAATACTTCAGGGTGCTTTTTCTAAGAATAAGGACATTTTCCTCTGGAACCATAACGCCATTGCCATGTGAAGAAAATTAGCCGTGATCTGAGAGGGAGGAATTTTGATAATTAGTTAAAACACAGGGCCTGGTACCTCAGGAAAAAAACAAAAGGCCCAGCAGAATGTTATCATTTTAAAAGCTTCCCTTGGTTTCAATCTCCATCCGGGGCAGCTGGCGGAGGAAGGGGTGGCACTCTGGTAACAGAGCCTGTGAGTTCTGTGAGAGCAGAGCGGGGGTACCGTGTGAGCACCTTTGAGGTGCCTGCTGCTTGACTCCATTCCTGGCTACAGCCCATCCTTGAAGCAGCCCCTTATGTCCCTGAGTACAGGGAGGGCTCTGTTCTCTCGATTCTGTCCTTGCCCAGAGCAGGGCGGCATGGGGGGAGAGTCAGGGTTTGTCTGGTAGGTAGACTGGAGCCGTTTGAGTCTCTAAGACCTGGGCTGACTGGGGTATCCCCAAATCTCCAGCTCCCTCGGGGCCACCGACACTGAGCTAGGATCGTGGTGCCTCCTCGGACACTGTGAGGCCCCTTGCCCTCCCCAGCCGAGGGGGAGCATCTCATACCTGTACCTGTGTGAGGTTAGGCGAGCTTGGGTGGCAGCTGATGGAACAGTACTCAGCCTTAAGGAGGAAGGGAATCCTGACACAGGCTACGAGCTGAAGGAGCCTGGAGGTCATTAGCTCAGTTAGCCAGTGACAAAGGGATGGTAACGGTACCGTGTCATTTATGTGAGGTACTTGGGGCAGTCAGATTCACCAAGAGTAGAGAGGGGGGTGCAGGGGGAAGTGGGGAGCTGTTTAAAAGGGACAGAATTTCTGTTTTGCAAGGTGAAAGGGGTTTTGGAGAGGGATGGAGGTGATGGTTGTACGACTTGTTGAGGTACTTAATGCCGCTGAACAGCACTCTTCAGAATGGTTAGGATTACGGCTAGGTAAATATTCTGTTGTGTATTTTACTACAGTAAAATGGTGGGATTGTGGTGCCCGTGACTGGCAGCTTTGTAAGGTTCTGCGTCAGAACCATGGTGCCCCCTGTCCCCCGTGGGTGCTTGCTAGCAAAGCCCAGAACGTGGTCAATCAGATAAAGTCTCAGAAAGCCAGAGACAGCTTCGGGAGCGTCAGACTCGAGACCCGTTTCTGGAAACGCTGCTGCGTTTGAAGTGAGCCCCGCCAGCCAGGAACGAAACAGAGGCATTTTGTCAGAGGAAAGAACTTGATGAAAAATTGTTTTATGAAACCCGAATTTTGGCATGTTTTCACATTTTAGTTTGTCAGAAGGCAGAGTAATAAATGTTACGAGTGCTGTTTATTAGTACGCGCGGCTGACTTCTTTATGATGACAATTTCATTTTAAAGTTTGTCACAGAGCCCCTGCTGAACAGGGTGGTGATGCTGGGAGAGAAGGGCAGGAAGGATCGCTGCCAGTTTATCCCAGTCGAGAACAGTTGTTATTAAAACAACAGAGGAGGAGGAGGCTGCCCAGCCCCAAAGCCCACCTCCCAAGAGTGGGTCAGGGGGCCAGCGTGGCCTGCGGGTTCCTGTCCTGGAACCTGGCCTTGACCTCCTGAGGTCTGGCTGTGGTGGGAGCCGCTCACTGCGCAGCCAGGCTTGTGGGCCTCTGGGCAGCTTCTGCCGCCTTTGTTCCCCAGAACAGCACTGGGGGTCGGAGGGGCTGGTGTGTGGTTGTACTTGCAGGGAACAGGGACAAGAGCCCGTGCGGGCTGTGACATCCCTCGGCAAACCCATCACGAGAGCTGTCTGAGGGATTGAGTGTGTGTTTTCTCTCTTCTCCCCTCTGATGCAGCGGGTGGAGAAGGGGTGGGGCTTCCAGCCCCTCATGAGCGGAGGGCAGGGGGACCCCTGAGGAAGACTCCTGGAGTGTGTCACGCAGCTGGTCCTGCCACCAAGACTGCGGTGGGCGGGTGGTGCCTTCCTTCCCTGAAAGCCTCAGCTTCCCCATCTGTGACATGGGGGCTCCACTCTCACCCTGGGGCTGCTCTGAGTGCCCCATTTCCTGGGTACTCTCCTGGGGCTGGGTTCTCTGGAGGCCATTCCACCTGACCCTAGGGTGACTCTGTGTCTCGTCTGATCCCCACTTTCAGATGAGGAATCTGGGATCTGAGAGAGGGAAACCCTGTTACCCAAGCCGCCCAGCAGTCAGGGTGGGCCTGTGCTGGGGACCCCAGGCTGTCTGCTCAGAACCTGTGCAGGAAGTAGGGGGATGGCCTTGCCCAACTGGGCTCCTTGGGGTGACCAGACAGCTGACCTCAGGCTGGGGAGGGAAGTGCAGCTTTTGAGGATGCAGAGAGCCCCACTCTGAGAAGAGCCTGGGGGTCCTGGCCCAATGTGGCAACTTTCAGTCCCCAAGGGTCTCTCCCTCCTTGAGTAGGGGCTTGGGGCCCCTGGATCTATGCTCTTGGCCTAGGTCTGATCAGCTGGTGAAGGGGATCCTGGGCCCCTCCCTGCAAGTGGATGTACCAAATGATGAATCCCCGTCTCTGCTTGGGCTCTGGTGTCTCCTGTTTGTGGCCTGCCGAGGCAAAATGGGGGCAGGCAGAGAGGCACTGGGCCTGCCGGCATCCAGAGGGCTTTCTGCACAGTTCCTGATAGGGGAGGGTACGGAGAGGCTGTGGCCCTGTCTGGTGTCACACAGCATTCTGGCCGAGGGTCATCTGCCAGTACCTTCCTGAGGCCACTGGTGGGAGCGTGGAGGTTGGGGTTGGGTGGGATTGGGGGACAGTCTCCCACCAGGTTATGCCTGCTGCCTCCTTGGCCTCCTTTGGCATGTGCGATGGGTACTTGGAGGAAGGAAATAGACCCTAACACCTCTTGTTTGTGACATTCTGTTTTAGCCCCAGGCCTGGCCAGTGGCTTTGAACATAAATATTGGTCAAGCCAAGCCAAGGGCTTGCTTGGGATCTTTTCCGTTGATTCAGACCCTCTGGGGCCCTCAGTCACCCATCCCCAGCTCCCACCCCCCACCATAGAAATCACTTTTGTGAAAGCCAGGTGGGGGATTGGAGGGTACCGGCTAGTTTGGGCTGCTGGCTGTCGGCGACTCCTGCCCCGTCTGACCTGAAGCTTCTCCGGTGGGGCTTCCAGTGTGGCAGCCGGATCCTCCATAAAAGGATAAGGATCACAGTCTTCACATTTTTAAGTCGCACAAAAGCTGTATGCATAATTAATGTGCAATAAACGTGAGCGGCTGGAAATTAACTAAATGAAAAAAAAAAAGGAGTATACTTAATTGTAAAAATCTCATTTTGCTTTTATTCTCTTCCTTTCTCCCTCTCTCTTCCCATTCCCCCTCCCTTTTACAACTTGTTATATTCCTGGAGCCCTTCAGATCTTGCCGGAGATCATTTTCTGAAAGACTCGCCTCCTGACCTCTTGCCGGGAGCCGCGGACAAGATTAGTTTTTAAGCCGCGGCCCAGCCGGTTACTTTCAGCAGAGGGTCCGAGAGTGTCCACGAGCGGCGTGTTATTGTGTCACACAAAGGAATGTTGTAATCATCCTCTAAGACCCTCCTTGGGGGACCACTGTGCCCTGGTTTTCAAGAGCTTTGGCAGATGCTCCTTTGAGAGTTGCCATTTGAAACTCAAGAGCACCCATCATGGTATTTAAAATTCCTAAACCCGAATTCAGTGGTTAAAAAAGCCAAAGGACTAAATGCATTTACGTAAATTCAAACCAAGTATTTTAAGCCATACTAGCTAAGGCTCCGTTTCTCCTTTTCCGTCTAATTTTTTAAAGGACAAGACCTTTTCTAGGTGATAAAATCGGGTGGAAATTTTTTCCCAGTGGAAAAATTTATTGACACATTCTTACTGATTGTCACATGTCTTCACAAAACCTGAGAGTTTCAGCTTCAAGAAACAACCCATCCACTCGAAAGAAAAAAAAAAGAATTATTATTTTTAAAGAATAAAACACTCTATTAACAGATACTTTAAAACATGATTTATTGCACACACATAACAACAACAATAACTTAAAATATCAAATCCTTGGAATAAAGCACTGCCGATCCCATCTCCCTTAAGCACCAGCTGTTCTGTTTCTGCTGTCGTCCTTGGCCCTGGTCTGTATTAGCAGATAATTCTAAAAGAGGCTGGAGAATCGAGAGAGAAACCTCAGAGGCATCTAGGTTATTTGGGCAAGGATTGTGTTTTTACAATATCCTACTTTGTGCTGTACAATTCGTAGCTGTTCCTTCTCAAGTCTTTTCAAATAGCAACCAACTCAGGGTGTCTCTTTGACTCGCTCTGTTACCAGTGAGTTTATAAAAAGAAAAAGACGGTCAGTAGAGTCGCTCACGTTTGCTGCCACCTCTGCTCAGGTACCGGTCCTGTTTAAGGCAAACTGCCGTCATCCAAGAGACGCCCAGGTGTCAGGGACCACAGGTGAGCCGTAAATAATCCAGTCCGTGGCTGTAGATCACCTCTGGCTGGACAGCCACGCCACCTTCACGGCCGCCCAGCTGGTAGACACGGCCGCCTTTGCAAACAGGTGGCCCGCAGGGGCGGTGGCTGGTCTCCGCCGCAGCCTTGGAGGACCAGCCTGATTCCAGCCTCAGACAACCCACCCACCCAGTGCTCGGCCAGGCCCCAGCCACAGACCTTCGCGTTAAACAGGTTCTGACACTAAAAATCAAGGTCTGCCGGCTGTTGTCATAGGAATGCAATATCCTCCGGAGGTCTCCTTATTAAAAAACCACATCTTGTGGCTGCCCAGGCTGGATCTCTATTTCATTTGTATCGATCACGGGGAAATGTCTCATTCCCTGGCTGACAAATGCAGCCAGTAGGGAGGGAGTCCGTGTTTGGTGGAAAACATTTATTTTCACAGTGATCTGGGGGATCCTGAGGCCAGAGCTATGAGGGGTGTGTGTGTGTGTGTGTGTGGTCATCTCTAGTTAGGTGTGGGATTACAAACGTAGTGATAACAGGGGCTTTGGAAATTAGCCAGGGTGACCACTTCATTTTAAAGGCTTTAGGTCAAGGGATGGGACCTGACTTCCCCTCTTCCCAGGTAGTAGCACTTCTAGGAGTCTGCCCTATAGATGGTACCTGCCATTGTGTGAAGGGATATTCAACACAGCACTGCTTGTAGGTGCCAAGGTGGGGAAACCACCTCCACATCCATTACTGGAGATTGGGTTTTAAAAAAATGTATGATATTAGGCAGAACCACGTTTAGCTGCCATTCTGCTGGTCAAAAATGGTTGAATATTGATACTCTCATATGGGTCCATCTACTACCTCTACCGAATAGAATGGTGAGCACTTTTGTAAAAATTTTTATTTTTTATTGAAGTATAGTTAATTTACAATGTTAGTTTCAGGTGCACAGCAAAGTAATTCTGTTATACATATATGTGTGTGTGTGTGTATTCTTTTCAGATTCTTGTCCACTATAGGCTATTACAAGATACTGAATATAGTTCTCTGTGCTATAACATGCAGTCTTAAAAGGGATAAGATGGAGGACCCTCCAAGATGTATTAGAAAATGGAAAAAAGCAAGCTGCAGAATTGTGTACTGGTATGCTCCATATTTTTTTTTTTTTTGAAAGGAAAATATATCCATAACTGTTGGAATAAGCCTCGACTCTGGAAGGAAACACTAGAAATGGTTCAAAGTGACTGCTTTGGGGGCGGGACCGAGGAAGGGTGAGAGCTAGGTTGACTTTCCTGTTTACAGCTTCTCTACTTTCCTAATTTTGTACGTGTGTGTAGGGTGAATACAAAATCATTAAAATTTGAAACAAAGATCAGAATGTCAGGGAAGCCATCATTATATTAGAGGTTAAGTGCTCAGACTGTGGTCTGGGAATTCTGGGCTTCAAGCTACTTGCCTCACTGAAGAGCCTCAGTTTCCTTATCTGTCGAGTGGGGGTAATAACAGTGTTTACTTCACAAAGGGGAACTGAAGATTTCCCTGTGATGTGAAAGGGACAGGGTCAGCCCAGCGGCACAGGGAATTCAGTAAATGTTAGATGTTATTATAGATGATACATAAATCATAACACACAAATCCTTACAATGTCTTACTTGGCATTTTTGTTTTCTTGAAAGAGAATTTTTAACTTGTCATGTGTGTTTGGAGTCGGGAACTGAGACCCCCAAATATTACGTGGAACTCTGTCTAGGGGTCCACTTCACTGATGCTGAGTGTGCAGGGTGGGTCTGGTGCTTTTTCTTTTTTTCTGAACGTGTAAATGGTCTTCCTCATCTCTGTGTACACAGGCAGGTGAACTAATAGAATTAGGCTTATTGGTTTAATTCCTCTGGGTCCTCTTGGCAAGGGGAGAGCAGCTGGATGAATATTTTAATTAAGCTCTGACACCCAGAAGTCAAAGTCCCCGAGCGGTCCCCAGTGGGCAAGGTCTTGCAGTTTGGGGTTTAATCAAGTTTGGTTTCAGAGTTCAAATTTCTTCCTAGACAGAAATGTGTCATTAGGCGTCCAAGATTTCGACTGGAAAAAAAATACAACTTGACTGTATTTTCTCTAGAGAATGACACTGTGATTCGATTAGCTCCTTTTCCTTGACATTTTGCCCACTTTATTAACTTCTGCTTTGCTTTTAAGCAGGCAACTACTGTTTTACTTCCCTGAAGAAGCTCATAATATTATAATTCAAGTGTCAGGACAGATTAGGTTAAATGAACTGTGTAATTCCCGAAGGAAAACAAACTTCAAAACGGACGCGGTTCGCCTTGTAACATGTCATGGATTGCATTAGCGTTGAACGGGCGATTCCATCACCCAAATGTGCTAAAGTTGGCTCAAATGTTCCCCACTCTGCAAGGTGAGAAATTACTTAGCTAACAAAACATTTCGTTTTCCTCTCTTTGCATTCTTTCTTTATGAGATCCTGAATGTGACATTTTCACCAAAAAATCTCTGCGCTTATTTGTGAAAAATGTATATTAAAACCAAAACCCATCAAATGGAAAGAAATCACAGATGGTTTTATTCACAAGCAGTAGAATTAATGGCCTCTCTTCTCTTTATAAATATTAGAAGCAGATGAGTTCATTACGATTTCACCCTAATAAAGAAAACCTGCTTGATTTTGACAAGACATTGACTTATCTAAAACATCTCCTAAATAACAAAGCTACTTCCCGCCCGTAAAACACCAGCTCGCAAACACCAGCTTTACCTGGACTGCTTCTAAATTAATGAAAAACACTCGAATCCAAAGAGCACAGAAGAAGGGATGGGGGGGTGGTGGTGCGGGGAGTGGTGGTGCGTGGAGAGATGGAATTCAAGGGATTTTTTTTTTTTTCGGGAAAATGTGACTGATTTTTGCAAAGAGCGAGTTTTGAAATGTTTACTCTGTGGTGGTTTGAAATTTTTACATCTTTCAACAAAGCGCGCGCGGAGAAGTGAAACCATCTGAAAGGGCTTTTGAAAAGAGCGACTCAGCACAAGTTGGAGGAGGCTGCGGTTCCTTTATCTTGGGCGATCTGTGCCCATCCTGCGGGAGGCGGGAGGGAGGACCAGCCCTTTACCCCCTCCGCTCTGTGCCTCCCTGCTCCCGGCTCCTAGGCACGGCTTCAAAGCACTGTTGGCAGAGCGTCTGGGGAGGGAATCGGGAATCGGACACCTCGCTCTGGGAAGCCGGGCGGCCGGCCGGCGCGGTCGTCTCCCCCAGCTCGGCTCTGCCTGATGTGGTCATCTTGTTAGTCATGGCAAGCCCGGGGTCCCTCTGTTTGTGCCGCTTTCAGCACTTATTAAGCAAGAAGTGGGAGGCTTTACACAAAACTGCAAAAGATATTTTTTTTCCTCCCCAGGGCCAGGGCCGTCGGGGCCATGGCTTATCCATCGTTGCAAAGATCTCTCCGAGGCATAGAGCGGAGGCAGCCCTGCCCAGAGGGGTTGGAAAATGAGCGGCACATGGGGCCCTCAGTCCCAGGACCTTCTTGGCTCTGCTCCCGGGGAAGGGCGTGGGCTTCTTGGTCTGGAAACTGCCCAGGGAAGGCCTCTGGGGAGGCAAAGGCCACGGCTTCAGAAAAATGGTACATCTCTGTGGCTTTGGTGTCCAGGTCTGCCGTTTTGGGCTCTCCACTCGGATTCCCCCATTTTCCCTCAGCCCCGAGACCAACTTTGGGGAGGGGGGAAGCTCACACCTCAGAGATCCAGACACCTGCCGCAGTGCTGGGGAGGGGATGCTAGTGAAGGTGGGAATGGTGTTTCTAAGCAGCTCTGGAAGGTGAGCAAATTCCGTTACCTCCGCATGGTCTCAGGAACCTGCATCCTTGCTCCTCTGTGTTCCCTTCCTCCAAGTGATGAGGGGCTGTGAACTCTCCGACCCGCCCAGGTGGAATTCTGAGATCGCCAGAAGTCCCTCCTTTGAGCCTCAGTTTCATGAGTATCAAACTGCTGGGGAGACTTTGGGGGTGGGGGTAGCAACAAGTTTGAGCCAAGAACCCATGATTGAAATTCTCCACCAATAAATTCCTCCCAGCTGAGCCCCAAGGGTCTGTAGTTGGTTCAGCGAGCTGGGGCGGCAGGAAGCGGGTGGGGGTCTGCCAACTTCAAACAGGACCTGGGGTGGCGGTGGGGGTAGGGGGGAGATGGTGTTGAGCAGGGAGGCCACCGACAGAGGGCTCAGAGCTAATTAAAGAGGCTGCGTGGGGCACCTATAAACTTGACCCTCTGCCTATTCAAGTGCCAGCCACTCAAGTGCTATGCAAGGATGTCCCCCTCACTTAGGGTGAGCCTGGAAAGGGAACAGACTTGAGTCACACGTAGGACAGACATTTGCAACCCCCTGGAAGACCCCGGCGTGGGCTACTTTGCCTCCCCACCAAAAGCCTCTTTGGACATTGAAGATCTATTGTCTATCAGGCACTGGGCTGGGCCCAGCGTGTGTGCGTGCTAAGTTGCTTTAGTCGTGTCTTTGTGACCCCCTGGACTGTAAGGCTCCTCTGTCCATGGGATTCTCCAGGAAAGAATACTGGAGTGAGTTGCCATGCCCTCCTCCAGGGGATCTTCCCAACTCAGGGATCGAACCTGCAGCTCTTCCATCTCTTGGGTCTCCTGCTTTGGCAGGCAGATTCTTTACCACTAGCACCACCTAGGAAGCCCAACTCTCCCATTTTACAGATGAGGAGAGTAAGGCTCCTAGAGGCAAAGGCTAAAGGCTCACCAGCTCAAGGGTATTTGGCTGGCGGGTGGGAGAGACTGGGTTGGAGCCAGGATCCTCAGACTTATGACACTGGCTTGGGCCAGGGACCAGCAAAGGACAGGTCATCGCTGCTTACAGCCTGCCGTCACCTCGGCCCTGCCCCCTCACACTGTCCTTGACATTCAATCAGGTGCCGATGATGTCTGGCCCAGCAGTTAGGGCTGGGCCTCCCCAGCTTCCCCACGACAAATGGTTCTCATTTGAAAGGGAGGTTATAAAAACACATGCCCAAAGACACTGTCAGGGAACTGAGGATTAATCTCATTTCAGTCAAAGACCATTCCAAATATTTGGGGGTGGGTGGATGGGGGTGGGTAGCAGCCCTTGTCTGGGAAGGAAGTCAGGGCTTGAGGGTGCCCGTCAGGTCAGGGCCAGTGTGGAGGCATGTTGTGATGTGGACTGGGGAGGTCAGGGATCATCACCTACCTGGTGAGGCTGAGCCTGACCGGAGGCGTTGCTCTGCTGCACAAAGTCCCTGAGGCCGCTTTACAAGAGGAGGCCGGCTCCATCATGAGCGCTCACACTGCGTCTGGTATCTCGGTTATGTTTCAGGGAGATTTAAGTTGCCAAAAGAAAGGGAAGGATTAGATGCCGGAGACATTTTCATTTTCTGGATGGTGTTAGAGCTGCGTGTTTTTGCCTGGTGACTCAACCAGAGAGGGCCCTGAAGACCAACCAGGAGGACCCAGCCCCCCGCCCACATGCCTGTGTGGGCTGCACAGTGAGCCCCCCATCTGAGCCAGGGAAGTGATGGACCATCAGCCATGCTCTAAGCCAGCAGCTCCCAAACTGGGGGACCTGGTTCCTAATAGACAACCCTGTGGGGTTCTGGGGCTCTGGCATGAGCTGTGAACTCAGTGCCTCTGCAGAGCTTTCCTAACCACCCCAGTGGCTGCATTGCCCGAAAGCTCAGGGGGTGCCCAGTAGCTGCTGCAATCTGGCCTGTTCAGTGACCCTGGGAGGTAAAGACTTTTATTATCCCCATTTTGCAGCTGGGGAAACTGAGGCTCAGAAAGACGCAGGTGCCCGGACGATAGCGACCCATCTCCTTCAACTTTCTCAGCAACTTTCACAGTAGGGACTGTTGTCTTTCCCAATTAATGTGTGTGGAAGTCGAGGCTCAGAGTTTGGTCTCTAGGATGTGGTCCAAGCCTCTGGAGGAGGGCGGAGCCGGAGGCTTTGGGTCCCTCCAGCTGATCTGGATTCCAAGCTTGGCGAGCGGGGCTGGTTACCCCCTCGCGGCGATCCAGAGCCCACGCGGGCCGCCCTCCGCAAACCGGCGGGGAGCAGCTGGGGTGGGACCTCCGAGGGGCGCGGAGGGGCTCGCGCGGCGGGCTGGCCTCCATCCAAACAAATGCCCGCAGTGCGGAGGCGATGGATTCGTTTTCCGAACTGTCAGAGGGGTTCTTGGAGCTCTGCTTTCTTTTCCGAACGGTGGGTGAGCCGCCAGCACGCAGAGCCGGGGCCCCCGCAGAGCCCAGCGAGGGCCGGCGCCAGACCGGACGCGGCAGAGCGCCCTCGCGTGGCCGGACTGGGGCGCGCGAGCCCGCGTCCCAGGCTGCGGGCGGAGAGGGGCCTCGTGCTCTGGACGGGCCGTAAAGGGAGGTCTAGGATGCGACGAGCCCTGTTTTTACAGAGTGGGAAAAACAGGCAGGAGAAAGGGGCAAGAGACCTCCCAGGTTCCCCCGACTGGGAAATGGGATTCAAAGTGGGGGAGTGCCTCCCTGAGAAGGGCCTGCTCCCTGGAAGCAACCAAAGGCTGTTCCCGCCCCTTGGTGGGGTGGGGTAATGGGGGGTGGGGGGGGCGGTGGTGTTGGGGGGGACACGGCAGCCCTCTACCTGAGCAGGAGGGTGCTGATGGGTGAGGTGGTGCCGGAAACAAATTCCAAACACGGAGCTCTTGGAAATTTTCTGGCAAAACCCAGCCAGGGAACACTGATGGGGTACCCAGGCCCGGGGCCCCCACACTGGGTGGATAGGTCTGGGGTGAGCTGGGGTCTCCTAAGAGTGCCTCTCCCCCTTCCTGCCTACCCAAAATGGGCCTTCCTTGGCCTCCTTGGAGCCCAGTGCCTTCTGTGGGTGGTAGCCAGCACTAGGCCACACCGTGGGCCAAGCATCTTAAGGGTCTCACTTCAGATCCTTCCCTGGAAAGCCCTGGTGATTGCTGGCTGTTTTCCCAGGGCCCCACGCTTGTGTCCAGGGCAGGTGCCAGAGCTGGGTGCTGAGCTGGGGCCATCAAACCTCAGGAGTCATCCTCAAACGGGACAGGACACCCGGAGCATGGAATCCCGGCTGCCTTCAGGCTGGGCGCAGGTTCCGGGAGTACTCTGGTTGGACGCCCTGAGCTCCCTCTGGTTGACCCATCCTTCTGCAGCCTGGTTTCTGCATAGGCACAGCCTATGAAGGCAGGGGCAGTCTGAGCCCACGGACTGTGCTGTAACACACAAAGCGGGTTGCTGTGGTCCTCTGTAAAGGTGTGGGGGTGCTGTGTGACCAAATGCAAACCCCCCTCCATTTGTTTGCCCCTTACTTGGAACATCCTTCATCCCAGTCCATCCCCTTCAGAGCTCAGCACCCACCTTGTCTCTTCCAAAACCTTTCTTCTACCATCTTCCAGGACTCCTCTCCAAGGGACGGGACTAGTGGGGAACAAAAGTCATTTTAAAAGGATTAGAGAGGATGGGCAAAGATTCTTAAGGTGCAGAAAGGAAAAGATTGATAATTGGACTATATTAATAACTTCAAAAGGAAAGTTATGACCAACCTAGATAGCATATTAAAAGCAGAGACATTACTTGGCCAACAAAGGTCCGTCTAGTCAAGGCTATGGTTTTTCCAGTGGTCATGTATGGATGTGAGAGTTGGACTGTGAAGAAAGCTGAGCGCCGAAGAATTGATGCTTTTGAACTGTGGTGTTGAACAAGACTCTTGAGAGTCCCTTGGACTGCAAGGAGATCCAACCAGTCCATTCTAAAGGAGATCAGCCCTGGGATTTCTTTGGAAGGAATGATGCTAAAGCTGAAATTCCAGTACTTTGGCCACCTCATGCGAAGAGTTGACTCATTGGAAAAGACTGATGCTGGGAGGGATTGGGGGCAGGAGGAGAAGAGGATGACAGAGGATGAGATGGCTAGATGGCATCACCGACTCGATGGACATGAGTTTGAGTGAACTCCAGGAGTTGGTGATGGACAGGGAGGCCTGGTGTGCTGTGATTCATGGGGTTGCAAAGAGTCGGACATGACTGAGCGACTGAATTGAACTGAATAACTTCAAAAATTAAATATTAAGATTTTTTTTTACTGAGGTTGCCATTGTTGTTCGGTCAGTCATGTCCGACTCTTTGTGACCCCATGGACTGCAGCACACTAGCTGCATGACCAGCTCCCAGAGCTTGCTCAAACTCATGTCCATCGAGTCAGTGATGCCATCCAACCATCTCATCCTCTGTCATCCCCTTCTCCTCCCACCTTCAATCTTTCCCAGCATCAGGGTCTTTTCGAATGAATCAGCTTTTCGCATCAGGTGGCTAAAGTGTCAGAGTTTCCTTTACGATTGACTGGTTTGATCTTGTTGCAGTCCAAGGGACTCTCAAGAGTCTTCTCCAACACCACAGTTCAAAAGCATCCATTCTTCAGCACTCAGCCGTCTTTATGGTCCAACTGTCACATCCATACATGACTACTGGGAAAACTATAGCTTTGTCTATATGGACCTTTGTCGGCAAAGTAACGTATCTGCTTTTTAATATGCTATCTAGGTTTGTCATAGCTTTTCTTCCAAGGAGCAAGTGTCTTTTAATTTTATGGCTGCAGTCACTGTCTGCAGTGATTTTGGAGCCCAAGAAAATAAAACCTGTCACTGTTTTCATTTTTTCCCCATCTATCTGCCATGAAGTGATGGGACTGGATGCCATGATCTTAGTTTTTTGAATGTTGAGTTTTAAGGCAGCTTTTTCACTCTCCTCTTTCACCTTCATCAAGGGTGGTGTCACTTGCATATCTGAGGTTATTGAGATTTCTCCTTGAAATCTTGATTCCAGCTTGTGCTTCATCTAGTCTGGCATTTTGCATGATGTACTCTGCATATGATAAATAAGCAGGGTAACAATATACAGCCTTAATACACACCTTTCCTAGTTTTGAACCTGTCCATTGTTTCATGTCCAGTTCTAACTGTTGCTTCTTGACCTGCATACAGGTTTCGCAGGAGGCAGGTGAGGTGGTCTACTCTTTCTATCTCTTGAATTTTTCAGTTTGTTGTGATCCATATAGTCAAAGGCTTTAGCATAGTCAATGAAGCAAAAGTAGATGTTTTTCTGGAATTCTCTTGCTTTCTCTTTGATCCAACAGATGTTGGCAATTTGATCTCTGGTTCCTCTGCCTTTTCTACATCCAGCTTGTACATCTGGAAGTTCTTGGTTCACATATTATTTAAGCCTAGGTTGAAGGATTTTGAATATTACCTTGCTAGCATGTGAAATGAGGGCAATTTTGTGGTAGTTTCAACATTCTTTGGCATTACCTTTCTTTGGGATTGGAATGAAAACTGACCTTTTCCAGTCCTGTGGCCATTGCTGAGTTTTCCAAATTTGCTGGCATGTTGAGTGCAGCATTTTAACAGCATCATCTTGTAGTATTTGAAATAGCTCAGCTGGAATTCCATCACCCCCACTAGCTTTGTTCATAGTGATGCTTCCTAAGGCCCACTTGACTTAACACTCCAAGATGTCTGGCTCTAAGTGAGTGATCACACCATTCTGGTTATCTGGATTATTAAGATCTTTTTTGTAAAGTTCTTCTGTGTATTCTTGCCACCTCTTCTTAATATCTTCTGCTTCGGTTAGGTCCATGCTGTTTCTGTCCTTCATTCTGCCCATCTTTGCATGAAGTATTCTATTGGTATCTCTAATTTTTTAAAGAGGTCTCTATTTCCTTTCTATTATTTTCCTCTATTCCTTTGCATTGTCCACTTAGGAAGGCTTTCTTATCTCTCTTTGCTATTCTTGGGAACTCTGCATTCAGATAGGTATATCTTTCCTTTTCTCCTTTGGCTTTTGCTTCTCTTCTTTTCTCATCTATTTGTAAGGCCTCCTCAGATATCCATTTTTCCTTTTTGCATTTCTTTTTCTTGGGGTTGGTTTTGATCACCACCTCCTATACAATGTCACGAACCTCCATCCATAGTTCTTCAGGCACTTTATCAGACCTAATCCCTTGAATCTGTTTGTCACTTCCACTGTACCGTAATAAGGGATTTGATTTAGGTCATACCTGAATGGCCTGGTGGTTTTCCCTACATTCTTCAACTTAAGTCTGAATTTTGATCTGAGCCACAGTCAGCTCCCAGTCTTGTTTTTGCAGACTGTATAGAGCTTCTCCATCTTCAGCTGCAAAGAATAAAATCAATCTGATTTCAGTAATTGACATATATTAATTTCAGATGTATAATATGACAATTCAATATTTGTATATGTTGCAAAATGACCATAACAAATCCGTTTAACATCTGTTATTATATATCCTATGGTGCATGCATGCTCAGTCATATCTAACTCTTTGTTGCCCCATGGACTGTAGCCCACCAGGCTCCTCTGTCCCTGGAATTTTTCGGGCAAGAGTACTGGAATGCGTTGCCATTTCCTCCTCCAGGCGATCTTCCCAAATCTGGGATCAAGCCTGCGTCTCCTGTGCCTCCTGCTTTGCAGACGGATTCTTCACCACTGTGCCACCTGGAAAGTCATCTGTCATCATACAGAGTTAAATGTTTTTTTCTCATAATGAGAACTTTTATAATCTACTCTTCTAACACCTTTCAGATGTGCAAAGCAATAGTAATACCTGCAGTTACCATGTTGTTATTTACATCCCTAGAACTTATAACTGGAAGTTTGTATCTCTTGACTCCCTTCACCCATTTTGCCCATCCCCACCCCCATCTCTGGCAATTAACATTCTCTATAATATGCACTAGGTTCATTGTGGTGGTGGTGGTGGTGTTTATTTACTTATTTATCAATAATACACTGCAAAGTGCTTACAAATCAGAGAACATACTCAAAAAATTAGCTCTGCGTCCCCATTTTATTTATTTTTAAAATTAATTAATTGACTTTTTGGCTGGTGGGTCTTCAGGGCTATACACAGGCTTCCATTAGTGGCGAGCAGGGCTGCTCTTCACTGCTGTGCACGGGCTTCTCGTCTTGGTGGCTTCCCTTGCTGCGGAGCACAGGCTCTGGACACACAGGCTTCAGGAGGGGAGTGTGTGGGCTTGGTGGCTCTGTGGCATATGGGACCTTCCTGGACCAGGGATTGAACTGGTGTCCCTTGCCTTTCAAGGCAGTTTCTTAACCACTGGCCCACCAGGGAAGCCCTCTGTGTTCCTATTTTAAATCCACCTTTTATCAGTTTATGTCCTTGGGCAATCACGTTAACCTGTTTAAAGACTTCGGTTCTTCATCTGTAAAATGATGATGATGGCTGCCCTTTTTATCTTTTTTTTTTTTTAATTGAAGTATGGTGGATTTACAACATTACATTAGTTTCAGGTGTATAACAGTGATCCAGTGTTTTTACAGATTATTCTCAGTTAACGTTATTACAATATAATGGCAGAATGTCCCTGTACTGTATATCCTTGTTGCTTATTTATTTTATCCAAAGTAGTTTGTGTCTCTTAATCCCATAACCTTATCTCACCCCTCTCCATTTCCTTCTCCACACTGGTAACACTAGTTTGTTCACTATAAGTCTGTTTCTGTTTTGGTATATCCATTTCTTTGCTTTATTTTTTTAGATTACACATACAAATGATAACATAGAGTATCTGTATTTCTTACCTGATTTATTTCACTAAGCATGATACTCTTTAGGTCCATCCATATTGTAGCAAATGGCAGACTTTCATTCTTTTTAATGGCAGAGTAATACTCCTCTATATATGTCTATACACACACACTACAGCTTCTTTATCCATTCATCAGTTGTGGGGCACTTAGGTTGCTTCCATATCTTGGCTATTATAAATAACGCTGCTATAAACACTGGGATGAAATGATCTTTTTGAATTAGGTTTTTCATTTTCTTCTGGTAAATACCCAGCAGTGGAATAGCTGGATCATACGGCAGCTCTATTTTTAGTTTTCAAAGGAAACTTTATACTGGTTTCCATAGTGGCTGCATCAGTCTATAATCCCACCCACAGTGGGATTTCTCCACATCCTCAGCAACATTTGTTGTTTGTAGACTTTTTTGATGATAGCCATTTTGACAGGTGTGAGGTGACATCTCGTGGTTTTGACTTGCATTTCCTTCATGATTATGATGTTGCTCAACATCATGTCTGTTGGCCATGTGAATGTCTTCTTTGGAAAAAATTTCAGGTCTTCTGCCCATTTTTTGATTGGGTTGTTTTTTGCTATTAAGTTGTCTGAACGGTTCATGTATGTTGGATATTAATCCCTTGTCATTCATATCATTTGCAAATATTTTCTCCCATTCTGCAGATTGCCTTTTCATTTTGTTAATGGTTTTATTTGCTGTGCAAAAGCTTTTCAGTTTAATTAGGTCCTATTTGTTTGTTTTTGCTTTTTTTTTTTTTACCTTAGATCAAAAAAACATTGCTATGATTTATGTCAAAGAATGTTCTGCCTAGGTTCTCTTTTAGGAGTTTTATGGTTTCAGGTCTTACTTTTAGATCTCATTTATTTTGAGTTTACTTTTGTATATGATATGAGGAAATACTCTAATTTCATTCTTTTACATGTAGCTGTCCAGTTTTCTCAGCAACACTTACTGAAGAGACTGTCTTTTCTCCATTGTATATTCTTATCTCCTTTGTTGTAGGTTAATTGACCATAAGTGTGTGGGTTTATTAATGGGCTGTCTCTTCCATGGATCTATGTGTCTGTTTTTGTGCCAATTCCATACTGATTTGGTTAATAAAACTTTAAAATGTATCAATAGTCTGACATCAGGGAGCATGATGCCTCCAGCTTTTTTCTTTTTTTCTCAAGGATGCTTTGGCTATTTGCTGTCTTGTGGTTCCATACAAATTTTTAGGATTATTCTCTTGCTGTGAAAATGCCTTTGGAATTTTGATAGGGATTGTATTGAATCTGTAGATTGCTTTAGAGAATATGGGCATTTTAGGACTATCAATCCTATTAATTCATGAGTATGGGGTATCTTTCCATTTATTTGTGTCTTCAATTTCTTTCTCTTGTGTCTTGCAGTTTTCAATATACAGTCCTTTCACCTCCTTGGTTAAAATGTATTTCTAGATGCTTTATTGTCTTTGATGTAATTATAGGCTGAATTGCTTTCTTAATTTCCCTTCCTGATAATTATTAGTGTACTGAAACACAACTGATTTTTGTATCCTGCAACTATGATCTGGGCATAAGAAGGTTTAAAAACTCTTCAGTTGATTCTAATGAGCAATCAAGGTTGCAAACCCTCAAGCTCCCTCCAGAGAAGGATAAGAGGGTTACAGAGAGATTGATGTACCTTGGGGGTTCCAGCCTGTGCCAGCTTCTGCCTGTGTGTCCTCCCCCATCAGGCAGTTCAGATATTCAGTGTCTAAGACCTATGCCCCCAAACCACCTTTCCTGAGATTTGTGTCTCTAGTTGCATTCACCTGGCCCAAGGTGTGGGGAGGAGAGAGGTGTCTAGCCCAGCTGTTGTTTTGGTAAAAGCATGAAATAGTGAAGGGATAGTAAAAGGATGGCAGTGACCCAGCCAGGGCAATGTGGGAGGGGGGAGACAGATGAACAAGCAAAGCCAGAAAACCACCTCCCTGCGCATCTCGCATCTGCAGCACTGGCTGTCTTCCCCTCTGGCCTGGTGTTCACCAAGCCCCTCCTAGTTTCAGTGCTGGGTCCTGTGATCCTCCAGTCTCCCCCTCTCTTTCTCTGACACCCTCCCAAGTTGGGCTCAAGGGAGAGAAACAGCAGCCCATGGCAGTCCACATTCCTGCCCCAACCCCACCAGCATTATTGATCGTGTTAGGCACTGTAGTTTCAGAAACGAGCCAGATGAGGGCCCAGCTCTCACCCTTGTCTCTGCTGTCTTTGAAGCCAGCATAGACTTGCCTGTGGAAGCCCAGTGCTGTTCATCATGGTCCCTGGGGTGGTCACAAGCCTCCCAGCAAGTGCCACTGGGGCCCATTCTTCTTGGGTTCCTCAGCAATTGAGTTCAGTCCACCTGTCTTCTGCACCCACTTCAGGAAACTCATTCAAAGAGCATCTGTTCATGCCTGCTGTTCCTCTGGGCTTGTACTAGGTGCCCTGAGTATATGTGTGCCTGGGGAGGAAGTGTAATAACTGAGACATATACCCCTTCCTCCAGGAGGAGATAACCCAATAAGAGGATCCAATGGCTCCAATACCACCAACAGATCAATGGCTTTTAAATGAAAGGTGCTCAGTGGTTTGAAGGGGGTCAAGAAAGGACGTCACAGAGGAGATATATGAACAAGTCTTGAAGGATGAACAGAGTTTACCGGGCAGAAGAGAATGTGGGAAAAGCATCTGGGCAGAGGGAATAGCGTATGCAAAGGCAAGAAAGGAGAGCTTAGGGTCGAGGAAGGTGAAAGCGAAGTCGCTCAGTCGTGTCCGACTCTGCGACCCCATGGATTGTAGCCACAGAATTTTCCAGTCAAGACTGCTGGAGTGGGTTGCCATTTCCTTCTGCAGGGGATCTTCCTGACTGAGGGATCAAACCCAGGTCTCCCACATTGCAGGCAGAGGCTTTACCTTTGAGCCACCAGGAAGGTTTGAGGAAGCATGAATAATTCAGCAGGGGAATTAGTGGCAGGTGAGGCTGGGATGGGAGGTGGGGGCAGACCTAGAACAGTGGGGTACAGAGACCTGGGGGCTCAGATTTCATTCTCAGGGTGAGGGGTAAGGCACAGGAAGTGGAGGAGTACTATTGGACCTTGGCCGTGAGGACAATGGGAGAGATGGCAAGACGGGGGAGGCAGTGGGGGGAACAGTTAAGGGGTCGATGCTGTCATCCAGGCCAAAGGTGTTGAGGCTGGAACTTAAAAAGGAGCAGCCGTGGCGGATTCATGTTGATGTATGGCAAAACCAATACAATATTGTAAAGTAATTAGCCTCCAATGAAAATAAATAAATTCATATTAAAAATTTTTTTTTAAAAGAAAGAACAGCAAGGAAAATAGGGGCTGAGTTTGAAAGCAAGTTTAGAGGTGAGAACTGCCCAGCTGGAAGTGGGCTGATCACAGGCAGCTCCAGGTGGGGGCGTGGGTGGCTCTGGTGAGAGGTGGTAGGGCTGCTCCAGAGATGGGGACGTTAGCGGAGGGCAGGCAGTGAGGGGCCTGGGGGAAGGAGGCACACTCAGCTCGGGATGTGCTGAGATCTAGGGGAAATGTCCACATGGAGACTGTTGCTGGGGCCGTGTGGCTGGAGCTCAAGCAGACTGGCCCTGACAGACTCGAGCATAAAGACCCACTGGCTCCCAGCTGCCAGGAGTGGGCAGCAGCGAGGAGAGAGGTGGAGTGGGGCTCAGGGAGCATCCTGGGTTTTAGCAACAAGCCAGTTAGTGCGGGAGTAGGACAGACATGGCTGGGATGTGTGTGTGTGGCGGGGTGGGGGGGGGGGGGGCAGGGGGGTGGGTGGAATGGGATGGGCTAGACCATCAGCAC
The DNA here is from genome assembly GCF_023091745.1 of Budorcas taxicolor. NCBI lineage: Eukaryota > Metazoa > Chordata > Mammalia > Artiodactyla > Bovidae > Budorcas > Budorcas taxicolor. The sequence continues at coordinate 156,511,833 of NC_068920.1, read as the reverse complement.
CACAAGACAGGGAGGTCCATGGTGCCAGTCACTGCTGAGCCCGCAGTGCCCGACTTGGGCCTGCATGTGGATATATAACATAGCTTGGACAGCTGGGCAGATGTGTGGATAGATGAATGGTGCTCCACCCACCTCACTGTCCTCCCCCCTTGTTCCTGAGTGGTGGAGGGCTCTACCATCACCCCAGGGAGGTGTCCCACTCCTCTACCTACAGTCTTCCCCTCTCTGTAGCAGACGCTTCTCAAGGGTCTAAACCTACACCTGTTCCAGGCGCTTTGGGGTCACACAGCCCCACTCCCACCAGGGCCAGAGCAGCCAGGAGCAGAAGGGGTCAGCTGACCCAGGCAGCCAATCACAGTCTGTCCTGGGACTCTTGTCTCTGGGTCTGCTGAACTGAGAATGTGGAAACATGGAGGGCCGTGTGAGCATGCATGGGCCAAGTATGCTGGTGCACAGAACAGGTGAGAGGGAGGGCCAGGGTGTGAGAGGACGAGAAGCAAGCAGGTGTCAAGACAGAGGGCAAAGAGGGGCCACCTGGCTCTGGCCCCTGAGAGGCTCAGCTGCGTCCTGCTTTGGGCTCCGAGTGTCTCCAGGTCTGGCCACAAAGCCCGCCTTGGTCCAGGCTGTCATGAGTGGACTTCAGTTTCTTGCTGCCCAGAGCCTTCTCCCAGGGCTCTCCAGGGCAGTGCTGGAGGCCCCTCTGGAAACAGGTTCTGTGTCCTGGGTGTCAAATCCACCACTTGAACTTCCTGGGTGATGCAGCCCCGGGAGGGACCCGGCACATCCGGTCGGCGGCAACACAGAACCAGGCCCCAAAGATAGCTGGCAGGTCGCTGGGTCTCCGTGCTGACTGCCCGGTGAGTCCTCATTCCGTCCTCCCAGGGGAGGCTGCCGAGGGAGGCACGGCCCCTTTAGACAGGCGTGGGGTGCTCCGAGCTGCGTGCTCAGGAAGCGGCAGCGCCGGAACGTGAGGTCAGCTCTCCGAACTCCATGCCGAGCGGCATTCACGGCTTTCTCAGAGAGTTCTCTGGGCTGTTCTCCCTCTCCCACTGTGGGAAAAAGACCTGAGGGGTGCCGGGCATGGGGGCCTGCGCTGGAGGTGCCGTTACTTTTTGGGGGATTTTCACGGTTCTAGTGAGATGACAGCTATGGGCCACCCAAGCCTGGTGTTAATAGGCCTGGAGGTGGAGATGGCTCAGACCCAGGTGTCTGGCCCCAAAATGCACAAGTGAAAGTGTTAGTTGCTCAGTGGTGTCCGGCTCTTTGCGACGCCATGAGCTGTAGCCCATCAGACCCCTCTATGGGATTTCCCAGGCAAGAACACTGGAGTGGGTTGCCATTCCCTTCTCAGGGGATCTTTCCTGACCCCAGGCATCGAGCTGCATTGCAGGCAGATTCTGAGCCACTAAGGTCACTTTATAAAGGAGGCAAAGAGCTCTGATGGTGTAACCTGACCAGTCGTGTCCCACAAGGAGCCTGTGCATGTCTGGGGCTGGCAGCCCCTCCCGGGCGTTTGGGGCAGCTTCTTGCCAGCAGGTGGGCGAGGGGACAGGACAAAACCAGTGGTGCTGAAGCCGTGTGGTTGTATGACCCCCGCTCCAGCAGCCAGACGGCCCCGCCCCAGCCCAGAGACGGCTTGGGGCGAGCTGGAGATGAAAGCTCCCTCTGCATTCCTTGCTGGAGACCCATTAATACACATGCACTTCACATGCTTTTAAGGAAACTTGCATTTTTCTCCCGCCAGGAGCATTCCTGAAGGCTGCTGCTCCTCCAGGATCCTTCTGGCTTGTCACCAGGTCATCCAAACGGGGCAAGAAAACCCACCAGCTCTTTCTAGAAGGCTGGAAGGCCAGGATGGTGCTGGCCCAGCCTGCATCCAGAATGAGCCGGAGGGACCCGTCTCCATGCCTCAGAGACAGCAGCAAGCCGGGAAAAGGTTAAAACAAACGTTTATTTAACAAATTATATTAAGAAGACAATCACACAGTGAAACTTCCCTTTGCCAAGTACTAGAGTCACCTCAAATAAATACACGCAGTACAACGTTATTCCTAACCTAGTGCAGCCAGCCGCCCGCCCGGGCCCCGGTTCCTGGTGGTGACAGGCCTGGCTGGCAGGGTCCAATGGGTGAGGACGGCCAGCCGCCCCATGAGGGGCGGGCAGCTGCGTTGAGAACGGGCGCCCGGCCGCTCCAGGGCCCAGGGAGGTGAGCGCGGCTTTCATGCTCACCTGTAGGCTCACTCGCCGGCCGGCTCCAGGGAGCTGCGGGCTGGGCTCCCTGTGAATGGTGAGGGGCAGCCCGCAGCCCTGTGCTCGGTGAGACCCCGTCATGCCTGCAGGCCCGTAACTGCACCGGAGGCAGGTGCTCGTGACGGGACAGAGCGGGGCCTGGGCCGCCTGTGCCGCTCGCCGGCTTTGTGCCTGCAGACACGTCTCATCTTCATCTGGAACCAGCATCCACTTCTGGGTATTGGTGTTTTTATGGGGGGGAAGCAGGTGGGAATGACAGAGGAAAATGTGCTTCAAGTGCCGGCCGCGTGCCCGGCAAGGAGCAGGCGCTTCGGACGTGTTGGTCCTCACCTCCCGCCCCCCGCCATCCTGACCGTCCCTCCGAGAGGAGGTTATGGCCACAGTCAGTTCCTGGACTCGGGGTGGGGGAAAAACCTTGTTATAAATTTGCAAGTGAACCTGGGGCCGGCTGCTTACTCCTTACCGCCGTTGTGCCATTTCCAAGGCCTGTGGAGACAGGCTTAGAATTTTCGGGGGACGGAGGAGGTGGCAGCGGGGGACGCTGTGCTCCGGGGAGTCCTTCTGGGAAGGGTGGAGGTCACTGCCCTTCGTGTTTCTGAGAGAAGCCCTGCCTCTCCGCCCCTCGTGGCCAGAGGGTTTGCGGAGAAAAGCACCGTCCCAGAAAGGAAGGGGGAAGAGGGGGCTCAGTTCCCAGTGAGCGAGCTTCACCTCCTCACGGGCGGGCAGCCCCCCTGAGAAGGAAAGACACAGAGGTCAGGAGCCGCCTAAGACCCACTGGGGACGCTGGCTTCTCCAACACCGTCGCTGCTCCGTTCTCTTTAGCTGCAGACATGGCGCCATCCAGTCACTGGTTAGACCCCGTGCTGAGGCTGCCTGCTGGGGGAGGCCTGGCCCTCTCCTGGCGGCCCTGGACCCTGCCTCTCTCGGCCTGGCCCGGGGGTGGCCTGGTTGAGGGGTGGAGGGGAGACCCTTTCCCCAACAGCCACCCTCATGGTCCTCTTGCTCCCTGACAGGGAATCTCACGTGACTGTTTCTGGACCTCCTTGGGCCTATGGAGCTGAAGCGCTTGCTTCTCAGCAGAGGAAGGCTGCGGAAAGGCTGCAGGTGTTACCTGGCAGGACGACCCCACGGCTGGGGTGTGAGGAGAGACTGAGGGACGGAGCCAACACGGCCGGACAGAGGTGAGCAATGGGTCACCCCCGCTCTTGGTTTTGGACCAGCTCCACCATCCTGACAGCAGCAGCAGACGCAGGTTCTCTGGGCCCCTCGGGGCTCCCCACCCCGTGACTCCCAGGAACAACAGCTCATTTCAGTGGGTACGTCTGAGGCCAAGTCATCGGCTCAGTCCCGGGCGAGCACCCATCCCAAAAGGTCTGCCCAAGGAATTTCCACCCGTGCCTCCTGGGCCCTGGCGGGTTCCAGGGGAGGCCGGCCCTGCCAGGGATGTCCTCAGGTCTCGGGGACAGCGGGGAGAGGTGGCACACAGGAATCAGGAGGTATCGGAAGGGAAAGATCAAGGGCCAGCCACGGGGGAAGGCGGAGGGTCTGGAGATGGCGGAGCTGAGGCCGGCTGAGTGAGGTATGTCTTGCCCTGGCCCCGTCTCAGCCAGAGGCTGCCCCTCCTGACTGCACCCCAGCCACCCTGGTGTCATTCGAGGAACTGTTCCCAGCTGGGCAGGGCCTCTCCTGGGCTGCTTTCTTATGCCAGACACGTGTCAAAGCTCACATCCAATGCTCCAACTATCTGATGACCCCTGCCCCCCACCTCCAAGGTGTGAGATACCAGGTTCTGGGAGTTTAGGACAGAGTCCCACGGCCAGACAAGGCAGCCACCGGGTGAGGACCGGGCCTCCCGGGAGGACAACAGCCCTGTTCCCACGGTGCCCATGTGGGGAGCTGGGCTGGGCGGCCAGCACTGTGGGGAATGATGGCATGGTCACTGGCCCTCATGGCAGAAAGGTCAGTTCTGGCTTCAGTCTGGCGACTCCGTGTCCACGTCCTTGGCACCGGCTCACAGAGCTTCTTTACCCATGTGATGATGGTCGGGGTGCGGGGCCGGGCAGTTGGAGCTGTTGTTGGCACGTGAGCACTGTGGAGATGAGCCCTTTGTGGGGATGATGGTGAGGAGGCTGGGCAAGGGGACCTGGTGGCAAGTGGACCAGGTTCATGTCCACGCAAGCACCCAGCCACTTGGCCGCCTCACCCGCAGGCAAATCCTCTCTGGGCTGGTGGCTGCGGGATGGCCGGCCCCCATCCTCAGGGCGTCCAGTGTGTGAACTGAGGGGTGAGTCAGAGGGGAGCCAGGCCCAGGCCCACTGGGGCACCACCGGCCGCGTCCTCCATGTTTCCTTAGGGTCCCTGTGAAGTTCTTGGGCACTCGATGTCCCTGGCGTGAGAGACCTGTTCCATGGGGCGATCCATCAGTGCTGGGGGTTGGGGGGGGCGGGTGCCCTGTGCCAGGCCGCCAGCCCCTCAGGGTCTTCAGGGAGGAGGTGATGGCTTCATGGTGGCGGAGTCAGGAGGGCAGGGAGCCGGTGGCATCACTGGGTGGCCAGACAACTGTCCAGGGCCCTCAGACAGCTCCTGTGGTGGGTAGGGTTGGTAGGAGGACTAGTCATCACACAGATGCGGGAGGGACCGCTGGTCACTACAGCACACACAGGTTAGTGGAGGTTAAGGAAGAGCATCCCCGGGGAGGCAGGGGGCGTCACGTCGGGGAAACCGACGACTGATGACCGAGGAGGCAACAGCTCAGCTGCCCAGAGTCTCCCAGGAGCGCCGAGCAGGGCGGTGTGGATGGGCGGCGGGAGGGGCCGGGCGAGGGGGCGCTCAGTAGTCCGGGCGCTGTGTCGTCTCCCCGCGGGCGGGCGGGTGGCCCCTCAGGACTGGGGGATCTGCTGGCATCTGGTGGGGCTGGGCGGGAGCCTGGCCGCAGCACTCTGCTCCGTGCGGAAGCTGTACTCGTACTGTGGGAGGTCGGTGCGGGGCGGGAGAGAAGCTCAGTCAGGGCAGGGAACACTGGAGAGAACCAGCCCACAGCTGTGGACAAGCCGGACGGAGGCCCTGAGGACACCAGCGGGCTGCCCTTGGCACGTGCACACGTACCGCAGGCGTGGGCTGTGCACGTGTGCGCGTGAGTGCACGGGGGAGGGGGCACGCCTCTAGTGCTGCGTGGTGGCTGGCTGGCTCGTCTGTGATGACTGGACCATTGCACGCCCTTCCCCTGGTGATGTGAGCCCTCAGCAGCAGCAGCTCACATGCCAGGCGGTGTGCCGCGTGCCCTCCCGCCTCCCGGCAGACGGTCCCCCTGCTCCCGCTGCGGGAGGAGTCTCGTGGATGGGGAGGGACGGCCCTGGGCGCCACCCCAGACCTGGCCAGGCAGGCGGGCTGCAGGCTTGGGGAGCCCCTGGGGCCGGCCGCCTGCTCAGTGCTCTCTGAGCTGAAGACAAGCCGCAGGTGGCGAGGGCCACAGGGACGGGGCGCCCCCACGCCCCCAGCGCCTTCCTCCCTGGGCTCCTGGGACCCGTTCTTAGTAAGTGATGAGAGCCTGGGCCAGGGCAGGACCAGCGGAGTGGACCTGGGTCCGGCCTGCCCCGCTGCCGGCCTGAACCTGGGTTCAGTTCTCACTCTGGAGACCCGGGCCTACCCACCTGACCCGGGTCATGGAAGTGAGATGGTGGGCTCCGAGTCTGGTGGAAATTCAGAGGAGGGGGAACACTCGCGGTTCACCCTGATGGCCAGTGAGGATTTCTACACCCAAATGTGGGGCAGGTGTGCCGGGCAAGAAGAGGAGGCGCAGGTGGGGAGTGTCCGCTGGGCAGACAGGCCAGCGGGCTGCGGGACTGCGAATGGGGTGTGAGAAGGGCCTGGACACCACGGGCGGCAGCCACGTGCGACCCTGGGTCTTAGGAATGAGTTGCTTAGATCAGATCAGTGGTCATTAAATGTTTAAAATAATATTTTCAAAAACTTTTCAGCACTAGAATTTCCATAAGGAAGGGCTCCCCTACACAAAGCAGAGCAGAATCGAACCACCTGGCTGAACTCAGCCTCTGCCTGAAGCTGCCCTCTCGGGGACCCAGCTGGGGGAGCCACCAGGATGACATGGAACCATCTCAGCAAGGGCGGGGGGCATGACCACTGGGTGCCCACCCAGTAAGGTGCTTCAGCTGTGGGCTCCAAATGGTCCCTGAGCCCCAAAGTGAGCTGCCTGCAGCTACGAGGCCCTTCCAGGGGCTGTGCTGAGCTGAGGGAGCACAGCGGAGGGGTTTTGGGGGTCACTCGGGAATGAGGGGGAGCAGAGGATGCTGGAGGGGTTTATTCCTCCCGGGGGAAAGGGTGGGGAGAATGAGCACGTCACCCTCGGCCACCTGCCGATGGCCCACAGACTGACCTGGGACAGAGGGGCAGCTGGCGCTAGGTGTGGGGGCGAGGCCTGGGTGGGCCCCAGCCGACCCGTGTGAGCAGCCAAAGGGGCCAGGGGCCGCCAGTGACAGGACTGTGCTCCCTACACACAGAAGGGGTGGGGAGGGAAGGGCTTGACATTGCAGGGTGACAGCTAGGTCTTTTCGCCTCTGAACCTCAGTGAATTCATCTCTTTTATAATAATAATTTCATGTTATTAAGAAATAACAAGTGTGGGTGAGGATGTGGGGAAAAGGGAACCCTGTGTTCACTGTAGCATTATCCACAACAGTCAAGATACACAAACGATCTAAGTGTCCATCGATGGATGAATGGATACAGAAAATGTGGTACATACATAGGATATTCCTCAGCCATTAAAAAATATGAAATCTTCATGAAACTAAAATCTAGTTCTTTGAAGAAAAAAAAAAGCAAAATGGATAAACCTTCAGCCAGAATCACCAAAGGAAAAAAAAAAAGGCAGAGCGTCCAAATCAATAAAATCAGAAATGAAAAAGAAGTTACAAGGGGACACCACAGAAAAACAAAGGACCATGAGGGGCCACTGCAGGCAACTCTATGCCAATAAAATTGGACAGCCTAGAAGAAAAGGACAAATTCTTAGAAAGGTACGTCTCCCAAGACTGAGCCAGGAAGAAAATCTGAGCAGCCCGACTACAAGCACTGAAACGGAACCTCTGATTACAAAACTCCCAACAAACAGAAGTTCAGGATCAGATGGCTTCACAGGCGAATTCTATCAAACACTGAGGGAAGAGCTGACACCTGTCCTTCTCAAACTATTCCAAAGTATTGCAGAAGAAGGAACACTCCCAAGCTCGTTCTATGAAGCCACCATCATCCTCGTACCTAAATCAGACAAAGATACCACAGAAAAGAAAAATAATTACAGGCTAATATCACTGATGACCACTGATGCAAAAATCCTCAACAAAATACTAGTAAACTGAATCCAATGATCCATTAAAAGGATCATATACCATGATCAAGCGGGTTTATTTCAGGGAATAAAAACTATCTTTTAAGTAATGCCATTAAAAAAAAAAACCCTGTAAATCAATCAATGTGATACATCACATTAACAAACTGAAGAGTAAAATCCATATGATCATCTCAGTAGATGCAGAAAAGGCTTTTGATAAAACTCAATATTGATTTATGGTAACAATTTTCCAGAAAGTGGGCATAAAGGGGACCTACTGTCAGTGTAATAAAGGACATATATGACAAACCCACAGTTATTGAAACAGCGTACTCAATGGTGAAGAGCCGAAAGTGTTTCCTCTAAGATCAGGAATGAGACAAGGATAAACACTCTCGCCACTTTTACTCAACATAGTTTTGGAAGTCCGAGGCATGGTCATTAATCAGAGAATAAAAAGAAAGGGAATCCAAATTGGGGGGAAAAAAAAAAAAGAGTAAAGCTGTCACCATTTTGATGGCATGTTACCACACATCCTAACAGAAAATCCTAAAGACACTAACAGAAGACGACTAGAGCCCATCAGTGAATTCAGTAAAGTTGCAGGGTACAAAAATTACATGCAGAAATGTGCTGCAGTTCCATATGCTAAAAATGAAATATCAGAAAGAGAAATTGAGGAAAATCCTATTTACCATTGCGTCAAAAAGAATAAACTACCTAGGAATACACCCACCTAAGGAGACAAAAGATCTGGAGTCCAAAAACTATAAGATGCTGATGAAAGATGGAAGATGACACGGATCGATGGCAAGTTATACCACATTCTTGGGTTGGAAGAATCCATATTGTCAAAGGACTGCATTACCCAAGAAAGTCTACAGATTCAATGCCAATGGCATTTTTCACAGCACTAGAACAAAAAAAAATTTTTAATTTGTAGGGAAACACAAAGGCTCTGAATAGCCAAAGCAACCTTGAGAAAGAAAAATGAAGCTGGAGGAATCAGACTCCTTGACTTCAGGCTACACTACAAAGCTACAGTAATTAAAATAGTATGGTACTGGCGTAAAAACAAATACAGATCAAGCAAACAGGATAGGAAGCCCAGAAACAAACCCACATAATTATGGTCAATTAATCAACAACAAAGGAAGAAAGAACATACAATAGAGAAAAGACAATCTCTTCAATAAGTGGTGCTGGGAAAACTGGACAGCTACAGGTAAAAGAATACAATTAGAACATTCTCTAACATTATACACAAAAAATAAACTCAAAGTGGATTAAAGACCTAAATGTGAACACAAGATACTATAAAACTCCAAGAGGAAAACATAGGCAGAACACTTTTTGACATAAATCATACCAATCTCTTTCTGGATCTGTCTCCTAGAGGAATGGAAATAAAACCAACCAACCAACCAACAAAAAACAAATGGGACCTAATTAAACTCAAAGGCTTTTGCAAAGCAAAACAACCACAAACAACCTATTGAATTGGGGAAAATATTTGTAAACGATGCGACCGACAAGGTATTAATCTCCAAAATATATTAATACAAACAGCGCATACAGCTCAATATAAAAAGACAAGCAGCCCAATCAAAAAAATGGGCAGAAGATCTAAACAGACACCCCTCTAAAGAAGACATACAGATGGCCAAAAGGCACATAGAAAGATGCTCGACACTGCTAATACAGAGATGCAGGCCAAAATCACAATGAAGTGTCACCTCACACTGGTCAGAATGACCATCATCAAAAAGTCTATAAATAATAAATGCTGGAGAGGGTGTGAAGGAATGTAAATTGGTGCAGGCATTATGGAGAACAGTATGAAGGGTCCTTAAAAAAACTAAGAATAGAGTTACCATACGATCTTGCAATCCCACACCTGGCTATATATCCGGAGAAAATCATTTGAAAAAATACATGTACCCCAGTGTTCACTCAGAGAAGGCAATGGCACCCCACTCCAGTACTCTTGCCTGGAAAATCCCATGGATGGAGGAGCCTGGTGGGCTGCAGTCCATGGGGTCGCTAGAGTCGGACACGACTGAGTGACTTCCCTTTCACTTTTCACTTTCATGCATTGGAGAAGGAAATGGTGACCCACTCCAGTGTTCTTGCCTGGAGAATCCCAGGGGCGGGGAAGCCTGGTGGGCTGCCGTCTATGGGGTCGCACAGAGTCGGACACGACTGAAGCGACTTAGCAGCAGTAGCAGCAATGTTCACTGCAGCACTCTTTATAATAACCAGGACATGGAAGCAACCTAAATGTCGATCAACAGAGGAATGAATAAAGAAAATGTGATATATATATATATATACATCACATATATATATGTATGGGCATACCTGGTGGCTCAGATTGTAAAGAATCTGCCTGCAATGCAGGAGACCTGGGTTCGATCCCTGGGTTGGGAAGATCCCCTGGAGAAGGGAATGGCAACCCACTCCAGTAATTTTGCCTATATATACACAACGGAATGCTACTCAACTATGAAAAGAATGCCGTCTGCAGCAACACGGGTGGATCCAGAGCTCATCATACTAAATGACGTAAATCAGACAAAAGCAAACATCATGGATATCACTTATATGTGGAATCTAAAGGGAGGGATACAAATGAATTTAGTATACAGAACGGAAGTAGACCCACAGACGTAGAAAAGAGACGTGTGGCTACCAAAGGGGAAGCAGGAGGTAGGGATACATTAGGAGCTGGGGATTAACCAATATACACCACTGTATATACAACAGATGACCAACAGGGACCGACTGTATAGCATAGAGAACTGTACTCAATATTTTATAGTAACCTATAAGGGAGAAGAACCTGAGGAAGGGTGTATCTATACGTGTGTGTGTGTATCTGTGTAAAAAGCGGAACTGCTTTGCTGCACACCTGAAACCCCACACTGTAACTCAACTATACTCAGTACAAAAGTTTAAAGAATAAAAGGAGAATGAAATCTTGTCATTTGTAACAACATGGATGGATCCAGAGGGCGTTGTGCTAAATGAAGTCAGTCAGACACAGAAAGACAAACACCTGGAGATCTCAGTTATATGTGGAACCCAGGATACAACAAGACCAAGCTCACTGGGCAGAGCAGATGCCAGAGGCGGGGTGGGGTGGGTGAAATGGGAGAAGGGGGTGAAAAGGCACAGACTTCCAGTTACAGAGTGATTATGTCCTGAAGATATACTGCACAGCGTCGTGAATATAGATATCAACACTGCAATTCATATTTTGGTAAGTTGCTAAATTTTAAACATTTTCATCAGAAGAAAACAGTTGTTACTATGTAAGATAAAAGATGGTAACTATATTTATTATGATAATTGCTTTGCAATATATACAACTATTGAAACATGTTGTATACCTGAAGCCAATATGCCTTTTATACTTCAAGAAAGAAGGTGGGGGTGATGATCTCTACTCTCGGGGCCCTCTTTGAGGGTGGGATGAGGTGCGGCAGGTTAAGGGCCCGCCTGCCCCAGCACCAGGCAAGCACTCACTGTACATTTGTTGGCTACGTAACAGAAGACATCAACGCGGCCCCACTTTGCTGCTAATGACCCGGGCTCCGGCCATGGTCCGGGCACTCCAGCTCCAGGAAGCTGGAGGAGCGGTGCAGCCTCAGACCAGGAGGACTTCGGGTTAAGTTTGGGACAATACCGCCACCTGGTGGCTGCTCAGGAGCATCACGGCAGGAAACAATCTGCCTCCATCACCCACTCACCCACCTGCATCCGCCTGTGCTGGGCTCTGGGGTCAGGAGGGAGCCCTACAAGACGGGCAGGGGATGGACGCCGGCACTGCGATGCTTTAACCCAAATGGGCAATAGGAAGAGAGCAGCCTGGGGGAGAGAACATGAGGGCATTTCTGCCAATGGCCAAGGGTGGTCCCTGAGGAGTACTCGGGGGTGCCGCCTGCCCGGGTGCAGAGACGTGGATGAACCCCGAATGCAGGGATGGGAGTGGGAGCCCTCAGGGGAGAGGGTATCTGGAGTTTCAGTGTGGAGATGTTTGGAGGAAAGCGCACAGGATCAGAAGACAAAGAGGACAGGCTTGGAAGGCAGGACACCAGCCCTGGCGATGGACCCAGGGCCAGGGAGGAGGATGGGGGGGATCAGGGGGCAGCAGTTGGCCTGAGCTGCACAGGCTGGGGCGGGGGGGACGGGGTCACTAAAAACACGTGGTGACCGCAGCAGGGGCAGGGCTGGGTGGGCGAAGGCTCCAGGGCGGTGCCGACATGGACAGCAGAGTGTGGTCTCTCCTCGGGGGTGGACAGAGGGTGGCACCCAGACTGAGAGCAGCAGGCTGGTCAGTCTGTAGCACACACAGGCCCTGCCTGAGCAGGTCCAGGGGGTGGCCAGAGATTCCGCCTCGTCAGCCAGCTCCCCGGTGACCCGATGCTGCGGGTCGGTTCTGTGGCCGTACCAGAGGGGTGTGGGAGTGGACAGGAGGGGCAGAGAGGAAGAGCCAGAGTCTTTAGGGCTGAGGGGGTCGCTGAGGAGGGAATGGGGGGCTGTGGGGAGGAGGCTGGTGGTGGTGGTGGGGAGCTTCACTTGGGCTGCTCTGAGGCCTTGCTTGGGGTACAGCTGAGGTGAGGCACTTAAGTGAGGGAGCCAGCCCAGTGTCAGCCTGCTGGAGTGGCACCACCAGCTGTGGGCTGGGTCACCTCTACCCTCCAGCGCCTGCTGTGCCCAGCTCCCAGGTGGCAGGAACACCCAGGGCAGGGAAGCCGCCTGAGTTTGCTGGGGGCCAGCTGGCCAGAGGGTACGTGAAAGGGGACGGAGGCACAGGCCCCCAGATGTCCACAGCCAGGGGCCCAGGGGCCCAGGGGCCAGGCCCAGAGACTTGGATGCTGCCAGGGGTAGGCCCAGAAAGGGTACTTTCTGAGGGCATGGAGCAGTGGGGACAAGGGGGTGCAGGCGGGCTGGGGTCAAACTGCATTGGGGGGTAGGTGGTTGGGAGGCCTGTCTTTGTGGCCAGGAAGGGACAGGGTCCCTGGGTGGCTGGGGGCGGGCTGGTGGTGTAGAAGAGCCTTCAAGGATAAACTAAATTCTTGTTTCTTTCACTCTCTGGGGTGAGGGGGTGTGGGCATGTCTTGGTGGGTAAATCAGGGGTACACAGCCGCCTTCTCCTGACTCAGGGCCGAGTATGCCACCGCCTCCCCGCCCCCAGAGAGGGCCAGGGACCCGCGGCACAGCCTGCACCCCACCCCCACCACCGCCCCGCCCCTGCCCTTGAGATTTTTCCCTTTTTAGGTCATCTTGGCTGGAGAAAAGCACTGCTCCCCCACCTCTTGTTTTCTCTTAACTCCCCAAATGAAATTTCAACATATGTCCCCCCGCCATAATCCCCCTTAGGCCGCGGATAACCCTTCCCACAGACGCTGTCCCCTGCCCGGGACGGGCTGGCCCCGAGTGTTTGCCCAAGAGACTAGGCCGCTTCTGGAAGCCCTTTCGCTCCCTTGGGCAAACAGTGAGTACCTTTGAAGGTGGATTTGGGCCCGGATCTGTTTACTCAAGACATTAAGTCTCCTGCATAAGGAGGACCTGCACTCGCGCACAAACAGCAAATCCTTTTTGAATTAAAAAAATTTTTCAATTAAAAAGCATTTTGGTTCACAGAGCTGAGACCCCCGCGGAGCAGCGCCCCCAGCCACAGCGCCCTCTGGTGGACAAGGGCCATCATGACAACTCTTAAGCCATGGCGCTCAATTCCCAGATTCCGAGAGGTTTTGTCACAGTGAGGCCAACATCCTGGCCTTGCGAGGCCACACCGTGGAGCCAAAGGCACCCTGGCCTCAGCCTCGAGGCAGAAAGGGACGGGGGTGGGGGTGGGGGAGCGAGCCTGCATCCACTCGCGCAGACGTGAGAATCACCCGCGACAACTGTGAAAGCACCTTGAACGAGAAAACCCGGTCCTCCATCAGAGCCAAGGGTTGCATCGGAGAGTCAAGGGTTTGAACCTGGGCCCTGCCGGGCAGCGGGCGGGGTGAGGGTGGTTCTCGTTTAACTGGTGGGCAGGGCAGGCATCATTGCTTTTTTAAAAAGCACTAAAGTGATTTCAATGGTTAGACAGGCATCGATGTGATGGTTAGGAGACCCAGGGAGGGCTCCGGAGGAGAGGCGGCAGTAAGGGGCTGTTTTTAGAACCTGAATTTTGAGACGTGGGAGCTGAAGCTCAGGGGAGGATCAGACTTCCCAAGGTCCCTGGGGGCTGGACGAGGCCCCGAGGGTGCCAGGGGCAGGGACCCGGCCTCAGGACAGGGGTCTGTACTCACCACTTACACGGGTGGGCTTCTGAGATGGGGGGGCAGGTGGGGTCACAGAAGGGCCTGGCAGGATGGCGGCAGGGGCAGGCCTGAAGGAGCCCAGGCTGGGCCTCAGGGGCCTGGCAGGGTGAAGACAGGCCGGGGGAGTGAAAAAGCAAGACGCCGGCCAACGCCGAGCCTGGTTTGGGGCTGGAGCCACCGTTGTGAGGGTGTCTGGGGCACGCGGTGGTGGGTGAGCTCTGAGCAGTGGCCCCACCGGCCCCCAGCCTGCCTCTCCTGGAGCCTGTCCTGGCACCTGCCCAGCCCCGGGGGCCAGGACATGATACCTGCCACGCTCGATGCCTGGTTCAGACCCTCGGGGAATTCCAGCTCTGGAAGCTTCCTCTCCCTACATGAGGGCTCGTGTCCTCCCATCTCTTTCCTGAAGCCTGGCTGCTGGATCTCGGCCCCCCTCCCCAGGGGAGGGAAGGGGCAGGTGCCCCTGTGAGCAGTGGGCCCTGAGGGCCCCCACGGAGCAGGCCTGTGTGTGCTGGGAGGGCCCATCCAGCTGATGTGAATACACGTCCACCCCTTCGAGCTGTGGGGAGGCCCAGAGGCCCAGAGGCCCAGGGACGAGTCTGGGTCTCCCCACTTTCCCACAGGAGCCTCGTTTCACACTTGGATTACGGTTCCAGAGACACATCCGAAAGCCTGGGTGAAAGGGGGAGGCCCCGGGCTGAGAAGCCATAGCAGAGCTCCAAGGAAAGGCTGTCACATGCAGACTGGGGCTCAGGGGACATGGGGCAGCCAAGACGGGCCCCCCAGAGCTGGAGGGGGTCCTAGAATCCCCCAGAGCTGGGGCGGTGCCTTGTTCACCCCTCAGCTGCTGAGAGTCCACAGCTGGGCCTGGAGGTCAGGGCTCCTGGAGCCCTTGGTCACTAGTGTGGCCACTCGTAAGGGGACGGGAGGGGCAGGAGGTGCTGGGTCCCCAGTCAGGGTCAGGGACAGAATCCTCTCTGCTAGTGAAGCTGGTACCACCGCTCTTCCGATGATGGGTGACTGTTCTGAGTGAGGCCACCGGGTCGGGAAGCAGGCGGGTCCCATGACAAGCCCCCAGCGGGGTCGGTGTGAACCTTCTGGGAAGCCTCTTCTGCATTCTCCTCAGGTTCCCCAGCGCTAACCCGCAAGCAGCAACCCCAGCGTCAGAAACCCTGAGCCCCACCCAATCCCGCTGCTCGGTCTCACCCTAAATGAGGGGCTGGAAAAGCTGCCCTCTGAGATGCCCCTGCTCCAGGGGCAGGGACCATGTCTGTCTGGGCACCGTGCCCGGCGTGGCTGCATGGTGACTGAGACCACGTGCAGAGTCAGCCCCTGCGTCTTCTGACTCCGGGGGACCCAGGTCATCTTCGTCAATGCCTGTCAGCACCCTCTTCCCTTTCCTGCCCCAGGCCTGGGGCTCCTGGGAGGGGATGGCGACACCCACTTGCACCCTTCACGGCCTGCCGCCCTGGGCTCAGTGCTGGGAGAGCCCCCGACTCAGGGCAGGACACCCTTGCTCAGGAGCATCTCCACCTAGGATCCGATGGAGCACAGAGTGGCGAAGTGCCTCCCAAGTCCCCACCCGGGGCAGAGCTCCACTCCCAGGACGGAGGTGTGGAAGCTTCTGGCACAGGCCTGTCCCCACGCGTGGCTTCTCAGATCCCAGCCCTGACCCCGCCTCCCTTCAAGCACCACCCCTTGGTGCCTTTGGGAAGGCTACTCCCCCCTGGGGCATTTGTCCTCCTCTGGGGACGATTAATTACTGGCCTCCAGGGCTCCACATCACTGTCCATTTCCTGCTTAAGTGCAAGGCTGGGGTGGGGGCTCGGCCATTTCTGTAGCTCCAGAGTCTGGTAGAGGCTGTGGCCCAGAAGAGGTGAATGAATGAACAAACGATGGATGGATGGACAGATGGTACAGGGTGTGAGAGGTGAGTGGGTGGATGGGTGAGTGAGGGGCAGCTCAATGCAGAGCAGACAGCTAGCTTGGGGACTCAGTTCTCAGACAATGGGGAGGTCATCTGGGTTCTCAGTCTTTTGTGGAAGCAGCGGTGTGTCAGTCCAGCCTTGGGTCCTCTGCATTCCCATGGCCTCTGGGCTGATGGTGTCATGGCCCCTATCCTGGGGTGTTTAACTCATGGGGCAAAGTGCGGATCCCAGGGTTCATCCACATTGCCACCACTGTCCCCCCACCCCTCCACCATGAATAGTGAAGGTATAAGTCTAGATGTGATTTGTATCTTCATGCTCAGACATGTGCAAGCTGGAGGCTCATATGCTGCTGGCCTGTGTGGTGTTTTAAAATAGTCATAAACGTGGGAAAGTTGAGAGACTTGGCATAAAATGCCAACATCTTCCAGGTTTTATAAAAAAAAAAAATAGGGGGCTGCGGCAATTCCGGACCTTCACTCTCGGACTTCGACCATGAGCCTCACACGGGTGAATGGAGGCAGCCTCCTTTAGAAACACATGGCTTTTCCAATTTGCACAGTCCCCACCACTCCCTATAAATCACCCAACCAGAGTGTTCACCATTTTATCACTGTGATTGCATTTTGTGTGGACTGATAGGGACAGAGTAAGCAAGAAATATTTCTTGTACTCATGATGCGTAAAAGTAGGAAAACGAAATACAGACTGAGAAGGCCAGGCATTTTAAGGAAAATGGGGGAACGTGCATTCTACGGTGGGACTTAGATCTCTGTGTGAGTATTAACGAGCTCTGCTTCTCCAGACCCCTCCCGTGCTGCGGGGCTGGGGGCCTGGTGGGCACCTGTGTGTCAACCAGCGTCGTCTGCGTGGGGCTCTGGGCAAGGCTGGGGGCTGACAGATACCTTTGTGGCCGACTAAACCCTGGTTCTGCGTCAACAAAGAGCCACAGGGCTAGCCCCCTCAGTGAATCAGCATTTTAGAATTCATCTAAATATCACCTAAAAAATGGGTATTTGTGTTTTCCCTCTCCCAGGTTATTTGTGGAAAATATTTGGAACAATGCTGCTTTCTGACACTGTATTCTGAGTGAAAAAGCAGCTGTGTGATCACTACAGGAAGATGTCCTCCTCATTTGTCACCTTTATGCTCATCTTTTACCTACATGTCAGGCAACCTTCTAAGAGTTCAGTTTGAGGGGGGTGTTACTATTTTTGGGGGGTATTAACTATTTTCTTGGCCACGTTGTCCAGCATGTGGGATCTTAGTTTCCTGACCAGGGATCGAACTCACGCCCCACCCCCTGCAACAGACACACAGAGTCTTAACCGCTGGGCTGTCAGGGAAGTCCCTGGGGTGTACGGGGTATCACTTTAAAACTTGGGGGATGAGAGTTCCCCAAACCACAAGAAAAGGACAGAAAAATCCTTTTAGGATGAACTTTCAAAAGACCAAATAATTCACCTTGACCTCTATTCTACATGAGCCAGGTATAACTCATGACGGTATCCAGGGCAGGTAATTCTGTCTGTCAAACATCAGCTCTGCCTCAGGTTCATTTCCAAGGGCTCAGCCTGGCTCCCTCATCCGTATGCTGAACGCCCTGGGCTGCTGCGCGAGCAACCTGGAGACCTGGGCGGAGGCTGGCGCTTGGCGGCCCTGTTACTGATAGAACCAGAGAGGGTGGTAGGGGGAGAGGGACTCAGACTCTCAGAATTAGGAACTCTATTAATATAATCTACCATATTAATTTGCCTGCAGAGAAAAAAATATGATCATCTCAATGGATGATTAAAAGACATTTATCAAAAGCTACTATCCATTCCTGATAAAAACACTTAGGAAAATAGAAATAGATGGCTAATTCTTTAACACGATAAAAAAAAAAAAATGATGCCTATATATAGCAAGCCAAAATGCAGCATTATGGGTGAGTATCGAAACTAGAAATTTCCATTCAGACAAGGAGGCCCAGTGACCTGATCGTTCCGGCCGCAATGCTGGCTGAAGGTTCAGGAAGGGGGCAGGAGGCGGCGGTGTCAGCGTTTGCAGACGACATTAACGCCAGCCTGCGTAACCAAAGAAAAGCAACTGAAAACCATCAGAAGTAGAAGCCAGTGAGAGAGCCAGCCCCTAAAATAAAACACAAATGTCAACGGCTCTTTGATGCAAAAAATGACAGGAAATATAATGGAAAAAAAGACCCTACTCATGAGAACCACAAAAACATCAAACACTTAACAATAACCTACAAAGAAGTGTGCAGACTCTCTGCAAAGAACATCCTTCTATGCTGCTGAGCGACAGACACAAAGCCCCAGGTGGAGACTCTTCACCAAACATCTATTAACCTACATGCTCAGTGCAGTCAATAATAAACATCTAGAGTGGAGTTTCTCCCCCTGAAAAGTCTAACGTTCAGCTGGAATAATCATCAAGTGACTATAATTAGAAAAATCTGGGGTGGGGGGAGAAGGAAGAACTAAGCTTATCATATATTAAAGCTTATTATAAAGCTATCTGAGTCAAAGCAGTGTGGTAATCATACAAAAAGAACAGAGACGAGTGTCAAGAAAAACGTCCCTTGGTCCACTTACAGATGGAACTATACAATGAGGGTAACACTTAAAACGACTGAAGAAAGTAAACAATGATAAGAAAACTGGTTAATGGCTTAGGATAAAATGAAGCTGGTTCTAGTTTTTACCTTCTAATAAACTTCAGATGGATCAAATAGTTGAAAACTGTTTAATACTGTAAGATATTAAAACACAAAAAGGTATGAGAAAATAGGAATCTTAAGTATGACATGAAACCAAAAACAAAACATTAAAGTCAAGATTGCCCATGAAAAATTAAAAACTATTGTATAGAAAAACACATCTTTAACAAGGTGAAAAGCCACTGGTTAAAGTGTGTGTGTGTGTGTGTGTCTATGTGTGTGTGTTTGAACATAGGACAGAAAAAAGGTTGTTACAAAGAACATAAAAAAACTCAAAAATGAATGAAAAAAACCAAATAAGCCAATAGAAAAAACTGGGCAAATGGCACACACAGAATAGATTCACAAAAGAAGTATACAAATGGCTGATAAATATATGAAGAAATGTCCACCTTTAAATACCCGTGATGCTTATAGTGAGGGTGTGGGAAACAGGTACCCCCTCACACACCACAGGATGGGGCCAGGCAGGGGGGGTTTAAAAGGGCACTCTCTTTTTGGAAAGCAAAATGGTAATACTATGTGTTCTTCTAAAGAAAGACCCAGGGGAGCAAAGACATGTTCAAGGAAATATACTGCAGCAGTGTAATAGTGAATAATTGGAAACAACTCAAGAGTCAATCAATAGTGGATTGCTTAAATAAATTATGACACAATCATAAAAGGGAACCACATGTAGTCATTAAAAAGAACGGGGCAGATCTGTGTGCGATGACACGGAAGGTTGTGCAAGATATACTAGTCAGTGTGAAAGCAAGCTACAGGAGTGTTATGTCCAGTACTGAACACGTGATGCTTGTTGGATGTGGGCATGTCTTTCTCTCCCAGGAATGGACCATGGGGGACCCTCACCTTTTTCCTGTTTCCGTTGTGTTTGCATTTTAAAAAACAGGTATGACCTTTGCACTTGGAAAGAAAACACTAAATGTTAAAAAATTGATTCTGATTGGCAGGGTAGATACTGAAGATGATAAACTGCCCACGATGGCTGCCACACTTTATGGGGAGGGAACTAGTCTTGTCTGCGGCATCAAACAGTGGTTCCCAAGCTGCGGTCAGACTCCTGAAGTGTCCATGAGAGGCAGGTTGCCCAAGCTACTTCCCACATTTCAAATCGGAAAAGACCCCGATGCTGGGAAAGATTGAAGGCAAAAGGAGAAGAGGGTGGCAGAAAATGAGATGGTTGGATGGCATCACTGATTCAATGGACATGAACTTGGGCAAGCTCCAGGAGATAGTGAGGGACAGGGAGGCCAGGCGTTGCTGTGGTCCATGGGGTGGCAAAGAGTTGGACTCGAGTTAGTGACTGAACGACAATAACCACCCTTCTTTTATGCCTTTGGAGTGGCTATCCATTAAGCTAATTCATTAGGTTCCTTTGTTTTTGGCTGAAATGATCTCATCTTAGTGTGATAGCTCTGTAAGATTTCAGAGGCATGACTGAACAACTAGGTCTTTGAAAACAATATAAAAAAAGGGGAGCAGAACAATAGATAAGAAAGGTTAACATCTATCTAATCAACTAACTTTCATTTAATAAACGAATTAGGCAAATTTCTTTCCCCAAACGTATCAGCTTCCTGACTGAAAACGAAAGAAAAAAAGATGCTGGGGGATGAAAACGTTGAATCTCACGGATAAAGGACACCTTATTTCCTGTTGCAGTTTAAGACCTGACCACTAGATGGTGCAAAGTGATCACGCATTTTGTGACTTCGCCCTCTGCAAAATTCTTCTAACATTAATATGCACAACGAAAGCTTTCCAAAAGTAGGAAGAATGAACAATTGCACTGGGATATGAACATTTTGCTTTTATAAAACTGGGACTCTGCCATTTCATTATGATACAAAAATCTTCTGCCTCACTTTCTCCCTGCACACGCAGCTCCCCAATCCACTCTAATCTCATATACTGGAAGCGCTTGCAGAAGTCCACGCAAAGTGGACGTCCACAAGTTGGTTCCAAAAATTCTTTTTACCTCGTGATGCCAACTGTATTTCCATTAATTTCACCTCAATGTCGTGACGTAAATGCGGGTGGAATCAGCCCCAAGCTAAATAAGCAATAAGCCCCATTTTTCAACACACAAACACATAAAGATGTCAGCTCAAACTGTTTACTAATTAACACTTAAAAAGACACAAATTAGATATGCGTGGCTAAGAGCAATTATAATCAAGACGAATTTCTCTAGTCATTTGGGAACTGAAAAAAAAAAATGCCTAATTGCTGG
This sequence comes from Budorcas taxicolor, assembly GCF_023091745.1. Classification (NCBI taxonomy): domain Eukaryota; kingdom Metazoa; phylum Chordata; class Mammalia; order Artiodactyla; family Bovidae; genus Budorcas; species Budorcas taxicolor. The sequence goes on along the minus strand of NC_068920.1, from coordinate 156,491,033 downwards.
AACCAATGTTTTAAAAACTGAAATCACGCCAGTTAGCAAATATGTTCATTTAAGGAACATTCCACGTGACTACACTCTGGAGGACTGACTACAAACAGGAGAACAAGGGAAATATTTAGGGATAAAATTAAAATTTTAAGCTCCTTTGGATTTATAACTTCATCATTAAATACGTCTACAAACAGCAGCCCATAAAAACCTGTAGCCATTAAGTGGTTAAATGGACTGCCTCCCTTGTCAATTTTAAGGGAGTGATTAATATCAGATAGTCCCTTTACTAATTAGACTCTCCCTTGTCTTTCAGCCTTAAAGTCGAGTGAAAATGGAGGCCGTCTGCTCCACCAGGGAGTGTGCTGGGCTAATGATGACGCTCCTTGCCACGTTTCTGAGTGGGGTGCCCACTGAAGTGGGGTGAACGCTGTGGTCTTTTCCAGGGGAGGGCGGCAGCCACGGTGGGGAAAGTCTTTGTGTATGGAGCTGGGAGGCTCTCTGGTTGCCCTTTCAGGCACAGGAACCCTTGGCTCCTATTTTTAGAGGTTTGCGGTGTTGTGCACATGGCATGGAATCTATGGTTGAGGCCACTGTCTCTGGGCCACCGCTCCAGAGACAAGGGACAGGGCAGTGGGTGAGGGAGGTGGGGCTGGGGGTGGGGGGAGGATGAACAGGCTGCGGGAGAGGCAAGGAGACGGAGAATCGCTGCCGAACTGAGGAGCTGGGGAGCTCCCGGGCTGGCTGCGAGGGGCATCCATCAGAGGGAGGGATGGGGCGCCTGCTTACAAGGGAAATAAAGAGCAGCAGAGACAGAGAATATTTATATGCCCATCTCCTGGTGCTGAGAGAAGACGCTTCATCACCGGGTCGGCTGCAAAATTACACTTTTCCCCACTCTTGAATGGAGAGAACCTTTTGTCTGGGCAACAGGGAGGACGATAAGGGCTTCACACTGGATGCAGCCCTCCGGGGACTCCCGCCGCCCTCCTGCAGAGAGCAGCGACTGCTGCCTGGGGCACGGGGGCCAGGTCAGGGCCAGAAGGGACCCCTGCAAACCACCCCCGCCCCCTGCTCGCCCCGACAGCTGCTGCTGGCTGGTCCCTGGTCACCTTCCATGGCCCAGAGAGGGTGAGCAAAAACATGGCTCTCCTGACTTCAGGGGTAATTTACGTGGCAAAGCCCCTGCCCCAAGCCGAGGGTAGACGCGGACGGCAGGGGATGTGGCTGCTGGAGCCTAGAGAGTGACAGCCTTCAAAGTGGGAACTGGTTTACTCACCTCGGCTTCCTTCACTCCCACAGCCCACACCACCTGCGAGCACCTGAAGAATTCCCCCCAAACGCGCTGGGTGGCACGGCCACTGACTTTATAATCGTGACCTTCCTTGGGGGCCATTCGTGAAACGCAGCCTGCTGTCACCACGCCTGTGGAGGGCCTCCTGTGGGTGCCACGGCCGCGGTGGGATCCCCGGGCCTGCACGCCACCCTGAGGATGGGGAGGCCAGGGGACCTGCCCCAGGGTCCAGCATAGGTGGCAGATTTGGCGTGCTATCTGGGGCGGGGTCGGTGGGGGGGAGGCTGGACTCGAAAACTGTGTCCCTCCACCACGCCATGTCTCCTCCGTGGTCCACACAGCGGCGGATGGCTCTGGTCCACACTGGCAGGGAGCCTTGTGCCACCTTCCTGCTGGTGGGGCCAGGTGGCACCCTCTCCTTGAGGTGGTCAGATTCCACGGTAGGGGAGCTGGAGGAGCACTGCCACCCACTGCTGGGGGGCGACACCCATCTCCCTGCACTGTTACTCCTAGAAGTGGCAGGCTGGAGTCCGGTCGGCCCCTGCTCTGGGCGAGGCGGGGGGCACCTGGGGACAGGGTCCCAAATCACCAAGCTCAAGACCGACAGAGAGACGGGGCTGGTTCAGGGGGTGACTTGTCCCTGAGGCCAAATGGTGGTGACAGAGCATCCCCAGACAGGGCAGGTGGGTGATGGTAAGGCTGGCAGGGGGGCAAGCAGGCCCAACGCCACTCTTAGACGGGCTGCTTCGGGGCAAGCACTCCCATTTCCTCTACAGCCAGGACTACCCGGGACCCACATTTCTGCTGTGTGCCGGGGTGACACCACCTGCCCCCGGGGGCATGCAGGGATAAGGGAGGGGAGAGCCTGCCCCTCACAAAGCAGCCCCCACAGATGCCAGGCTCTCCCTGCTGCTTGCGAATCCCGGGCGAGATCTGGGTGGGGAGGTGCGTTCAGGATGCACAAGGGGACAGTGCAGGTCACGGTCAGCCCTGAACCCAAAGGCAGTCTCCTGACTTCTTGGGGGAGGGTGCTCGGCTTGACGCTGTAAACAAGAGCAGAGCAAGCCCCCAGCTGAGCTCCTGCTGCCCCCAGGCTCCTCCCCAGGCGATGCCCCTCTCCCCTGAAGGACAGCCAGACTGGGTGCAAGTGAAAAAGGCAAAATCACCCTGAGCAAGGGGACCCCCAGGTGCTCAGGGCCAGCCCACAGAGCCCGAGAATGGGGCCAGGGAGCTGTGGGCTCAGCTCCTCCTCTGCCTCCAACTCCAGGAGCTATGCTGAGTTCAGAGGCTGAGAGGGGCAAGTTCTCCAGTTTATTTATGGAGAATGCTCACTGATGTTGTTGCAGAAGGAGCGTGTGGATGTCAACATGCTAATCACCATTACGTGCACGTGGATGGCTGGTGGAAGTAACTTCTAAATCCTCAGATTAAACGAAAACCCTCACGGCATCCCTGACGGTGGGGATGTCAGTGATGGTTTCCCAGCTTATATAGCATGTCTAACCTCTCCCCGTTTCCCTATACTTTCTCTAACTCCACTTTAATTTCCTTCAACAAGAGAACACAGACATGTGCTTTTAAACCACCACTGAAAACAAGGAAGGAAGCCAGGGGTCCTTCAACAGAGAACACAGTGTGTGCTTCTAACTTATCACTGAAAGCAAGGAAGGAAGCGGGCGTGGTCCACAGAAGGCAGCGCGTCAGGCTGCAATGGGGTGAACTTGCACCAATTCGCTCCGCTTCCTGGGACCAGGGGGATGGGCGTGACAACGATCGCCACACGACTGGACCTGCCTGGTGGTCCGCCTACCAATGTAAGGGCCATGGGCTCGATGCCTGGTCCTGAAGGGTTCCACATGCCTCGGGGCGACTAAGCTCGTGTGCCACAATTACTGAAGCCCACGAACCCCAGAGCCTGAGCTCCGAAACGAGAGACGCCACCGTGATAACAAGCCCGAGCACCACAGCTAGAGAGGAGCCCCGGTCCGCCGCAACTCGAGAGCCCATGTGCAGCAATGAAGACCCAGCGCAGCCAAAAATAAATAAAAAATACACCGCCCACAACCATGACACTTGCTATATACCTCATTAAAAGACACTTGCTTCTGGGAAGAAAAGTTATGACCAACCTAGACAGCATATTAAAAAGCAGAGACATTACGTTGCCAACAAACGTCCGTCTAGTCAAGGCTGTGGTTTTTCCAGTGGTCACGTACAGATGTGAGAGTGGGACTGTGAAGCTGAGAGCCAAAGAACTGATGCTTTTGAAGTGTGGTGTTGGGGAAGGCTCTCGAGAGTCCCTTGGACTGCAAGGAGATCCAACCAGTCCATCCTAAAGGAAATCAATCCTGAATATTCATTGGAAGGACTGATGTTGAAGCTGAAACTCCAATACTTTGGCCACCTGATGCAAAGAATGGACTCATTTGAAAAGACCCTGATGCTGGGAAAGATTGAAGTCGGGAGGAAAAGGGGACGACAGAGGATGAGATGGTTGGTCCATCACTGACTCGAGGAACGTGACTTAAACTCTGGGAGTTGGTGATGGATGGGGGGCCTGGCGTGCTGCAGTCCATGGGCTCGCAGAGAGTTGAACATGACTGAGCGACTGAACTGAACTGATACCTAACCGGGCAGCTGCCACAGCAAGTGCTGCTCTGAGCCATTTCCGTGACTGTCTCAGTGACACCCATAAATGCTACGTTTTCATTATTAATACTCCCCTGGTTTTACAGAAGGGGAAACTGAGGCTCAGAAAGGTTACGTGGAAAAACTGAGGATGCTACCCCTGCCAAGCTCTGCTCAGAGCGCCTGACATCAGCACACTGTACTCTAAACACACACATTGTTGGCCCTTCCGTGGGAAGAGAGTTAAGAGAACTGATGGTGGTTTCCACGGGCACTGGCTGTGCCACTGGGCTCTCTTCTATTGCATCCTGCCTGGTCACCTGAAGGCCTGGGTGGGGTCAGGACCCAGGTTGATGGGCCTCCCAGGTACCACTGTCCCCACCAGCCCGAGGACAGGGGGCCATGGACTTTATGTCATAACGGAGGGCATCTGGAGTACGCCACGTGAGATCTCCATCTTGTCTTGGGCAGATAACTTCGCCTCTCTGAGCCTCAAGTTCTGACCCACGAGATGGGGAGGAATGTTGTCACCTGGTCAGCCCGGGGTGAGAATCAGTGATGATGGAGGTAAAGTTCAGGCCCAGAGCCTGGACTTTAAGCACGTGGCAGGTGCTTAAATAAATGGGGCTCTGGCTACAGCCCGGGAGGATGGGTGGGGAGAGAAGGGGTGACGTTCACAGCTGTCCCGTCTCCGGCACTGGCCACCCACCCCCACCAACCCATGGTCATGGGCACTTGCTGTCTATGGTATTTTTCACACCTGTCCCTTTAGTGTTCATGAGACAGGTTTTCCTGTTATCCAAGCTTTAAGCAGAGAAGGGACATACCCCTGGCCCCCCCACCCTTTAAAGTCTGTGCGACCTTGTCCATCCTGAAAGGTCACAGGCCGGCTCCCTGCTTCACAGCCTGTGGCCAGAGCAGGTCTCTGCAAAGGCCGGCCAGACACGCTCGCCGGCGCCACCCTGTGGGGACCCCACACAAAGGCAGTCTGGGCGGGGGGCATCACCTCACTTTCAGCCAGGGCTGACCTGGGGCTCCACCCACACGTGTTTTTCTGATGTGGCAGGCGGTCATTGTTCTACCCCTCTCGAAATCTATAGATGACAGTCAGCTTGGGGTTTTACGATTTACTGAAAATCCAAGACAAAGGGGGACTTTTTTGTCTTGTTTTTGCTGTGACAGGTTTAGAAATTTGTTGTACTATATTGATTCAATTTTCCTTGATTTCAGCCATCTTTCAATAATGCAACCTGCTTCTGCTAGCTGGGTACACGAGAGAACACCCAGAGGAGCTGAGAATATTGAAATGGTTCTTCCATTTCCATCTCTGAGATGAATGTCCCTCTCCGAGGAGAGTCGGCTGCAAGCATGTGACCGCTTAACAACCGTCTCCACACGGGAAGACGACACGCACGCCGGTGCTGTCTGACGAAAGTGGGGAGACCACCGGGAGAGCTGACCCCCAGTTTCGTTCCGTTATCGCCACTCTCTTTCCTCAGAGGCGTCACATGTGCTTCCAAATCCTGGGATCTCTTTTTATTAGGAAAACATCCAAACTCTTTCTAACCAGGCCGCCAAATGGGGTTTGGCTTTATCAAGCACAATGGAATGTGTCTTGATCCTTCCTCTAAATCATGAAACAGCTCGGACATTTCCTCAAACCCCTACTGGAGGCAAATAATAAAACTGAAGGGGAAAGAGCCAACTCCGCGCCCTGGCCCCAACCTCTGCCTTCTTTAAGCTGAGACCTTTTTTTAACAAAATGAAGCAGCGTTGACTGTTCTGTGTTATCATGTAAAACCTTCTGTCTTATTACTTTAAGTCATACACGCATTAAAAAGTGAGTTTCTTCTTCTTAGAAGTAAACTTGAGTGAAAGCGTCTTTCTCAGAGGGCCGCCCCACCCTGAGGTCCCTTCTTGTCCCTGGAACACACCCTTAATGTGGAAGGGAGACGCTGGGCTGGCCAGCGAGGACCTGGGCCCTACCCGTGCCATTCTGGGGAGCTTGCTTACCTCTTTTTCAATTTCTGCCAGAGATTTGATGGTGATTCCCAGGAGATCAAAGGGCTGCATCTGAAAATACATCAAGTCATCCTTTTACATGGCTGGAAAAAGCGCTGCTTCACATTTGCTTTTCTTCACAACTGCGACACTTCAAACCCCACTGTGATCTGGTGTTTTCTCCACTCCTTTCCACAGAAACCATCAGTGTGACTCCACAGTGCTGCGTGAGCAGACTCAGAAAACCTGGCTGCCACTGGGTCGCTTCTGGTGGGGACTCCTGCTTAGGCACCCAGGTCGGGGGTGGGGGGCCGTCACAGCTCTCCTGAAAGACTGTCACTGTCACCAATAACTTCTGCCTCTCGTCTCTCTCTGACCACCCCCCACCCCACCCCGGAAAGACCAGTATTCTCTTTCTGCAGCCAGGGGGATGCAGGTGCCCACGGCTTCACTACACTGCCCTGACCACTCCCGCCTGTGTGTTGGAAAGGGTTTGAGGAACTCTGGGGAGGCAGGCAGCCCATCTCTTGCCTGGGACTCCTTAGCATCAGGGAAGGGGGTGGAGGGAATTCTAGGTCATTTAAAATGCCCGGTGAATGAACTAACCAACTTCCCATCAATGGTCATTTGAGAAATCAACAGTGGTGGAAAATAATAACACCATTTTAATTGAATGTTTGTTTCTAAAACTTCATAGAGATGGGGACCTTTCTTCTTTGAGAACACTGGCTTTTCCACAGCCACCATGAAAAATTAAACACACAGGGCAACGAGAGTCAGCTGGAGGCCCAGAGAAGCCTGGGCTGAAGCGCCTGGTGAGGGGCAGAGGGAGCCCTGTCCCCGAGGTCCCTTTCCCGGGTCCCCCCTGGGACCCCCATCGTCTGTATTCCCAAGGCAGCCCCCCGGGGCTAGCAGCTGAGGGTGAACAGGTGCAACCTGAGAATCGGATAAAACCCCTGGAGGCCTTCCTGGTTTTGAACTGCAGCCCAGAGGCAGGGGCAAGAGCTGGAGTCTGAGCCGGGCCAGGGGGGATTCCCTGAAGGCCGGCTCTGAGCCCCAGGACCCGGATTCTGACGGGACTCAGCGCCTCTGCCAGCCTCTAGGCAGGATGTAGCAGGACAGGTTAATCCCTCCATCAACCTCTTCTCAGGTTACAAAGCATCGCGGGCGGGCCCCTCCCGGCCAGGCCAGGCTGCCGGGAGATTAGAGAGAGAAGCGAGGGGAAGCGCTGGACTTGGCCCGTGGCCGCCTGCCTGAGCACTCGCTGAGTCGGCAGATCCCGGACTTGGGACAGGGCCACCGAATTAGGCTCTCGGCTCCTGGAGCTGCGCTGCCCGCAGCCACAAAACAGTTTGGCTTTCTCCTGCTGCCAGCCGGCGTGGCGTGAGCACGGGGCCGCCTGCCTGCGCGGCCCAGGATCCAGCGGCGGTCCAGCTGTTGTATCATTAGGCTCTAACTGCCCCACTAAACTTGCCCGCTTGGAGCCGCAGCGCAGGACAGAATGGCCTCTCCAACTGCGCGGGCGGGAGAGGCGCCAGCGTCTCCATGGCAACACAGCCAAGTGGAGTGAGTGGTCGGCTGAAGTTACACAGGCTCTGCGTGTCAACATCACGAGCGTGTTTTTTTCTTTTTTTCAAGATTAAGCCGCTTACCAGAAGGGTTCAGAGGAGGCCTATTATATTTCATGAAAATGGAAACTCCAGGGCAGGTCAGATCGCAAGCTGGGTGGTTTTAAGCTGGATCCAAGAAAAACACTTTTGCTTGAAGGACTCTGAGCTGGTGCCCAAACCAGGGATGTCGTGTTTATTAACTACTCAAGAGCAAACTTCTGCAGCAAGGATTTGAAAAACATCCAGGAACAAGTCTACGGAGCCCACAGACCAGGCCTGCACCACTGAGGGGTGCAGGCGCCGCCGGAGACAGGGCACAAGGGTGCCAGGCGGGCCCAAGGCCATGCCTGCCTCTCAAGGTGTGGGGTCCGGCCTGCAGGCCTGGCGCATTCACTCAGTCCCTCTGTCACTAAAGACGGCTTGGGGGCCCAGCCTGGCCTTGGTTCCCTCTCGTGCACCGTGGGGTCTGTGCTGGCCTGCCGTGGGCGATGGACCCACAGCTGCCGGGCAGCAGCCTGCGTGAGCAGGCCCAGCCCCGCCGTTCAGACGCCTGCGACTCAGAGCGGAGAATGTGGTCATCACAGGATGCGGCAATGACAATGGGGAAGGGTTAGCAGCTTGCTTTCTGCTGAACGTTGTCAATGTTAAATAAAAAAGAGCAGAAATTAACAAGGTGAGCTTGGAAACCAGGAATATTTACAGCCAGCAAGGTTCAGAACAATTCACCATCACATCTGAATCAAGAAGCCTCGGCTGTGGCTGTGTCTGAGTGTGTCTGTTCGTCTGTCTTGCTCCCTCCCCACCCTTATCCCTTCTTTTTTCTCACTTATCAAGAACCTTCTAGGCACAGCTACAGAGTCCTGCTCTTGAGCTTCCAGTGGTGGGGGGTGGGGCACAAGGGTAGCGATGGATGATTCTGGCAAGGGAGGGGTTTGGGGGCTGCCAGGATGGCCCTGCAGTGCTGTGAAGAGAAGGGCTTAGGCTGGAGGTAGAGGGAGCCGAGGCGGAGTGCAATCATGCAAGAAACTTACACTTTCTGGAACACAAGAAAACTTCTCTGAAATCATAAAAGGCACACCATCCATGGCTGCAAAAGAAGAGGGGAAAAAAAAAGTGAAAATAAATGGCATTGCAGATCCACTGATGTTCAGTAACTTGAGCTATTGACACGGATAGTACAGGCTGGTCAGGGGGCTGGAGCTGGCTGACACGTGCACGGGTGAGTGGGGCCAAGGGCGACATGTGCCCAGGTACCATCCGTGCTCCCAGGACACACCTGGTGAGCGAGGCAGACACCCACCGGGAAGTGCAGACAGGAGCTGTGAGAGCAGGGACGGCCCGGAGCCCACCCAGGGCCCCAGCTGTGGGTGGGGGTAGCCACTGCAGGGCTGGGGGCAGGACAGAGGCACACGGGGTGGAAGGGACAAGGCTGGGGGCTCGGGGCGGAGGTGGGCAGTGTCTGTGTCCATGAGGTGCCCTCCTGGCCAAGTCCTGATCACAGCCAGGCTGTCAGGCTCACAGGGAAGGTCCAGGTTCGGGGGGAAAGAGTGGTTCTGCAGTCAAAAAGACTGGGTTGAACCCTGGCCACGACCTTGGGTGTGCTTGGGTTTAAAAGGAGGGCGGTGTGGCCTGTGTAGGAGTTGGTGTGAGCTGTCCATGTGAGCTCGGCAGGCGGGCCTACGTGGCCACCACGGCTGGCTCCTGGTCTTTCAGGGCTGGATGGAGGCAGAACTGTCTGCTCAGTGTTCAGAGGACCACAGCAGCAGTGGGAATGGGCCCCCGGAAGGGAAAACAGGGAAGGCAGGGGGCAGGGGTTCAGGTCCTTTCCCACGGCCCTGCATCCACTGCGCCCCCAGGTCATCATCGCCTCCAAGTCACGACCTGGGGCTGCCCCTCTTCTCCCGGGATGAGGGATTCCAACGTCCATGAGGAAACCCTGGTACCCAGGGAAACAGGTCACCCTGGACAGAGCGTAACACAGACACTCCTAGCGTGAAGGCTGGGCAGCCACAGGCTGAGGAGATGAGCAGGGGCTTCTCTCGGGGTCCAGCGTCCCCATCAGCCCTGAGCAGAGGCCAAACTGGCCTCGCTAGTCCCAGCCACAGGCACAGCAGTGGGGGGGTCGGCGGGGGGCAGGGCCTCACGGTTTTCTGGTGAGTTGTGGTCACGGAAAGGTGTGGAGTGATGAGCTAGTTCCCTGGGAATGTGGGAATGAAGGTCTCCACTTTCCCTGTCATCTTGGCATGGGGGGGCCTTCTCTGGGACACTGTTGGTGGACAATGGTTTTTCTTTTTTTTCAGTCCTAAGAAATAGAGAGTTGCAGAAGCAGAAAGAAGAAAAGGAAGTAAGAAAAGAACTCTGGGACAAATCCTCTCTGATCAACAAGATGAGCCAAATGTCTCATTTTAAGCTACTTTCATCATTTCTGGGGAGGAAAAAAATGGACCCTTCTCTGGGAAGTATGAAAAGAAACTAGCATGGCCAGCCCCACGACAGCACGGGACACCCCCTCCTTTCCTGGGAGGGCTGCGTGGGCCACGGGGCTCGGACAGAGACATCTGTGGTCAGAGGCCTTGCATCACAGAGGCCCCAGGGACCTGCCCTCCCTGCCTGGAGACCCAGCTAAGCACTGGGGACAGCGTGACATCTCCCCAGGAAGGAGCAGGGAGCCCACCGTCACCTTATGCAGTATGTCATATACAAAAATATATTAAGGAAATCTGAGCACCTACACGCATTCTACATGCATGGAGAAGGAAATGGCAGCCCACTCCAGGATTCTTGCCTGGAGAATCTCCTGGACGGAGGAGCCTGGTGGGCTACAGTCCATGGGGTCACAAAGAGCCGGACACGACTGAAGTGACACAGCCACACTTGTGCACTCACAGCTGGGGAAATACAGCCCTGAGCAGACGCTCCCTGAAAGGCTGCGATGCCTTCTAGAAGAGACAGGACAAGGCCCACTCAGAACCTAAGCGAAGGGCCAAGCTCCCTTCCCCGCAGTTGCCACCGTCCACTCACCGTGGCTGGAAGTCAAGGCTCACCTCATGTGGCACTCTGACCCCAGCTGCTTCCTCATGCCACACAGGCCGGTGGGCACGCAGCACTGGCAGCATTTCTGATCACTCGCAGACAGGCAGTCAGGAGCCACATAGGTGGAAGCAGTGACTCTAATCTCCGGCCCTCCTATGAGGGATACTTGCTATTTCTGACGGCAAACCTGCTTCTTCCACACCAGGGCCTTTCATGGCTTTGACAATATGCATGCTCGCCAAGTGTCTAGCTGGCCTTTGACCAGCTCTTTTCCATTAGACCTACGGGCCAGGAGGTGACTATGTGCACCAACAGCCCCAAGTCACACCCACCACTGTCCTCTGGACCCACACTTCCCTCCACAGTCAGTCCCCTCATCATGAAGCCTCTGCCCACATCCTGCCCACCCCATGTCAGACACTGGGAACCACAGCCTACTTTACTTCTCCTTCAAACTCTCAAAGCCCCTGTGGCACCTGCCCGGGCTGCATTCCTGGGCTGGGAGCCCTGTTTGGTCATTCACTGGGCTTTCTGCCCATCATAGTGTCTGCGGGTTCTGGAAAGATATGATGAAGATTGCCCTTCTCACTGGTGACATCTGTTGCCATCAAAATGTCAATGTTTGTTCCGTGAACTTGTGTTCTGAAAACATGGTATGCTGACCTGCAAGGGCCGGAGTACTACAGGAAATGAGAGTCCTGGGGAGCACTGGGCAGGAGTGAGATACGAGGCTGGATTCACAGCTGCACCCAAAGGGAAGGGAGGGGGATTGCCGAAGAGGGGTGCTCCCTGCCCCTCCCCTTCACCCTATGGCCACCCCCGTCCCTCTGCCATCCCTCTGGGGTCAGCTCAGCGTGCCCTCTTGCAGGACGTTGTCCCCGAAGCCCTGCCCGCCCCCCTGGGTGCCTGGCTAGGGCCGCATCTCCTCTGCTGGCCATGGGCCTCTGACTGTCCACATCTGGGTCAGCTCTGGGTTCCTGTCCCAGCACAGGGGGTTCCTGGGGAGCTCGGCATCCTCTGTAATGGGGCTCCAGCCTGGGATACCTCTGGGGAGAAGGGAGGATGCATTCCCAAGACTGAGAAGCAAGAGGCAGTGTGAAGGTGGCCCCTAGCACAGTGGGGATGGCCTCCTGATGGGACTTAGCAGCAGAGGGGCCGCTGTGGAGAACCACGCGGGCCTACTCCCACCTTGAGGGGAGCTGCCTGGGGAGGGAGAGAGAGATGAGAATCTGCAGGTAAGTTTCCACTTCATCTTAAGAGTTCAGGATGGGAAGATGGGCACAGCCAGACACTCCTTGCATTCTTCTAGAGAACAGACTCTAACAGTCTTGGAGGAAAAGGAAGTGAATCCACGGGGTCCTGGGGGCAGAAGCTGCTGAATGGGCAGGCGCTGCCTCGAGAGGAAGAGCCTCTGGGGTGACATGCTCGGACTCCCTGAAAAGGGGAGCCAGGTCCCCAGGAGCTGCTGAGAGTCTGCTGAACAGATGATCTGCCAACCAAGCTTCATTTATTAAAAAAAAAAAAAAATCCAGCATAGCCAAAATTATGGTAGGCTGAAAGAAGGCAGATTTGAGCAAAGCATTTGACAAATTTCTCACGTTATCTAAACGGACGAGACAGATAAGTACGGCTGGACAATGTTACGGGGAGGAGAATCCATAACTGGTTGGACTAGATGTTCAAGAAGCTGATTAATAGATTGACACTGACCTCAAGCAACCTCTCTGGAGGGTGCCCAGGGCGTTATCAATTACTTCAGTGAAGGCACGCAGAGTAGGCATATCCGATATGCACCGATGGGGACAGCCCACAGACGGGATAAGGGAGAGAAATCCAATAGAGATCTCAAAAAGTCAGGGTCATGGGCTAAATTTAATAGATGGAATTTGTTAAAGGTCAGTGTTAAGTCCTGTACCTTAGGTCCAAAATGCCAACTGCGTCAGATGGAATGAAAGAGATGTTCATGCTGGAATAACAGCAGAAGACACGAAAAAAAAAGACTTGTCCATAGTGGAACAAGTCAACAACGTGACCTGACTGTTCAGAAGTTGGGAGCTGCCATTGTAAGCGATAGCACAGCCGTCCCCATGCCAGGGTGGGGAAATCACCACCTTGGTCTGTTCTGGGCTCAAGGGAGGGGGTTCCGTGCTGGGACTGCACTCTCAAGAGTGTTGTCCTGGACAACTTGGTGAGGGACCTGAGGCCAGCCCACAGGAGGGAAGGAGACGAAGTCATCAGATCTGCTGCTCTAGGGAGGCCTGACCATACCCGGCACTCAAGAGCCCAGTGTCCCGCATGCGGGAAGAAGTGCAGCTAGATGGGTTCTGGTCCAGACAGAAGAGGGGCTTCCCTGGTGGCTCAGCAGTAAAGAACCCGGCTGGCAATGCAGGAGACGCAGGTTTGATTCCTGGGTTGGGAAGATGCCCTGGAGAAGGAAATGGCAACCCACTCCAGTATTCTTGCCCGGGAAATCCCATGGGCAGAGAAGTCTGGTGGGCTACAGTCTATGGGGTCGCAGAGTCAGATATGACTGAGCGACTGAAGAACCATCACCAGATAAGAGAAGCCTTGGAGGGGAATGTGGTCAAGCCTCTGCACGGGTTCTGAGAGCTGTCACAAGAAGAGCGGCTGGCGTCAGGGCACGATTTCTGGGGGAGACCTCGTCCTCCTCTGGAGAAGCCGGAAGGAAGGACAGCACCGGCTGAAAAAGTTCCAGACGCACGGCCGCTTGTCAGGGGGTTAGAGGGATGTTGTATGTCGGTAGAAAAGCTGATCTGTGGGACTGCTAAATCCCCTTCTAATTCCAGGACATCCATTTCTATTCTCCCTATCTGGGCAGTTTTTCCACATTTTAAGATATCTAGAGGCTTGTGAGACATAATTCTTAAAATCAATGGTGCTCATTTTTCACATGTTCCAAAAGATCTCATAAATCATCGTCCGTGCTCCTCATAGGGGAGCACGTGTCTTCCTCACCGTGCTCTGGTGCTCTGTCCTCATCCCACTCCTCCCCCAGCCTTCAACCACTGCTGAGTCCCAGTCAGAGTGACACTCGGTGGAGGCGCTGAGGGGGAGCCGTGAGCAGGGGCAGCCCCCACAGAGCCACCGCTCAGGGGGTACATGTTCGTTCCCCCCTACCCCCAGGCAGCCTGGGCTTGCACAGGGTTCTCACATGGACACAGCCTGACCGATCCATGGGCACAACCCAGAAGCAGGACGCAGAGGTCTGTCCTTTCCTCACTGGCACTGAAGGTGGAGTTCCAGGGCCCAGAGCAGTCCACTGTCCAGGTCCCTTGACTCCCTGAAACCTTGGATGTAGCAGAACTTCTCCCCTGCCCAACTCTAGGCCAGAGAGAATGTGAAGGAAAGGAAACCGCATTTACTGACCACACCCGAGAGAGCCGACATGCACCAAATCACATCACCTCCACGATGATCACGGGCAAGTTAATGTTTAAGGAACCCGAGGCTGAGGAGTTAGGGAGTTTGATGGGGCCAGGATTTGAGCCCAGGTGCCCCGCTGGCGGTGGCAATGCCGTGGTTGTGGCAGGGAGGATGGGCAGCAGACACGTGGCCATCTCACTTCTCTGGGCCTTGGCCACCCTGCCTGTAAAGCCGGGACCACACAGCATCTGCCCCGGGGGGGCTGTGAGGGTGTAAGGGGCACACGGCACACATGGGCTTCTGTGCGGGCCCACAGCCCTGCGCCAGGCAGCCCGCCTTTCAGGACTCGGACGAGTGCTTTCTTCGTCTTCTTCCTTCCCCCCTCCCCCTTTTTCTCTTTTTCAATTTTATTTTTGGTGGCAGTTTTAACAAAACGCTGATCCTCGGCACTGAGCGGCACACAGCAGATGAAAGCAAGGATGTGCCGTGGGCTCCGCAGCGCAATTAGCATTCTCCTAAACAAACGAGCTTCAACAGAGCTGTAATTAAGCAGGCCTGTAATTAAGTATATGCCCTTTATCATAACGATCATGCTTAAAAATGGCATGATGCATGGAACTCTGTTATTAATGCTGTAATCCCAAACTGAAGTGCGACTACATAGAAATCAGCGTGTCAGGCCTGTCACCGGAGTGTTTGTAAAATACATTACAGAAAAAAACCAGGAAACAATGAGCTCATTCAACTGTTCTTTTTACAATCAGGCACTACAAGTCAAGAGGATTGTGAATGCTTACTGAATCTGCAAGGTTTAAACAAATAAAGCTCTAAACTGCTACTATATTAATACCACTCCCTCTTCTAAAGAAGGAAAGGAAAGGGGGGGGCGTTATTTATTTATTTTTTTCCCAACTGACTGCGCTACCTGCCTTTGCCTTCCTTGGGGGAAGAAGTCCGATTTGCATGTCATTTCTGTTTGGACATAAATTGGATTCCTGTTTGCACAGACACCTCTGCCATGAATCTGCGGGAACTCTGCCTGGCAACAGGAGAGGGCCATAGCTCCTGCGTATGGGAACTATAATTTTACTTGCCAAGGCAATCCCTGGGTGCCTTCCCTTCATTCTCGCCTCCACACACACACCTTTGGACTTCTGCAGGCTCAACACAAACCCACTGCTGACCAGCTCCCAAAGGCACCGGGCCCAGGACCAGCTGATGCCTTCCTCAAAGAGGAAATACTCCAATCGACACATGAATTACTTCCAGCACACTTGATCCAGAGATTCATAAAGTCATGTGGTGAAAATGTGACCCTCATGCTGGGAAAGACTGAAGGCAGGAGGAGAAGGGGGCGACAGAGGACGAGATGGTTGGATGCCATCACCAACGCTATGGACATAAATTTGAGCAAATTCCAGGAGATGGTAAATGACAGGGAAGCCTGTCGCGCTGCAGTCCAGGGGGTCGCAAAGAGTCGGACATGACTTAGGAGACTGAACAGCAATGGTGAAAATGTAAAATTTTTAAAAAGCCTCCATCACCAGCATCTCAACTGTCATCTGCTTATGGCTGCCAAGTGGTGTTAAGTGAGCTCAGTTGTGCTTCCTTAGAAGTCCTCGCAGAGATGAGGGTGAACAACGTGACTTATTGGCAGGCAGTCATTTTCACAATAAAATTACATGCAGTTGGAATGGTGGGAGGCCTTTAATTCTGTGTACCTGCTTGGGGCTCAAAGCTGTAAATAATCAGCAACCCGGCCCTTTCTTTCCCCCTTTCCTGGGGCATTTCAAAAGTCCTTTACAGTCTGTGATGGGAAAAATGCCAACAACTCAAGATCTCAGGGCCATTTCTCAAAACTCATTTGCAAACCAAAACGGCCAAGCCCATTCTGCTTTCTCTGTGATTTCACTTTGGGGAAATTCCTTGGAAGATATTTGTGGACGCCCCAGAGCTGTCTGCTAGGTGACATTCCAATTGAGTTTACACAAGGCCAACAGCTTCCTTCTGGATCCCCGTAGTAATCAGTTTAGCCACGTTACTTGTAAGCCAAAAGCAGTGCTTTATCAGCTGCGACCAGAGCCTCCCAAGTCCCATGCACGAGGCGGCTCCGTGGGAGGAAGGACGTACCTGTCCTCGTGGAGGGGGACAGGTATGCCCAGTCTGCAGTACACTGCTGGGAAGAGGCCGGGGGTCTGTGGCAGGCACCCCCATGCCCACACCTCTGCCTTAGGACAAGCATGTCATCTCTCTGAGTCTGCTTTCTTGACTGCAAAAGGAAGGAACTCATACCTGGACAGCTGCAAAGTTTAGATAAGGTTAAAAGCATAAAGCCCCAGGTACAAACTAAGGCCTCAGTAACTGTCATCACCCCTGTGCTAGATGGAAAAGCCCCTCCAAGACAGACCTTTCTGTCTTTCTCTCTGCTTTTACATAAAAACACAACTGCATCCACATTCAATTATATAACCTGAGGCCAAAGGCTTTTGGGGGTGCAGAGGCAAAGCCTGCCCAGGAGGGCCTCCCTGGGTGCCCCGACCACAGCTCTCCTGGCGTCTGCTGTCTCTATAGTCACAGGTCAAGCTCGCTTGCAAGAGCAAGGCCCATGCTGGTCCAGGTGCTAAACGTCCCCTGGAAAAAGAGCCCCCAAAGCCAAGAGAACAAAACTGCCCCTGGGTGTCAGGAGGCTAATTTTACCAGGTTAGGCAGGAAGCAACAGTTAGAACTGGACATAGAGCAACAGACTGGTTCCAAATAGGAAAAGAAGTACGTCAAGGCTGTATATTGTCACCCTGCTTATTTAACTTCTATGCAGAGTACATCATGAGAAACGCTAGGCTGGAAGAAGCACAACCTGGAATCAAGATTGCCGGGAGAAATATCAATAACTTCAGATATGCAGAAGATACCACCCTTATGGCAGAAAAGTGAAGAGGAACTAAAAACCCTCTTGATGAAAGTGAAAGAGGAGAGTAAAAAAGTTGGCTTAAAGCTCAACACTCAGAAAACTAATCATGGCATCTGGTCGCATCACTTCATGGCAAATAGATGAGGAAACAGTGGAAACAGTGTCAGACTTTATTTTGGGGGGCTCCAAAATCATTGGAAAAGACTCTGATGCTGGGAGGGATTGGGGGCAGGAGGAAAAGGGGACAACAGAGGATGAGATGGCTGGATGGCATCACTGACTCGATGGACATGGGTTTGAGTAAACTCTGGGAGTTGGTGATGCACAAAGAGGCCTGGCATGTTGCAATTCACAGGGTTACAAAGAGTCGGACATGACTGAGCGACTGAACTGAACTGAGGCAGAAAGACTGCACTTTTCAAATAAAGATGCCTTCACACCACAAATGAATGGTCTCCGAGGTTCTATTTTGTGTGGGTAATTAGGGAGTCCCCCCATCTCTCTGCCCCTACCTTCCAAATGCACAGCACCTCACGGTAACCGTCACTTCAGTCCTGTAGCCTGCTTCCCCTGTCCGCAACCCCACATCCTGGGAGGAGTCTGGGGGCCCTCCAGCTCTCCTGCCCCACCATTCTGAGCAGCACCCCAGAGGGCCCCAGGGGCTGTGTGGGAGGACCCTCAAGGGTCTCTGCTGGGTGGGGGGAACCCATGCAGATGAGCCATGGGTGGCTGCCATGCCCACCATGCCCACCACGCCCACCAGGGACTCTAAATACATGAAGGAGTACACCCTCACTCGGCTGCAGAAAATGAAAAGTGAAGTTGCTCAGTCTGTCCGACTCTTTGCCACCCCATGGACTGTAGCCTACCAGGCTCCTCTGTCCATGGGATTTTCCAGGTAAGAATACTGGAGTGGGTTGCCATTTCCTCCTCCAGGAGATCTTCCCAACCCAGGGATTGAACCCGGGTCTCCTGCACTGGAGGCAGACGCTTTACCGTCTGAGCCACCAGGGAAGTATAAAACTCTATAAGTACTTCAAGGCTTGGGGCAGGGACCAACTGCATTTCCCTCAAAGTAAGATAAAATCTGGGTAAGCGACACTTTCCCCTGTGGCTTGTTGAGGGGCGCCCGGGTGGGTCACTATCACCACGTGTTCACACCTGCTTCCCCAGTGCACACACAAAAAACTCCTCCATGAGCTCAAGAGCAACACAAGGGACTCTGTGAGCGCAGAATAAGAGGCAGAACCGAGCGGCCAGCCCAGGGGTACTGCCACCAGGGGCAAGCACGTTGCTCAGGGAGGTGGGCGAGGTCTAAACTGAGCCCATCAACCCACAGCCACTGTCCTGCAACTGAGGCCAAGCCTTGACGGGGACAGGGCAGACCTGGCAGGGTCGGACCCAGCGCAGGAGATGAACTTTGTTCTCCAGGGCTCTTTCCACCATCTCAAAACCAACTCAAACATATTTTTAAGTTTTCTTCTTTTCAGCCTCTCAATAAATGAATGCTTTCTAAAGAAGCAATTCCAATAGTCCAGTTATGTGAAAGTGTCCCTTGACTCCTGAGCCCTGTCCTTTGGTGACAGCAGGGTAGTGGTCTGCACACGGCCCTTGCAGTCCCTCCATTTCCTGTGTTTACCTATGAGCTTGCAAGTCAAGGAGAAATGTAGCATTTTTTGGGTATAGGCTTCCCTGGTGGCTCAGACAGTAAAGAATCTGCCTGCTAATGCGGGAGGTGAAGTCACTCAGTCGTGTCCAACTCTTGGCGACCCCGTGGACTGTAGCCTATCAGGCTTCTCCGTCCATGGGATTCTCCAGGCAAGAACACTAAAGTGGGTTACCATTTCCTTCTCCAGGGGATCTTCCCAACCCAGGGATCAAACCCAGGTCTCCCGCATTGGAGGCAGACGCTTTAACTTCTGAGTCACCAGGGAAGTCTCCTGCTAATACAGGAGACCCGGGTTTAATCCCTGGGTCACGAAGATCCGCTGGAGAAGGGAATGGCTACCTACACCAGTGTTCTTGCCTGGAGAATTCCATGGACAGAGGAGCCTAGCAGGCTACAGTCCATGGGGTTGCAAAGACTTCATGACTGAAGCAACTAACACTTTCACTTTTTCCTTTTTCATTGGTGTTTTTAACAAAAATAGCATCACAGCATAACCGACTGTTCTGCAGTTTGTTATTTCCACCTGTCAGAGAGCTTGTGTTGGGGTGACTACAGATCTGTCACAGTCTGTTACAGCTGCACAGAAGAAAGGGTGGGGACAACCGAGGGCCAGCTCACAGGACCTTGACTGCCATCTACAGGGGCCTGAATGTCCCCGTGAGGCCCCTGGGGAACCACTGAAGGGTTCTGAGCGGGAGAGGACATATGTTTATATTTTAGGTATGTCTCCCATGCTGTGATGAGAGTAAGGCTGGAGGCGGGACCACCTGGAGGAGGTTCTGACAGCAAATCAAGGGATGCTGGGGGCCTGGGCCAGGACTGTGACCGTGAGAACAGAGGGGAGGGGACAGAGGGAGGGATATTTAGATGGCACAATTGAGAGATGCAGCGATGGGCTATGGAGGAGCCAGGGCAGAGGAGTCAAGGGTGCTTCTGAGCTGTTCTGAGGTTCAAACAGTTGGGAGAAAGGGTGCGGGGCGTGGATGTAGGGGTGGGGGTGGGCAGCGCAGGGTGAGCTGGAGGGTCCCATTTTGGATGTGTGAGGTCTGAAGGGCTTGTGAGACATCCAAGGGAAGACGCTGGCCAACACTGTGTGGGGAAACAAGCGCCAGGAATGCAAGGCTGGTTGGTGAGGACCGCCCACATACAAGTACAGGAGTGAGACCTAAGGGAGTGTTCGGCTGTCACCTGCATCGTGATGACTGAGGACAGGTGGGCCCAGGATGGAACACTGAAGGACGCTGACTGTTAATGTGCAGGCTGAGGCAGAGAAGTTGGCAAAATGCCGGGGAGAAGATGCGAATGTGCTCGGCAACTAGATGTGCCAGTAGGAGCCTGGGTTTAATCAGCAGACACGTGTCTGTGCGTACGCTTCGGCTTTGCAGACAGGTTCACTTGTGCCACGTTTTAGATTCCACGTATAAGTGAAGTCATACGGTATTTATCTCTCTCTGTCCGACTTACTTTACTTCGTATGATAATCTCTAGTTGTATCCATGTCGCTGCAAATGGCAACGTTCCATTCTTTTTTTTTTATGGCTGATTGGTATTCCATTGCAGGTTTCCCAGGTGGCGCAGTGGTAAAGAATCTGCCTGCCAATGCAAGAGACGCAAGAGACGTGGGTTCGATCCCTGGGTTGGGAAGATCTCCTGGAGGAGGAAATGGCAACCAGTTCCAGTAGTCTTGCCTGGAAAATTCCATGGACAGGAAAGCCTGGAGAGCTACAGTCCATGTGATCACAAAGAGCTGGACACGACTGAGTGACTGAACACAGTATTCCACCGTATACAGAACAGTCCTGTGGTTGCCGAGAGGGAGAGGGAGGGGAAGAGGGATGGACTGGGAGTTCCGGGTTACTAGATGCAGACTACTGCGTTTAGAATGGATAAACAACAAGGTCCTACCGTACAACACAGGGAACTATACCCAATCTGCTTGTATAGTAGAGAAACAATATATATAAAAAAAGAATGAATACATGTGTATAACTGAGTCAGTTTTGAATATTCATTGGAAGGACTGATGCTGAGGCTGAAGCTCCAATACTTTCACCACCTGATATGAAGAGCTGACTCATCGGAAAAGACCCTGATGCTGAGAAAGACTGAAGGCAGGAGGAGAAGGGGATGACAGAGGATGAGATGGTTGGATGGCATCACTGACTTGATGGACATGATTTTGAGTAAGCTCCAGGAGTTGGTGATGGACAGGGAAGCCTGGCGTGCTGCAGTCCACGCGGTCGCAAAGAGTCGAACATGACTGAGCAACTGAATGGAGTCACTCTGCTGTACCGCAGAGATCCGCAGAGCTCTGTAAACCAACTATGCTTCAAAAGAGGAAAAGCAGGGTCAGAGGTAAGCACATGTAGATATGTATATATATGTACATACATACATTTACATGTATGTGTATGTGCCCCAACACACACACACACGTAGTACACTTCTGTCTCCTGGGGCCAGAGAAGCAATGGTGCCTTGAAAGTGATGAGAATGCCCAGTGCTCCGATTTGGGATTCCAGGATTCTTCTCTAAAAGAAACGGGGCTCTTTGGAGAAGTGGCCGATTGAGTGCTGGGCAGGGAAGGAACATGCAACATCTTGTTGTACCAGAAAGTAAAGGCGTTCTCAAAGAATGAGTGGAAAGCAGCAGAAGGTCGGGCCTCCCATCACAGTGATGAGCATCAAAATAAATAATGGTAAGAATGAATACGAATCCATTAGTCCACATCAATATACACAAACTGGGGATAAGAAAAAACTCTTCTTTATAGTAAAATACCAACTCAGAAATACTGCAGGAAGGATGGGGTGACAAAATCAGAAGATGCTAAAGCCAGGAGGTGAAAATCTGATTTGGAACGAGCTGTTTACATAGTCTGAAGCATTTCCCACAAAGTACGTGTTAATTACAAAAGGAAAAACAGAAACTTCAGGGTGAAGAGACCTGGCAAACAGCACTTCAACCAGCAAACCTTCACCACGGCCGAGCCACACCCACACCACGGACCTCCTGACACGATGCACGGAGAATAAGCGACAGTGAAGAGAACTGGCCGTGGAGTCAGGGGGCCCACATGGGGCCAGTCTGGTCTCAGCATCCTCATCTGTGAGTGAACGGCTTGGGCTACATCAGCCACCTGGCTGGTGCTCACCTGGCACCTTTAAAAAATTACTGCTGCTGCTGCTGTTTTCCTTGGAGGTTCTGCTTTACTTGGTCTGAGGGGGTGGACTGAGGCATCAGTCAGTCTTCAAAGCTCCCAGGTGACTGTAGTGTGCAGCTAGGTCTGCACAGCCTTGGGCCACGAGATGATGTCAAAAATCTGTCCCAGCCTTGACCTTCTTCAGTCTCACAAACGATAAGTATCACCCTAAGTATTAAATATGCATTGGTGATTGAAGGCCTGGGTTTAAACCTCAGAAGAAACAATGGACGAAATCCACCCAGGCTGGCCCACTGTAGGCAACAGCTGATTTCTCTACACTTCCTCTAGATTCTACATAAAAAGCCTTCTCAAAAGCAACAATCACAAAGGGTTATAGTAAGTTCTGGACCAGAGGCCTCCTCTCTCCTCTCTCCTGGGGTTAAAGGGCAGAGAGAAGGTGTCCAGGTTGTCCAGCACTGACCCATGCACAGGGGAGCATTGCCCTGGGGTGCCTGTCCAGGGGACAGCGTCAGGGACACTTACACATGCGTCCATGGTTGGCTGGTATCACTGATTCAATGGACATGAATTTGGGCAAACCTCGGGAGGTGGTGAGGGACAGGGAGGCCTGGGGTGCTGCAGTCCCTGGGTGGCAAAGATTCAGACACGACTTGGTGACTGAACAAGAATTAAGCCTCTGCACGGCCCCGTGAGCATCACCACCCCTGCTCTGCAAAGGGCTCCGGAGCCCAGAAGGGAGGGGCCAGGTCAGGGCCACAAAACTGGTGCAGAAATGAGGACACCTCCCTACGTGGCATGAAGCAGTCAGAGAAGGATGACAGCAGAAAGCCGCAATCAGGAAGGGCAAGCACGTGGATGGAAGGTACGCCGAGTGGAAGCTGTGAAGCAGCCAGCACAGGGTGGGTGGTGGTGGTGGTGGGGTCCCCACAGGGTCTTCTGAGCACTCGCCCCAGGGATACAACACTCGTGGCCAAGACAGACACATCCACCCCAGGGATCTCTGGAGTTGGCTTCAGTGCAGGACTCCCCGTGTTATTCCTTTACGTGAACTCTTCAATTGTTTCCTCAAGTTTAAAGGTTGGTATCCAAAGGTGCCCAGGCCCTGGCAAGCTGACCCCAGCCTAGCTTTGCAGCCTCCCCCACCGGCTCCGTACACTTGGAGACCTAGTTACTGTAACCTGTTTGCCACTTCTGATCAAGCCAGGCCTTCTGTTTACCATACACCTGTCTCCTTGCTCTGTGCTTGGCCTGGAGAGTCCACTCCTGCCTGCGACCCCCCAAACCGGCTGAAAGTTACCCCTCGGGGTCACCTCCTGAGCTGTCATCGTTAGAGTCAATGCCTTGCTCCCAGTACTACTCTGCTCCTGCTACCCGCCCCAGTGCCTTTCCCCAGATCACGAGCTGCCGGCTAGCCCGGGGCCTGCAGGGACGTGGCAACCTCGGATAAACGAGGGAAGGCCGGCGTTCCCCAAGGAAGCTGTGTTTCCAGATGGGAATTCTCTAGTAGGACTCTACGAAAAGGGACATTCTAATTCCTTTTCCTCTGATTCCACGATCAATGAGTATGCTGTTAATTAACTATCTGCCCAAGTACTTTAATGGTAAGACAACAGGCTAGAGCATCACACAGCTGGAAAGGTATATGTTATAAATTTTAAGATTTGGAAAGAGACTGCCCACAGGTTAAAGGAAAATGGAACAAAATGTGATCCTCTGGCTCCACAGCACAGAGATCTCCTGATCTTGAGTAGTAGGATCACGTTCACCAGGGCCTGGGCACCCCTGAGTGCACGGGAGAACTCAGGATGAGCACCCTGGAGCCAAGGCCTGAGCCCTGAAGGGGCAGCCACCCCTGGAGGCCCCAAGTCTCATCCTCCCCAAGCTGCCGGGTGATTCCAAAAGCCCAGGCACGGTGATGGACAGACACGGACCAAATGCTGTGGGAAGTCTCGCAGCAATTGAAATCCAACCTGTGTAAGTAAGACTGCACTGCTGTGTGCCTTTAAACCAGGTCATAACTTTATAATAAAATTTAATTTGAAGAGAGAAAAAAAACAAACCATTTCTCTGTCTTGCATTTTTCTCAAACACTGGACTTCCCAGTTAAAAACCGAAGGCCTGGCCTTCCTCCCCCTCATGTAGCCAGACTTGCAGCTTCTGGCTGAGGTGGGCAGGCTGCTGGTGCCCACGGAGAGCGTGCGATGATAGGAGATGACAAAATGGCACCCCGTGGCAGGCACGGGGCACAGGCGTGCCCGTCAACCTGCCCAGAGGCGCCTTTCCAACCAGCGGGACATTCAAGGGGCTCTTCCCTGGAAACGGCCTCTCACGAGAGCCGTACACCACATGTCCCAAACTCAGCTCTGGCCAACAAGCTCCCTGGACCACGGTGATGTCAGAAAAAAGAGCAGCCAGAGACAAAACTGACGCCGAGGCTGACACCCGCTTTCATCTGGAATACTGGGGAGTGTCTCTGAAGTACAACGGCACCAAGTGCTCAGATTTCAGATTTAATATTAACCTCTAAAGGGCATGTCACAGAAATGTACTCTGAATACTGGTTGTGAGCTCACTTTGTAAGTCGATCACGGAAGCTGGGTGTGAGGCTGCCACCTGTCTCCGACTGCATCTGTCAGGGGCGTCTCCCTCTACCTGACAGTAATTCTAACCGAACCCCGCAGTCCCACAGACGAACAATTCACCATGGTTTGAGCTCAACCTTAAGGTTTAATAATAGAGCCCTGCTCATACTGTGCTCATTTCTAGAGCTGATGAACTTTCAGAGGCAACACGAGTTGAAATAATGAGTGCAGAGATGACAAAGAATTTTAATCCAAGGTTCTTTGAACTATCCGGTATAATAAGCACTTGTTCCTATCTACAATGGGCACACAGAAAGAGAAATCTAAATAATAATTGCTGTAATTATCTTGAAAAACATGTACAGATTAATGGTGATTATGAAAATCTGTATAATTGTTCTCTGAAATCATCACTGATGAAGTGGTATCTTGAAACGGCCGCAGCCGGAGAACTTTTTAACACCGAACTCCATGTGGGCATGGCAGCGTGACACTTTTGGCTTTCTCCCCGTTAAAACATTACCCTGTGTTTATGAAATTGTTTTTCATCGTTTCCAAATACCCTGGCCTGCGTTTTAACTCTTCAGACCGGCGCCCTGAAAAGGTTCCAAGATGCCCTTAATGGGATGTGTGGTGTCATTGTGGTTCAAAGCCCCAAGTTCAACTTGTTATTTATTCAAATAATTAATTACTCTTGTATCCATCGAGCAGTTTGTCATGACACATTAATGACTTGATAGACTTCTATGAACTGGTGAACACAGAACAGCAGAGCGTTTTTATCGTCATTTAATTTTAAAACGATCCTGTGTGAAATTATCTAGTCGTGAGTGATGGAAGCATAAAGAACAGAGTCAGCAAAGCCCCTTTTGGATCATTGCTTTATTAATGGTAACGTCAGGGAAATGAAAAATGCTAACATTGTCATATTCCGCTGCCGGTGGCGGGGGCGGAGATGAATGGCTGGGGGAGTGGGCGAGGGCACAGAGCTCTCCCTGCCAAGTGCACAGGTCCCTCCAGGCACCAGGTGGGGCCGGCCTTGCACACCCACACCCACCGACTCCGAGAAACTACCTCCATGCCCGCGCTCCCTTTTGAGTTTGTGGCTCTTGACGTCTGTTGTACTTTGTGTGTGTGGTCTTTTTTTTAAAAAAACTTGAATTTTCCGCTAGTGATATAAGGAACCCTCACAAAAACATTTTGCTTTATTCCTTTGAACATTAAATGTTATTAATCCAATAGAAAAATGTTAAAGATATTGCTGTCACCTTTAAATGTGAAATGATATTAGGCGCTAAAGAAATGCTAGGTTAGGAGAAAAGATGCTCCCTTAGTTTCTTTTGAGCCTTGAGATAACCGTGCTGGGCTGATGAGAAGATAATATTTCTACGGGGCTCATAGCACAACATTTGCTTAAAAGACATTTCCTGTTCAGTTATGCTTTTTTTTTTTTTAATATATACTGAAAACTGTTTCTCAATTGTTTTAATTACAAACTTGGGAATCTATGCAAACTACTCCACAGCGGTGTGATTCACAGATAGGAGAGAGCAATCCCTGAAGAGCTGCAGTGCTGCCTGTGGGCGGGAATTGCTTGCTACACGTGGCTAAGCCCACGAGGGGACCACGGTGGAGGTCGCAGGCACTGTCCTGCCCTCCTCCAAGAGAGAAGCAAGCAAGGGTGGACGTGGTTCCCACTTGCCTAGAGAGAGCTTCCTGTTTCATTTTCCCAATCCCGGGGAAAGGCCCTACCACTCCCTACCCCTCACCCTCACCTGGGGGTCGCCTAGAGCCACAGGACCCTGCTCCTTCCCTCATACCTTTAAATTCCACTGTCCCTACCCACCTTGAGTCCACAGTCCTTTAAATCCAAAGAGGGTGGTGGTGGCGGTTCAATCTCAGTTGAACTGCCCTGGGCCAGGCCCTGGTCTGGGTGCTTTCCGCGTGTCGCCTGATTTCTCATGATAATGAGAATAACCATGAGGTTATGTATTATTATTATTATTATTATTAAATCATAGGAAGTGTAGGGGAAGTGGGCTATCCAGGGCACCTAGCGGAACAGCTGAAAACACGGCTGGTGGGAGCTGAAACAGGTGTTAGGACTCTGAGGATAAACAAGTCAAAGGACACATGGGGAAGGCCCAAGCCAGCAGGCTGGTGGCCCATTTGTGGAAAGGCCTACTTTTTCAGGTGAAGATACGTGGGTGAGGGTCTCATGATTTTCACAGCAAGGTGGCCACAGAGCCAGAGCTCAGGTCCAGGTTGCCTAAGACCCCAGGGCACCTCCTCCCATATCCTGCCTTGTTTTGCAGTAAGCGCTGGTCCCACACGGCGAGCAGGGCTTCTTTTTGCCCCATCAGGGCAGTTTCGGAGCGGAGTCACACAAGCAAACATGACTTGATGGAACTCACCCAGGTTTAGAGGCTGCGAGGGGTACCACAGATTTATTGGGGGAGAGCCAGGGGCTCCTCAGGGACACAGGCAGGCAACCTCCAGAGCAGCTGACTGAGCTTCAAGAGATCGCAGATGCCTCAGGCAGGAAACACAAGTGGTTTTCATAGGAGCCCTGATGGAGAGTCCAGGTAGATGACCCTGACCGCCAGGGACACTGTTGCTCACCCAGGGCACCGCCACTCAGGAAGCCAGCTCATGCTCTTGGCCATGCGCACCCTCTGTTTAAAGAGCAAACCACATCTCACGAGAAGACAAGGGACACCCTCATGGGCAATGTACTGGTCCAGACCGATGTGGGGGGCGGGGGGCGGCGGGGAGGCAGGGTGGGCGGGCTTTAAAGACAGTGTCTTCAGAGCTGGCCCCAGACTCCAGACTCTCCAACAGCAGGTTCTCAGAGTTCCAGGTGTGCCAGAATGGCCTGGGGTGCTCATTAAAACTGCAGCTTCCTAGCCCCAAACCTCTAGAGACCGACTCAGGAACCTAGAGACAACGGCAACAGGAGCGACTCCCCTCTGAGCTTGGATCCAGAGAGTGCTTCACTGAGGATCTCATGGGTGTAGATCCGTGAAGCTTTTCTGCACGAGCAAGGCTCTCTGTTATCCGTAAGGACTAATGGTGTCAGGGGGTGGGGGTGGGGGGAGGGTGGGCAGCACTGGCCACAGCAGTCACTTGGAGAAAGCTGTCACAACCTTGCGAGGCAGATGGCATCACTCTGTCCTATGTCTGCGAGAAGCAAGGGAGCCCTGCTTCCAGTCGAAAGGGGAAGGCAGCACCATCACCCACATTTAGCTCAGAAGACCGGCCTCTTGACCCTCCTGTAAAATTTGGTGTCAAGTAACACCAGTGCCAAAGTATAATCAGAGACTCTATTCACTAATGGATTATTCACTGTTGCTTTCAGTCGTTCAGCTGTGTCCCACTCTTTGCCACCCCATGGACTGCCGCACGCCAGGCTTCTCTTTCACCATCTCCTAGAGGCTGCTCAAACTCATGTCCATTGAGTCAGTGATTGTATGTAACCATCTCATTCTCTGCCACCCTGTTCTCCTTTTGCCTTCAATCTTTCCCAGCATCAAGGTCTTTTCCAGTGAGTCGGCTGTTTGCATCAGGTGGCTAAAGTACTGGAGCTTCAGCATCAGTCCTTCCAATGAATATTCGGGGTTGATTTCCTTTCGGATGGCTTATAGCTTCACTGGGTTACCTAAGACCCTTTGCCATGACAAGGCTGTGATCCATAAGGGAGATTATTTGCTATGCTGTAGTCTAACCCTGGGAGTCTCTTTGGTCCAGACCCTCTGTGGACTGAGCCTCTAAAACTCACAAGCGAGAAGGAACCCAGGACGGTCCTTGGTTTCTCTGTCTCTGTATCTCTCTGTACTCAGATTTCTGAGTACTCAGGGTTTCTACGGCTTTTACCTTCAATATCAGGAAAAAGAGATTCACGTCACTTGTGGCTGTCTTTCTGGATTCCAGACCGAAGGCTTTTCTCTGTCTACCTTCCTCAAAGTGAACTCGGCACACTCTGAAGCTGAGGAATTCAGCTCTCACTTGCTCACGTGAGACGCAAGCTTCCTCCTTAAACCCCTCTGGGCTTCTCTTGAGTGAGGGCTTCCAGGAGCTTGAAAATCTACCCTGGAGTTTTTAAAGGAATCTTTTGGTCAGGAAAAAGTGTGAAAGCCCACACTTCAGTAGGAACAAAGGCTCAAAAAGACACGCCTAAGTGATGTCTCCACTGAGAGGACTTCAGGGCTGTGGAGGCAATAACGGGGGAGGAAAAACTGCAGGCCGGGAGCAGGCAGTCTTCAGGAAACGCAGGTCAGGGCTTCCCCGGCGACCAAGTGGTAAAGGAATCCGCCTGCCAGCGCGGGAGGCATGGCTTCCATCGCTGCTCTGGGAAGAGCCGCCACGCTGCGGAGCAACTAAGCCCGTGCGCCACGACGATTGAGCCTGTGCTCCAGAGCCCGGGAGCTGCAAGGACTGAGCCCACGGGCCACAAGTACTGCGGCTCTCCTGCCCTAGAGCCAGTGCTCCTCGACAAGAGGAGCCAGTGCAACGAGAAGCCCGCACATGGCAACGAGAGAGGAGCTCCCGCTCTCCGCAACTAGAGAAAAGACCTGTGTAGCAACGAAGACCCACCACCACCCAAAATAAATAACTAAATAAATTGAAAAAAAAAAAAAAGAAAACGAAGGCAGGCAGGTCAGTAGGAAACCAGGGGCCTGTTCTTAAAAATACATTTCTTTCAAGTCCCAGGGAAGGGGTAATATAACATGAACTTAAAAAAAAACAAAAACAGACCCCACAGGAGAACAGAAACCCTGCAGATGGGCACAGCTCTAGGCCAGTGGGGAGGGACAGCCTGGCCGGGCCAGGGAGCTCTCACTAGAGTCTGAGCAGCTCCAGGTGGACGCCCGCAGGGCCTCGTAACTGGCCTCTGGGTCCCATACCCAGGATTTCCTTTAGCCTCCACCCTGTGCCCGTGAGGCTGACCCTGGCCCAGTTTCACCAGCATGACACTGGGCTCAGAGAGGGTTACTGGCTTGCTCAGTGCGACCAGCAGGCCGGTAACAAAGTTGAGTGTTGGATACGGGTCTCCTGACTGCTATGTAATCATTTATTGGGTCAGTGGAAGAACCGTTTGAGCAGAGGCCTGGAAGAGACCCCGAATCCAAAATCAAAGGCCGCTTTTCAGTGAGAGAAAATTCAGGGCCCTGGGGACTCCAAGGACACAAATCATTAACAGTCTGCTTGGGGAGGGGTGGCGGGGGTGGCTTCCCTGGTGGCTCAGCTGGTGAAGAATCTGCCTGCAAGGCGGGAGACCTGGGTTTGATCCCTGGGTTGGGAAGATCCCCTGGAGAAGGGAAAAGGCTACCCACTCCAGTATTCTGGCCTGGAGAATTCCATGGCCAGAACGGCTATACAGTCCACGCAGGTTGCAGAGAGTTGGACACGACTGAGCGACTTTCACTTTCAGACTTCAGTCCTTATTATGAAAGACTCCAAATCGTCTTCTGACAGACGCACTTTGAAAGCACACCTCTTTTGCTTGTTTTTATTGTTTAGTTTTTGGCGGAGAGCGAGCCGGTGTCTGCCGGTTGGGGCTCGCAGCTTGATGCCGTCCAGGCTGTTAGACTAGCACCAAGCTGTGACTTCATTTACACGGAGGGTTGTGAAAACACCAGGTGGAGTTACCGGTTCTGCCTGTAAAGGCCCCAGTGGCCGGGGGGAGGGCGCCCCTCCAGCACACCTCTTCCCTCTGGAGCGAGAGGCAACACCACCCTGTTTCCGAGGTCATCTGCGGTGTGACCTGAAGCGGAGAGGGAGCTGTCCTTGCCCCTGAAACAGCCTCCCCTTCAGTACTTGGTACTCAAGGCTCGGACTCATGGTATCTGCTGTCGGCGGAAACCCTGCAGGCCGTGATGTGAAGCAACTAGTCATTTTGCTAAGGCACTGCTGGGATTTCATGAATGGGGGCATCTGGTCAGCAAGGAAGCCCATCAGATCCTCCGCACCTGAATCGCAGCCCAACTGGGCTACTTCAAGCTTCTCTCCTGCAAAAGCAGTAACTTTCTCTACATTAAAAAACTGACCCCAACCAAGAGCCAACTGCTCGTGCTGGAAGGGAAAGGGGAGTCGAACAGGGCTAAGACAGTGAAGGGGGCGCCGCTGGGGTGAGAGGCGGAGTGTGGGGTCAATCACAGAGTGGGATGGGAGGTGGGGCAGGGGCGCCGCTGGCCTGGGGCGCGGCGGGGTGCTGACCACATGAGGACAGCTCGCCAAGGGACCGAGGGCGATCCTGGGTGACAGCGAAGAGCTGGCTGCCCTGCGGTGTGAGGACGTTCGCAGAAAGTACAGACTCTCGAGGTGGTTCCGGAGAAAGCAGGGACCCGGGAACACCTCCAAGACTAAAGGTGGCTTGAGAATTTTCAGAGGCCATTCTGTCTCTTCTGCGTTTTACAAGTGGGTGTCAGAGAGGGGGCTCCAGGCAGACGCGGCTGTTGGTGAAGCCTCATTACCAGGCTTGAGGGCCGAGGAGTCGGTGCAGACGAAACTGGCCTCTGTTGTAAGAAAATACCACCCCTGACCTAATATCCTAGAGCAGAGGAAGCTTCCTAGTCCAAGGAGGCTTCACGACAGCAGCTCCTGGGGCTCCACAGTCGTCTTCATTTCTCTGGCCGCACTGTGTGGCTTGCCGGATCTTAGCTCCCCAGCCAGGGACAGAACTCTGGCCCCCGCAGCAAAAGCACCGAGTCCTACCCACTGGACTGCCGCAGAAGTCCCTCTGCTGCTGTCTTTGGATTCACACCATGCTTTGAACGTTCTGATCTGGGGCATGGGAAGGGGCGAAACGGGAACCTGGGCCAAGTACACCAACTGCCTGATCAGCAAAAGCCTGGGTCTTGGCCCAATTCTTTTTTACATAAATAAAACCCACAGTTAAAATTATTACGAACGGTGATGTAATATACAGAGGAATTTATTTAAATGACAAAATTTATTTTAAAAACTTTATAAATGATGTCAACTTTTATTTATAGAACCGTTAGTTCAACAGGCTCAACAAAATATTTCACTTTTACATTGCTAGGCTTTTGTGGGAGAAATTATGGGCTAAAGAGCTGTTTTCAAATCTGCAGAATATCTTTCAGGGAGCCATTCCCTGAAAACATCTGTGGCCTGATTACTGTATTCGGAAGAGATGTTTAAGATGGCCTATCAAAGTTTACTGTTCTGGAATCACCCATGACAGCAAAAACACACGATGGGGGCGTCAGGGACACAGAAATCCACCCTCACCCCAATTATTTAGCTGGGCTTTGTGGGGCTAAAGACATGCAGGGGTTAAAATCAACCATGCCCACACTCCACCCACCGAAAACTTACTCCCACTCTCAGATGGGAAGTGCTTTGAGCTGCAGCCAGGGGCACCACCCGTTCTGCCCAGCACTGGACACCAGAGCTGTCTCAGTTACACAGACCAGGGTTCATGGCAGTGAGCTGTGAACAGCGCCCAAACACAAAAAATTCTTCCAGTAATTAAAAAAAAAAAAAGAAAAGAAAATGATCAATTTTGCCCCGTGAGGCTCTAGCTGAACAGAAACCAGTCTGGGGACGCCAGGAAGAGGCTGAGGCGAAGCTCCATGTGGCGGCGAGGTAGCTGGTTTACCATTTAAGGGAACAAAGTGGGGGCGGTCTAGGAACCTTTGTAGTTAAGAGGACCGAGGAAAGAGCAAACGCATTTTAACAGCCAAACTCCTCCTTTCACACATGTGTAAAACCTCTGGAATTTCACTGGAAAAACTATTTCAAAAGGAATCTTTGAAGTCTGAAAGTAAAAGCAGAAGGGCAAGGCCTTGGTACAGAGAGATGGTTTCAAACTGCCGAGGGACCGAGGGAAGGTGCTAATGGGCAGCGGGTGGCACCAGATCAGAGCTATGGGCTTGCACGTCTGCCTCTGATCCCTGGTTTCACCGTGTCGCCTCCTGGGTTAGAGTTCCCTGATGGCACAAAAGACATTGGTTCTCTCTCACTTTGCTCTCTTGGGGCCTGGAGAACCCTCAGCCCAGGTCTGGATCGTGGCAGGACTGGTGATGCTGATGACATGGGCAGGAGAAGGGACCGGGCGCACGTGTCCCCAGGAGAGCCCCGGCCTGGGCTACCTTCTCTGCCGTTGACGGCCCAGAATCGAGTAGAATGACCGCTGTGGAGCAGCCCTTCTGGGTTTAATAAACCACTGGCTGAAAGGCCGACACCCAACAGCAGGCACAATGCAAACTCTACCTGAGAGCCCTGGGTGTGTGTTGGTGCACACCTGCGTGTGTGTGTGCGGCCACACGGACGTGCTAGTACATATCCTGTACACTGTAAGGGCACATGCAGCGTGAAGACCCTCCAGGGTACTCGGCCACCTCTCTCTTTCCTCCATCTTCCAAAGGGGAGAAAAGGCACCTTGTTTTGAATGCCTGAAGAAGGCTTTTACCAGCTGCCCCTGCTTCTGTGTGCACCTGGGCTGCTGGGAACAGGCTTTCCTACAAGCGTCACCTGCGCAGTAAGAAGGTAAAGCGTGTGACTCATCGCCGCCGAGCCTGGGACATTCCAGGTGGTCCTTGTCAGCCAACCGGCCTGGAATTCACACAGAGATGGGCACACAGCTTTCGACCCATCATGGTTCACTGAATTGGCTCTTTACATTCTACCTGGCTTTTCACGGCTCACCTGTGACCAGAGGCTGTGAGTTCCGGGGCATCTTTAAAGCTCAATCGGAAAGACAAATGAATCGTTTCGAGGGACACACATTCTGGGTACCCAGCCTGGCCCTGAGGGTTTTCTCTTTCTGCCTCTGGAAGGCAGGGATGAGGGCAGTCAGACCTGGAGCTTACACTGGTCCCCTCTCACTCTTTTCCCTGCTCCCCCAGAATGTGTGGACTCCTGCTGCCTGTGGGGCTGGGGATGTGGCTTGACTGAACCCCCCTCTGAGAGTCCTGCCACAGCCTGGCACCAGGGCTCCTCCTCAGAGCACTGCGGGGCCTGTGGGTACAGCCACCCCTCAGGGTTGTCCCCCAGCAGGGCCACCGGGTGTCCCCTCCTCACTACGCCCACTTTCTGCTCCTGCTGTGGGCCAGGCATTTATCTCAAAGCGCCACTGTCTTCTCTGAGAAGGCTTTTTGTGCCTCCATTTCTGTTTCTACAGCTGAGGAAACTGAGGCCCAGATGGCCCGCCTCCTGATCATGGTTTGGGGTGAAGGGTGGAGCTGGGGGAGGCTTGGGCCCCAGGCCCCCTGCTCCTCCTCTGACCCCTGTCCTTCCAAGGATGCAAAGATGTCACCACTGAGGAGCCAGGCCACAGCCTGGGCTGGAACAGACATCTCCACCAGGCCCTGCCACGGCTTGTCACCCTGGGGCCTTGTCACTGGGGGAGGAGGACCTGATGGCCCGGACACCCCGCCTTACTGTCTCTGGTCTCAGGCTGAGGGGAGCAGCTGGTCGGCACCCACAGGCCCCCAGGGTGTCCCTGGGATCCCGCAGCAGTGACCAGCAGTCCCAGCGCTCAGTAAGGGGCCTCTCAGCCTCACCGCATGCTGGACGCTAGAGTGTGGAGGTTAGGAGTAGCTCTGTACCCTGCCAGAGCTGAGTGACTGTGGGCAAGTCAACTAACCTCTCTGAGCTTACATTTCTGCATCTGTAAGCTGGGATTAAGGATACCTATGCCCCTTAGGGCTATTACGAGTAGAGAAACGGTTTGGGTAAAGCACCCAGAACAGGGGCCAACACTTCATCAATGCCAGGTATTTGCTCTTGTTATTCACCTCCTAAACATGAAGGAAAATGACCAATGTCTGGTGTGGAAATGCTCTCTCTGTGCTTTTCCCCCAGTCCTACCAAAAATCAGTTTCCTGTAAATAAGCCCCACACAGGAAGGGAGCCGGATGGGGTGGGGGGGGGGTGGGGGTCCCTGCTCCACGAGGCCGCTGTGACATGACAAATAAGCTGCAGGCTGACAATGTCTCCAAGACATATTGGAGTTTACTTTGTCGTTTGGGCTTGCCATCTGTGCTACCCCGACAGGGCCGGCTTCCCAGGCTGCTCTGGGAGCCCACGGGAGGGCCCACCAGTCCCTGGACAGAACTGCAAGCTCAGCAGGCCATCAGTTACGCTGCCTAATGAGAGGAGATGGAATTTCCCCAGCCGCTCCCTGGGAGCCAGGCCTTCCTTCCTCATGGCGCTGCATGAGGCGGCTAACCTGCAGTGCTCGTCACCTGGTGACCGCCCAGCCCGTGCCGCTCTGCCCCTGCTGTCGGGGGGGACCCAGCGGCGATATGAACTTGACCGCAGAGCCCTCACAGTCAGCTCAGTTGCTGTACACATCAAGACGCTGAGAGTACAAAGACTGACGAGGCCAAGCACTTCCCCACGGAGCATCCAGTCCAGGAAACAAAAAAGAAACTTGAAACCAAGAGGAGATGGTCAAAAGCCGTGACAGAATTCTGTGGAAGGCACTATGGACACACCCAGGTGTGTGGTCATGATTTACTGTGTAACCTTGGGAAAAACCCGCTAACCTCTCTGAACCTCTGTTCCTCATGTATAAAATGGGAATAACAGTTTAATAAATCCCCGTGATGAAAGCAGTTTCACTCACTGCATATTATTATTCCTAAAACCAAGCAGAAGCATGCCACACCCTCCTCTGTGGGAAGGCTGGTCCGGGGAGAACAAGGGCCAGCACTTCTCAGTATGAATGACGACACAGCAGCCATCTTAGCCTGTGTATAGCTGCCCATGGGGCTCAGGGTTTTCTGGGCCTAGGTCAGCCCTTCCAGGTTCAGGAACTTCTGGGGTCTCTGGGCAGGAAAGGTAGCAAGTGCCTAAATCTGCCCCAATTATAGGCCGTCCTTACCCTTAGCCATGAAGGATGAATCTCTACCTTCCTGTGGAAATAAGCCTTAGTGAGGAGGCGCCTGGGCACATCTACTCTCATCTGAAACCACGCTAGTGACAGGAAGCCAGGGAGGCCATGTTCTCATCAACCACACCTGGCCCCCACAGTCTGATCTGAACATTTCCAGGCCCGGGTTACAGCAATGTCTGTGCGGGTGGCCACACTCTGAGCACCCACCCGCTGGCCCCAGGCTCTGCCAGGCACTGTATGTGTCACCAACCATGCCTGGCCCCCAGGCCGAATGCCACCGCCCACCCCCTACCCCAGCCAGGAGTTTCTGAGTAACTGCTTGCTGAACGAGCACACGGCCTCGTGAACATTCATGGCCTGAGTCTGACACGGGTACGGGGAGCCTTCTGAGTCCAAGTGAGAGCGGCTGCAAGATACTGGACGGCGGGGGTTTCCAAAGCCACTGCTCTCCCCTACGCCCCCCTGCCTAGTGTTCTTGTGTGTGTGTCACTGCGGTATTGAAATGGAACGTGCACGGCTCACACAGCACTGCCAGTGATCAAAGTTTCAGAGCAAGGGCCTTAGAGTAATTTCTGAAAGGTGAAATAGCTGGTTTTTCATGATGCACTCTAAGAACAAAGGTCCAGTAGCAACAATCAGCCCCTGTGGTAACAAGGGAACTATGTGGCAAAGACAGACTGAGCAGGGATGGACTGGGTACCACATGCCAGGGTTGGGAGACTCATAGAGCAGAGCTCCTGTCCTCAGGGAGTGGGCCAAGCCTATGCAGGGCAGCTGACGTGCATGTGAAGGGCAATTGAGAGGCTGTGCTCACACACAGGTACAAAGGTGGGCTGGATGCACTTGTAGAAGGAACCAGAGGGCAGCAGGGATCATTCAACCAAGGATGAATGGTCTCTGGGAACAACCGGGGCTGGAGTGCAGGATGGGGGCTGGCGAAGATGTGGAGGGGACAGGAAGGCTCTCTGGAGCAGGAGGAAGCCCCAGGCAAGGCCCGTGTGGGCAGCACCCCGTGGAGCCTCACCCAGCCAGAGCACAGGGAGGGGTGACAGAGCCCACAGCTACAGGGCCCCTGCAAATCACTTAAGAGCCAATATGGGACAAGAACATTACAGAACTTGAGGCCCCAAACACAAATGGAACAAAAAGGTGGAATTTTATTTTGATGAAAGGTAAAACACACATCATGTGAAATGTGGGGCTGGATGAAGCACAAGCTGGAATCAAGAGTGCCAGTAGAAATATCAACAACCTCAGATATGCAGATGATACAACATTAAGGGCAGAAAGTGAAGAGGAACTAAAGAACCTCTGATGAAGGTGAAAAGGGAGAGTGAAAAAGCTGGCTTAAAACTAAACATTCAAAAGACAAAGATAATGGAATCTGGTCCCATCACTTCATGGAAAATAGGTGGGGAAACAATGGACACAGTGATAGATTTCATTTTCTTGGGCTCCAAAATCACTGCAGATGGTGACAGCAGCCATGAAATTAAAAGACTCTTGCTCCTTGGAAGAAAAGTTATGACAAACTTAGCATATTAAAAAGCAGAGACATCTCTGCCGATAAAGGTCTGTATAGTTAAAAGCTATGGTTTTTCCAATAGTCATGTGCAGATGTGAGAGTTGGACCATAAAGAAGGCTAAGTACCAAAAAACTGATGGTTTCAAACTGATGCTGGAGAAGACTCTTGAGAATCCCTTGGACTGCCAGGAGATCCAACCAGTCCATCCTAAAGGAGATCAACCCTGCATATTCATTAGAAGGACTGATGCTGAAGCTGAAGCTCCAATACTTTAGCCACCTGATGCAAACAGTCTACTCACTGGAAAAGACCCTGATGCTGGGAAAGATTGAGGGCAAGAGGAGAAGGGGGTGAGATAGGATGAGATGGTTGGATGGCAGCACGGGCTCAATGGACAAGAATTTGAGCAAATTCTGAGAGATGGTGAAGGACAGGGAAGCCTGGCGTGCTGCAGTTCATGGGGCTGCAAAGAGTCAGACACGATTTAGTGACTGGACAGCAACAAAGCACACAATCGTAAACCTTCATGGCCCGAATAACATTGTGTTGAAGCAAACAAAACCAATGGTTAAAATGATAACGACACAAGAAGAAATTTAAAAGACAATAAGGGTTACCATCTTGGGTCAAATATGATGGACAGATGTATATATGCCCGTGGATATGGACCCATTCCTCCTAGTTGATTAAAGAATGGTAGAGTGTGTGTGAGACACTGTGCCTCACGGAAAGAAGATACAGGTCAAGTGCCAACAGAACATGTACTAAAACTGCTCATGTGCTAAAGACAGAGAAAGATTCAGTTACATGAGAAAAATCACAGAGGTCACATTCTCTGACCACCATGTGATAAAATCAGAAACTAATTCAACAAAATCCAAATCACTCAGAAGAAAAAGTTTTCTAACCACTTGAGTCAAAGAGGCAATTGAAAATAAAATTATTATGTATTTATAAATATGAGTACTACATATGAGACTGCCATCAAAGTAACACACAAGAATATTTATATAGCTCTGAACACTTTTCACTGAAAATCATTAAGAACTGAAAACAAATAAGGTGATGGTCCAACCCAAGAAGCTACAAAAATCCCAGAATGAGCCAAAAGAAAGTAGAAAAAGGAACTAATAAAAATAAAAGTAAACAATGAAAGGTAAAGCAAAAGCCTAATGCCTTTATAAAAAAAATAAAAAACTGGCTGCTTGAAAGATAAATAAAACAAGCCCTTAGTAAGGATAACTAAGAAAAAAGGCAAAAAAAAAAAAAAAGGCCCAATAGTGATATATATGACCACAGGTAAAAGTTGGCTTAAAGCTCAACATTCAGAAAACGAAGATCATGGCATCCAGTCCCATCACTTCATGGGAAATAGATGGGGAAACAGCGGAAACAGTGGCAGACTTTATTTTGGGGGGCTTCAAAATCACTGTAGATGGTGACTGCAGCCATGAAATTAAAAGACGCTTACTCCTTGGAAGAAAAGTATGACCAACCTAGATAGCATATTCAAAAGCAGAGACATTACTTTGCCGACTAAGGTCCATCTAGTCAAGGCTATGGTTTTTCCAGTGGGCATGTATGGATGTGAGAGTTGGACTGTGAAGAAGGCTGAGTGCCAAAGAATTGATGCTTTTGAACTGTGGTCTTGGAGAAGACTCTTGAGAGTCCCTTGGACTGCAAAGAGGACCAACCAGTCCATTCTGAAGAAGATCAGCCCTGGGATTTCTTTGGAAGGAATGATGCTGAAGCTGAAACTCCAGTACTTTGTCCACCTCATGCGAAGAGTTGACTCACTGGAAAAGACTCTGATGCTGGGAGGGATTGGGGGCAGGATGAGAAGGGGACGACAGAGGATGAGATGGCTGGATGGCATCACTGACTCGATGGACGTGAATCTGAGTGAACTCCGGGAGACGGTGCTGGACAGGGAGGCCTGGCATGCTGCGATTCATGGGGTCACAAAGAGTCGGACATGACTGAGCGACTGAACTGAACTGATACTACTTTTAAAGTCAAAATAAACTCTTAGGCACAATTTTGTGCTACTAATCTTTAACACTTCTGTGAAGAGCACTGATTTTTCCCAAAGAAAATGTAAATGATAAA
Organism: Budorcas taxicolor; assembly: GCF_023091745.1. Classification (NCBI taxonomy): domain Eukaryota; kingdom Metazoa; phylum Chordata; class Mammalia; order Artiodactyla; family Bovidae; genus Budorcas; species Budorcas taxicolor. The sequence goes on along the minus strand of NC_068920.1, from coordinate 156,452,268 downwards.
ATTGAAAAAAAATCTATCATTTGTGAAAGAAACTGAAATTGTGTCCTTTTCCCCAAAGCACCCTTAGCTCCCCCAAATGCTTCTAAGTCCGTTTAGTTTTTGCAGGGATTTTTTTTCATTTTCTTTCCCCCCAAGAAAAAAAATTAAAATATACTTATATTTGAAAAAAAAATTTAGGTCACACAAAAATAATATCTTAATAAGCATTAAATTCACCTTCACATATACAAAATATATCAAAATCCTAACTTAAATAACAGCAGCTCAAATCTAGTACCATAAATAATGCACTGTACTATAGTAAGATTTAATATGAAATACAGTGATAATTTTCTAAATGATAATCATCAAAATAAAACGATTCACATCAAAAAATTAAGTGAGAATGAATATAATAATACATTATAGTTTCTGAAATTATTTTCATAAGAAATTGAAATTAGTGTCTGAATTAAAAAAAACCCCAAGAATATAGAAAGGGAAGAATTATTCCTTGAGCATAATCAAACTCTCTCTCCTAAACTACTAGCCTACCTTAGCCTTGACTGCAGGACACTAGAAACATCCTCTCTGAGGCTGGGAACCAAATAAGAATGTAAGCTACTGCCATTGTCATTTGCTGTTCTTGATGTTCTGGCCAATAATATAAAGCAAGAAAAAGAAATGTGGTATCAATGTTATCAAAGAGACAAAATCATATTTGCAGATGGCACTGCTGTCTACCAAGAAAACCCAGGTGATGGATTGGAAACTACTGGAAATAACAAGCAAACAGAGAGGGGGCCAGTCACAAAATGAATATTCAAAAAGCAATAGTAGGGACTTCCCTGATGGTCCCGTGGTTAGGAATCTGTGTGCCAATGCAGGGGACCCATCTCGGGTTCGATCCCTGATTTAGGCAGGTCGCACATGCCAAAAAGCAACCAAACCCGTGCGTTGCAACGACTGAGCCCACGCGCGAGAGCCTGTGAACCACAGCGAAGAGTAGCCCCTGCTCGTTGCAACTCAAGAAAGCCCGCGAGCCCCAATGGAGACCGGCACAGCCCAAATAAATAAATATATTTTAAAAAGGAAAAAAAAATCTAAAAAAAGTAACCAACAGTAGTTTTTAAAATATATATAAGCAACCCTCAGTTAAAGCATCATGGGCAAAACAATAATAACAACAAATATGAAACCTAGGAATTAGATCATCAGGAAAAAACTATAATACTTTACTGCATGATATAAAGGAACATTTGAATAGATGGAGACTCATGTTACGGTTCGAGAAGGAACGATCAAGTACTTTAAAGATGATCATTCTCCCAACATTAAGTTGTAATTTTCATATTTTCTTAATCAAAACCTTGAAAGTATTTTCATTGGACCGTAAAGTGATTCCAAATTTTAACTGGATAAAAAATTGAGCTAGAATTATCAGAAACATTCTTAAAATCAACTACAAAGAATAATACGACAAGGTATCAAAACACACACATGAATAATACTTAGTGGTGTGATCTACTCATTAGAATATGTATCCAGGCCAATGAAACAGGATATAAGCCACAAAATCTATCATAGTAGATAACAGGAGGTTAATGTAAGATTGTTTTCAAATGAGTTGGTAAAAAAAAGATTTAATAAGTAGTGCTGTTAAATGTTAGTCACTCAGGTATGTCCAAATCTTCGTGAACCTATGCGCTGTACCCGCCAGGCTCCTCTGTCCTTGGGATTCTCCAGGTAAGTATACTGGAGTGGGTAGCCATTCCCTTCTCCAGGGGATCTTCCTGACCCAGGGTAGTAGAGCTGGGTTAAAGGCAAATAATTTAGGATAACATAATTAGATCCTTATGCCATATATCAGAACAATTTATAGAAGAAATTTAGATTTAAATGTTAAAAAAAGGAAGGTACAGGATATATGATAAGATGGAAAAGGCATTTTAAAAATGTGACGGCAAAAGCACAACAAAAAAAGGAAAAGGAGAATTAGAGGTCAAATCACAAACTGAAAAAAGGCAGTAGCAAGGTGAGAGTCAAAAGAAGACTTTGTTCCTTAAGGAGATGCTGCAGCTCAATAAGCAAAAACTGGACTTCAACAGAAAAGAGGGATGGCTGGCCCACGAAAGGGCTGGAGGGAGCCGCGCCTCACTACCCCAACTTTCAGACTGATAAGGAGTTTGGGAGACAGCAGCCAGTTAATAAGTAAGGTTTCAGGGCAAGAAAGCCTCTTCGGCTGACACGGACTTGTAGAGGTATTCAACCATTTTGGTGGGCAATCTGCCATTACACATCGAAATGTTTAAAAATGCATACGGGCCCTAAGGAACAAAGATTTGTCTAAAGGAATGTTCACCGAAGTACTACTCTGAGAAGCGAAGACGACGGAAGTATCCCGCCACCGAGGACTGGTCAGAAGACGTGCACTGGATTCAGGAGGAAAGTTGTGCGTCTGTTCAACGAGCCCCGAGGAAGGCTCTGGAAATGACGAGTCAAGAGGAGTGGACATTCTCAGGAGTAAAGAGGAGCGGCTGATACATTCAACAGCGTGGACGCATCTCAGAAACATCACACCAGGTGACACGCGAAACTACAATACCGTACGATTCCACTACTGTACATGAAGCACACGTGTGACTGCCAGGGCCTGGGGGTCGTGCACGCAATGGCTGGAAACAGGAACAAGAGAACTCCGGGGGGCAGTGGGGAAATCTCCTACCTTACTTCTGGTGGTAGATGCATGACATTTACCATGTGACTTGGTATTTGTCAAAATTCATTAACTGCACACATTATAATTTTAAGAAATACATGATAAAGTTAAGGGTGAAGTTTACTGTATGTAAATTATACCTCACTAAATCTAACCAAAAAAACCCCATAATGGACAATCAGGTAGACGTATACTTTTATATATAAATATATATGGTGCATAGGGACTTCCCTGGTAGCTCAGTGGTAAGGAATCTGCCTGCCAAGGCAGGAGACTTGGGTTTGATCCCTAGATTGGGAAGAGGCCCTGGAGAAGGAAATGGCAACCCACTCCAGTATTCTTGCCTGGGAAATCCCACGGACAGCAGAGCCTGGCAGGCTACAGTCCACAGGGTAGCAAAGAGTCAGACACACTTTTTAGCAACTGATAATCAGGAACAATACATGGTGTATACCTTAAAATAACTGTTTCTCTGGATAATGGGATTATGAATGGTCTTTATCCTCTTCCATATGCTTTTCTGTATGTGCTTATGTATTTCCCCATTTTTCTACTTTTATAAATCAGAAAAGTTTGTATCTGTTTTTGATTAAAAAAAAAATCAGACGTGGATACCAGAACAGCTATCATGAATTGTTCTGGCTAGCAACAAACTTTTTTTTAGGTTCTTACAGGAACCGCTGAGTCCCATCAGCCCTGAGGCAGGACTTTCTGGAGCACCTCTGTTCTAGCCCCTGCGAGGAGCAGGCTCTCAACAGGTGCTCCAAAGGGGTGGTGGGAGGGCTGAGCAGCAACAGGGACCGCCTGGCCCCAAAGCCTCATTCTGCAGCTGGGAAAAGTGAAACCCAGGCAAAGGAAGCTGATTTCTCAGGTTTGGAAGTGGTCAAAATGAGCCTTAAACCCCAGAGGGCAGTGCTATTGCCACTACACTGGAACAGCTGTGCAAATCCTTGAGTGACTCCCCAACCTTCGCAGGAGAGTTCAAGCTCCTGCCAAGCTGGAGAAAGCAACAGACCCTCTAGGCCAACGTTTCCCACACGTCAGCAAACTATCCCGTGTTTCAGATTCACTTGTTTTTTTCCATGTGTAATTACTGACTTTATATTCTCCTTTACATCTGAAAACTCGCTTAAAATTTTTTAAAATTAAATGTTATTTCATTAAAAAATTTTTTTTCCTGAACTCCTTTTTTTAAACCCCTCAAAGTTACCATTCCTGGGTATATGATCCTACTTCCCTGTGAGAGGTGGGAGGTCAGGGTCTCCTGGAGAAGAGCAGGCACCCCACACCTGGACCTGACTGGTCTGGATGCCTTGTCCAGAGGCCTCTGATGTCAGACCAGAGGCTTCAGAGCCACTGGGTGTCTCTTCCAGGTCTCCTGCCCTTGCCCTCTGCTCCAAGAATAGCATGTCTCAGAAGATGGGAGCTGCTCCTTCAGCCCAGGTCCCAGGAAGAGATGACATATGAAGCAGGACCCCCATCGACCTGCACTCCCTGACTTGGAACTTGAGTGGCACACCAAATGGTGGTAATGGGAAGCCACGGCGGTTTGGGGCGTTGTTTGCAGACTGCACCTGCTTTCATCTTATCTCAACAATACTGTCTGCTGATGTGCTATTAGAGTTGAAATAAAAACATCTTACCGGCCATCCACATCTCACACTCCCTCATGGGCACACACCCCACCTTCTGGCAAACACTGCTGCAGCCTGAAAGAGGGAGCGCCTGGGCTCCAGAGGAGACGCAGATAAAGCAGCAGCTCTGAACCGAGGAGACTCTGGGGCCACACAGATAAAATTCAGAGAGCTCTGAATACTCCCCTAAGAACGGTAAGCTGCACCATCAACTTCATAATTCACTACGCTCATGTGTGTGTAAAACTGCTTTAGGAACACGCATCAATTGAAAGAGAAAGCCAATATTCAGAAATGTTCAGATCTATAGGGAAAGAACATCTAAGGTCCAAGGGACATTGGGAAGCATGGGGAAAGCAGAGTCAAGGAGATGACTATGTGGCCAGCTGTTTCCCTAAGCAGTGAAGCCTTGTGTTTAATCTTTCTGGTCCTCATTCTTCTTGAAAGAAAAACCATTCTGACCATCTAAATATAAAAGGTCCTTATCTACTCTATGACAATTGTTTAGATATTCTGCATAATGGATACTATTCAGCTATCTAGAACTTTCACTCAGCTCTATCATGCTTTAATCATTAATGGTCCACTTGTTTGGCTCAGGTAAATTACATTTGCATATGCAAATGATGTCTAAATACTGTCCTATTAATGTTATCACTAATTACATAATAATAGTTACCAATTGCCACACGGATCAAACTTACAGTTTTGTAGCTATTAGGGAAATTGTGCTTTGTAATTAAGATAATCCTCATTTCCAGATGCTAATTAACTATATAATAATTAGTCTCATTCACTAATGCAAATTAAGGATTTTCATCTTTATTGATAAAGGAGTTGCTTCTTATCAGTTAAGGGAAGATAGCCCTGGAAATCTTGCAGAGAAATACTTCCCCCCGCCTCTAAAGGTTAAAAGGTAAATCCATTTTTATCAGTCTCATTTGAGAATGCAAATTAGGTCTGATTAATCAAGCCAAAGATAAATGTGCTAGTCTTATTTCAGGATGGAATGTATAGTTTACTGAGTTCATTTCTTCTCCCCTTATAAAGACCCAGATAAAGAGAGTCACAAGCAGAAGTCCTCCAAACGGGAGTAATTTACCTGTGGTCAGGGAGCACCAGGCCACACGCGCGTGCCTCTACAGCACCACCTTTTGTTCCCCCTTCTAGGGTCACGGCAGCCTCTCGAAGGAGCTGTGTCCTCATGGGTCAGCCCACGGTGGGAACGAGCGAGGAGAGAGTTTTGTGAGTAAATACACAGGAGAGAGGGGAAGCCACATTCGCTTGGATTATTAAGTTTTCTGTGCTCCAAACAGAATACGAACTGGCACCTCCCATCGTGACTAATGAGGGCTGCCTCGGCGAGAACAGAAGGGCTGACAGCCAGCGAGGCCTAGTTGGCAGGCCCCAGCCCAGGCCTCGCCCGCATTCATCATCCGCTAAACCAATCCACCAATTCCGCACCACCATTTGTCATTAATTATGCTAATCAGCACACCATTACTCTCTGATGACACTGTAGCTGTTATTAGCTAGTTATGGCTTTTCAAAAGCACAACTTATTGTGCATGCGCGGGCTGTGCACGCATTAGCCTACAGGGAAGAGATGTCCAATTATGCAAAGAAGAAATTTGCTATTATCTTTTTATAACAAACCAATTTAGTAATTAGAAAAGTCTCTGAATTCATAGGTTCTTTTCTTTTCCCCCTCCCCTAAAATAATTGAAACAAGCAAACAAAAAATGCTTTTCAGTATTTTTCTGAAAGAAAAGGAAACACTAACATGGAGGTTTTTTTTTTTTGCAACATGTGTAAAAGTGGGGCCTGGTGGCAAGGGGTTGGGTTGGGTGGGGTGGGGTGACTATACACAAGAGCGGACACATAGAGACTCCTGGTGGTCTGGGCTTTTCTTTCCAATTCTGAATTTGCAGGACACTTTAATACATGTATTTCAGTCGCTACGAATGTCTGTGATGAACGCACACCCGTGCGACCTTTTACAGTTTGCTTATGGCAGGTCGAAGCTGTTCACATGATGTCGCCAGACTGTGCACATCTTACCAGGCAGATGCTTATGGGAGAAGCACAGCAAAGCCCCTTTAACCCTCCCGTGTCCCAGCAATACCGCCAAGGGCGTCAGCGCCGCTCAGATGACCTTGGAGACGGGCGATTTGGCCAGATTAGCACGTGTCCAGCGCACGGTTTGGGACTGTACTCAGGGCTGGCAGAAGGAAGGAGTCGTCTGGGTCAGCAGCCAGACCAAGGCAAGGGAGACTCTTTTTCTAAAGCTCAAGGCTCCGCAGAGGGGTGGCCCTGACCCTGCCTGTCAGTGGGGCAAACCTGCAGGCTCTTGTGCAAATCCGGCTTTAATCCCAAGTTGTTGTGTTCAGGCTGGAGTCTTTACAACTAGTTTTAGAAGCTTAGTCTGTATTAAGAGCTCATTAATATCATCAGAGTAAATGGGCCTATTAAAACATCTTTAAGCAATATCTGAACATAAATCTCCCTAAACTATATTTAATGACTGTACTTAAGATACATTATATGCAAGTCTTAATGAGACATTAGATAGCATTTTGAAGATTAAAATTAGAGAATCCATATAAAGTCTGTCCACTTAATGTAGCCTTAAGCTATACTGATGAAAGCATTACTACCACATTATTACTGCATTAGAACAAATATTTTTAATCATGTCTGATTTATGCATGCTCTTTTTCGTATAATTTTCATTTTCACAAAAATATATCTTGAGTTTACAAAAGAGGGCAGGTGAAAGGTTTCAGGTTTTTTAAGTACTCTGGAGGTAAAGAGAATACAGAATTCAGTCTGTACAGGTTATTGCAAGTGCTCTGGGCTCTGAATTACATTTCTTTATATTTGGTCTAATTAGTCATTCCAGTACTGCAGGCAGCCAATATATTTACCTTCCTATTTAACTTCTCTCAAGACCAGACTAGATACAAAGTAGAACTTCACTGAAAATATTTTGAAGACTAGAAAACAGTACAATCTACTCAATACTGGCAATGGTAACGTGGGCATCTAACTGCATCTGTTCTCCTGGGCCCTCTGGAGAGCTCACACCCCGAGAGCACCTGCCCTGCATCCCAAGTCCCACCCTCAGCGGACACAGCTGGACAGACGACCTCTGAAGCCTGCAACCTGTTTGTCTGGTCCCCTCGAACCTGCCAGAGAGGCATCAGTGAAGTCCTGCTTCTACTCGAGGATTGGTGGGTAAGTGGGGACGGAGCATTGTGAACAGCTATCAGTGTTGCTAGCAGAAAAATATATTTTTTAAAAAAGAAGTTTGATTCCCCCAGGGCTAAAGGAATTGAACCTTTTAAACAGATCCAAATCCAGTCTGTTCAAACAAGGAAGCATTCTCAAGGCCTGTGGGAAGACGAACTAAACGAACTACCTGGATGGAGCAGCTCTGCACAAGGGACTCTGCACAAGGGACTCACCTCTACCTGAAACAGAAATGTACATCCCAAGTCTATGAAAATCCTGATAAGGTTTCATACACACAGTGGTCTCTTGAAAACAAGTCAAAGTTCAGATTATATACACAGAAACCGGTTACTTCTTTCTGCACTGTATTTAAACTACTACACACCCAAACAGGATTCTTCTCATGCAACAGAAAAACCTGTCCTCCTTCCCTCTGCTTCTGGGAGGAGTTCTCCCAAAGGAAAGAAACTGGATCTCTCCCTGCTTCATGGTAACAGCCCTACACTCCCATTTTGGGGTGCACCTGCTGAGTTGCCTCCCGCTACCAGCTGAACTGTAAGAGAGAATGTTATCCGAGAACCTGGACAAGGATAAGCTTAGATTAATGTCACCTGGTAAAATGCACAGCCTGGACTTGGATCTGACACCAGCACAAGATGCTTTACAAAAACTGACGCGTTGGAAAACGTTAGAGACGAATTATCTTTGAGGCTTTTTAGGCTTTTTTTTTTTGGATACTTTACACCAAAGTATAACCACCTTTTATAAATGCTATTCAATTATGAAAGGCTTCTGGGATTATGCAAATCAAGACAAGTCAACCGGTGACACCTCTCTTAATATCAATAGAATGAGATTATCTAGCCTTTTCTCTCCCCTACTCACAGAAGTAGCAGCACAATTTAAGCTCTCTGGTCATTAAAAGAAGACCCCTCTTCTAGCATGTAAAATCTGTAGCAACAAGCCTATTTCCATTTGCTTTTCTCAGATACTCTCTCCCTACAAGGAACCACTGCATAGTACAATTTCGCATTTTTAACTGTATGAATTAGGCATTCTTCATAAATAACAGCTATGTTCTATACACAGGAGCTCCTTTTTATTAGGGACACAGTAATGAACAATGAGCAATATGTTCTATTATTCTTTGTCAAATCACAAAATGCTACATTAGAATAACTGTGCTGGTCAATGTAATATAGTAGATTAAATTCAACTTCTGTGGAAAAACCACTGTAAAACAGCATGATAAGAAGGCTATAAAAAATTTAATTTTACTCCAAACTCCATCACAAAAAAAATGGTGTGAAAAGTAATTTTGCATAATCAGTACACGCCATCTGGAACAATTAACCGATTTCTATAGAACTATGAGGATCAGTCATATCTGCTTATTAAAGATCAGAAATTATACAAGTAATAAATCCTTGAAAAAACTAAGCGTACTCCCGCCTGTCAACGCTATTTTAACTTCAAATACTGAAGAACGCCTGATAAGGCTGAAAAGAAGAGATTAATATATGCAAATTACATCCAGCATTTAAAATCCCCACAACTGTCTCCGGTTTTCTGTCCCTTATTGCTGCCTTTATGTTTTATTCATACACCAACTCACCTGTCACTTCATAAGCTATAATATTATGGGGGTATTATTAAACAGCATAAAGCCGTGCTTTAATTGGAAAGCTTCATTGCATTTTCCAATTATTTGGAGTAAATTAAAAGCAGATGCACATAGTTTAATAAGGAGTCTAATATCAGTTCCGGGAAATCAAAATTCATTGTCATTACTAGGCCGTGATAGTTTTGCAAACTGTACTCAATTTCAGAGGTTTTCAAAAGAAAATCTGTCTATGCAATCTGTTAATTGTCATTCAGTTAATAACTGTTTAAATATCCAAACTACACAGCAGCTTCCTATTAAAAAAAATTAAACTGTGGGGTTTGTACAAGCAAACAAATCCTGCGAGCCACTCCCGGGCTGGGCTAGGCTTCTCAGACTTGCGGGTTCCCCAGGAAACAATGGAGGCCAGGAGCCACCCACCCGCGAAGGACCGATGTTCTGTGCTCTGAGCGCTGGGGATCGCAGCGCCATCAGACAGCTCTTGGTGGGAAAGGGCGGAAGCCCTGTTATAAATCGTGCTTCCTGAGGTCTGCGAACTGCTCAGCAAAAAATTAGCTTCCAAACTTTTAATTGGTCTGCCTAAAATAAATCCTTTTAATGAGTGAATGAACTGATTCAGGATGCAAACATGGAAAAATCAAGGAGAGCAAACCTTGCAAGCAATTTGTTGTTTTTTAAAAAACTGTCCCCTAAAGGGCCATCTCTTACTGGTTTGTGACCCAGGAGTGGAGTGTCCCCAAGGCCCTAGCTGGGGCTGCCAGGGTGCCTACAAACGGAGTGAACTGCCAGACAAAGGACTAAGTTTCAAACCATTATGGATTTAAAGAATGAAATCTTAAAGGTTACTCTTCCTGAGGAACCCTGTGCTAAGCTGCAATAATATCGGAGCTCTGCACCTACAAGCTGCGTACATACAGATGTGTGTAGCCGAAGCATTTACAAATGAAAAGTCACGGGAATACTCACACTAGTACACGTAACCTTTTCATTTTTGCACCAAGTGACAGACTTTTCCAAATCCTAGGTGTATAAATTAGAATAGGACAAGTAGTAATTGACTTTTAAACTCCACCCCCTGCGAGGGCTACAATTAATCTGTTTTTAGCATAAGAACTGCTGCTCTGCAAAGTTCATAACTTGTAGGCTCTTCTCCCCCAATCCAATTAAAACCTTGGAGACTTTCTGAAAGGTAACAGCACAGGATTTCTTCATCTCCCAGTTCAAAGGGCATAACGGTTCCCCCCCTGCCCCATCATCCCAGGGCAAGCACCCCCCAGACCAGAGAGGACACCGAACGCTTGAAAGTGAGAGAGCCTTCTGGCAACACAACCAGAAACTACGCACAGAGATGAAGATAAAAGCAGTTCTTGTGCAGTGATCCAAAAAACAGCATCTCTCTCTTTTATCCCCCCCCAAATTACCTGTTTTAATAAAGTAGACACACTGTGCCAACTGAACCATTTAATTATCTGCATAAATGATGAATCAAAACAATAGTTTGCAAAAATAAATGACTAACCTCTGATTAAAATGTCTGCCCTCATTAAATCCAAATAAAAGGTACAATATCTTTTTTAAAAAGGTAGTCTGAAGAAAGGAGCAATCCTTCAGCATCGACAGATAGTCTTGGCATCCTTTCTTAAGATGGGAATGTCTCAGAAAGTTGCTTAAACACTCCCCCAAACCCCAGGAAGGATGGTCTTCAGTGCACGTGTGTCCCATGGCTGCCAAGCCGGCCTTTGGCACGGGCCTTGGAGCCCCACTGGCCCGGTGGCTGCTCTGGAGCATGAGGGAGCCTTCAGGATGTGCCCGGTGGGTGGTGGGACTCTTGACATATCCTGAGACCAAGCCTCGGCTCACAGGTCTATAAGGACTCTGGGGCAAGGGTCCTGGGATGGGAGGGGCAGGAAGGAAACAGCCAAAAGACAAAGAAGAAAGGAGTCAAATGTTTCGAGCGCTGAGAACAGGTAATGCTCCTTTCTCAGGCCAGAGCTGATTCGAGGAGAAGGGAAAGGGGAAATAGGAGGCGGATTTAAACACTGAGAAGTTCTCTACAAAACTGTTTCACCCACTAACAGACCTGCATCTCAAGCAATTATAGATTTCTGAACTAGGGTGGAGGGTTGGACCTGGACCTGGGCAGGCTCCTACCTGTGAGTCCAGCTCCAGCCCTGCCTTAGTGGACCTAAGCCCCCCTCCTGACTGCATTTTAGGTGGGGTGGGGCTGGGGGTCCTACTTCAGGGGGAAATAAGACCCATGCTCCCTGGAATGCCAGGGTCTATGACAGTCATTCAAGCTACCATTTCTGGGGGGCCCACTCAGTACAAGGCACTTCACATACATTATCCCTAATCCTCAAGTTTTAGAAGAGGAAATGACTGAAAGGTTACGTAAACTGTCCAAAGTCATGCAGCTGGGGAGGGTGGATACAAAGGGTGGGTCTCAAGAATCAATCCAACAATGAGGATCTCAGAGCACCTCCTGCAGGCTGGGCTGCCTGGGTGTGAGACCTGTGGTCCTAACCTCCTGGGACAGACCGTGGACTCCAGCGGAGAACTAAGCACTGAACGAGATGTTACAACCAAGAATAGGTCACCCTTCTCAGTCAGAACTGGGAAAACCAATCAGACAGCAAAGTTTACAAGCAGCATCAACAGCCAAGAGGCTTCTGGCCAAAGAAGGCACCTACGCTGGGCCTATGAGAGGCCCAACCACCTTTGGCCGGAAGAAGGGTGCGAGGCGGCGGTGTAATTCACAAGCCAAGGGACCCTCTGACAGGAGTGACACTGGCATTCTGTTAGCCCAGGGCATATTTAAGGTAAACACAGAAGGCAATGGAACAGAAAGATGGGTGCGTTTATTGCCTCCAGGTAGCAAGCGATTAAGCACTTCTAAGCGTGTCACCAGGAGCGATGCTTAGGGCCGACGAGGCAAGCTTTGCTCTCTCATTCAAAATTATGGATGTCGCCTCGCCGGTGGATCATCAGATCGTTCACGCTATAAAACAAGCCAGGCGCGAGAAACCACGCGCTAACAAAGGATCTCAACCTTGGCTGAGAGCTCTGCATCACTCATTGTCTCGGAGACAATCGAAAGACAGATCTGAGGACTGAGGGCCCCGCGTTCTCCGGGACATGTGATAAATACACCCCATCCCAACTCTAGGCTGGAGCAATGAAGTCTGTTCTTTAAACATAAACAGGTTAAGACCGTCACTGGCCATTTATAAACAGATGGGGAAAAAAAAGCACTGGGTATTCAGGACACGGACGCCAAATGCACAACAATGGATGGATGCAGGTATTCCGTCCACGGGAAAGGTGGCTTCACTGCTACAGAACAGATCAGAACTCTTTGGTCCTGAGGCCAGCAGTTAAATGCACCCATCCTGACGTCCTGTGTGGGGGATAGAGAAAACTTCCCGTCTCATCATGGGATCCTGTGTAGCCGTCCAGCGGCTCCCCGAGTTCTACCAACTCCCCCATCATTACTCACTAAGTCGTCAGGAGTCTACAGATGCCCACCTGGCAGCTGATTCCAGAGGACTACGGAGGTAGGTCAGCCAGGCTGGAGCCTGGAAGCGGGGACACACGGGCTGCAGCAGAATTTGGGCAGAAGAGCCGGCAGGAGGGGAGCTGGGACCAGGAGCACACGGGGTCGCACAGGGTAACAGCTCGGTCACCTCGGTAGAGGCTGGCACCTTAGGAAGCCCAACCTGGAGGGTGAAGCTTCCAAGCAGGTGGCACTATGGTGACTGTCAGCTCATGTAGGAGCCCTGCTGTGGGCAGGGCTCAGAGAGCTGGAGTGGGGGAAGACGCCTTAGTTCAGTCCCAAGACGTGAGAAGGTGTGTCTGGGCTGGGCACTGTCACCTCTGGGCTGAGGGAAGACCATGGCAAGGGGACATCCAGGTGCCCAGAGCTCCCCCCAACCCCAGACAGAGGTTTCCAACAGCAGGACCAGCGGTAGCCTTGCCTGCTAATGGTGGGGCAGTTCCTTGAAGCATCCAGAGTATTGCCCTTGTTGGTCTGGAAAGGATTTGAGAAGGGCCGGAGGGAGGAGCTGTGGGATAATTGCAATCATAAGGACACCCTCAGAGCACCTCCTATGTGCCAGGCTTGGTTCTAATCCTCACTGCAAACCACTGCTGTTCCCATTTGACAGACAAGGAAACTGAGGCCCAGAAAGGTGAAGGCCCTTGCCTAAGGCCACTCAGCTTTACGAGAGGGGCTGTGTGCTCAGCTCTGCACTGTTCTGCCCAGCAGGACCCACACTTACCCCTGGAGGTGCCCTGAGGATGTGGGGGTGGGGGAGGGCACCTTCAGTCAAGCACGGAAGGCCTCAACTCTGACAAGGTCCCAGAGACGACGGTCCAGGGGCCACCTGAGATTAAACAACACTGAGACCTAATAAACCGATGAGTCCTCGTGTAAGCCACTCTGGGTGTGTGTGTCCCTCCAACTTCGCTTGACACAGGGAGGGACAGGGTCCCCAGCTAGAAGGCGTAGTCCCCAGGGTAGTCGGGGGGAGCTTAGGGGCTGGTTGGGCTTGAATGCCAGCCCTTCCGCTGACTAGCACTGCTAACTATGGGTAAATCACTCTCAAACCTCAGTTTCTCCAGCTGCACAATATTTATTACTATTATTGTCATATTAATGTATAGAATCTGCCTGCAATGCAGGAGACCTGGCTTTGATCCCTGGGTTGGGAAGGTCCCTTGGAGAAGGGAAAGGCCACCCACTCCAGTATTCTGGCCTGGAGAATTCCATGGACTATACTCAGTCAGACACGACTGAGCGGCTTGCACTTTCACTTTTATTATTATTACAGGTATTCATTCTCTAAGGCTTTGGACAAGGCTTGAACATGGGGACTCAGCAACATGGGCAGCTCTATCTGTAAAACAGAGATCACAGCAGTAACAGTACAAACCCTGAGAGGTTTTCTGTAACGTTATTGATAAGGATTTGCTGGGATTAAATAACAAAATGCATGGAAAGGGCTTACTACAGAGTTTTGTACATGGTAAGTCTAGAGGAAGGTTAGATTTATTAAAATAAATTAAAGTGATCCATTTTAATAAAAGCAAAAACAACTTCAGCTCCCGAAATGTGCTTAAAGAAGTTACCTTAATTATATCATTTTTTCCCTCTCAGCTGATAGTCTGTTACTGCAAGACAGAGATAGACAGAGGTATAAAGAGAAACAAAAGGCTAGTTTGATACAAGCTGCTCCTAGGCAGGAGTGTTCGGTAACCCCGATGACTTCACTCACCCCAGAGCCTCGGAAGAAGTGCTAAGAGCAGATGAAGAGCTGAGATTGAGTGTCTTCCATTTGTTTTCAGCATTTCTCTGGCTGCGTGCTAAGTCGCTTCAGTTGTGTCTGACTCTGCGACCCTATGGACCGCAGGCTCCTCTGTCCGTGGGATTCTCCAGGCGAGAATACTGGAGTGGGGTGCTATTTCCTTCTCCAGGGGATCTTCCTGACCCATGGATGGAACCTGGGTCTCTTGCATTTTCCTGCTTGGGTGGGAGGGTTCTTTACCACTAGCGCCATCTGGGTAGGCCTTTCTCTGGCTAGGCCTTCAGAAATGACCACAGTCATGCTCCCTGCCAGGAGGTGAATTATGATGGGGAGATGGAGACATATTTCTGCTTAAAAACTAGACAAAGAAGATACACATGCAGAGAGAAAGGTGTCAGAGAGACGGTTTTTCTCTGTCCATGTGTGGGACCTTTATGGTCAAGACAGTATTTGCATGGCATTTCTCTGAAGTGTGAAGGCAGTAAGTTCGCATTTGCTGGTAATGTCTCGGGTATCCCAATGTGAAAACCACACAAGCTCCTTCCCACACAGCTCCCAGCCCCTGGAGGTGTTATCACCGCTCCCCTAGGTGCCAGACAATGGCCGACACAGAGGACGCTTCCAAAAAACATGAGCTGAACTATTGCTACACTTGAATGATTAACGTTATTATTGCAATTACTGATACCGAGAGACGGGGGCATCAGGTCCAGAAAGGCTTGGTGCTGTGCCTGACGTCACCGGGCAGGTCCGTGGCAGAAACTTCGCTGCACCTACCCTTCTGGCTCCTGCCCGGAATCTCCTCACCACCTCTCAGCTACCTCACTCAAGGATTTAAGAGGGAGGGGGACGTGGCCCATTAAACCAACGCCGCCTACTCTCTGCCACGCTTGAAAGAAAAATATGGAGAATGAAGGCACAGCAGGGGGTGGCCATCTTTTAAGAACACTCAAGTATCTGTCACCTCATTATATTTTTATTTTTCACCATGACGAAACTGGAAAAAGCCTTAACTTTCTCCTGCCGGGGGAGCACAGGAAAAGCAGAAATGAAAACCTGGAGATGAAAGCAGCACTCCCAACCCCCCGCCGCAAGCACTCTTCCTCTGAAAAACCAAAGGCGCGTTGCAAGATTTTATGGAGGTCACCGGCTCACTCTGCCAAGCGCGTCTTCCCTTCCTGCCCCCACACCAGCATCCTGTCACCTTCCCGAGAAAGGGCTTGTGGGCCGCTGGCCACGCAAAACAGCCCACGTCTAAGTGACAATGCGTGACAGGACGTCTCCTTTCTGGGTGCTGCCCAGTGGAGCTGCGCCAGAGCCTTTACTGCAGGTTTCTCTGGCCCCAGGAAGACGTCTTCCCTGAGCACTCAGAGCATGCCGACTGCTGAGATGAAATCTTATGTATAAAATCATACAACGGAGCGCAGGACTGAGAAGATGAGCCGGTGTGCCCTGGGTGATAATTCTCAGCAAACCTCTGGGCTCCGGCAGGGGAGGTGCTTCCCGATTTATGAAACACTCTTACACGCCCTGGACCCTCGTAACAACAACTGGGAAGGCAACAGGCGGTTACTGCATTATCTCGAAAGTGAAAGTGTTAGTCACTCAGTCATGTCCGGCTCTTTGCAACCCCATGGACTGCAACTGTCAGACTTCTCTGTCCATGGGGATTCTCCAGGCAAGAATACTGCAGTGGGCTGCCATTCGCTTCTCCAGGGGAGCTTCCTGACCCAGAGATCGAACCCAGGTCTCCCGCGTTGTGGGCAGATTCTTTACCATCTGAGCCACCAGAGAGGGGTGAATAACTAGCTTCGAGTGACTTGCCCAGGGTCACACAACACAGGGCCCTTGCACAGCTCTACCTGGGAACCATTTGTGTGGGTTGTTCAGTGCACAACCTGTGCAGCCATTCCCGGCGGCTCTGTGCGATGGCCGCATGCGCTTCTGACCCCAAATGCCCCGTCAGTCACATGCTGAACCTTCCCGCTGCCCTGGAAGAGGGAACACGGGCCCTGGCACACGGCAGCGCTGTCTGCTGAATGGAGAGAGAAGTGAACAGTCGTTCTTCTCTCTCTGCCTTTAATAACATCCTCAACGACTCAAAAAGGAGTGAAGGCAGCCTCCATCCTCTCTTCTAAACACAGCCTCTGCTGGCTGAGCGTGCTCACAGGTGAAATGGCTCCAACACAAAAACGAGGAGGAGGAAACCAGCATCCCAAGTGGGAGGGAATGAGACAAGCCTCATGGCAGAGGCAGTGTGGAAGCAGGCCTTCAAGGATGGGTCAGCAGAAGAGATGCTGGGGCCATTAGGCCACAGGACCAGCAGGGACAGGTGCACAGAAAGACACAATGGAGAGGACACCGGGAGCTACCTGGGCTGGGGGGCCTGGAGGAAGAGACACTGCACAGGTAGAGACTGGCCATCGACAGCCCCCACTCTGGGCAGGTGAGGTTCGCGTGAACACAGTCGGCAGTGGGCTGGCTGGGGCTGGCGTGAACGTGATCTGACGAGGTGTGCTTTGGGGACGTCAGTCTGCCACCTGGGCAACTGGACTGGGGACTGATAAGCCAGGTCAAGGAAGTGTGAGTACCAACAAGATACCTGCCAGGCCCGAGCCCAGCCGGCCCTGGAGGTGGGGACACAGAGCAGAGAGGACCACGCCTGACGCTCGGGTCCAGAAGATGGGCTGGGGGAATTGGACAAGGCTCTGGCCCTCATCTGTCAGAAGGGTGACCCAGAGCCCAGCCCAGGGGTTTCGGGGCCTCTCTCCGCAAAATCCTAGCAGGGGCGCCTGCAGAGTGGAGCCCCTCCAGGAGGCGAGAGCTCCCCAAGCGCCCTGCGTGTCTGCTCACACACGCTGTTCATTAACTCGGGTGACACGGCAACCACGGCTGGGTGTATGAAAGCACGTCCAATTAGCCGGGCCTACATGAATATTTGCACTCTTAAATCTTTTGCATTTCGAAAGGGTTAAAGCTTATTATTAGCATATAATTTACAGTCCTTTCTCCCAGGAAAGGAATAATGCACAGTAAATGCCACATTCATTTTAATAATACATGTTACAGTCTGTGCCCAACATCTGCACAAAGGTAAAGGAGACAGATTTTTTTGACGTGTCCCACTCTGCCATCTAAACACAGGCTTTTTGTTTCTTAAGTGACGGAAGGTTTAATCAAGAAAGCAGGCAATTCATCAATCGCAACAAGGCAGCGTGTGAGCGCCTGACAGCACACACATGGTTGTGTGCAGAGCAAACCTGGCCACCTGTCACCCCACCTTCACATCAGGATGTACAGATCTTCTGCGCGAGCAAGTCCCCACCCGCGCCCGCCCGGTTCTGCCTGCTCTTCTCCTGGTTTCCTTTGTGCTCGGTTTTGTTGTCAGGGCAGGAAGAGATGGATAGACAAGGGACGCTATGGCTGTTAGAGGGGATGATAAAAATTTATATGCCTTTAAAATGACTTATTTCCTTCTTGATTCGAGCACCATTATTATAAATATATATATTTTTTCACTCCACTGAGGAATCTGTTATCTGGGGCCCCCCATATGCTATTATCTGGGGCCCCCCATATGCTATTATCTGGGGCCCGTCAAACCCACATTCCTCCCTTGGTTCCCTGCCTCCCCTTCCCTCCAGCTCACCCCCCACCGCTCCGAGCAGTCCTAGGTGAGTCTGAAATCCTCAGTGGAGGATACAGGAAAAGAGGTGGGTGAGGGGAGGTCTGAAGTTCAAGGCCACAGAAGCCGCAAGAACATGTCCATTAATTCACAGGCCGCAGAGGTACCTGTGAATGCAGAGGGCGACTAACGTTTACTCTGGGGCTCCCGCTGGAAGCTGGCGGCCCTTCCCCAGCTTTGAGGTTGTGAACCCACCTGCAGGCTGGCACTCACCCACACACGTGGGGAAAGCGGAACCACACACACAACACACACGCAGACTCTGCGGCATAAACGTGGCGCGTGCACGGCTGTTGGTCAGGACACCTCACATGGAAAAGAAGGGCGTTCTCATTTCTCACACGCCCGACTGTTTCAGTCTTTTGGTCGTTTTCCCACCTGGCATTGCTTTATGGTCATTAAAGTATCAAGTTTATTTCTGACTTTCCTGGAGAGATTTGCTTTTCCTAATTAAAAGACAGAAATAATGCAATCACTAAAAATGAAAGGAAAATACATTCGTAATTGTTTGGTATGCTATAGATGAGTTTTTAAAGGATCACATTGTAAAACACACAGATTCTTTTTCTTTTCATAATAAGATGAAGAGCCAGTGGCAGAAATTTTATCCAGTTGGATGAAATATATAAATCATGAATTTCATAATACTGATAATTAAATGTCCATCTTCCAATTTAAATGAGGACTAGATTAAAACTGCATGGAGAAGGCTGATATTCAGAAATCATTAATTATTTTTAATTGCTTTGCGCTTTCCTGGTCTGATGTCAGAGTCACACAGCTGGTACGGGGTTCTGTGTTTCAGATAAAATCCCCCTTCTCTCTGAATGAGGGTCATGGCTACACCGCCTGCTGATGGACTCGGGCTTGTCCATGCTCACATGCTTCCTGATGTCAAACATCTTGAAAACGGACTGGTTTTTAAGAGGGAACAGCTGTGGAGGGCAATAAGCTGGCTTTTCCAGCAATCAAAAAGAAAGCCAAAAAGGGGGAAAAAACCACCCCAAACCTGAAATACCCAGAAGAGCTTGAGACAGGGTGACCGCACTCCCAGTTGACCAGGTCGGCTCCGGGTTCTCTGGCTCTGTCTGGGGCAGCCCCATACCCCTTGCACTCTCAAAAGTGACGACGTGGAAAATACATTACACGGTCAGCCTGGTACTGATGGACAGATGAAGACGTCAGGCACTAAAAGGTGCTTCCCCGCACCGTGTGGCCTCCATGCATTTCTGCGTGTGGCTTACCCTGAAACTGTGGGCTGTCTGAGTTTGAGAGTTTTGGCTTTATTACGTGCTGGTTTTAATATGCACCTGCTTTATTTTACTATTTTATACAACTATGTTGATTTTTTCAAAAGCAAGAAAAATAAGTTCTTTGGGAAAACATTCTTCACGTGGAGCTAGGAATCAGTTTATAACCACCACAAAAACAAAAGAACGTTACAGTGTCGTTTCCCTGTTCATGAAGTAAAACCTGCCATGAGGCTGATGGGATGTTCCTAGGTCAGAAAAAACAGTCCTGGGGCCTCTGAACTGAGCTACTCATTACAGGGACCCTCAGCACAGGAAGCCCTCAAGGTGGACAGGATGTCAGGGAGCTCCTCTTGCCTGACGTCCCCCAGGTCTCCAGCCCCTGGTCTGACGCCCAGCACAAGGACATTTCTTAAGAAACATCTCACTTGGGCTTCCCTGGTGGTCCAGTGGTTAAGAACTCACCTGCCAACGCAGGGGACACTGGTTTGATCCCTGGTTGGGGACCATCCCACATGCCTCGGAGCCCCTGGCACTTGCGCCACAATGACTGAAGCCTGTGTGCCCTAGAGTCCCTCCTCCGCAACGAGAAGCCACTGCAATGAGAAGCCTGTGCACGGCAACTAGAGTAGCCCCCACTCAGCTAGGGAAAGCCTGCGTGCGGCAACGACGACTCAGCTAGAGAAAGCCCGCGTGCGGCAACGACGACTCAGCTGGAGAAAGCCCGCGTGCGGCAACGACCACTCAGCTGGAGAAAGCCCGCGTGTGGCAACGACCACTCAGCTGGAGAAAGCCCGCGTGCGGCAACGACCTCTCAGCTAGAGAAAGCCCGTGTGCAGCAACGACCACTCAGCGCAGTTAAAAAAAAAATCATTGCATTCAACTTCCAAACATTTAGGGTTTCAAACATGAGTAGGTCATAGTCTATCCTTATTAAGCTCACTGAAAAGTGGCTCTTCTGTTGTTTCCAGCACCTTGCAGGGCCCTCTCTCTGAGGAAGAATTCATAAAAGGAATAGTTACATTCTTCCCGAACAACTGGCTTGTTTCTATGTCGTCTATAGAAAGACTCGACTCTGGACCAAACCTGGAATCTCCCCTTCAGGCAAAACCTCACCCAAGGCTGCACCCCCCTCTGCTCTCCTGTATTTTCATTCACTCCTGCTCTGCCCCTTCCATTTTCACTTCACTACATGTGTTTTCAGAGCTACCTTAAATCTTTCTGGAATAAGTGGAAGAGAAATGAATAAGTGCTCAGATATCTAAACATCTGAAAAAAAAATGGTAAGAAAAAAAAGGGAGGACACCACCACCTGGGACCAAAATAGAAGACTTTCAGGAGCAAGAAGACATTCTTTAAAAGAAAACTAACAGTCACTAGAAGTTCTGACACGGAAACGTAGGAGTTGGGGCTCTGGGACAGAATCTAGAGAAATCAACACGGCCTTGAAGAGAGTCCTCCCGGGGGACAAGACCTTAAGGGCATCTAGCCGAGGGAGACACAGCAGTGAGAACACCACCAGGAAAGCATGCGCCTGCCAGCTGCCACTGATCACAAGTGAGACCAGCTTAAAAAGTGGTTTGCCGACCCGAATATACGTGGGCTGCAGAGTGGGCCACACCAGGCACCCACCGTTTTACTTCATCTACTCTTTCAAGGAAAACCACCCTCAAACCCTAGAGGGTGAATAACATGGTGATGGGGGATTTGAGGGGCAAGAAAGGCGAGGTGGCAGCAGGTGCGTCCAGGTGCTTTCGGGCTCAGCTGGGGACTGGAGGGCCAGCAGACGCAGAAGATGGTCAGTGACCTCTGAGGAACATCAGTGGACAGGAGGGTCCAGGGGATGGGACAGCAGAAAACAATCGTGTCCACAAAAAGGGACAAGAAGAAGCTATTGATCTGTGGCCTGGAAGTGATTTCCATCAGAATTCGAAAGCACGGTATGAGTCTGTGAGAGTGTTAGCTGCTCAGCCGTGTCCGACTCTGCCATCCCATGGACTGTAGCCCACCAGGCTCCTCTGTGCATAGGATTCTCCAGGCAAGAAAACTGGAGTGCATCGCCATTCTCTTCTCCACGGGATCTTCCCGACCCAAGAATCAAACCCAGGTTCTCCTAAATTGCAGGCAGATTGTTTACCATCTGAGCCACAGGGAAGTCCTTGTGAAGCACTCAGAGGAAGGCTTGTGAGCCCTCAGAAAAGATGGTGGCCACTTGGGAAGCTTCCCAAGAGTGTGCTGAATTAACCCCAAGCCTGTATTTTTTTTATTACGGGAGTAACATGTGCTATCGTAGAAAAGTGAGACACAGCAAAGAAACAAAAAGAAGACCTGGAAAACCCAGTGAAAACCACTGTGAATGTCTTGGTGTGTACGTTTCCAGGTCTGTGGATATATGCTTTAAAATGAGTTCACACTGCACACTCCAGTTGTCACTTAGCAGTATTCATGCACGCCTTTTTATCTAAATAAAAAATTTGATGCTTGAGAAGTTAAGGCCACTGTATGGACGTTTCATAATTTAACCGACTTGCCTTTGTTTTAGACATTTAGGATATCCACCACCCCCACCTCTTTTTTTGAGTTATTACATTTAAAAAGCAGCAGTGCTCGCCCTTGCGGATAAATCTTTTTTTTTTTTGCACATCTGTAAGCATTTTCCAGAGGAAATTCCTGGGAGAGGAAGTGTGAGGATCAAAGTTGTGCTTCGTGGCCATTCTGATGAGGGTAATAGCTGGCAGAGGAGGGAGTAAGCATCTCAGGATTTTGGCAAAGAGGCTTAGAAGTTCCTTACCCCAATTCTGTGGGCAGGAGAGAGCTACCCCCGGGCTGGACGGTGGAGAATAGTCGGCACGCATCGCTGATGGGATGCGTGGAACCCCAAGTGGCTGGGCGGATATGAATGTACAGCGAGACAGCACAGCTGAACGACACAGGAGGACCTTGCGGAGATGGGCTGGGCTGCGCGGAGGTGGTGGCCCCAGCTGCTGGAGGGCTCAAGTAGCATTTAGAATGATCGCCTCCCTGAGATGCCATAAAGGGTATTCCTGGGCAGGGTAGACACGGGCTAAAAGCTTTTCTTCCTCCCTCCCTTCCTCCCACAACTGTTTCAGGAGCACCTCTGTGTGCTGGGGACAGAGCTACACATGGCCCGCACCAGGTTCCCCAGCAGTGTCACTCCCTTTGCAGGTAGGACACAGATGAACTGTCTCAGTGAAAGTACAGAGCGCAGATCGTAACAGGTACGCCCTTGGGAAAATATGCAAAAGTAAATATCACTTTAATAACCATATGTACAAATGAAATGTGGGCTGCTTTTCAAATTTCTAATTACCTTGTTTGGAAATCTACTTAGGAAGGGACTGCAAATGAAGGGAGCGGTAATCAAGTGTTTTCAGGAATGAACCAGAGCAGACCAGGAGTTTGTACCAAAGGCTCAGGGCCTGAGGTCTGCAGCGAACGTGTGCAGGGCTGGTTTGGAAGAACAGTGTGGTGGCTCAATCCATTACCAGCAGAGCACCAGCCATTATGGCAGCAGGCCCTGGGCCCGGGCTGGGCCTGGGGCACCCGCTGCCTTGACTGTTTCTGGAATAAACCTTTGAAACCTTAACTTTGCAACACCAAACTGAGACGTGCCATTCGGTGCCAAGCACTGTTGGAACAGGGGGGACGGCGGGGAGGGTGTCTCTGCTTCCCTCTAGCCAGATCGGCTTGCAGGCAGGCTGCTGGTGGGCGGGCAGGCGGGCAGACTTCCCAGCTGCACCATGGTTGCCCAGTGCTGAGCTTGCAGGCCTTACGGAGCCAGCGGGCCCTGCAGGGCACGCCTGGCAGCCTCACAATGAAGCAGTCCCGGGCCCTGGCAGAGCAATTTGGGGCCTGCAGCCACCGAGGAGGCCTGAGCTGCCTGCTGTCATGGGCTGTGGCCTCAACTACCTCTGTTTGGAAGATAAAATCCAATTGACTGCCACTTACATAAATGTAACAGGAAGTTCCTGAATGGCTTCCCCTGTGTCTTGAGGCTGTTACCTCGGTACTGCTAAACTAACAGCTGAAATGAACCCAGACAACACCTCATCAAAGCAGCGGGGCAAGGAAGCAGTGGTCCAGAGGCAGACAGGAACATTCCTGCCAAACCAGAGGAGATTTCACTCTGTGCGCCCTTCTCTGCAGAAATGTCAACAGCTGGGAAAGTCATCAGAGAACCCCGGTGAGGTGGGGGCAGCTGGACCCTGCGGCTGGAAAAAGATTTGCAAGCTGGAGGGGGGAAAACAGCTTCTGCTTTAGTTGAGCCGCCTGTATGTGCATTCGGAGCGGGATTTCATCCCGCTGGATTTCACAGGCCTGTTTTGCACCACTCTGCCACTAAGCATCTAGGGAAATATTCAGCTTTTCTACAAAATAGGTCATCTTTCCACACTTGTTATGCTCCTTGTCGACTCTGCTGAAATAGCCAGAGCACAGAGGAAATTCTCCCTGGAGACGCTGCTCTCAGACAGCATGCGCCCGCTCCCCTTGGGGACTTGGCTCCTGGCGTGGGGCTAGGACGAGGGCTGTGGGGACCTCCCTGTCGCTCCTCTTTCCCGGCAGGAGTGCCACCCAGAAATGGAACAACTGGCCTTTGCTTATCCTTCCAAACCTATTAGGGAGTGATCATAACAAAGAAAAACGAATACTGACACGAATTATACCATTGTTCTATTTCATCTATTTAGTACCCTGAAGTTGCAATTTTTAGAAAAAAAGATTACCTTTCAAATAACCGGTTCATTATGGTACATGAATGAATGCCATGTTCCCGTGTTCAAAACGTCACTCACCATTAGGGGTGTGCGCTGGTAAGTGGCACCAATGTGCCATTTCCCCCCGATACACCAAGGCCTCCGACTGGAGGCCCCTGTATAATCAGAGTCAAGTTCGTGGGTCTCCTCAACTCTTAGCAACTCCCCTGCACTGCCCGCCACCTAATGAATCTCAATTCCGTAATAAGGCTTTGTAAGTTTTTCCCTCTCTGGGTGAAGGTGAAAAAGAAAACTGGGACTGCTGAAATTCCTGCCAAGGTAACACTATCCATTTCAAGGCCGAGTTCAGAAATCACAGACTCAGATGACAGGGTTGGGGGTGCGGGAGGGAGGCCCCCCGTGTACCCTCTGGTCACAAACCCGGTCTTGAGAACGAGAGGTGAGGACAGATGTGGACAGGAGGGCAGGCGGCACCGGGCCTCGGGTCTGCATGGTCCCCGGTCCCTGTGGGGAACTTGGCTTGGACCTGGCAGGTGAACAATGTGCTCACTATTCTCCGGAAACCTCCCTTCAAGCTTGCGAAATCCACACACTGTTTTTCATCATTAGTTTCAAAACATGCTGAGGATCTGGCCCTTCACTAAGTGCTGCGGTGACACGGAGGAAAGGGGAGGCCTGGACCCTGCGGGGAACAGGCCCCTTGCAGGGGAAGAAAGAGCAACGGGATGCACGGGTGCCATTAGAAGCAAGGAGACGCACGGAGGGAGGTGGTGCCCGGGACACTGGCATGCTCGCTGGCCCCTGGTGGTGGCCCACCTACCTGAGATGGCATAGAGATTGGAGTGCTGGTATTCATAGTCAGCCCGAGTGCTGTTCCTGCCTCGGAAGGTAGCGGGGAGCGTGAGAGAGATGTGCCTGAGGAAGACAGAGGAGAAAAAAGGAGGTTACAGGGAGCATGGAGCAGTCCCCGAGGCTCAGAAAGCACAGGCGCCACCATTAGCCAGCAGCGCAGCAGGCCTCCATCCACCCAAGCAGCTCGAGTTCCCCAAGAAACTGAGAAGTTTCTGGACATCACTGGCTAACTTTTCCATACAGGGAAGGACATCCAAGAGGAAGAAAGGGTTTCCCAAGCCTTACGTGATGTCCCAGGTGCCTGGAGGAGGTGGGTGACTTAACTCTGACCTCTGCTCACTGGGCAAAGTGCACCAAGGGGACCAGGATGTTGAACTCCAAACACAAGCCTCGGTTTGTCTGGACGTCTTGGTCCCATTACCCACCCAGGGGCTTCCACGCCTGTCCCAGACAGCACTCAGTGAAGGAAGATGTTAGGGGCTATTACCAGGTGAGCCCAGGAAACGAGGCCCACTGAGAATCAGAATGGCATGTTCCTCTGAAATGCTGTGAGCAGCGCACTTCGGGTGGCAGCCCACAGCAGATGCTCAGAAAGCACCTTCGATTGACCCAGTGTGTCTTTTATGGTGCAGGTGTTGGCCATTAAGGCTCAAAACGCCCAGAGCGCAAGTGCATCCTCGTTCAAAGCACATAATCCATTTGGTGTGGTTATCAGCTGCCTTTTAGTGAATGCTGAGAAGAAAAGACGATGGTAATAGGAAAGACATTTAAAACCCAACAGGTCTGGGGGGGCACAGTCACCCCTTTGTGGTACGACTGGGGCTGGTTTGAAGTCGCCCAGCGGCCTGAGCTCCAGTTACAGTCATTCCCAAAATGGGCGAGGCTGGGATGGAGGGTACCGATCACGTAAGGGAAGCTGACGTTCCGCACGCTGCCCTTTTCATACAACAAACGCGTAGTCTTCTAGAACGGCTCTGGGATGGAGGCAGGGCCTGTTCCCGTGGGGCCAGGAGGAGCAGAGGCCCTCCCAGGGCCAAGACGAGAGCTGAGGGCTGTAAGTGAGGTGGCTGAGCTGTGGGGTGAGCCCTGAAGGTGAACAAGGGTGCCGTCGGGCCAGCTGCTCGAGCAGGCGGAGGGCCTTGCGAGGGGGGACCACATCACGTGAGGGGAGTATCCACAGGGCGGTGGGATGCATGTGCTGTGAACCTGCACCTCTGCATCCTTCCTGATGATAGGGGGACGCCGAGGCGAGCTCTTTCCACAAGGAGCTCCAGGCTACAGGGGACAGAGGGGCTGGAACAAACTGGGGTGCACCAGGAGATGTGCTCCAAGGAGGATAAAATCCACGCACTCAGCATGAAAGCGGGGATGCAGGGCTTCCGGTGACAGCCCCTCCGAGTTGGATGTGGGTTACAGGAGGGGACAGGACCAACCTACGGGCAGTCCGCGAGCCACTCTGCTACAGGGCTGGAGTGGGAAACAAAGCCACAGCCAGACCGGAAAGGACGCCAGAAGCCACACTATGGGCTTTGGGATCTATCCACTTGGATGAAGGTTCTCGAACTCTGTTCTGCTCGTCAGAGCACAGAGGCAGTGCTCGAGGCACCGGGGAGCTCGCTAACAACACAGACTCAGCTCCCCGACCTGGGGAGTCTGTTCAGAGGCCTGGGGGGGTGCACTCCAGAAATCCCTGGAACCAGGCCAGCAGTGACTCTGAGGATGGGCTGGTTTGGGAACCCTGGGAGGGGGAGGAGAGCTGCAGAGGGGGGAAGCAGGTGATCGATGCCTCCGACCGCAGCACTCAGTCAGCGGAGCTGAGCAAACAGAATAAATTACTGACTGTGGTTGTGGTTGAGCAGAGCTAAAACGAGGACAGGCGGCCCTGCGGAGAGGGTCGGCCAGCCCTGAGCAGGGGCCCCGGGGTCAGCAGATCCCCAGGTTCTCTCCTGGCTCTGCATACCGGCCTGCAAGGCAGGAACTCGGCCTGGTGTAGAGTGAAAACGTGGGGACCTGGATCGAATATCTTTAAGCATTTTAAGATGGTGACAGCAGAGCCTTGAACCCAGCATGGGGCCCTCCAGAATGGGGGCCTGTGCGATGCGCTGGCTGCACACTCATGCAGCTGGTGTGCCCCACGTGCCGGCGCTGCACCCACTGTTTCCCGAGGGCTTTTTCAGGAGCCGGGGAAGAACTGAGCTTCAGCACTGCCATGCCCTGAGACCGCTGAGCCCTGAAAGCCCTAAGAAGGTATGCCGCCCCTAACTAAGGACACACCACGCCGCTGGCACAGTGTGGCGGCACTCCAGGGGCCTCACAGAGGAGGCAGGGTGTTGGTGGAACCTCAGACAACAAGCCAAGCTGGGTGACAGCACGGGGGGGCTTCCTCCTTGCCTGAGAAGACAGAGCCAGACCAGCTAGATGGCCATCAGAGATAGCCAAGGGAGCCTGGGTCCAGTCAACCCAGACCTGGAGAGCGGGGACTCAGGGTGGCAGGATGGGCAGGGTCCTGCTTTTGCAGAGCTCCCCCACTGCAGATGGTGACTGCAGCCATGAAATTAAAAGACGCTTACTCCTTGGAAGGAAAGTTATGACCAACCTAGACAGCATATTAAAAAGCAGAGACATTACTTTGCCAACAAAGGTCTGTCTAGTCAAGGCTATGGTTTTTCCAGTAGTCAGGTATGGATGTGAAAGTTGGACTGTGAAGAAAGCTGAGTGCCGAAGAATTGATGGTTTTGAACAGTGGTGTTGGAGAAGACTCTTGAGAGCCCCTTAGACTGCAAGGAGATCCAACCAGTTCATCCTAAAGGAAATCAGTCCTGAATATTCATTGGAAGGAGTGATGTTGAAGCTGAAACTCCAATGCTTCAGCCACCTGATGTGAAGAGCTGACTCATTTGAAAAGACCCTGATGCTGGGAAAGATTGAAGGCGGGAGGAGAAGGGGACGACAGAGGATGAGATGGTTGGATGGCATCACCGACTCAATGGACATGAGTTTGGGTAAACTCTGGGAGTTGGTGATGGACAGGGAGGCCTGGTGTGCTGCAGTCCATGGGGTCGCAAAGAGTCGGCCATGACTGAGTGACTGAACTGAACTGAACCCTGTAGCAGGGGTCAGGGACACGCCACCAGGTTACAGGAGCCATGGCTGACGCGGGGCGAGTGGGAAGACTCTCCGTGCTCCCCCAGGAAGTGTTGTTCCCCCTGGGAGCTGGGGATGGGGGGCAAGGAGGGACTCTGGGATAACTCCTAAGCAGCAGGAGGTCTGGCGGAGGCGGGGGGCTTGGAAGGAGGTGGGGGTGACTAGGGCCTGAAGGCCTGGGGGAGGTTGGGGGGCCCGGCTGAAGAGAGCACTTTGGGGTCACCGCACGCAGGGCCCTGCCCAAGTTCTGACTTTACCCTGAAGAGTTTTTTAAGCTGAGAAGGGATAAGCTCCAATTAACAACTCATGCAAAGAGTTGACTCATTGGAAAAGACTCTGATGCTGGGAAGGATTGGGGGCAGGAGGAGAAGGGGACAACAGAGGATGAGATAGCTGGACGGCATCACCGACTCAATGGACGTGAGTTTGAGTGAACTCCGGGAGATGGTGATGGACAGGGAGGCCTGGCGTGCTGCGATTCATGGGGTTGCAAAGAGTTGGACACGACTGAGCGATTGAACTGAACAACTTTAAAAGATTACCTCCCTGTGGGAAAGTGAGGGGGAATAATTTGAGATGTACTGTGGACGGGAAGAGAGCAGCCAATCTTTATAAGGGCTATCATGTAACTGCAAGCAGGTATGTAGCACCTACTGTGTGCAGACTCAATGCTTCCCACCCAAATCTGCTGTGATCCTCTAAATGGACAGTTCCAGGGGGCTTCTATGGCCCACAGAACTTGAGAAGTGTAGATCAGAGAATCAAGCTGCCTGGCTCCACAGCTGCCCCATCCACAAGGACTTCTCTGTCCAAGCTTGCCTGCCTTACGAGGGCATCAGATTTTGCCTGGCTGACCCCATCCTGTAGACCGCGACCCCCTCCCCTCCGCCCCCACCCTGGGACCTGCTTCTCTTTCCCCCTCCTGGCTCCTCTTCCACTTTGTGGGGCCTGCTGTTGGCAAGGGTTCTGGTTTAGCTCTCTTCTCACTCCATGCACTTTCCCTGGGCAGCCTAACTGGCACCTGTGCCCTGGTTTAAGCCATCCTCACACACCAGCCACCTCTCCAGACACTGCTGTCACTCCTGCCTCCACCAGGAAGCGTGAAAGTCTTGTGATTCTCTGGGTCTGCCTCGGCCTGATCCTTCGTCCACCCTGCTCCCTCCTCCTGCGGTCTCCACTTCCGCCTTATCTCCTCTCCAAACTCCTGTTGGTCCTTTGAGACTGAGCATCCTCATTTGGTAAAAACCCTTCCTGGGCTTGTCCCGGGGGGGACTGGGTGCCTGTATGTCCTCTCTCACTCCAGTTGTCCCAAGGCACCTCAAGGAAAGGGCCAACTCTCGTCAAGTTGGTACCCCATTTTCTAGGACAGTTTCTTCCCCAGGGCAGACGATCACTGAACAGTTAAGAGCGCTGAACCGACTCCACTAAATCCCCTGGGGCTTTTTGGACAGGAACTGCTGTTGTCTCTACTATTGCATTTCTGCCTGCGGGCTTGCTCAGTTAGACTCAGGGGTCTCTAGGAGACCCACACCACACACCCAACTCCCCGACACTACAGAGGAAAACAGGTCAGATGTAAGAAGTCAGTGGTGGCAGTGACCAGGAATTCACAAGGGAAAAAAAGAAAGAAAAAGGTTCTGATCACTATACAACAGGCAGACAATGTGGGGCTGATGCAGTTAAGTGGGAAATTCCAAGAGAATTCAAGTCACAGGCCTGATTCTTTTAGAGGCTAATTGCTCAACAGGAATCCATCCAACTGAAGTCAAGTCACCAAAAGCTTCAGCTGGTGGCTGATAGCCACCAGGTAGGGAGTGGGGTTTAGGGCAGCAATCTGAGCAGCAGGAAGACCTCTGGCCAGAGGGGGCTGAGGGGAGGAGATCCCACACAACAAACAGCTGCTTTGGCATCGTCACTTCTCTGGTTACTGGACACGGGGAGGAAGGGGCACGGGGACAGGAGGCCACAAAGGCGCACCAGGGCCTGTTAATGAGAGTGGACAGTTCGGGCGGAGGGGACAGGGCACCCATGGTTTAAATCCAGTGAAGGAGGAGTGACCCAGGGGCTCGGTGTCAGATCAGCCTGGAAGTGAGGATGGGCAGAACTGGCCCAGTGGTCAGCTGAACCTCAGAGCGCAAGGAGAGTCTTAATTCCTCGGTGTCTGGTGGGAGCCCACCTGCCAGGCACTGGGCTGGGTTCCTTCATGGACACCACCTGCCTGATCCTCTCAGCAAGCTTTTTAGGTAGGAACAATCACTTATAGGTCCTCCAAGGCAAAGCTGACAGAGAGTGAGCTAGAATTCATGAAAAGGTGGGTCCACGAGTCCCCTGAGGGTCACCATCAGCATCTCAGAGTCACCCTGATGGACCACCTTCACCGTCCATACACAGGCTGAGATCACTCAACCAGGAAACTGGGGTCCACCTGGGAAAGCGATGGTGCCGGGGACCCAACCTCTCTGCCACTTGCTAGCTCAGTGACCCTGACAACTGGTCACAGTCAGTCTAACATGGTAACATGGGAAGAGCTATATACAGACATGGACAACCAACGGCCCAACCATCTACCTGGGAAGGCAGAGCAGGTGCGGTGGTGAAGACTACCGACCCCAATGTCTAGCCGACACAGGTTCAAATCCCAGCGCCAGCAGCAGGAGCTGGGTGCCCTTCAGCATGGGCGGGCTGCCTCCTAGTGCACAGACGCAGGCAGAGCCGACAGCATAGAACCAGGGTGCGCTGAGCGCATGGGAGCACGACTCCCATCTCAATTCTTCCCCTTCCTGCTTCCCTGGCATTACGTCCCACTCAAGAGGGCTTTGGGTCTCCCCTGGTGGCTCAGAGGGTAAAGAATCCGCCTGCAATATGGGAGACCTGGGTTCGATCCCTGGATGGGAAGATCCCCTGGAGAAGGGCATGGCTACCCACTCCAGTATTCTTGCCTGGAGTATCCCATGGATAGAGGAGCCTGAGGGGCTACAGTCCATGGGGTTGCAAAGAGTCAGACATGACTCAGCGACTAACAGTTTCATGAGGGCCTCAGTACAGGACTATGACAGCGTATCTGTGCCTTCCCTCTGCACTAGAAGGAAGTCTGAGCCCCGCTCCGCCCAGGGTGGCCAGGCCCTGCCAGTTCTCTGGTTCTGGCCCATCCCTCCTCTCTGCCCTGGTCTTGGTGGTGGTCCCAGCACTCACATCCTGCAGCCTCACCCCCTGCCTTTGGTCCTCCCCTCCCCACTCTCATTCCTGCTTTGGGGCTTTGCACTTGCTGTTTCCTCCTATATGAGGCACTGGTGGGGAAGCCCCCCACCCCCGCCTCCCCTTGTGGCTCTCCTCTCGTCACCTCCCCGTTTCTGCACAGCCCTTCCAGCTCTGTAGGACTGTGTCGATTTGTTCACACACCACCAGAATATGATCTCAGTGGCGCTTTCTACCACATCCACAGTGTCTACAACAGTGGCCGGCACACGTTAGGCATTTAAAAAAACATTAGGGAGAACCCTACAAGATCACCCAATGCTGCTGAAAAAATGAATGAATCTGACTCTGACCTGCAATTAGAGATCACTGGGGAGGGCTTCCCACTGTCTTTTCATCCCTGGGGCTGGGCTGGGTAACAGTTTGGAAAATGTGACTATTTCTGATTCATGAATATTTTTATGCAAACAAGAATTACATTCATCATGGCACTGCTTACAAAGCCAAAAGCTTGAGTCAAATTAGAGATCAAATAGTGGACTACTTAAAAAATTATTGTACAGCCGTCTGACAAAATGTTTTAGTCACTTGAAATATTTTAGAAGACTAATAGCCTGGGCCCATGCCCATTACCATAGCCGTCTACTGAGAAAAAAAATAATAAAATCCTTATTTTTACACTTGGAATTGTAATCAGTTAACCCAACACTCTTTGGCTTATTTCCCATAACCTGATTGTCTAATGAGATTGAAGGAATGCCTGACTCATGACACTGGGGGTTACTGGAGGAGGAAAGAAAGAGGCAGGCACTTCAGTAGATCATGGCACTAAATGCTCAGGTGTTCTGAAGTACCTAAGCCTAGGGGAGTTACAAGAGTTGGTACTCGACGGCATCAAACAAAGCTGAGAAGTCTGTGAACACGATGCTGGCTGGGGCCCCCACAGACAGCAGTTTCACTGGAGCCATTTCAACGCACCCCAAGCTATTGATCACTCTGTGATCCCTCCAGACCACTCTCTATTGATCTTCAGTTCAGTTCAGTTCAGTCACTCAGTCATGTCCGACTCTTTGCGACCCCATGAATTGCAGCATGCCAGGCCTCCCTGTCCATCACCATCTCCCGGAGTTCACTCAGACTCACGTCCATCGAGTCCGTAATGCCATCCAGCCATCTCATCCTTGGTCATCCCCTTTTCCTCCTGCCCCCAATCCCTCCCAGCATCAGAGTCTTTTCCAATGAGTCAACTCTTCGCATGAGGTGGCCAAAGTACTGGAGCTTCAGCTTTAGCATCATTCCCTCCAAAGAAATCCCAGGGTTGATCTCCTTGCAGTCCAAGGGACTCTCAAGAGTCTTCTCCAACACCATAGTTCAAAAGCATCAGTTCTTTGGCGCTCAGCCTTCTTCACAGTCCAACTCTCACATCCATACATGACTAGAGAGTATATTTTAGATTTTAAGTGCGTTCATAAAGATTACCAGCAGACCTAGGAGAAGTAAACCCTAGAACTCATGAAACTGGCCCTATCTTGGGGGTCACCCAGAGATGAAGACCCTCGGCTATCATCCCCAGTAGGTTCTGGACCACTGGCCCTATCTTGGGGGTCACCCAGAGATGAAGACCCTCGGCTGTCATCTCCAGTAGGTTCTGGACCACTGGCCCTATCTTGGGGGTCACCCAGAGATGAAGACCCTCGGCTATCATCCCCAGTAGGTTCTGGACCACTGGCCCTATCTTGGGGGTCACCCAGAGATGAAGACCCTCGGCTGTCATCTCCAGTAGGTTCTGGACCACTGGCCCTATCTTGGGGGTCACCCAGAGATGAAGACCCTCGGCTATCATCCCCAGTAGGTTCTGGACCACTGGCCCTATCTTGTGGGTCACCCAGAGATGAAGACCCTCAGCTGTCATCTCCAGTAGGTTCTGGACCACTGGCCCTATCTTGGGGGTCACCTAGAGGTGAAGACCCTCGGCTGTCATCTCCAGTAGGTTCTGGACCACTGGCCCTATCTTGGGGGTCACCTAGAGATGAAGACCCTCGGCTGTCATCCCCAGTAGGTTCTGGACCACTGGCACAGGGCGCTGACCATTAGAGGCCAACAGTTTCTGCCTCTTGACTCAAACGATGGATCATGATTCCAAACTCTGTTCCGTCACTGGAGAATTCCAATTAGAACAGCCCTTGAATCTTGGGGGAGCTTTACCAAGCTCTCCACCCTGGCCCCTGCCCCCAGGACAGCCCAGAGGAGACTGGGCGCACCCGAGAGCCATCACGTCTGTCTGCAGGGGCCCTGGCTGTTCTGTAACAAATAGGTTAGCATCACGTGTGCTGCCGACAACAGCTCCTGCTAAATAGAGGCTGAGGGAAATTTCATTTTTCTCCCCCAAGTCAGTCTTTGGCACCTTATTCAATTAACATGGCCACTAAGCCGCAGACAGCTCCATATAAAAGCCCTTCAGTTATAGAATACATTTTATTATGTGACAATAGTTGCCAGTACGATTTATTTCCTTTGATGGGATTCTGCTTTTTCCTTGTTAATTTAAATCTGTATTTTCTCGTGCTGATTCCAGGTCTGTGTGAATTTTTAAAATGTTGCTATTAATCTTGTGAACCCAGTGGCCACATGTAATGAAGATGGCCCTGCCCAGGCAGCCACGATGCCCGCTCTCTTCTCAGACCGTCAGAGGGCAGCACCAAGGGGCCGGTGGCTGCTGGAACAGCAGAGGTGGCCTCGTGGTTAGAGATGGATGCTACTTTTATGTCCCACCCCCTACACGCACCCTTGCAACCAACGCACTCTGTGGTGTTAAAATCACAATTGCCATTGTTTTCTGCTGTATTTTAAGCTAAGATTACCTTCTGGCAGCAGTTTTCTGAGTGCGCTCTGGGGACCTCCGGCGGCTCCTCAGACTCAGGGAGTCAGCCAGGTCACCGCTACTTTCATAATAATATGACATCAATGGTCTTTTCCCCGCTTATCCTCAACAAGTGAAAGTGAAAGTGAAGTTGCTCAGTCCTGTCCAACTCTTTGCGACTCCATGGACTGCAGCCTACCAGGCTCCTCCATCCATGGGATTTTCCAGGCAAGAGTACTGGAGTGGGTTGCCATTTCCTTCTCCATCCTCACAAGCAGGCAGAAAAGATTTCCAGAAGCTGTGTGGCTCGTGAGGCTGTCCACTCTGATGTTTGCATAGGTAGCCTCATGTTTTACATTTTTCTGAATTTTAATTTTTATAAGGTAAATATAAAGAAGGCTTCTCTGGTGACTCAGTGGTAAAGACTCTGCCTGCAGTACGGGGGATGCAGGTTCCATCCCTGGGTTGGGAAGATTCCCTGGAGAAGGAAATGGCAACCCACTTCAGTATTCTTGCCTGGAGAATCCCATGGACAGAGGAGTCTGGTGGGCTACAGTGCATGGGGTCGCAAGAGAGTCAGACATGACACAGCAACTAAATAACGACAACAATAAATATAACCTACATAAACAAAAGTTAGTCTTAATTCTCAATTTGTTTTTCCCCAGCAAGAGGGAATCCTCAGTTTTTAAGACCTTGGGACTTCCTTGGCAGTCCAATGGTTAAGACTTCACCTTCTAATGCAGGGGGTGCAGGTTTTGATCCCTCATCGGGGAGCCAAGATTCCACATGCCTCAAGGCCAAAAAAACAAAAACAAAAACAAAAAACCACAACCCAGTACATAAACAACAGAAGCAATATTTTAACAAATTCAATAAGCTTTAAAAATGGTCCACATCAAAACAAACAAACAAAAGTCCTAGACCAAAAGGTTTGAAAACTACTAATCGGGGATAATGTGTTAACCACAACTCTACAGAAGACTTGATCCGGCCAGTGGGGCGGAGGCAGACGTCTGGTTGTATGATCTCTGGCTCAGAATGTTCCCCAGACATAAGCCTCCTGAGTCAGGATGACAAGGCTACTCTAGATTTTTAAGCAGCACTTCCCCCAGTGGAGATAAGTTGGAGCAAACTCTGGGTGATAGAGAGGGACAGGGAAGCCTGGGGTGCTGCAGTCCACAGGGTAGCAAAGAGCTGGACACAACTGAGTGACTGAACAGCAACAATCTCCTCCATAGTGAGAAACACCACTGGCTCACTCCCTTTCACTGGTGTAAAGAATTGTTAGTTGAAAGTACTTAAAAGAATGAAAAAAAATTCAAACCAGGAGGATGAAATGATACATGTCTTAAAAACATACCAGGACTACATGACTTGTAGGGCCAGTTATAGCTCTAGCTAGCCTCCGGTCACCAAGGGTCTACAAAAGCTAACGAGAATAGAGAACGGTAATGAAGATTCAGAAGATGAATCATTATTTGAATGATTCATCTCTCCCCAGGAGAGATGAGGGGAGGAGGCACGCACACAGCCTGCCCTTTGGCCAATACCCAGTCTACAAATACATCTCCTTGTGAGGGCCTGTAAAAAAAGTGTCACCCAACAGGAGAAAAAGAACATTACCTCTGGGAAAAAAATTTTCTGTATGATATAGAAAAAGCTATCTGCATTATAAATAATACACAAATAAAATCCCTCAAAACTAAATCAGCAGCATGATGGATAAACCCCCTCCCCCCTTGAGTTTCCAGAATGAAGAGAAAGAAAACAAAGATGATCACAATGAGGAAAAATATGATAAATATGGAGAACAAAGATCAATCTAAACATTCCAGATATTAGAAAGAAATCAGAACAATTAAAAGTGAAAGCCAAAAAAAAAAAAAAGTTGAAAGCGTGCCTGATTAAAAACCAACCAACCAACAAACACCAAAATATAAAAGCCAACAGGGCTTCCAAGATTCTAAGCAAAATCAATAAAGAGACTCAGAGCTAAATAAATCCCAATTTCAAGACTACGTAACTTCAAGACTTAGTGTACAGCTACAGTAATCAAGACAGTGTGGTACTGGCATTAACACAGACATACAGATCAATAGAACAGATGGGGAGTCCAAAAATAGACCTACACATACATGATCAATTGATTTTCAACAAAGGTGCCAAGACAATTCAGTGGGGAAAGAGAAATCTTTTCAGCAAATGGTGCTAGAACAATGGATAGCCACATGCAAAGAAAAAAGAAAAAAGAACCTTGACACCTACCTCACACCACACACATACATAAAATAACCCAAGAGATTCACAGAACCATTCCAGAAAAGAGGAAGGTATAAATGATTAAGTCCAGGCCCAGGATTTGATACTTTTTATTTAAATGCATCTTGACTGGCCAGGTATAGAGTGGCCTCTTAAAGAAAAGACAGGAGAAAATCGTTGTGAACTTAGGTTTGGCAAAGACTCCTTACACAGGACACAAAAAAGCACAAACTATTTTCAGTTGGTATACAGGACTTCACCAATACTTAAAACTCTTGTTATTCAGAAGGTGCTATTACAGAAATTGAAAGGTAAGCTAAAGACCTAAAGAAAATATTTGTGAACACACATCTGACTTATAACTAGGATACATGCAGAACTCTTACAGCCTAATAGAAGACTAACAAGCCAGTTCTAAAAAGACCATATGATTTAACAGACATTTCACTAAAGAAAGTACACAAATGGTTAATCAGTACATGAAAAAATGTTCAGCATTACCAGTGAGTTATTAGGGAAATGCAGACTGAAACCACAATGAGATGTTACTACACATCTTTCAGAATGACAAAAATTAAATAGACCAACAATATCAATTGTAGACAAAGATAATGAGCAATTAGAACTTCTATGCAC
Source organism: Budorcas taxicolor (assembly GCF_023091745.1). Classification (NCBI taxonomy): domain Eukaryota; kingdom Metazoa; phylum Chordata; class Mammalia; order Artiodactyla; family Bovidae; genus Budorcas; species Budorcas taxicolor. The sequence continues at coordinate 156,415,155 of NC_068920.1, read as the reverse complement.
TGCTAGTAGGAATGTAAAATAGTACAACCACTTCAGAAAACAGTCTGCAGTTTCTTAAAAACTTCAACATACCCTTGGTACAAGACAGCCATTACATGGATAGATTTTCACTCAAGAGAAGCAAAAGCATATGTCTTTACAAAGATTCCAATACACATGTACTGGGCAGCTTTACATGTAAAAGTGAAAAACTAAGAACAAGCCAAATGTCCAGTAACAAGTGACTGGATAAACACGCTGTGGTCCAGCCATATGATGGATACTACTCAGCAATCAAAAAGGAACTGGTGATACCTGTAAGATGGATAATCTCAGGATGATGCTGCTCAGTAAAATAAGAAAGACAAAAAAGAATCCACATGGTATGATTCCATTTGTACAAAATTCTAGAAAATGCAAACTAACCTATAGGGTTAGAAAGAAGATCTGTTGCTGGCTGAGGAGAGCAGATATATTACTAAGGAGCACAGAGAAACTTTTGGGGGTGGTGGATATAGTCACGATCCTGATTTTGGTGATGGCGTCACAGGTGTATACCTACCTACGCCAAAGCTCATCGGGTTATACTTTAAATATGTGCGCTTTATTGTGCATCTAGTATATTTCAGCAAAGCTGAAAACACTTTCCTGATCTTAGAAAAAAAGGACCTAGGTAAAGAGGCCAATGAGGTTCCCAGTATTCCAGAAAGGGCAGTAAACAGAGACCCATGATGAATCCCAGCAAACACTGACGGTGACCTCACACCTTTCCTGTTACACGACATGCTGAAGGCTAGGGAGCCACAGAGTAAGGAAGGGAAAGAATGCTCAACAGAGGAAACATTCCTGAATCCCAGGTTGTCTTTTATATGTGAACATGACAACAAAGAAGATTATGAACCTTTCCCTGAAAGAAATACATTAAAACATGCTCCAGGTGATTCAAAATTAAGACCTAAGAATGGGGAAGTAATGGGACAAAAAGACCAACGTTTATTCCCTCCCTCTGGAAACCTAGCCCGAGAAAACAATCTGAAGCATGAGAGATGACTTACTTAAGACAGAAACAGTAAAATAACGTTCACTGACATTTTCGCAGGGCTTACCCTGCACAGGCATCATGTGATCCTGCTTGAATCCTATGACCAGGCGCTGAGATCATTTCTACCAGACAGAAGGTCTCAGAAAGGTTCAGCAGCTGCCCTGAGGGGGCACAGCTTGGATCTGAACCCTGATGGGGCAAATTACAAAATTCAGCTCTGAGTCACGACGCTCTACTCAAAAACTGGAAATAACATTATAAGATGTCAGAATGCTTTACAGACTTAAAATGATTACAGGATTTCTGGGTGGAACTGGGGGATGGTGCTTATGACATGATGCTAGGTGAGGAACTCGGGTGCAGGTGGTGTGGGGAGAGTGATCTTGGCTACAGCAAGAGGCAGAAACTGGATCCTTGGGGTGGTGTCTGTAAGAGCAGGGAACTGGGAAAGTGTTCTTATGATGCTAGCGAGACAGACCAAGGAGAAGGAATGAGCTGTACATTTTTATACTAACGTTAACATGGTCAGATCTCAAAGACATGGTTGTTAGATTGAAATAAAAGGGAACAAAACGAAAACCAAATTGCAGAAAGACATATACGAAAACCACCCCAAGAATGACATCTTCCTACTGGCAACAGATACACACATGCCCCAGGATGAAAATGACTTGGAAGGACATGCCTGCTCAGAGCAGCGATGGCCCTGGGTTCACGGCAGGACTATGCCCATGGTGTAGATGACACAAATCACCGTCTGAGGTCAGAGCAAAGATTTCTTCCCCTTGCTTTTCATATATTCTATGTTAATTTTTTCAATGAGAAATTATTTTCCTTTTTATCAGAAAACAAAGACGGCAGACAATAGGAGAATTCTGCAAGAGCTAGGGTCTACAGAAATGTCCTGCATGGCACTCAGTGCTAACGTGCCTGCTGGGGTACAAGGACCAGAGATAACGCATGCAAAAGAAAGTCACAGAATGGGGGTAGGGATGGAGGATGAATGTACTATGCAAAAGCCAGTGACTGAGCTAAGGTGGGTAGGGGAAAAGAAACACAGCAAACGGCTAAATGAAATTCCACTTTATTCCTGCAAAACACCACTGGGAAGAAGTCATCTGTGACACACAGCTTCTGTGCCAGGTGTAAGGACGTGCTTAATGAATGCCATTTAATGAAGAAAAAGGCTCTTATAAAACACCTGGCACAAGCGGGGTGAGGGAGCCACAGGAAGGGGGACCTTGGCCGCACCTGCTGGCATTTTAATAAGCACCTTCTCGAGCGTCCGCTCTCCAAGGCTGGTCATTGGTGTCAGAACCAAGGTCCCTGACCACTGCCCACACTCGCTGACAGTCTGGGGAAGCTGATTTCTTAAGGACCATATGCTCAGGTAACGGAGCATCAAGGAAGCTAATTAAAATGAATCATTTTCAGCTGGAAGGGCCTGGCCAGCATGCATAGCCTCCTCGAAGACTTCACAGATAGAATCTCTGCACCAGGTCCCCTGTGCTTCCAGACCGAGATCCTGAGTTACCCTTCAGATCCTTGCAGACCCAGGGAGGTGAGAAAACAATGCATTTTCTTGTAACTAGGTTCTACTAAAATAGAGAGTCAGCTATTTTAATGACCTGGGCCCTAGAATATTTTTAGGTGAGGTGATTTTTTTTTCTCCCTCGCTGACTTGAAGTCTGCCTCAGAAAGTGCAAAGTTTACTACCCTTTCTATTGATGAGACCTTTTGCTTTGTTTCTTTTTGTAAATGACACCAGCGAAGTCAAGTGAGGTTTTATAAAAACCTAACAATGGACCGATTTCCTCTGCAATGACAATTCACCATCTCAAACTTTCCATGCCCAGACCTGAAACTTAATTCCAAATATAGCCAATAAATTGATGTCATCCAAGGGGAGACAGACCATGGGGCCCAGAGGCAGCTGGAGGTGCTAGAATGGATATGTTGTGACCAACACAGACCCCCGGGTTTTAACTGAGCTCCTACTGTATGTCCCAGCACTGTGTTTGGCTCTTGAGAGGGTTTTTTTTTTTTCAAATGATAAGTGCCTATTCCTAAATGAAAGAAGCCAATTTGAAAAAACTACATGCTGTATGATTCCAACTCTACAACATTCCGGAAAAGGCAAAACTATGGGGACAGGAAAAAGAGCAGTAGTTGCCAGAGGGGCCACAGGGAGAGATGAATAGGAAGAGCACAGAGAATTTTGGGGGCAGTGCAAATACCATTTATGATAATATAATGATTAACATATGTCATCATACGTTTGTCCAAACTCATAGAAGGCACAGTACCAAGAGCGAACCCTAAGGTAAACTATGGTGATTACACAGTGACAGCGCAGGTTCCTCTTTTAAAAATAAAAAGGAAACAGCCATTCTGGTGAGTGACGGTGATCATGGAGGAAGCTAGATGTGGGCATGAAATCCCTGTATCTATTTTGTTGTAAAGCTAAAACTTCTTTAAAAAATAAAGTCTTTTAAAAACGATTAAAAAAAACCCCAAATCCAATTAAGACTCATCATTCCCTTTTAGATGTATCTATAAGTAAACTGAAGCTTCCCTCTATCATAAAGTACGTGTGTGATCAGTCGCTAAGTTGGGTCCGACTCTTTTGCAACCCTGTGGACTGCAGCCCATCTGGCTTCTCTGTCGGAATTCTCCAGGCAGGAATACTGGAGTGGGTTGCCATTTCCTGCTCCAGGGGATCTTCCTGACCCAGGGATCGAACCTGAGTCTCCTGCGTTGGCAGGCAGATTCTTTACCACTGAGCCACCAGGGAAGCCCCTCTATCATAAAACTTAAAAATCCTAAATATCACAAGATATACAAATAGAAAACTATAAGGCTACTTGCTTCAGTTTTAACACAATGGCATAAAACAAAACAAACATTTGTTCAGCAACTAGCACACACCAGGCCCTCGACTAGGCCCTGTGAAGTACCCAGGGACGTACGTGGGAGTCGTGGTGTTACCTGCCAAGTGGGAGGAATGTGGTGGGGGAGAAAAGGCTGGAGCAATGGAACAGCGACAGCAACCCAAGAGTCAAGACAATGACCTAAGACTTGTTACAAAGTAAGAGAGGGGCAACAGAGACTCCTGCAATGAGAGAAGTGGGACATCGTTTCTGATTCAGGGTTGGAAGTGGCTTCCTGGAAGCAGGGGACCACTGAAGGCTTTCTTCCTGGAATCACCTGTGACTGTGACAGCCATCCCTTACTGAAAACTTGACTATTCTTCATGCTTCTCACTCACCTCTTGTCTTCACAGCCCAGGGGAGGTTCTACCGGTAGGAAGAAAGAAGGTTCAGAGAGGTTAAGGAACCTGTCCAAGGTCACACAGCTAAAGGAATTGACTGAGCTAGGATTTGAGCTCATGCTTTTCCCACTCTGCCATGTTTTCCACCCTGCTTTACCAAGACGGCAGAAGCACAAAAGTATAAATGCGGACTTGTTCATTTTCCATTCAAGCAACTCATTTGCCATGATCAATATAACTTCAACCTACCGACTTGACTATATAATGAGTTTTCCTCATGGACGACAACCGACACATTCACAGACACACGCACCCTCCAACCAAATCACTCTGCAGTGGACCAGGAATAAAAGGGCTGCCTTTGCAAGACTAGAAAATTTCAGTTCCAAACTCCCCAAGTTCCTAAACGCATAACTTTAAACTATGTGCAGCTCGACAGCATATGGCAAATCAATTACTAGTTTAAATCTTAAAACAAAAACATGGCAAGTGTGGTGCAGAAATAATCAAGAACAACGGTTCAGTTTAGATTACAGTGGGCCACTAGAGTTTTGAATACAATTAATCATCATTCCAGGCAATGGGAAGCCATATTGACACTTATTCCTAATTTGAATATTTAATTAGGGTGAAGTTCTTCATCAAATTATTGCAGAACTGGGAGAAAGCCTGGAAGACTTACACAATTACTATCTTAACCCCTTCCCAGCTGCTCACCTGTGAGCACAGCTCTGCAGGGGAGCAGGCTGGTAACCAGCCTGATGCTCTTGGAACTCTCTAGGAATGCTAGCGATCAAGGCTGAAAGGGGCTGGTTGGGGACAACAGAAAGGTCTTAAGGGGATTGGCAGCTTGTGTCCAAAGGAAACTCGGAAACAAACCCCGGACCAAGACAGAAAGTCACACACATGGGTGCCCACTGTGTGCCCAGCATGGCACTTCCATGTGTCTTCCCATTTGGTTCTCACAGCAACGCTGCAAAGAAGGTGTTCTTATCCCCATTTTACAGACAAGGAAACTGAGGCTGAGAGGAGTGATGTAACTTATTCAACATGACACTGCTTTTGAGTAGTCTTAAGGCCGAGTTACTCATCACTCATGCACCCCTACCTTGTATTCATCAAAAGTAACAAATAGGACACTTAACAGTTAACAGAAATGTATTTAAAGCTGCATCGTTTTGCATTGTTGGTTTTCTGCATCCTGCAAATAAACTGGAGGGGAAGGGCAACAGACCCAGGCCTCCTCAAGCAGCATTCTAAACTTCAACTCTTGGATTCAAAATGCATCCCTGAGCTCCCCAAGCTGGGACATCACTCTGCCACTATGGCCAGCTGCTCAGAAGCTGGACAAAGGGACGGGTGGCAAAGCTTGAAGAAGTGGCCTTGAGTTATTGCCCATCTTGCCCCCTCCTCCCTGAACCTACATAAGGGGGCCGTGCCAAGGTGGTCACTGTGGAACACCACTGGTGTCAGGCTGGGGGGTGAAGATTGGTAACGGGACAAGAAAATGAGAATCTGGTTTTTTTCTTTTGAAATGGCAGTGGCTCAGCAATAGCCTTTATAACTACCTATCGGTTTGGACAAGAGAATTGCATTTCCTTAGGTCTTCTTTTTCACTGTATGAAAAAGACTTGACGTTTCGCAGCCACCAAGAGCTTCTGCATGACCAAAAGTAACACGTTTTCCCGTGCAGTCTCTCCCCTGGCCCCCAGAACGGGGACAAAGGCTGACTTCGCACCCTGCACTTGGCCATGGTGGGTCCAGAGATCTTTCTGCTTCCAGACTCCACAGAGGAGCTTGGGTGGGAGTGGGAGTCCTGATGGTTTCCGATCAGCGGTTCTCTTCTAGAAGCTGGAGAAGGGCTCGGTTACCCTCTTGTGGACGTGGACATGGCCAGAGCTCCTCTGGCAGTGGCCACTTCCGGCAGGAATGGAAGAGCTGGCCATGCAGCCCCCATTGCCCAGCCCCGCTGCCCAGCCGAGCGGGCAGCGGGAAACCTGGGATCCAGAATGTCTCCTCGGCGCCTGCTCCTTGCGGGAGCAAATGGCGTCGGGAACTTTGAAACTTTCCTTTGTATATTACATTAATCCATATAAGAAAATCTCTTTTAATGAGGAGTGATGTAGTTACAAACTCTCCAGAGCCATAATTAGAGCAAACTAATTGAAGTTGTGTTTTGACACACTTTCCAAATTCACGGGTGCCGGATGACATATTCACAACAGAGCTGCTGCACAACCATGGCGACGGCAAAATCATTAGGCTAATAACACTTATTTGCATTCTTCTCATGCCGGCAGCTCTCCCTTAAATACTGTTTCTGCTATTGCTCCTTTACTGTAAGTTTCCACGGAAAGATATTAACAGTAATTATTAGTCCTTTAGTGGAATTTTAATGTTAAAGAATAACAGCCTGCATTAACAGACACTGAATGCCAACTCGTCTCCGTAACCGCCGCTGGACGTTCGGGGGGCTCAAGCTGCACCCCAACCTGATGACACAGCTTCAGCGCCACTGAGGGCGACCACGCAGCGCCCACCCCAGCGCGACCTAAGTCCCAGCTTCGTGACACAGCTTCAGCACCACTGAAGGCAACCACGCAGAGCCCACCCCAGTGCAATCTAAGTCCCAGCTTCTCAACTATTCTGTTTCAAATGTTTGACAAGGAAAAAACAAATTTTTTTCTTTAAGTACATTAAAATGAAATAGTTAGACATTTTTTCCAAGCAGTTAAAAAAAAAAATTAACAATTTACAACACGGTCTTTGGTAATAATACTAATGAATTCCAGGAGGACATGCGTTAACTACTCTGCCACCGCCCTTTTTGGTGATTAAAGACAGACTTGGAATAACTGGACCTGAGAAAGGCCAGCAGGGGTGGGGCGGGCCTGATTTGTAAATAGAGATGCCCTGTTTGCCACCAACAAGGCCAATTTTTTGGATGCTTAACACACACACACACACACACACACGGAGGAAGACTCGACAGTTCTAAATAATGGTTATTAATGACTCCCGCCTCTAGACTGACAAATTACTTCTGAAATTTAGAATCGGAGAGGTATGAAGAGTGCAGGAAACATGACAGGAAACGCTGGCAGCACTGAGCTCCTGCTTCTTCCATGGGGTGGGGTGTCCGGGGGTGGGGGAAGGCCAGGCCCTGGAAAACAATGAAGGTCAAGGGCCCGCCTCTCTGGGCCTTCGGAGGTCCTACCGAGGCTATGACCACAGCCATCCCCCGCCTGCACCTGGGCAGGTGAACAGCATCTCACCTCCCAGGCACGTGGTAACAGGGAGGTGAGACCTGGTCCCAGATCTAATCCTCCTGCCCACATGCCGGCATCAACAGGTCATGCTAGTGGCCTCCTCACTGTATCCTTAGGGATGGGCTGGACAGTCACTTGGATGCTGGGCTTCTATAAATAACTTGGGATCAAGAAAAGCACCCACCATGTCATTTGTTTTGCAAAATTCAAGAGAAAATGGAGGCAGAGGGTGGCAGTGTCTTAACTAAAAATGGGTGCTTGTGTAGCATTTCAAAGTACAGTATCCATACAGTTCGGGACATATGTCTAATCTCAACTGGGGACGGTTTAGTTGAATGAAGAAAACACTTTCTTAGAAAAATGTCGAAGACTGTACTCCCTTAAAGCTTGGGAGTTTTTGGTTTCTGAAACTACCATCCTTGGACCAATCTGCTATTTTTCAAGTCACTGATTACTCGACAAGCAAAAAAGAGGGGAGTGAAAAAAAGGGTGGGGGGAAATCTAACTTTCATAGCTGCAGCAATGTTCCAAATCATGGCACTTATGCACTGCATTTAAGTTTTATTACACTTGAACCCTGCAATGCCAAAACACCTACCTCCATTACGGAAGGGAAAAACCAAGCCGGGGACTCGGGGCACCACACGTCCATTCCAGATGATCCAGTCTCATCTTATAAATTGAAATATTTAAAGAGTCTCTAAACCTCACTGACCTTGCTTTTAAAAACAAGGAACATATGGGCACTGCGAGCTTTTCATCTTCTTCCAGCCTACTAAAATATCCGCTTCTCCAAAATTCAAGGGTAGCAAGCCTGCCAAAACTCAGATTCATGAAAGGCCCCGTGTGCGTGAGAGCACAGGGAGGACAGGGAGGGGCCTGGGGCGGAAAACAAACCCTCGTAAAGAACCCAATGCACATTCTTCCCCTTCTTGCCCACTCAATGTCAAGAGCTGTGGAAAACAAAGTGAAACAATGACTAATTGGGTGGTGGAATGTGGGCCCTGGTCTGGAAGCACTGATGGCTGAGTTTGGTCTTGGCTCTGCCACTGGCTGCAGGAGACACTGAGGTGGGGAGGGCTCTAAATTCTAAATGCCTGAGGCTCCCTGAAGGCAGGGAGGGCAGGTTCCCTGAAGACAGGGAGCCGGGCTCTGATCCTGGCTCCTCCCATCCTAACCCTCAGCCCTGGGGTAAGTTGCCACCTCTCCAAGCTTCTTATTTCTTAAGATAAGGACTCCATTATTCACCTCACTGCACGGTTGTAAAGATTAGAACGATTAAACACAATATGTAGTATTTACACAATGCCTGGCACAAGATGCTCAAAAAAAAAAAAAAAAACAACAACAAACCCTGTAGCTGAAATAATAATGATGGTGGTGATAATTGTATTTATTCTGATAATTATTAATATTATTATTCAACTGGAAACAAAACATCTGCTGCTCAGAAGGGAGTTCAAGTTGAATGCCACCCTACTCATGGGCAAAAGCCCCACCCAAGGAAATCCAAAGGCCTTTGAAAAGTTACTACAAGCAAAGAATTTTATTAAATACCCAAATTAATCGTTGAAACCCTGTCTTGAAATAGAATAGCGGTGGGGGGGGGGTAGTTGGGGGGGGCAGGGGTGGGGGGGCAGCACATGCAGGAGTGGTGAAATACCAGAAAATTCCACTTCACACTCATTTTTCCTTTGTTCAGCAGCTGGATTTACACAGAGAGGCCCAGGTGAAATATTCCAGAGAGCTACCTGCAAATAGACTGCCAACTTCCACTCTGATAAAAGGTAAAATATCCTCCTCTAAATGGTCTGGTTCACAGAACTGACCCTAAAGTGAACTGATAAACCTGTTCTGACACATGGAAAACTATTTTCATAATCCTGAAAAAGACCTTTCTCCAAACCCCAGAGCTTACACCCACTGTGCAAAGAGCACTGGCACACTTGAGAAGCAGACACTGGAGGGAATCGTTTCACATTTATAACCCTGCCTTCTGGGGCAACAGCAACAAGCCTGCATAACCATCATAACCACCAAGCAAAATAAGACAGTCATAAAGTCACAAAGATCACACATTTACAAGCAGATTTTTACCTTGTCAAAAATCTGACTCGGGAGAGTGACAACAGAGAAGGCTTGCTCAGAGGTGGGAGCTGTATTGACTACTAGTCAATTCTTCATTAAACAGAAGCTCTGACTTCCCAAGAAGTCATATTAAAAATTAATATCAAAAAGCATATCGCTCAGCCTAACTCATCATTCATAGCTAACAATACCAAACTGTATTCTAATGAAATTTCACCTTCAGAATTACTCTGACACCAAAACTAAGTTGGGTATTGTTATAAAGGCAGCCCAGGCTTTGCAGCACAAGCATTTCAAAGATATTCAAATAACCTCGCTCTGCAGGTCTCTTTCACACCACTCTCATAATCACCAGAATAAATCAAACCGCTTGTAACCCTGCGTAATCAAGGGCTTTGAAGCTGGTCGAGGGACCCGCTGGGGTATGGCTCCCACATGTTCTCCTCAGGCAGCAATCACAACTCGAGAGGACTGGCCCCCAGCCAACGTCCACACGTCTCCTGGGAAGAGTGCCGCCCACACCACAGGCTCTGGGAAGTCCTCTCCAGTGGCTGTGAAGGAGCCTGGAGAAGCTGCACCCCAACCACCGGCCCCTAAAGGTACCTGCTTCGCTCCCCAGAGACATGCTTCACACCAGGGAGCCTGTGACCTCCAGCATCAGGGCACGAGGACAGTCTGCCAACCAGGGGTAGCTCATCTGCTGCTGTTTAGCCGCTAAGTTGTGTCTGACTCTTCACGACCCAGTGGACTGCAGCACGCCAGGCTTCCCTGTCCTTCACCATCTCCCAGAGTTTACTCAAACTCATGTCCATTGATGGGGTAGCTCATCCATGCTTGGGTTCAAATCCCAGCTCTGACACTTAGTAGCTGTGTCATGTTGGGAAAGGAGTGTAACCTCCCTGATCTTAGTTTCCACATTTTGAAAAGGAGGGAAAAAACAGTACCCAACTCAAGAAGTGTTATGAGGATTAGATAAGCTTTTCTTTGTAATGCACTTGAATAGTGCCTGACACCTAGAGAATGCAAGTATAAGTCTCGGTCGGCTGGCCGGCTGGCTGGATAGATGGAAGGAGAGATGCATATGATACCTGGTCCTGTGTGTCTAACCAGCTCACTTTATATGTTCAATAGCATTGGCCCCCACGTGCCAGGCATCTGGAGTTCAAAGGTCCCTACCATTTTAGAGCCACACCATTTTCCACTGAATACTTACAGTCTCCAATGACAGGATGCAGCCTAAAGTACCTGGTAAATTTTGATATACGTGATGCAATGTTATCATCTCTATTTCTGTGACTAGCCTTTTCTGAGGCTTTAAAGGAGGGGAAAAAAAGGAATGTGAGACTCCCCGTCATCAATAAGCCAGCAGATCTAGTCACAAGACCAAATATAAATAAACACGGCAATGACAGGGAAATGTGAAATGCCAAACTGCAGGGTGCGGGCAACTGGAGGGGAGGAAGGCCTTCCAGAAGTGGCGAGGGAGAGGCCAAGCCTGGAGGCTGGACAGGACGAGGCCTCCATACTCTGTGGAGTCCAATCTGCCGCTTTCAGGGGGTGCAGGGGCTGGCAGGCGGCGAGGCACACAGCAATGGCCTGAGCAGAGATGGGTGGGGGATAAGGACAATGTGCCCAGGAGCCAAGAGGAGATGGGCTTGACTCACGTGAGACCAGGTAACAGGCCAGGGAAGGCTCCGAATTGGAAGAAAAAAAAAAGGATGTGTGTGTGTGTGTGTGTGTGTGTGTTTGAAAACCCCAACAGGATGGGAGGCGACCTAGGGCTTTAAAGTTCCAGACAAAGAATGTAGTGTGTGCTATTTAGGTGAAATTAATACCGAGCCCCAGGAGCCTCGAGTCTAAGTTTGATTGCGTGTTCTGGCTCCGCCCCCTCCAGCAGGCTCCTCTTGGGGATGCCCCTGGAGGCTGGTGCTTTTAGCTGGCTGGGTGGGTGGGTGCCCGTGAGCAGGGGGAGGCGGCGGCAAAGCCGCGTTACCATCTCCATCTTCAAAGGATGGTCACAGCAGGAAGGATACAAACACGTGCGTCCTATTTTCAGACTGAAACAAAAAAGGCGTGTGGTGTGCGTGTGAACAAAAAGGAAGTCTACTTCTCCTAAGTAAAGCCAGACTCGCAGCTGTGCCTGGACCTGCCCTGCAGACGGGCACGGTCCCACAGGCCCTCGCTGGGCTCACGCACCCCTGAACTGTTGCTACTGCAGAAGTGGAGCTCAAAATCCATGTCCTAAATTGCTTGCTATCAGAAGGTGGGGGGAAACGTCACCAGAACTGGCCTTTGGGCTCGCCTTCTAATCTCACCTTCATGTGGGACCCATGTAACCCTTCTCATACATGGTGAACCCTTGTTACAAAACACCTTTCAACTTGAAAATGAATTCCTGCCAATCCTCTGCACTGGGCTTTCTCCTTTTGTTGTTCTTTAGTTGCTAAGTCGTGTCCAAATCTTGGCGACCCGGTGGGCTATGCACAGCCTGCCAGGCTGCTCTGTCTGTGGGATTTCCTAGGCAAGATTACTGGAGCGGGCTGCCATTTCCTTCTCCAGGGGATCTTCCTGACCCAGGGATTGAACCTGCAACTCTTGCATTGGCAGGCAGATTCTCTCCCGCTGAGCCATCAGGGAAGCCTTCTCCTAGTAAAGCTACAAAAGTGGTGAAACTGCCAGGCCTCCTTATAGGCAAATGTCCCCTTGCCAAGCCTGCTGCCCCTTGGGGTGGGGGCAGGCACCTCGGCTGGAAAGGGAAAAGAGCCTCCCTGATCTGTGCAACCCTGGGCCTCCCGTTCAAGTCCTGCCACAACAGGTGTGGTCTAGTCATACAAAGAGCATCTTTACAAACAAACATGGACAGAAGGCAGCGAGGATTTTAAGCCAGCAGGACTGCAGCTGGTGAGCAAGGCTCCGTCCCCGCTGTCGGCTTATTCCGTGGGTAGATCAAACGGCTCAGTGGATCCTACGTCCATAGGAAGCGGGGGCCAGGGGGCCAGGATGGAGCGTGGCAGCCTGCAGGCTCCTGACGACAGATGTGGAGGGGGGCCTGCATATGCGCGGCCTGCACGCTAGATCGCCACGGCGGGATGCTGCCTCTCCTTCAGGAGGAGCCATTAACCTTTCAGATGACAGCCCTGGGATGGCAATGACGGAACCATTTCTGAGGTCAGCGAGGATCTATGTTCTCAAAAACCTGACATGGACATGCGAAAGTTGTGACTGAATCCCGGTGTCCCTGAGTGGAAGAGTAAACGCGAGTGACAGATCCTCTGCAATCAAAATGCCCCATTTCCCAGAGTATCTGTCACAGATTGATAACATCCACGCAAAAAGTTAAGTACAATTATGTCTGTCACTAAGAAACATACCTCGGAACCTGTGACTGACAACTTGCTGGAAGCTGACAAATCACCGGAAGATTTCTGAACAACTCGGAGCAGCGCCGGGCACCTTATAAGGGAGGCTCAGCCCCCGCCTGACGGGGGAGAGGCTCCCAGGAGGCTGTGCCCCGTGGCTCCGGGAGGGAAGACGACATTTCCTCCCGGGGCGAAGGGTGGGGTGGGGGTGGGGTGACAGTGTCTGTGGAGGGTCACAGGACCTCAGACTAAGGCCTGAGGTCTGCGGGAGCAGCTCCCCCCTGGGTACTCCCAGCCAGCAGAATGGGCAGAAGGAGCTGCTGGAACCAGTCCGGCTGCACCACACAGGGCTCTCCGCCGCCACCCCGCAGGCCCCAAGCTCCGACCCACTGACACTGGTTCTGGATGAGCTGAAGGAGGCCAGGCTAGAAGCACTGGGCACGGTGTGAGCAGACTCGGGTGTCAGGCGCCCACTGTAGCACCCCATGGGCAAGGGGTCTGCAGCCCTAATGTGCAGGCCAGCTGAGCCTGGATTCCTGAAGATGGGGCTGGAGAGTGGGACACATTTCTTAACGGGCTAAAGAAGAACCGCTGAAGGCCTGAAAAATCCACTTGCTGTTTGCATCCTCCCAGTGATGGGTGCACACAGCCTCCTAAGCTGGCTCCTTTAATGCCACGGGGTTTTCACCCTTGGTAAGTTCTCTTTATTGACTTTAAAAGGTTAAGCCCAAATCTACCTCCTGTGACTTCAGTCCAACTCCAGGGGCTCCCAAAGCCCCAGCCCCACCTGGAGGCACTTCTACACTCCCTTCTACATGGTAACCATTTGGACATCTGAAGCCAGCTGTCCCATCTTTACTCAGATCAAAACTCAGCGATTCCTCGCACTCAAGCTCACTGCTCGATTTGCGTTAACTTCTACAAGGTGACCTGTCCCACTGTGCGCATAAGGCTGCATTCATTCCACGCACCCAAGGTTGTGCCCGCTTCACACAGACTGCGGCTAAGCCAGGTCTCCTCCGTTTGGCTCCCACGCAGTTGGATGTTTTGAACCGTGGGGGGCCCTGTCCGTTTTCACCCATCACCTTTCATCTTCTGGATGAGGCAGGATGCTCTGGCTGTAGAGGAGACGTGGGGTATTGATTCTGCCATTCAGCACATCAGCTCTCCCTAATGACTCTGTGTCATCTGCACATTTGATAAGCATGCCTCTGATGTCTTTATCAAGCTACAGGTTCTACTGTTCTGCAAGCCGGGGGGCAACAGCTCACCAGGGCCCCTCCTGGGAGGGCACAGAACCGTTCCCTCTCCCACACGCTGGGGCAGCTGGCGCTCCATCAGTTGCAAGTCCTCCTGCCGCCCCGAGATTTTCCAGACCTTGGTACCAGCAGAAGCTGAAACTTCTCGTCCTGGCAGAATCACATATGAGGGCTGGGGTGGGGGCTGCCCAGGCTGAAGGGGGAAGGAAGGTGCTTGCTCTGTCTGCACCCATCCTGCTATCAGAAGGGCCAGGACCCAGGGACACCAGTGTTTGCTCACATGCACCGGGCTGACCCAAAAATCTGAAGCCAGCCCGGGAGGCGGGTGGGCACGTAGGATCATGTCCAAGGCCCATGGCCAGGCCCAGCCTGCTGGTCAACATTCGTGAAGCAGATGGCAGAGGACGGAGCAGCGCTGGGGCCCAGGGAGAAATGGAGGCTCCAGGCCCCCGGGGGAGAAGTGACACGCCCTTCTTCACGTGGGTAAAACTGCCAAGAAACGAGTGGAGAGATGTGCGTGTGAGAGAAAGATTCGCTGGATGAGGAAGAGGAGCTCTGCCAACACACCTTATCCTGGATCTTGCCATGAACTTCAAACACTCTGCCCCATTCGCCGGATACAGCCGAGGGGCCTGCCCATCCTGAAAGGACACCACCACGTCTGGCCCCGCAGCTGGCATTCTCTGCAACAACAGGGAAGAAACGGGCAGGAAGCACGCGTTCAGCGGGGCAGTACCTGCCTCTGGAAGGAGAAGGTGGTTCTGTCAGGACCGTGAGGTCTTTGGATGGTAACCCACCATCTTGCCAACTGCCCCTTTGGGCTAAGATCAACAGGGGTGACAGCTCTCCAAAAAACGACTGGAAGTTATTTGAAACTTGAGTTAACCACAAAAGAAATGAAGGCAGACAGCACGTTTTGGCTCTTGAGACATAAACTCAAGCTCACAGAGGCAACAAGCCCTGCTACTGGCTCTCCCTGGCTTCCTTCCCGCCCCCAGGGAAAGGAGAAATTGGGAAAATAGCCCGCCGCCCTTGCTTGCCACAGCCTGCCCGTCCTCCAGCCTCCTCCACACTTGGTCAGTAGAGGGCACTGCTTCACCACGCTCTCACCGCAGCCCTGGCTCTGCAACCTGATCCCTGCGTCCACACAAAGACCACAGCGGAGGTATTGCTTGTGCTTTCACAAGAGAAGGCAGCAGCGAAACACAGACTTTGCTTTTTTGTGATATGATAGCACTTATGTAAAAAGTACACAGGAAAACGACTTGAAAGAAATATACCCAAAGGTAACGAGCCTTTGCTTACTGGAGTCAGAATTTGTCTTCTTTCTTTGATTATTTTCTATCAGCTTGTCTTCCTCTCAGAATCAGAAAAGCCTGAGGAGTCTTCAGGGGCTCACGAGTCATCTGCGGTTGGGGTTGGGGAGGCCGCAGCATGGGGTCCCAGGCTGTTGGAGAGGCATTTCCTGCATAACTGAACGTGTCTGCACCTGGGCTGAGCTCAGGGAAGTAACAGACACTAGACACAGTCCCTGCCTTCCAGAAGGTTACAACATGATCACAAAGTGAAGGGGTAATGGCTGAGAAGGCTCTGAGGGCAGAGCCTGGCACAGGGCATTCAGGGAAGGCTTCCTGCAAGAGGCAGTATTTGAGCTGACATCCGAGGCAGGGAATGCGAGACATATCGGACGCACAAGTGTCCACATGAACAAAGGCGCAGAAGCACAAAACAGGAAAGGAAAAACAGGCTGCTGGTTCTAAGTTGGAGGCTTTCGACGAGAGAGACCATTCCTGGGAACCAGGCACAGAGGCCTCCATTCCACAGGCCCTCTGCAGGCCCCCAGCGGGAACACAAGCGTCACCCACAGCTCTCTGCCAGAGAGAAAGCTGCCAGGTTCCTCTGCTCGACAGATCACAGGATCTGAAGCCACACGGAATAACACACTCATCACTTCACAGATCTTCAGAGGATACTCTGAATTATCAGCATATCATTAAAAAAAAAATCAAACACATGCAATAGGAAAACAATACAAAAACTGAAGAACATTAAAAAAAAAAAAACAACCCTGTTGAATTAGGAGGCTCATAGGTGTGTGGGCCACCTATAAATGACTGCACAATGAGAGGAGGCTTAGGACAGACAAGGGGAGCGTTAATGTAACATTCAATTATCCTACTGCACCCTGGCTGACTTAACTCGGTCAAATTAGAATACATTTTATATTGACTATTTTGACATTTGCTTTATTTGGCAAGTAAAACGAAACTGATCCAATTTTCTTGCAGCCACTGTAAACCATAAACGGAACAACAAGAGGTTATAAAATGCACAAGCCTTACAAGGCTCCTTCTGACGTGCTACCCCCAGCTTAGACCCTCCGTGGCCCGTGTTCCTGCATCCCCTGGCTTCAGCTCCCAGTGACTCTGCTCTCGTACTGACCGGCTAGCTTCTGGGCGGGAAGAGCGCGCTCCTCCTGCCTTAACTGGGGTAGTGGAGCTCTTTATCTCACAAAAAGTTAAACCTGCCCAGAGGTGGCGCCTATTTCTAGGCCCTTCCAGACCATATGACGTCAACAGGGAGCAGCTGTAACCTCTCCGAGGTGATGGGTCCGAGCTGACCCCAGGCACAGGCAATGGGTCCGAGTCAACCCAGGGCACACATGATGGGTCTGAGCTGACCCTGGGCACACGTGATGGGTCTGAGCTGACCCCGGGCACGTGTAAGGGGTCTGAGTCGACCCTGGGCACGTGTGAGGGGTCTGAGCTGACCCGGGCATGTGTGATGGGTCTGAGCTGACCCTGGGCACGTGTGATGGGTCCGAGCCGACCCCGAGCACACGTGATGGGTCTGAGCCGACCCTGAGCACATGTGAAAGTGATCACAGCTGTGACGGTGCTTGGGGCAGTGAGAGAGGAACTCCAAAGGGCTGAACTGAGCTGCTTGAGCCTCATACTCCTAAAGACACAACTCTGGGAAGCTCTGGGAAGCTGTTCACTTCTCTTCACCTCGAAGTGAAACTAGAACTTACTTCTCAAGTTTCAGGTGAGGCCAGGGATAGTTACGATTAACCACCACTCTTGGTGTGTGAACCTATCTTGAGCGAGAAACACCTGTCTTTCAGAAAAGTCCTGAAGGACAGGCCTCTGAGCTGCCAGCTCCGGCAAGCACGTTCCCCTGAAGGCAGGGGAGGCTCAGCGGAGAACAGGGCGTGAGGGACCAGCCATGCCGCTCTCTCCTCTGACTTCTGGGGTGCAGGGTGTGGACCTTGGGGCGTGCGCAGGGGCAAGCGCCCAGTAACGGCTTTGTCCTGCTCCTGACCGATTCTGTCACCGCTGTTCGCCCAGATGGAAGCTCTGAGACCCCCTCTCGTTAACGCTCATCCACCTCCAATGGCACTGCCTCACCACTTCTTACCTGCTCGTTTACTTTTGTAATACCTTTCTCAAGTTCAGTCTATCATTGCTGTTTGCTCCTTGTCCTCAAATAATTTACTGCTAACGATGCAGAGGTTTTTGATCAGATAGAAAGTGTTGAGACTACTACTCAGGTAATCTGCTATTACCAGATTTCTGCTCCGGCGGAAATCAGGTTAAATCAGGTACAGAGACCAGTCTGCTCAGCCACGTTTCTTCGTGGAAACAACTATTAAAATGAACAGCCCTTGAAAAACTTCTCGCTATTCTCTCATACCCAAACTACCTGTTTCTTAGTCTGCACCTCTTTGGGAAAAGAAACAATATGGAAATGAACAAAACCACTTACCAACTCTCCTAGAGTGAAACGAGTTGCTGGCTAAGGCAGAGAAGAAACTCCACCTTCCATGGCTAGCCTTCCTAACAGCAAGGCTACAGATCATGTGACTGGTTGCAGCTATGAACTCTTTAGAATAACAAGCCCATTTTAAGCTGCATATTCTGCTATTTTAGAAGCCTGCAGAATATGTACAACAGAACACAGAATGGCTTTTACATTCATGTAATGCAAAGATTTCTAACCGGTTTTGCAAAATTTCCTCTAAAGGTATATTGCTCTGGCAGTGTTTCTGCAGATCCTAAGTGGAGGTGTTTAACAAGTTACGCAGGGGGACCCAAGACCACATTCCTCTGGGACATGCATAACAGAACCGTGCCACGGACAGGGCCTCACCTGGGAAGGTTGGGGGCTGGGGTGGAAGCGACGGATGATGGGGAAGGCGTTGTGGGTTGAGATGAATCATGATTTCGTGGTACTCGGCCCATTCGATACCAGATCCCCATGCTGTTCAGCTCCCTTTAAGAGAAAAGAGAAATCCTCATGGAGGCGGTTTAGCATAAAATGACCTGAGCAACAAAGCAGACCGACTCATTTCAGAGGGTCATGGCCTCAGACCTCAGGGAGTCGACTCTGGCCTGCCAAGGTGTCACGGTGCAGAGCCTGAGGTGATGGCAACTGTCCCAACCCCGTAGGCCTGTCGGGCGTGGTCATCTTGCTCCATCCCGGGGCCTGCCGTCCTACATATATGCTGTCAACGTGTTCCTCGGTTCTGAGTCTGCAAAATTCTTTTTACTTTGTCATTTCATTGAGGATATTTGTGCCATAATCCACTTCAAGAGGGCAGACCACCTGTGCCTGGGGTTGAACGGCCAGAACGGGCCCCACCCAGCTCCAGGCCACGCCCCTCCTCCAGGATAAGGCCCCTCACTGTCCGTCATTCTCAGGGCCTGTCTGGGAGACATCTTTGCATCACAAAGTGCTAGGCGTGTGCCCCATGAACCACCACAACTGAGGGTGGTGACGGAGGGGCTGACAGCTGGCCATGTCTGTCTTCCTGTTACTTGACCGGCACACCTGCCCAGCCCCACCCCACAGTCAGGTGCCCATGAGACAGGTGTACTCTTTGGAATTGTAACCGGATTATCTCAGCCACATCCAACTTCCGACTTCTCGGCTGCCCCATAGATCCACATCTTGGGATGTAGAGGAAGGTCATCTCTCCAAAAAACGAGGACAGATTTGCTCAGTGGATTCTTCTGGTAGCTTTTCTGTATCAGTACACTGCAGGAACTATTCTCAACCAGTCGTGTCTTATTAGCTGGTTGAGTCTAATCAGCTGCACTGACTTTGCCACCTCTCGGTCACGGCCACAGTCAGGCCTTGGAGGAGCTGTTCCTGGTCTGAGGTTTCTGTCCCTCACAGCCGACAACCCCAAACCTTTGCAAAGTAACCTGTAGGGCTGTGCCCATTTTTAAGAAAAAGTGACTTAAGAGTTCTAAACACTGAAATTGTCTTCCTCTGGAATAGAATTTTTGCCCCAAGATGAAACAAAAATATACTTTATTTAGCAATCTTCTCAAAATGATATAAGAAAAGGATTCTAGTTTTGATTACCAAGACATATATGGTAAGAATCTATTCTTTAGAATTGCTTAAATTGGTTAAAAATTGAATCTTTGAAAAGAGTATAGGGTGTAATTTTAAAAACCTGAATACACATAGTAACTGAATATACATAATAGATGTAGCAATTATTAAATTGTTGGTTTCTACTATTTGTATGTAAGTGGCTGTTTCTAAGATACCTGAAGTATGGTTATTTTCTTAACTGTTTTCTACTCTAGTAATCTTGTTTACATAATGAGTTTAAACCATGTTGCAAAATGGGAGTTTTGAGTGTGTAGAAAGGGTGTGATCACAGAATCCTTCTTAGGGACCTCAAAATCTCAGAGAAGAGCATTCAGATTCCATAACTGAAGAGTCAAACAAGCTGTTGTGCACCAAGATGAAAATAAACTCCATTTCTGTGACACTTGCTCCCCAAGTGCTTCAAGCAAACACTACAGCTGGCTATATCTAGCTAGCTATCCACCTATCCATCTATATATCTACCTCCCAGCCTGTGTGCAGCCTTCAAGGAAAGGCCATGGCTTTTCGAGTAAAGAGGAGGGTTTAGGCTCAAATGAGCAAGATCCAGGAAGTTGACCTCCCAAGTCAAGTGGAGAACGCATCCCTGGGGACCCACAGGGACAGCCAAGAAGCCTGCAAAGCCAGCCAGGGAGATGGCACGTGGCCAAGAGGCCAAAAACCATCTACCACACTGTTAATCTGAGAGACCGAATTTCAGAGGCCTGATGGGTGAACATCTGTTATCTCTTGAATAGCCAGCACCCCTTCATTCCCCTTCTGACTCTCTACCTCCCCTCTGCACTTGGGAAGCAGACACCCCTCATTCCTAGTTGCCCCCATTTCTTCACCAGCTGAAATAGGTCTCACCCATAGGTTTCTTGTTTGTTGCTCGTCTCTCCCTTTCTGAATACCAGTTCCAGGGGAGCAGGCTCTTTGCCTCACTCACCGCCATATCCAGGGGCTTTGGCCCTGTGCACCAAACGAGATGCTCCCTGAACTGTGACGGGGTGAATAAACCATGGGGAGAGTTGAGGCCCGGTGGCCGGAAAGGAGGCAGCCCCTTGGCTCGAGGCATCTGGAAAGACCCCTGAGAGCCTGAGGATGAACACATAGGAGGAAGGGGGAAGGAGAGCCCCCTAGGTGGAGCAGGTGGCGTGAGCACAGGAGGAGAGGTTGGGAGGGTGGTGTCCTGGACCGGCTGTCGTCTGGGCGGGAAGGGCAGCGAGAAGCGCTAAGGCCAGACGGAGGCCCATGAGAGGCAGGCGGCTGAGAGGCTGTGGGTCACACAGGTCTCCGGACCTGGCCCCTGGGAGGGATCTGAGAGCTCTCGGCAGATGGCAGCGACGAGCCTGGCCTTGCTGAGACTTACCCAATGAATGTGTACTGAGGCGGGGCCTGCTTGGTCCGGCCCATGATCCGGATGTCACAAATGGCCGCTTCGGTTGAATCCCGCGGGATAAATTTAATGCACAGCCTCTTCTTCCTAAAAGCCACTTCCTCTGAAGGAAAGGACCACAAAAAGGTATGAGTCTTCCAGAGGTGCCCACATCTCTATTCTCAACACCATGTCTCCCATCAGGTTCCCTTCCCGGCGGTGGAAATGACCGGTCATCCAAGATGCCCGACAGAAAGGCCGGGGTGCCGCCGCTCCGGCCTGGGGCAGGGTCGCAGCGGACAGTCTCGGTCACCCTGCTCTGCCTTCAGGGCCTGATCCCCGACGCCCACTGCCGGGAAGGGGCCCACGGGGCACACACACCCCTCTGCCAGGAGGAGCCTGGGATAAATCCATGACTGCAACCTGCTCGCTGCTCCAGGCCTCAGACACAAGCACACGGACGCCCCCAGCGTTAACACAGTTCACTACACAGGCCTTCTCTTCTCTTTTTATTACAGAGATTTTCAAGAAGAAGATGAAGTCGCTCAGTCATGTCCGACTCTTTGTGACCCCATGGACTGTAGCCTACCAGGCTCCTCCATCCATAGGATTCTCCAAGCAAGAATACTGGAGTGGGTTGCCATTACATTCCCGCCAATAGAGAGAACAGGAAATAAGCTGAATCCACGTGTTCCTATGAACCCAATTCAATACTGTCAACAATGGAGGAACCCTCTCGTCTCCTCCCCCGCCCTCTTGAGCTCTGCGGAGATTTAAAATGACTCTCCAACACGCTATCATTTCACCCACCAAAATCTTGGAAGGCATCCAGGGCAGGCTAATATATATATATATTTTTAACCATAACCATCTTAATAATAAGATGTTATTATTCTTAACAAACAATGATTCCTTAATATCATCAAATAGTCTGCATTCGGTTATCTCCATTATCGCAAAAATGTCATTTAGTTGTCGGTTTATCTGGACCAAGATCCAAACACTGTCTGTGCGTGGCACTCGGTGGTTATGTCTCTTTTGTTCTGTGGTAACCTCTCCACCTACCCTTCATCTTCAGAGCACTCATAGGATGGAGAACTCGGGTCATCCATTGTATCTCCTGTAACATGGCTGAGTGAAAGCTTTGATTCTACTCAGGTTAGACAGCATAGGCAGGAGCACTCCACGGGTGGTGCACGTACATCTGATGGGTGACGGGATGGATGAAATGTGATGACACTCTCGGTGGGTTTTAATGCCCTCAGCCTGGTGCCCTGGTTATAAAGTCCCTAACACCCTGCTCTGGGTGGTCTTCTCATCCCCTGATGACCGTGCCTAGATCCGTAACTTCATTAAAGGTGTCAAATAGCGATTTTCTAACTCTCATTCCTTCTGCATTTATTAGTTGGAATTTTTCTATATAAAAAAATCTTTCATTCTTCAACTGCTCGGTCTTCCTGAAACATGCTCTAGTACAGGAAAGGACAGACACATCTGTGATTCTTTTCTCTAATTTATAAAGTCTTAGGGTAATGAGTTGGAGAAGGCAATGGCACCCCACTCTAGCACTCTTGCCTGGAAAATCCTATGGATGGCAGAGCCTGGTGGGCTGCAGTCCATGGGGTCGCTAAGAGTCAGACGCGACTGAGCGACTTCCCTTTCACTTTTCACTTTCACGCATAGGAGAAGGAAATGGTGACCCACTCCAGTGTTCTTGCCTGGAGAATCCCAGGGACTGGGGAGCTTGGTGGGCTGCCGTCTATGGGGTCGCACAGAGTTGGACACGACTGAAGCGACTTAGCAGCAGCAGGGTAATGAGTTGCTGCCTAACAACCACAAGGGGTGACCACCCACATGGTTTTGGTTTGTTCATGTGTGGTTTTTAAACCACACATGATGAGTTTCAATCAATTGCAGCCATTCAATACATGGGACAGATCTGGGTTAAAATTCCAGCTCCATCATTTTCCAGGACCCTAATCTTAGGCAAGGGCCTTAACTTCTCTGAGCCTTGGTTTCATCATCTAAAAAGGAGTTAATGAAGCCTGACAGCGTAGGGACATGGGGTGGATGAAACATGATGACACGTATGCTTCACTTAGCCTGGTGCCTGGCACACAGTAAGTGATCAGTAAAGAAGAGTCATGGTCATTCTTATCATAATACTGTTAGGAAGCCTCGAGCACGTAATCTGTGTCAGTGTTTGGCACTGATTTTCAAGGCCTTTCAGTTCTGTTTCAGGAAATAAGTATATTTACATTAGAGAGCAAGACACAAGAGGAAAGTGCTGTGTTGCTGTTAGTCTTGATTTTATCAAGGGAAGAGGAGAATCAGGTGCTGATGTTTTGGGATTACCAGCTGGAAACTCAGAAACTTTGTGAATTCTCTTCCTAGGAGAGGAAACTGAGCGCTTGATCAGACATACTAGCTCTGAGTAATAATATTGGAAATTGAATCTAGACCCCGAACACGGGATCCAACAAGCCAGAAAGGGTTACTGCGGGGAGACTGTCCACAGCAACCCTGCAGCTTTAAAAACTACTAGCCAATAAACTCAGGCCTTTGAAAGTGTGAAGGAGGTGAGACCTTTCCTCAAAGTAAACAAAGATGCAGGTATTTTATGTACTTGCTTTGCCAGCTGCTCTTTGCTCCATTCTTCCATTTACAGCAAACTGGGGGTAAGAGATGGAGCCGCTAATTACACATGCTTAAACAGGCCTGACTTTAAGTAAACATATTATACAGAGTCAATAGAAATGTGTTCAGTCATGCTAATGAACACAGAGAAAGGACACAGCACTTTACTAAAACAAACAGCCTTCCAGTTTTTAAGTGCTATATGGATTGCAACAAAACGTATTTTAAGTTAATTACAGGAGTCTCATCTTGCCGGCTGATTAAAAAAAAAAAAAATCAGGATCTTAAATGCTCTCAAACGTCCCAGAGCTGACCACAGATTGGATGACCCTAAAAGAATAGGTGACTCTACAGTCATATCCCTTGGGGGATATGACACTTGTTGGAGACACCAGGACCCAACCTCACACTGTCCATGTGGGTAGTGACCAACACACCCCAAGTCCCCGGGGCGACTTCCCAGGATCACATAGCTGCACAGTAGCTGGACCAGGACTCAGTCCTGGGCCTCCTCGCTGAATAGATTCAACAAATTGAGAGGAAAATGCAGAACGAGAAATTCGTTGACTCTATTGTAAATCAATATAAAGACATTTTAAGCCACTTAGTTGTCAAAAACAAATGACAGTGCAAATTTTAAAACTAAGAAAAACACGAGAAGTGGGAAATTAATACAAGTCAATTTTATTTCTTAAGCAGACCATTCATATAAGTGTAAGCAAAATGAGCAAGCAAAAACTTGTGAAGATGTTCAGTATTGCTAATAAATAATAAGTAAAAATTAAATAAAATGAGAATAGTAAAGCTAAATTAAAAATATAAAGCCTATGCTGACAGGCCTGTGGAAAAAAGGTATAGGTCGGTATCATCAGGGGCAACATGAACTGGTGTTTCTGGAAGTTAATTTGACAACAGAGGGTAATAAAGCCTAACTTTACTGAGCTCATCCTCTGAGCTGTGTATGGCAGGTACCTTACGTGATTCAAAGATGAATTAAACACAGGTCTTGCCCTTCAAGAAAGAGGTAAGTAGCAAAGACATGAAGAAAACATGTAAATGGCTATAATGTAAGCTAAGAACAACATTATGAGGTGGACAGTGCTGCCCCATTTTACAGATGAGGAAACTGAGGCCCAGGAAGGTGAAGTCATTTGCCCAGGGTCCCTCATTTGTAAGTGGTAGAGCCAGACTCCACATTAGGCGAGACTGACTCCAGAGTCCAAGTTCCTCCCACTGTGCCAAGTGCAGTCTGTGCTAACAGGGAATGACGGGCATTCAGGACCAGAATCGTATGGGCTTTCCACCACTGTCCTTCACATTTGCCTACTTTCCTTCCACCCTTCAACAAACGTGTGCTGTGCCAAGCAGCTGGAGAGCAGTAGAGAGCAGACAGGGCTCCTGACCAGCTGATTACAGTCACCCTCTGGACTAAGCCCCTTGTGGGTACTTTTCCTGGGCTCATCTCTGTATCCCAAAGCCAAGTCTGCAGAGCCTGCAGGAGACAGGCACCCACGGCAGCTGACTGAGGAGAAAAGAGAGCCTGCTTCACACTTGCATCTAGAGATCGGAGCTCACCCTACAAAGACATGGGCTGTGACATTCGGGGTTGAGGGAAAGGGCCTCTCAGGCAGGGAAAACAACAAAGCAGATCCGTCGAGTCAGAAAAGAAAGGAGCACAAATGGACTTCCCTCGCGGTCCAGGGGTTAAAAATCTGCCTCCAACACAGTGGGGCATGGGTTCACTCTCTGGTCTGGGAAGATTCCACAGGTCGCAGAACAACTAAGCCTGTGCACCAGAGCTTGGAACTGCAACTACGGAACCCACGTGCCCCAACCACTGAAGCCCAGGTGCCCCAGAGCCTGCACCCTGCAGCGAGAAGCCACCACAACCAGAGGAGGCCCAGGAGCCACAACAGAGACCCAGCACAGCCATAAAAAGCAAATAGAAGGGAGCTTTTCAAAAAGAACGAACAGAAAGGAAGGTGCACAAGAGGGCACAGTGAGTGGCTTCATCTGGGTCAAGCACAGGTGCCTGAAGATGAGGAAGATGCTTGCAGACGAAGGTCGGCGCAGGCGTAGAGGACCCAGGACCCAGTAACCTCAAGTACTTGTAAACTTGTCACAAGAAAATCATTCAAAATCTATACATATTCAAACTGACCTACAGATTCAACACCATTCCTTATCAAAATCCCAGATAGTTTCTTTGCAGAAATTGACTAATTTTAGAATTGGTGTGGAAGTTTGAGGGACCCAGAACAGCCAAAATAGCTTGAAAAAGGAGAACAAAGGTGGAGGATTCTTGGTTTCAAAACCTGCTACAAAACCCCAGTAATCAAGACTGTGGTTTTGGATAAGGCAATACCTACAGATCATAGCAAAAGAACTCAGAGTCTAGAAACAAACCTTCACATTTACAGTCAACTGATATTCAGCAAGGATACTAAGACAATTCAGTGAGGGAAAGGATAGTCTTTTCAACAAATGATTCTGGAAAAAAGAATAAATCTGTTGTATATCAACTAGAACAAAAAACTTTTTTTTTAAAGAATAAACTTGAACTCCTATCTTGAACAGTTCACAAGCATTAACTCAAAATGGATCAAAAACCTAAGTGAAAGAGACAAAACTATAAAACTCTTAGAAGAAAACATTGGCATAAATCTTGGTGACCTTGGATTTGCAATGGTTTCTTAGGTATGACTTCAAAAGCATGAACAACAAAGAAAAAAGATAGATAAATGGAACTTCATCAAAATAGAAAACTTTTCTGTTTCAAAGGATGGTATCAAGAAAATGAAATGAATGTATGTCAACTATACCTTGATTTCAACAAAGAAAATGAAATGAAAACCCACAGAATGGGAGAAATCTTTTTCTGATCATGTAACTGATAAAGGACTTACATCTAGAATATATGAAAACATTTTTATAACTCAATCATAAAAAGAAAAACCAATTTTAAACAGGCAAAGAATTAGAATAGCCATTTCTCTAGAGAAAATATACAAATGGATAATAAGCATATGAAAAAGTGTTCACCATCACTAGCCACAAGGGAAACACAAACAAAAACCACAAAGAGAGACCCCTGCATCCCCACTAAGATGGTTAGAATTAAAAAGAAAGATAATAACAAGTGTTGGTGAAGATGTGGAGAAACTAGAACTTTTAAACCCTGCTGGTTGGAATGAGAAAGGGTATAGCTCCTTTGAAGAACAGTTTGGCAGTTCCTTAAAAAGTTAAATATAGAGTTATTATATGACCTAGCAACTTCATACCCAGGTGTATACCCAAGAGCAGTGAAAACATACGCCCACACAAAAGCTTGTGCATCCAGTGTTCAGGGCACCATTATTCACAATAACCCAAAATGAAACAACCGAACTACCCATCAACTGAATGGATATACAAAATGCTATATCCATATAATGGAGTATTACTTGGCAATAAAAAAGAATGGAGTATTGACATGCTACAACATGCACCTATCTTGAAAACTTCTACTAAGTGAAGGGAACCAGACACAAAAGACTACAGATGATATGATTTCACTTACATGAAACGTCTAGAATAGGCAAATCTATGCAGCAAGTAGATAAGTGGTTGCCTATGGCTGGTAGAGGGTAGGGAGGTGAGGACTAGGGAGAAAAGGGGAGTGATTACTAGTGGGTATGCAGTTTCTTTGGGGGTAATGAAATTTTCTAAAACTGATTGTGTTGATGGTTGCACAACTCTGTGAATATACTAAAAACCATTGGGCTGCAACTTTAAATGGGTAAATTGTATGGTATGTGAATTATACCTCAATAAAGCTGTTATCCCAAAATTCAAATATATCAATATATAAAATCTATCAGTAAAAGGTGCTTCAACACATGCTTTTTCAGGGCGGCACTGTGGTTAAAAGTGTGGGGAGTCACGCTTCTGTGTGTAATCTAGTTATTTCCCTACTTCTAGATGTGTTGTGGTTGTGGTGGTTGTTCAGTCATCCAGTCGTGTCCAACTCTTTGTGACCCTATGGACTGCAGCACGCCAGGCCTCGCTGTCCCTCACCATCTCCTGAAGTTTGCCCAAGTTCACGTTCATTGCATTGGTGATGCCGTCCAACCATCTCATCCTCTGAAGCCACTTCTCCTTTTGCCCCAGGAGTCTTCTCTAGGACCACAGTTCAAAGGCACCAATTCTTTGGCATTCTGCCTTCTTTACGGTCCAGTTCTCACAACCGTATGTGAGCACAGGAAGACACAGCCTTGACTATATGGACCTTTGTTGGCACAGTAATGTCTCTGCTTTTCAATGCACTGTCTAGGTGTGCCATTGCTTTCCTGCCAAGAAGCAATCGTTTTCGGATTTTATGGCTGCAGTCACCATCCGCAGTGATTCTGGATCCCAAGAAGAGGAAATTTTTTCCACTATTTCCACCTTTCCCCCTTCTATTTGCCATGCAGCAATTGGGCTGGATGTCCACGACCTTAGGGTTGTTTTTTTTTTCTTTTTTTAATATTTAGTCTTAAGCCAACTCTTTCACTCTCCTGCTTCACTCTCATCGAGAGGCTCTTTAGTTCCTCTTCACTTTCTGCCATTACAGTGGAATCATCCACATATCTAAGGTTGTTGATGTTTCTTCTGCCTATCTTGATTCCAGCTTGTAACTCATCCAGCCTGGCATTTCTCATGATGTGCTCAGCGTATAGGTTAAACAAACAGGGTGACAGCAGACAGCTCTGTTGTACTCGTTTCTCGACCTTGAGCTAATCAGTGGTTTCATACAAGTTTCTATCTGTTGCTTCTTGACCTGCATACAGGTTTCTCCAGAGACAGGTAAGATGGTCTGGTATTTCCATCTCTCTAAGAGCTTTCTACAGTTTGTCATGATCCACACAAATCAAAGGCTTTAGTGTAGTTGATGAGACAGAGATAGGTGTTTTTCTGAAATTCTCTTGCTTTCTCTATAATCCAGCGAAGGTTGGCAATTTGATCTCTAGTTCCTCTTCCTTTTCTAAACTCGGCTTGGACATCTGGAAGTTCTTAGTTCACATAATGCTGAAGCCAAGCATGCAAGATTTTAAGCATGACCTTGCTAGCATGGGAGATGAGCGCAATTGTCCAACGGTTAGCACATTTCTTTGGTACTACCCTTCTTGGGAATTGGAATGAGGATTCACCTTTTCCGGTCCTGTGGCCACTGCTGGGTCTTCCAGATTTGCTGACATAATGAATGCAGAACCTTGACGGCATCATCCTTTAGGGATCTGAATCGCCCCACTGGGATTTCATTGCATCTACTAGCTTTATTAACAGCAGTGCTTCTTAAGGCCCACTTGACTTCGCACTCCAGAATGTCTGGCTCTGGGTGACTAACCACTCTGTCGTGGTAATCTGGTTCATTAAGATCTTTCTTATATAGTTCCTCCGTGTATTCTTTCCATTCAGTTCTAGATGTGTAACCTTGGATAAGCTCTTTAATCCTTAAGTTGCTACTGCACCTCATTTTTCTTATATGTGAATTGAGTATGTATTAATAATACCTATCTCCAAATAGGTACCTATCTTCAGGGGTCTTCTGACGATCAAATGCGATCAGGAACATAGAACATTTATGACAGGGGCTACATAGTAAATACATACTAAATACTGACTGCTGTGAAATTATTAGCTAATACATGTTAATAACAAATGACTAGAAGTAGACCAATGTCCAAAAGTGAGGAGAGCATTAAGAAAAGTATGCTACCCATGGAATCCACTTGTTTCATTAAAATAATAGCTATGTGGGGTCTGTGTAGATATGAAAAGTCTGATTTATAAGAAACATTTGCAGGAAAACAGCCCCCCCGCCAAAAAAAAAGTAGGTCTAAAATGGGGAAAACAAAGTATATGTGACAAAAAGTGAGATGCAAAGTTTCATAATGGATCATGTGTCATAAAGGAAGGATTCTCTGGACTTCTTTCTTATTTGCCATACTACTCTTGTGGATATATACACTGCTGCTGCTGGTCCTAAGTAATATAAAATAAAGCAAGCTAGTCGCCTTACATCAAACTGAGGAGGGTCAACCCCCCAGAGGTTTCCAGCACTGTTTAGGAACGGATGCCACAATAAGAACCTCAAACTGCCACGCAATCCTGAAGAAGCTTCCAACGTGTCAGCCACTCCTGCTCCGTGTGGCTCAGGGTCTTCCCTCAATTTCAGATCTTGAGGACTCTAACTCGCAGTCTTTCTGGTTCTGACTTTTCCTGTACGCTCCAAGAACCAAAAGTGGGGGTATAAGGGCACTTGTATTCCCTGAGCGTCTTTTGTTTTTTTCCTTTTGCTTCTGGGTCTTGTGTGAAGCCTGGCTTCAGCATCGCTAGAGGATGGGCTAAGGACAAACTACAACCGGTTTCCCGAGTAAACTGATTCAGCGGGGAGCCCCATTCTCAGAGAAAAGGGTGAGTTCTGCTCACTCCCATGCCCCTACCCAGAACACGCCAAAGGAGAGCCGAGTCAGACACGTGTCAGAAGCAGCAGGGTTTATTTGTGGGCACGCAGTGAGGCCGCCTAAAATGTTTCTGAAGCAAACCGCACATCAAAGTTTCTACACATACACCTGGAGGAAGAAAACTCTCACTGTGGTGAGTAGAGCCAGAGGGTGACTCACGTGTGTCCACCGTCTCCTGAATCGGGATGAAGCCGACGGGCAGAGTGTCCTTGATGTCGATGAGCTTCATGTCCACTAACACGTTCCCTAAATGGCTCTTGGGAAGAAAGGAAAGAGACACAGACGATTAATCTGAACACGCCTGTGGTGGGTCTGCCATTCTGGCTTCAAAACGCGTATTTAACACAATGACTCATGCAGCTTTACGACAGCAGGTTAATTAGAGTAGGTGCCAGTTAATGATCCCCAGCGGCTACACGGGGACTCTGGTGGCCCCCAGAAAAGGATTTCATCTGCAGAATCTCAAGGCCACTCACTTAGACGTGGCCTTGGTTAGCAGAACGAGTGGCCCAGGCGATGCCCGAGAGGTAACTGAGCAGAGGGCAGCTGTGCAGCCATGTCCTGGGGCCACGTGGCCCCTTAGCCCCGAGCATCAGATCTCGGGACAGCAGGTTTAGAAGAGCACATTCCCGGGGTGGCTGTTGCAGCGGGAGGCGGGGGAGCTGCATCTCTAACAGAGAATCAACCACCCTCCCCAGTGGTTGCTGGTCTCTGCATACTGACACGCATCTCGGTGGCTAGGTATGTTCTGTAAAACCCCACGAATCATAAACTCACACAGAGTGGGAAAGTGCTGCTGCCTAATATTACACAGCTTCTAGAATGGCATGCACAGGGGCCTCTTTAAGCCTCTACTTAGTGGCGGTGCACGGGGCCCACAGTGCACAGTTTTCCGTAACCGAAGCAAAAATATCTTCGAAGACGGCACGCTGTCCTATAATTGCGAGAGAGAATTCTCTGCAAATGCCCTGGCACTTGCAGCCCACATTTCAAGCTGGAAACGAGCTCTAAAGAGATCTACCCTACAACTTAAACAAAGTGGGGCCACCTCGGAGGTTTCATTAACATCTTCAGAGTCATTTACCAAACTTAGCTCCCCCTCTCTCTAGAGCCAGTTAGAAGAAGAATGATGCCTTCCCATCCCAAATCTCTCCTGTTAGGATGCTAACAATGCACTTGGCATGCCCATCTTCCAGAAATGCCCAAGCCCCCGTAAGCACATGTGCAGTTTACTTGTTCTGCGTTCCCAGATGACCCCACCACCTTGCCCTGCACAGCAGTTCCTCCGGAGTCAAGCCTGGCCTGCTCAGAGAAGGGTGTGGCCCTCAGTCTCTGTGGCCCCACCCGTCCTGTCCAGTGCCAATACCATCACTGAAGACTAAGAAGGCAACTCCTATCATCTATACTCCATGCTTTGTTTTCTCTTGGCATGCTCAACTTTCCTTCATATCAGTTTCTAATGGCATGTTTGTGAGGTTTTTATGTAGTATCTGCTTCCCCACCAGGGTTTAAGAACCACGAGGACCAAAACCATCTCTGCTACTACTATATATCCAAGCCTAGCATAGATCTTGCCAAACAGTAGGTACTCGATAATTACTGCTGAATAAATTACTATTTTGGGGTACATTTTCAACCAGACGGGCTACTCAGAATCCGAAATCAAAATGGACTTGCTCGGACGACAAATCTAAATAATGCCAACAAAAATATTAAAAGTATATTTAGTAAGTGCGTTATAAACCAGAAGTACACAAATGAAATGCATTCCTGAAATTTAGCCATGAAGGTCAAAGTGCCGAGCGTAAACTTTGGCCAGTGTTTTCTCGGCACTGTGGTCAGAAAGCCGTCTCTCTCAAAAGCTGGTGTTAGCGGAGGATTTAAAATGATTACATTTCAGGTAGCTGGGTCTCGGGAAAACAACGCACAGGCCAGCACAGCAAGTGGAGAGCGGAACCCTAACGCGGAATAAATCTCTGACCGTGGAGGAAGGGTTTGAACCATTACCCCAACCCGCAAACATCAGCTGCTTTCAGAATCGCCTGATCTAATCTATCATTTTTTTTTTTTTCCCATGGCAGTGGCTTTTCCATGTCATCACTGCCTTCTGCATTGAGAAATTAACAGCTGGATATGTTTCCCTGCCCTATAGATGGATGGGCGTTCATCAATATCCTTCTCCAACGTCTTCTATCTGACAAGTTGGGTTTTAACAGAAGTCAACTGCAAACCACTTAGCGACCTCACCCTCCACACTCTACGAACGTCCCTGATCATAAAGCCAGAATGTCGGTGGTGCAGCCATTAAAAGAGGCATGAAGACCCCCCGCTCCGGTGCACACGGAACAGGAGGTTGCACCGTCAGAGCTTCCTGCAGCCCAAGTGAGGTCCCTCGGAGCCCTGGGCTGCTGCTGCACCGGGTTTAATACAGTAGGTCTGCGACACCATTAATTTTGCCTGTTCCTCTCCCCTCCCCCATCCTGTGCTCTCTTTCATTTCCTCCTCATAAATATGAAGAACGTATTCCCAATCCTTGTTGAGCAAATGATTCATGCCAAAAGCCCAATATGCACTGACTCAGGGTATTTATATTGTCTCTGGTAGCCAGTATTTGCTAGTATACTGTAATTATTTTTGACAACCTTGCATTTAAGGTAGCCACAGATAACCAACTTAATATTCAAATGTTCATAAATCCTTCTGTTTAATATCCTCCCTACCTAATCTATGTACATTATTATTACAGGTAATGCAGAAAGTACAGGGCATGAAAAGTGCAATTAATCTCGATCCTTCCCCAGGAAGCAATGTCACTCCAAAGCCAGGTTTCTGTGTTAACAGCATTATTGGGGGAAAGGAATTCAGGTTCCAGAGGAGTCTCCCCAAACTCCTACACAGGGAGTCTCAAGTCACCTAATTAAGAATCTGTCCAGTCTTGAGATTCTACATCCCTCCTTTGCAGTTGTAAAAAATTATGCCATGCAAAGTCTTGGCTCTGACAGCGGGGCTGGGACAGACCGGCTGTAACAGATGAAAATATGGCTCATTCTTGCTCTACTCCTGGGCTGGCAAGGGGGCCCCTGCCGCCCCTTTGAACTGCCTTCCCTCTGTGTCTCACTACAGGACCCATTCATTCTTTTTCTGAAAGTAAAATGCTCCTAATTTCCTTACTGCCTCAAAAGCGGGGCAGAGGATTCTCCCACTGCCCTTGTCCTTGTCTTACACCCTCTCCCACACACACTTCACCATGCCTGCCTGGCCCTCATACAGTAAGAGATACGAAGTAGGCACTCAACACACATCTCCTGAATGTTCGACAAATGATTAGATCGACGTATTTTCTACCATCCACTTACCCATGACACTAAAATTAACAAGCCCCAGTGACTTCTCTCTGTCATTTTTTAACTTGTTAGTGTCCCTACTCCAAGGGATCAGGGGCTCTTCTGGCCGAGAGTACCGACACCCTATTTATAGCCTTCAAGGAAATGCAACAAAAACAGAAACCAAAAACAGCCAATGAGATCGTCTGTCCTCTGCAGCTGCGGGCTCCTCTTCAGCAGGAGGGCCCGAGGCTGAGTGGAGGTCAGGAGCGAACGTGTGAAACCACTGGGCAGAGCAACGGTGTGGACACGAGCTGCTCAAGCCTGGGGAGGTGGTCCCGCAGCCCTGCGCAGTGAACATGCCGACTTCCTGCAGAGAGGGGTAGCCAGTGGCAGAACAGAGGTGACAACAGCTAAGAATATGGATGGTTTCAAAGAGGGTATAGGTAACCTCCAGGGACAAAGGCGACGAGACAGCGCCATAGGTGTTTATGGACGCAGGATGGAGGGATGGAGCCAGGGGCACTGCCCGAACGTCACAGGCCTGACGTCTGGAAAGGTAACCGGGCCTTCAGACCTGCCCCTGGGGTCTCCTCACCGCACTGTAACCCGACCTCAGACCTGCCCCTGGGGTCTCCTCGCTGCACTGTGACCTGAAGGTCCTGCTCAGATCCACCGCGGACCCAGCTGCCAGGAACTTCCCTCCTCCATCAGGAGCTCTGTCCTTTACAGCAAGCATTTATTACTCTCATCATGAGTGGGAAAAGATGAGAGCAACGAGTCCTCCCTGAGTATGTTAGAAATCATTTTCCTAACAAACACTTATCAACAAATGTGAACAGCTGCTGGACAAGAGTGTGGACCACAGATCCATGTGACAAACCACAGCCAAAAAATGCTGCAGGGACGCACGAGGACTGTGACAGGACCATGGGTCTGTGGGCTTGTGACGGAGAGAAAGATGGTGACCTTTCCCTTCCAGGCTTCTGAATAGGGATGCTTGAACCTGAGTTTTTTTTAAATCACTTATGAACATATTTTATTGTTGCCATAAGATTTATAAAAATAATAAGAATATTTCCCATCTGATTTTTTTTTGCATTTAGGCCCAAAATAAAACGGCACCCCTAAAAATGAAAATCTGACTGCTCCCTATTAGGGTTAGGGAAGACAGGTGTCCTTAGACAAGCACATAAACTCCCTGATCTCAGGAGCTATTACTTTAAGAGTCTGAGGATGGAGGCAGCATATTTGCAGAGTGCCCAGGACAGGCCTCACATGGAAAGGATACTCACAAGAGCCACTTCTCTTTGTTCTAAACCACCTATTTGAACATCTTTAGTAGGTGCCTTTAAAATTTCCTTATTTATGGGCTTAAGTATTAAAAACAACACAGTAAAAGTAATCTGCATGTGAGGTGGATACCTACCTGCCAAAACAATGAAATGTCACATGGCAGAGAGACCTGGGGAGAAAGTCAACACAGCCACGTCTTGGGGAGGGGTGACCGTGGGGCATCTTCTGGCTATGTTCCCCTCTGTTGGTCAGCTTTAAAGCCAGCTCCCCTGGAAGATGCTCACATCATACTACCCTGCAATTTGTTACTCAGATGAAAGGCAGACAGGATGAGAGCTGTGAGAGAAATCTTTTCTGTGTTTCCTTTGGAAAACGAGTTTTAATGGAATTCACTACACACTTGGGTCTGTGGTTAATAATACTGTTAATAAATGAAACCCAGCGGTGGTTGCTGATCCTACCCTGTTTACTTAAAACCACCGATAAATTAACACAGCGATGAAAATAAACCACCACCAAAAAAGTGAGGAGAATTTCAAACACGAATGGAAATGACTTGTGCTCTCTTAGCAGACGGAAAGCCACTACTAGACTTACATTTTCTTTGGAAAAGGATCTCGTGAAGCACAGGTATCGGGTAACCTTGGATTTAAATAAGCCGTCTTTCCAGAGGTCAGCGTCCACACCATCTGCTGTCTGAGCGACCTGCACCAGAGAGACGGGGAAGAGGACACAGGTGAGGCAGGGGGCTGTGGAGGGCGGGCGTGAGGAGCTTCCGTACCTGCGCCAATTAACTCCGGCCCGGACTCGCGCGGCATCTCATTAGTCCACTTCACCAGGCCCTGGGAAGAGATTTTTCCAAGTGGGGCCAAGGGAGAGTGTGAAAAATACAACTTCTAAAAATACTGTCCCTGGGGAAGTCATTGATTAAAGACACCCTGACAAAAGTGCTTCTAATGAGAAAAGCGGAACTTCTGTTTGTCATGGACCAAGAAGGGACCGGAGAAGTCAGCACATTAAGCTGCTCACTGCCAGTCACTCCGGGGACAGTACAGGGTGCAGAGGGCAGAATGGGGCATGCAATGCCACCAGAGAGGGGCCTGCCTGCCAGGCGCCTGGCGTGGCTTCCTGCTCCGGGGCTGACTGGGCTGGCCAGGGGCTGCTATCACTGGGCATGGGGGGGCGGGCAGGGCGTCAGAGAGGTTCGCCCTGCCCCACTTCTTTTCAGCACAAGTTCTGTGAGTGGAATTCAAGGTTGAAAACCAGCATGATAGGAAAATAAAAAAAAGACTCAGCTGCCAGTTTCTAGTCTCACTGAGGAGCCATATTCTCGTATATGGCTGTAGAAATTTCCCTCTAAGGGCTTCCCTGGGGGCTCAGATGGTAAAGAATCTGCCTGCAATGCGAGAGACCTGGGTTCGATCCCTGGGTTGGGAAGTTCTCTGGAAAAGGGAAAGGCAACCCACTCCCACATTCTCACCTGGAGAACTCCCTAGACATAGGAGCCTGGCACAAAGAGGTGAACATGACTGAGAGACTAACACTTTTCACTTTTAGTTTCAAGAAGCGTTCAAGGATGAAGCCAGCCTTGATGTGAGTCTTATAGGGCCTAGGCCCTGGGCCGTGGGACTAAGGCCATCAGTGGGAAGAGCTCACAAGGAGACGGGAGAGGAGAAGAAGGCTGGCTGGGACACGTTCTCCCCATTCTCTCCACGATGCTCGTTAAGGAACGATCAGGCTTGGTGCTGCTTCTTCCCTCAGCACCTAACAGGCCAGAGGAATCCGCATCCTGGCTGCACCCCAAGGGGACTCTGGGAAGACCTGGGAGCAGCACCCCTTTGGGGAGCAGCGCCCTCTGCAGCCGGCCCCCTGCAGTGCACTCTGGGGTCTCCCTGCTCCTCTTTCTGAGGCTTAGACTGTGGGAGGCATGTGTTCCCAGTTGGGTCCAATTCTTTGTGACCGCATGGACTGTAGCCAGCCAGGCTCCTCTGTCCATGGAATCTTCCAGGCAAGAATACTGGGGTGGGTTGCCATTTCCTTCTCCAGGGAATTGTTCCAACCCAGGGACTGAACCCACATCTCTTGCGTCTCCTGCATCGGCAGACAGATTCCTTTCCAGCTGAGCCAGCGGGGAAGACTATGGGAAGCCTTCTTTGATCTGACAAGCTCCGGGCTGTCCTCACAAACTGCTGAAAACGCCTCTGTTCTTTACACAAAACTGCCCTGATTCTGCCCCGTCCCGTGTGCACACAGCACAGCAGGCCCACATGGCTCGGACTGTCATGTGTGAAGCCTGGAGTGTGGGGGCCGACTCCACCAGGAGGGTCCCATAGCTCCCACGGCCACGTTCTCCGAGGGAGCCCCTGAAAAGACCAAAGGCCAACTGGCAAAAGAAAAGTACTTGCTTTCACAGCGAACAATTGTTAAGTTCATAAATGCCATGAAGGGAAAAGAAGGGTCCTTATGCTGAATATGCAAAGATGTTTGACCTGAAATCCGAAGGAGGAATGGTATGGCGACAATCTCAGGGACAGTCTGGTTCAAGCACGTCACTCCCACAGAAAGAAACACGGCCGAACAGACCAGGCCTTGTCCGCACTTGCCCCCATAATGGTCATACATAAAGTTCCTCAGAAAACCTGAGACTTGAGGCCGTGGCCCCAACTTCTACTACCAAGGATCCCTTATGCTTTGTTTTCTCCCACAGGTTCCATGTTTGAAAGATTTTTGTTTCCCAAACTGTACTTGTATTTCCTCAGCTCAAAGATGTAGCCATTTGAGAATCACCTGTGGATTTAAAGAATGCTCCTTTAGGAAAAAAAGAAACATCATGTCAAATTGCACAACGTATTTCTCAGATGCATTGCAATTTTGGAACCATTAAAATGTCATGAGATGCCACAGGAACAAAGAAAGATGGGAACCTATGTAGTTTCTCTATAATACATGTATTATTTTTGATAAATTAAAAAAAAACAGAGTCTGCAGAACACACAAAGGCTGTGGTACCTCAAAAGAGAGACAGCTGCGTCCAGCCTTCCACGGAAAAGTCTGGGGGTTCAGGAGGGTTTTCCTGGCTACAGTGGGGTGGTGTGCCCCCTCATTCAAGGCCATCGTCTCCAGGGTTTGAAAATGAGGATTCCCTCCTCTCGCCCCACTGCTAGAATCTTCCCTTTTCTGAATGAGAAGACACCCTGGTACGATGAAGAGGCCAGTGCAGGAATGCAAAGAGGGGAGAGGAAAGCAGGAGCAGGCCTGCTCCCTCCTCAGAGGCCGCCTTCTCTCCCTCTGTCCCTGCAGTTAACAGGCCTCCAACCTGCTCTGGAGACCCACTCAACAAGGTCCACCATGGCCCAGCTCTGCCCTGAGCCACAACTCATGTGTGGTGAAGTGAAAACGTGTAACGCCCTCCAACCCCAAGGGGAGTGAGCAGGGAGGTGAGAGTGAGAGAGAGGAGGAGGGAGAGAAGCGTGTGTGGGGGTGTGCATGCACACATGCGTGTGCATTGGCGGGTGTGGGTGTGCAGAGCACAGAGATGCCTGCAGCCAGGGGTCCACAGTCTGGGATGGGTCCACCTCCAAGGCTGCTTGGGGTGTGGGGAGCCCAGATCTGGCTCAGCAGCAGGACTAGGGAAGTGGCCCTGGAGGAACAAGGCTGGGCCTTCACAGCTTGCCTTCCCTGGAGCACGAGAAGTACCCAGGCAGGTAAAGGTGCTTCCCAACCTAAACTCTCCCCAAGGCAAGCTAGACTAGCTACGAGGTAAGTTGGAGAAGGAAATGGCAACCCACTCCAGTGTTTTTGCCTTGAGAACCCCATGGACAGAGGAGCCTGGCAGGCTACAGTCCATGGGGTCACAAGGAGTCGGACACGACTGAAGTGACTGAGCATACGAGGCAAGTATGTGGTCAGTAGCTACAGGGGTGCCCCGCAGAAGTTCACCTCTAAACTCTGTCCCTGTGAACTCAGTCTTGAGTCCCAGGATGGGAAGGGAGGGACAGGGAGGCAGGCTGGGGGTGGAGGAAGAGGACTCCAGGTACGGCAGACCCCAACCTGACACTCCAGACTTAAGCAAGCCCCCACCCCTGAGGGCACTGTAGGGGCAGAGGGGATAACGCACGAGAACTGCCTCAGTGCTCACCTGGGACCCCATGAAGCCAGTGCCAACAGACAGGTCTACGCGAACATGATGACCCCATGAAGCCAGCGCCCACAGACAGGTCCATGTAAACGTGACGACCCCATGAAGCCAGCGCCAACAGACAGGTCCATGCAAACGTGACGACCCCATGAAGCCAGTGCCAACAGACAGGTCTACGCAAACATGATGACCCCATGAAGCCAGCACCAACAGACAGGTCTACACAAACGTGACGACCCCATGAAGCCAGCGCCCACAGACAGGTCCATGTAAACGTGACGACCCCACGAAGCCAGCGCCAACAGACAGGTCTACACAAACGTGACGACCCCATGAAGCCAGTGCCAACAGACAGGTCCATGTAAATGTGACAACGACCCCATGAAGTCAGCGCCAACAGACAGGTCTACGAAAACATAACGACCCCATGAAGCCAGCGCCAACAGACAGGTCTACACAAACATGACGACCCCATGAAGCCAGTGCCAACAGACAGGTCGACACAAACATGATGACCCCATGAAGCCAGCGCCAACAGACAGGTCTATGTAAACGTGACAACGACCCCATGAAGCCAGCGCCAACAGACAGGTCCATGCAAACGTGACGACCCCATGAAGCCAGCGCCCACAGACAGGTCTACGCAAACATGACGACCCCATGAAGCCAGCGCCAACAGACAGGTCTATGTAAACGTGACAACGACCCCATGAAGCCAGCGCCAACAGACAGGTCCATGCAAACGTGACGACCCCGTGAAGCCAGCGCCCACAGACAGGTCCTTGCAAACGTGACGACCCCATGAAGCCAGCGCCTCAGACAGGTCTACGCAAACATGACGACCCCATGAAGCCAGTGCCCACAGACAGGTCCTTGCAAACGTGACGACCCCATGAAGCCAGCGCCTCAGACAGGTCTATGCAAACATGACGACCCCGTGAAGCCAGCGCCCACAGACAGGTCCTTGCAAACGTGATGACCCCATGAAGCCAGCGCCTCAGACAGGTCTACGCAAACATGACGACCCCATGAAGCCAGCGCCAACAGACAGGTCTACGCAAACGTGACAACAACCCCATGAAGTCAGCGCCAACAGACAGGTCTACGCAAACGTGACAACAACCCCACGAAGCCAGCACCAACAGACAGGTCCACACTACATCAGGATTCGAAAAGCCCTGCATTGTCACATGGGGGCTCAGCTCCAACCTCTGGTCCTTGGGGTTCCTTCCCCATCTCTGGGACTAGTCCTAGTCTTCAACACAGATTATATACTTGTGTGATTAACCTTTATTGGCTCTACTGCCCCGCCACTGACAAAAGCTTTGCCAAGCCGAGGACAATGTCCGATGGCTGTTTATCCCCTGTACTCAGCGTCCTGCCTGATACACACGGGCTCAACCGCAACTGGCTGAAGGAGTGAACAGACAAATCAGCCCATAGATCTGCAGCAAACTGTGAAAAACTAAGAAACCCCGCTAGATGCTGGAGTAAGGTAATACAAATTTTAAAAATGAAATTCCAGGACTTAATCCCTGTGTCCCCTTCAAAATCACCACTCACAGGCCAAACCCCCATTTCAACAGCGAGGCCACTAATTCCTTCAGTTTTATCTGTACCCTGTCTTGTTCCCAAAATGACTAGAGGATGCCCAACACTGTGGCCGGCTGCAGTGCCCTGGGTGTCTGTCATAGGGGCTCACACGCGCATGCACACACACACACACATCTCTTACACACTCACATGCTCAGACCCTCCCTCTCCTTCTCCCATCTTCCCAGTATAGGAGCTGCCTCTGCAGAAGAAGAGGTGGGCAGTGACAGGACACTTGGGTTTACTGCTCTTCCCCACCAATATTCTTCTAAAATGACAATCTAGTGGAGACAGCAGGGAGCCACTAAAATAAGAGCAAGAGAGGAGTACAGCACGAGGCAGATGCCATCGGACGTGTGGAGACGTGGGAGGTGGAAGGTCCAGGGTGTAGCAGAGCAGTGGGGATGGACATCCCAGGGCCCCAGACACCACTGGGATGAGGGTGGAGGGCCTGGAGATGGGTGTGATGCGAGTTTAGAACTGGAGACAGGCAGAACAAAGACGTTAAGATTCCTAGAGCCCCACTCTGCTTCAGAAGTATTTTCTGCAGAAATGGCATCAGCAGGGCTCAGGACTCCAGGACACCAGCTTGGTGGGGAAGGAGGTAAAGGAGGAACTAAAACTCCAGAGTCAGAGCAGAGGGTAATGACTACGCACACTGAGCTGAACAGTGACTGAAAGGTGGGCCCTCCCTGTCCCTTCCAGGCCCACCCTCCTTCCTGCTTCTGGCACCTTGGGAGCCAGGTGTACCCCCTAAATGCTGCAATTGAAGGATGCGTCTCTGGAGAAATTAAAGAGTGCCAGAGAGAAGACCAGCACCCACCGGCTCTGAGGTCTCTGGTTACAGTTACAAGAGCCAGCTCCTGGTGCACCGGCCGCTGTGCCGCCCACCAGTCATCAGGCCCCACCCCTACCACAGGGCTCTGACCCCAGGAGCTAGGGCCTGGCTCTTAACTGACAACAAAGAATTACCAGGCACTGGGGGGAGTCTCAAATATGACAACAGGCTCCAAATTATTAGAAGAAAGGGAACCTGAAAATAGCAGAAAACAGAAGGAAACAACAAAAGCTAAAGAATTAACAACCAAACCTGAAATGAACAATCTTCAGAGGGATAAGTGAAGATACTGCAGTCACCAAGCAAGAACTGGGTTTCCCTGGTGGCTCAGACAGGAAAGAATCTGCCTGCAATGCTGGAGACCCAGGTTCGACCCCTGAGTCAGGAAGGTCCCCTGGAGAAGGGAATGGCTCACCCACTCCAGTATTCTTGCCTGGAGAATTTCATGGACAGTCCATGCGGCCACAAAGAGTTAGACACAGCTGATTGACTAACACTTTCATTTTATTTTAAACGAGAATAGAATATTGTGGAGAACATTTTAAAAGGAACAATTTAAGACAACACAAGGAGTTTAGACATAAAAACTTACAGCTAAAATTAAACATTAAAAAAATATATATATATTGGAGGAGAAAATTGAGGAAATCTCCCAGAAGATAAAATACAAAGGTGAAGAGAGAAACTAGAGATGGGGGAAAAAAAACCTGAGAACTGAAGAATCAATAATAGTATCCAACAATGAAATTTCCAGAAAGGGAAATAAAAAACAGAAGAAAAGGCGAGCCTCCACAGTAAGAGGAGGGATGAAAAAAATGCCCTTAAAACCCATCGATTTCGGGATGAAAAAAACGCCCTTAAAACTTCCAGAGAGAAGTAACAGGCCACGTACAGAGGAACAGAATCAGAATGCACCCGACTTCTTATCAGCAACACTGAAAACTAAGGCGCGAACAGCCTCTTCAAAATTCCAAAGATTTCTGGAATTCTCCACCTCAACCAGGGTCAAGTAAGCATGAAGGTAGGAGAAGATCTTAGCAGACGTTCAAGGACTTACGAAGTTCATCCCGCTGCCTTCTCTGGGGAGCCTAGAGGAGGATGTGCCAGCATGACTGGGCACTGAATCAACACAGAGGAACCTAGAGCTCCAGGAACAGGCCCCCACACGAGACAGCCCAGGGACGGCCTGGACGGAGGGAAAGGAGAGAAGGTCGTGGAAAGAAGAGTGATGCGGGCCGTCTCTGGGGGAGGACAGAATGTGGACTGCACCCTGGGAAGAGGTGCGGATGGATGGGCGCGGGACAGCCGTGCGAGCGTTTACAGGCATGAAGCTCTGTGTGAAAATATAACTTAGTAACTAACTTGAAAACTTTGAAGAAAAACTTTAAATTCTCATGTAAAAGTCGGTAGGCATCTAGACAAGTAAGTAAATGAAAGAGACAAGTCAAGAACTAATTCCAAGAAAAGGAAACAGTTACAAGAAAGAACCTCCAGTCCCGCTGAATCACTTGATCCAGGGGTACCCAAGGTTTGCCTTGTTCTGATATATAAGCTCCCCACTAATGTACCAAAACTGTGATACTGCCTGATGGGCAGAGAACATGAGAAAACTACATGCGCAGGATAGGCGGTCAAGAAATAAACAGTACAATCACATTATTTAGAAATACGGAGACGAAGTACCAGAAGTGAAAAAATCTAAGAGTGCTGAAAGTAACTGCCTCTGGGGAATGAAACACGGGGAGCAGGCAGAGACAGGCCAGGGTGGCTACGCTTTCTCAAAAGTCCCTTAGTACTCTCTGATTTAACTGTGTAGGCATCACTTTGTTAAAAACAGAAAAGTGAATTTTAATTTTAAAATCTCAAGAGAGCTGGGGAGATGTCTCATGGAAGACAGGATGGGGGCGATACTCCCTGGAGAGAAGCCGCTACTCTGAGGACCACAGGGATGTTCCTGCGGGTACAGCATGACCCAGCTCTGGTCATCTTCTTAGTGCATACCAGCGTGGGACAACGTCCGAAGCTCCACATGACTTCTCCACTGCCGGGTCCACCAAGGGGACAGGAGCATGTGGAGAAGCTGCGGCCCCACGCCTGGCAGAACCACACCGGGGCCTGGTACGGCTGCCTGCCTGGCCCGGGCTCAGCCCCTGGCTCATGCAGCCCAGGCCCCTGACTTCCTTCCTTCTCGGGCTCCAGCTCAGAGGTCACATTCTGCATGACCACAAGGCAGTCCCAGAGGGAAACGTGCGTTCAGGAAGCCCAGAGAGCCCACGGGGCGTGGGAAGGAACCCCTGAGCGTAACTGCAGGAAAGCCTCCTGGTTCGAGGACAGGTGGAGGGGCAGGGATCCCGGCCGAGGACTCACTGCTGTCGGGGCTCTGGTCTAGGCAGCGTCTGTGCAGAGTCTCACTGAATCCTCCCAATCACCCAGCGCAAGGGGTGCTACTTCCCCCTCAGTTTACAGATGAGAAAATGAGGCTTGGTGAACTTCCATAAACTAACTCGAAGTCACTCCGTGGTCAGAGGAGAGGTGGGGCTCTGTGCCCTCTGGCTCTGCCCCCTCAGCACCCAGTAAGCAGAGCACTCTCACACAGCCCAGGGGAGGACAGCCCACTGCCCAGGTCAAAACCAGGGCAGCCCTGGGCCCTGCCTTGGGGACAGCTGACAAGCCATGGGCAGGCCTCTCTGACACAAAGAACCACCCAAGCCACTTAAAAACAGTGTCACAGAGAAATGGCATCCCTGAATGCTCCAGACATCTATTTCTGCTTTATTGACTATGCCAAAGCCTTTGACTGTGTGGATCACAATAAACCGTGGAAAATTCTGAAAGAGACGGGAATACCAGACCACCTGACCTACCTCTTGAGAAACCTATATGCAGGTCAGGAAGAAACAGTTAGAACTGGACATGGAACAACAAACTGGTTCCAAATAGGAAAAGGAATATATCAAGGCTGTATATTGTCACCCTGCTTATTTAACTTATATACAGAGTACATCATGAGAAACCCTGGGCTGGAAGAAGCACAAGCTGGAATCAAGATTACCGGGAGAAATATCAACAACCTCAGATATGCAGATGACACCACCCTTATGGCAGAAAGTGAAGAGGAGCTAAAAAGCCTCTTGATGAAAGTGAAAGAGGAGAGTGAAAAAGTTGGCTTAAAGCTCAACATTCAGAAAACGAAGATCATGGCATCCGGTCCCATCACTTCATGGGAAATAGATGGGGAAACAGTGGAAACAGTGGCAGACTTTATTTTTTGGGGCTCCAAAATCACTGTAGATGGTGACTGCAGCCATGAAATTAAAAGACACTTACTCCTTGGAAGGAAAATTATGATCAACCTAGATAGCATATTCAAAAGCAGAGACATCACTTTGCTGACTAAGGTCCGTCTAGTCAAGGCTATGGTTTTTCCAGTGGTTATGTATGGATTAGAGTTGGACTGTGAAGAAAGCTGAGTGCCGAAGAATAGATGCTTTTGAACTGTGGTGTTGGAGAGTCCCTTGGACTGCAAGGAGATCCAACCAGTCCA
Source organism: Budorcas taxicolor (assembly GCF_023091745.1). NCBI lineage: Eukaryota > Metazoa > Chordata > Mammalia > Artiodactyla > Bovidae > Budorcas > Budorcas taxicolor. The sequence continues at coordinate 156,370,274 of NC_068920.1, read as the reverse complement.
TCCTAAAGGAGATCAGTCCTGGGTGTTCATTGGAAGGAATGTTGCTGAAGCTGAAACTCCAGTACTTTGTCCACCTCATGGGAAGAGTTGACTCATTGGAAAAGACCCTGATGCTGGGAGGGATTGGGGGCAGGAGGAGAAGGGAACAACAGAGGACGAGATGGCTGGATGGCATCACTGACTCGATGGACGTGAGTTTGGGTGAACTCTGGGAGTTGGTGATGGACAGGGAGGCCTGGCGTGCTGCGATTCGTGGGGTTGTCAAGAGCCAGACACGACTGAGCGACTGAACTGAATGCTGCAGAGAAGACAGCGCTCGGGAACAGTTCTGGAAGCCCATGGGTTTGGAGAGCTTTGCTATGATGACAGGAGAAGGGAAGGAAACAGCCTACCTGGGACGCTTTAAAAGGGCCTGTGCACTCACACAGGGCCCAGCGTTCTAATGCTGCTCTTTAACTTGCATGACACGGGGACACCTGAGCTCACCCACACAAGGGAAGGGTGAAGGACATGGGCGCATGGGGACCACGGAGCACCCCAGCCAGCAGGCAGGCCTCAGGAAGAGAACCTACTGGGGTTCACTTGCTCGGAGAAGAGACGCAGGGGCTTGTGCGAGAGACTGCACACTCGTCACAGACGAACCCACTCGCCAGTCGGTTCACTGCGTTCTGAACGCTGCGAGGACCCCAACAACACCACAATTCACTGTGTGCACTCTAGGTGCCGCGACCGGCCCCATGTATTTTATTCTCAAGTCGTTAGTGTCAGTTACCTCATTTAACACCACAGCCCTACATGAGTTACTGTAATAATTGGTTACTAGCTGATTTTACAGATGAGGAAATTGAGGAACAAAAGGATTGTGGCTAAATAAGTTATGCTATTCTATGTAACAGACATACACAGGACACATATTATATAACTGAAACTAATATAAAGCTGCATGTCAGTTATACCTCAATACAAATAAATTTAAAGCAATAACATTAAAAAATATCCATAATGTCAACTGTGCAGAACCAATGCAGAACTGAAGGACACATATTCAGTTCTTAGAAAGGACGAAGTATGTATACGTAGAGAATTATGTCCATAATATATTGAGCGGGGGAGCAGGGATCTTCGTACTAGAAATCCATATAAGGGGGACACGGACACACCAGTTACTCCTGAAATGAGTATTAAATTCCATTAACTTGGTGCTGCCTATCAAAAGCCTTAAAGCTACATACGTCCTGTGACCAAGGAATGTCACTTCTGGGCAGAGAGTCTGAAGGAGCCCATCAGCTTTGTGCACAAGAGTGGATCATCGCTTGTTCCTTCACCCTGAGCTTCTGGGCACCAGACGTGGACGAGGCGCAGAGGACAGAGGGCTGAACAAGATGGACTTGGGCCCTGACCCCACAGGGGACGTTCCAGAGGGGGGACGATGCATAACAAACAGGTAGACAAACAAACATGGAAGATGATTTTAGGAGTCGTAAGAGTCTTACATAAAGGACAGTAATGGGGACAGCGACCGAGGGAGGGCCTCTCTGAGGAGGGGCCTCAGTGCCGACACCTGTGTTGGGAGATGCTGTCCTGAGACGTGGAGGCAGAGCTGGGCGCGGCGAGGGGAAGATGAGGCTGACGGGTGGGCCACAGGGGCAAGGGGAGGCCTCCGGGGCCAAGGCCTGGTAGGAGGGGACTGGTAGGAGGCAGGAGTCTCGACAGCGTAGAGGCAGACGAGGGGAGCGAGTGACACACGTCCAGAGGTCAGAGGACGTGCTTACACTGCAGGACTCTGCAGCATTTCAAACGACGCCGAGGACACACATCTCCTGACGAGGAAGCTGAAGGGAAAGAGGAAGTTACACAACGGCTTCTAAAGTACCATCTTGGGATCGAATAAAAAAATGACACAAATGAACTTATTTACAAAACAGACTCACAGGTCTCCAAATCAAACCAGCGAAAGGGGAAAAGTGGGGAAAGTGATAAATTAGGAGACTGGGATTAACACATTCAAACTACTATATATAAAACAGACTGTTGGGGTCCTTTAATGGACCGGAACCTGGCGGTCGGGAGTCGATAATAAGAAAGTCAAAGAGAGAGAGAAAGAAAGAAAGACACGGGAACCCAAAAGTGGAGAAAGTGATAAATTAGGAGACTGGGATTAACACATTCAAACTACTATATATAAAACAGACTGTTGGGGTCCTTTAATGGACCAGAACCTGGCAGTCCGGAGTCGACGATAAGAAAGTGAAAGAGAGAGACGGAGAAAGAAAGAAAGAAAGACACAGGGACCCAAGCTCTGAAGGAGCAAGGGTGCTTTATTAGCAGAAATGCAGGCTTATATATTTTTAATAAGATGATTACAGGATGAAATTGTATCAATAGTCACAATATGGATAGTCTAATACATACAAGGTGGCTGACGCAGAAAAGAGTCACTGAAGGGGATTCATACATGTCTCATCCTATGACCTCAGTCCTGGGAACAGCGTGCTCTTTCACTCATTCCCGGAATAGGAACTGATAAGGAACAGAGAATCCTTGAGAAACGACAACATATTGGATTCCTTAAAGTCAAACGTCCCCTGACAACGGACAACTAACAAGGACCTACTATAGCCCAGGGAACGCTGCTCAATATTCTGCAATAATCTATGTGGGAAAAGAATCTGAAAAAGAATGGATACACACACACATGGATATATACGGGCTTCCCTGGTGGCTCAGACAATAAAGTAACCACCTACGAATGCAGAAGACATGAGACATGGGTTCAATCATCGGGCAGGGAAGATACCCTGGATAAGGAATGGCTTCCCACTCTACTATTTTTGCCTGGAGAATTCCATGGACAGAGGAGCCTGGCGGACTATAATCCATGGGGTCAGAAAGAGTCGGACACAACTGAGCAACTAACACTTTTTCATATATATATATATAAATGATTCAATTTCTGTACATCTGAAACTAACACAACACAGTAAATCCACTATACTCCAATAAATTTTTTAAAAATACAATCTTATATTTTGTTTTTTAAAGTGAGCTATACAGGAAAGGATCTAAACAAATCAAAGCAATGTATTAAACTACTGTTTGGTTCTGCACAGTTGACATTATGGGTATTCTTTAATGTTATTGCTTTAAATTTATTTTTATTGAGGTGTAACTGACATACAGCATTATATTAGTTTCAGTTATACAGCATATGATTCAATATTCTATACACTGTGAAGTGATCACAGTAAGTCTAGTTAACATCTGTCATGATATATACTTACAGAATTGTGTGTGTGTGATGAGGTCTTCTAAGACCTACCCTCACTGAGCAAGTTTCAAAAATGTGATACAGTCACAAGTAAATATAACTACGGTTGCCATGCTGTTCATGGTATCTCATCACTTATTTATTTTATAACTAGAAGTTTGTACCTTTTAACTCTTTATGGTTTTCATAATAAGAAAAACAAAAAACTTTAATATTAAGAAAAGAAAAACAACAATTTAAAAGATTTCATTCGATGGAATGAGAAATAACGATCTGCTGGATTTAAACCTAAGAAACACTTTGTAAATCAGCTCCCCAACTAAGCTGACTGGAGAGGGGCTGGCAGTAAATCCTTAAAACTGTCAGAGGTCCTTCAATGTCAGGATCAAGTACTCTTGCCCAAGGAGAAGCTATTGAAAGACTGCTAACCATGGGTTTCATCAACCCGTTCACACCCTGGTGTTTTAAGAGGGCCCACCCACAATTCAAAGATGTGCTTGGCAGACAGAAAGCAGTCAAAGGGCCAGGAAATTCTGCAGACATTCCAAAGGAAGTATCTGGCAGATGCTAGGAGTAAGAGTCTCGTTCAAAGGGCTCTGGAAGTGTTAGATCATTCACTGCTGAAACACACTCACTCGGCCCAGGTCAGACAGTGGCCAACCAGGGGGCCACTTAAACCTTTCCTCAGACCAGTGTGGGCACTACATCCTTCTGATTCTCTAATAGGAGGTGTGACCAAAATGCTTTCCAAAAATGATGAAGTGAAATGAGCCTTTTGACTTATCTGGTGACGAGCCCAGGAATTCTTTGCTTTTGGTTCTGATCTGATTTGCATCATCTTATTGTGTTGAATCCTGAATGGAGACTCAAGCCTGCCAGGAATCTTCAGCTGACAGTTTGGGTATTTCTTAGCCAGAGAAATGAATGCGTGGCTCCGTCCCGAACCTGCCACGGCTCCCTCCGCCTCCGGGCTGGTCCCTCCACTCACACCCTAGCTCTCCCTCCTCGAGTTCACCTTCCCTGAATGCACCTGGTGACCTCCTGGCTTTGTCCCTGTGGTTCCCTTTCATCACTCAGGGCCTGGCTGACAGAGCCCACTGCTGGGTCTCCCTGCTCCCACCAGCCAGGATTATGCTCTCTTCTTCCAGGATCTTCCCTTCTCACAGCTTCTTGCATCAAACCTTCTCTAATAAAGGAAACTGTACGACAGAGGAAAGTACTTGAGTTTTTGGAGGCAAAAGGTGGCAACAACCCAAATATCCATCAACTGATGAACAGATAAACAAAATGTGATCTATCCATACCATGGAATACTCAGTTCAGTTCAGTTCAGTCGCTCAGTCGTGTCCGACTCTTTGCGACCCCATGAATCACAGCACACCAGGCCTCCCTGTCCAGCACCATCTCCCGGAGTTCACTCAGATTCACGTCCATCAAGTCAGTGATGCCATCCAGCCATCTCATCCTCAGTCGTCCCCTTCTCCTACTGCCCCCAATCTCTCCCAGCAACAGAGTCTTTTCCAATGAGTCAACTCTTCGCATGAGGTGGCCAAAGTACTGGAGTTTCAGCTTCAGCATCATTCCTTCCAAAGAAATCCCAGGGCTGATCTCCTTCAGAATGGATTGGTTGGATCTCCTTGCAGTCCAAGGGACTCTCAAGAGTCTTCTCCAACACCACAGTTCAAAAGCATCAATTCTTCGGCGCTCAGCCTTCTTCACAGTCCAATTCTCACATCCATACATGACCACAGGAAAAACCATAGCCTTGACTAGATGGACCTTTGTTGGCAAAGTAATGTCTCTGCTTTTGAATAAGCTATCTAGGTTGGTCATAACTTTTCTTCCAAGGAGTAGGTGTCTTTTAATTTCATGGCTGCAATCACCATCTGCAGTGATTTTGGAGCCCCCCAAAATAAAGTCTGCCACTGTTTCCACTGTTTCCCCATCTATTTCCCATGAAGTGATGGGACCGGATGCCATGATCTTCGTTTTCCGAATGTTGAGCTTTAAGCCAACTTTTTCACTTTCCACTTTCACTTTCATCAAGAGGCTTTTTAGTTCCTCTCCACTTTCTGCCATAAGGAATACTACTTGGCCATAAAAACAGAATGGAGACGTGACACACGCTGCAACACTGACGAACCCTGGTAGCATTATGACAAGCGAAAGGATACTGTACATTTACGTGAAACGCCCAGAAAAGGCAAATCCACAGACAGAAAGTAGGTTCATGGTTGCCAGGGGCGGGAGGCATGGGGAGATGGGGAGTGACTGCTAATGGGTTGAGATTTCTTTCTGGGGTGATGAAAATATTCTGAAACTGAAGATTACACAACTCTGTGAATATACAAAAAACTACTGGACTATTCACTATTAAGGGGGAGGGTTTTCTGGTAGGCTAATTATATTTCAATAAAGCTGTATTTTGGAAAAAAGCCTTTAGACCTGGCATGTAGCAGATACTCCAAAAATGTGAGTTCTTTATGCTTACTTCCGCTCCTTAAAGTAAGGATCCTACTTTACTCCTTGGGTGTTTTTCAGAATACCCAGCCCAAGGCCCTGCTGGTGGAACACAATCAGATGCTGACCAGATGTCTGAGTGAGCAAGTAAAAGAACATACAGTCTGAAAAATGCACACGGAGTGAAGGGAGCACATCAGAGCTGCAGGGAACGGCCCTCTCTTTGTTCCACCCCTGACCAGCTGCCATGGTTACTGCAGGCACAGAGAGGACCGGTTCCTGAGGCTGGCCGGGTGGAAGAAAGCAAAGGGTCCCGGAGACACCCCTGGAAAACAGGAGCCCCCAGACGGCCAGACCAGGACACAGCCCTGGACCTCCTCCGCAGGCCTCCTGGAGAGCATTATCAGTGGCACAGAGGTTTCCTCATGGCTGGTGGGCACCCAACGTGGAGAGTACGCCCCTCTCAGCCACGAATATTCAGTCTGTGACACAGCTGTTGCTGACACACCAGGGGCCAAGGCACGAACCACGCAACAACAGCAGGCAGACAGCTCTGCCTCACATAAAAATCAAATTCTGGGTGGATTAAAGATTAAATGTGAAAAGCAAAACTACAGAACTTTTCAAAAAAAGATGTAAGCTATCTTCATAATTTTAATAGAGAGAATTATTAAAGAAACAAACACGTGCATAAGAAAACCTATAAAAGAGAAGACTGATGAATCTTCAGTTCAGTTGCTAAGTATGTCCAACTCTTTGTGACCCCATGGACTACAGCACAACAGGCTTCCCTGTCCTTCGCCAACTCCTGGAGCTTACTCAAACTCATGTCGATCAAGTCGGTGATGCCATCCTACCATCTCATTCCCTGTCGTCCTCTTCTTCTCCTGCCTTCAATCTTTCCCAGCATCAGGGTCTTTCCCAGTGACTCAGTTCTTCACATCAGGTGGCCCAAGTATTGGAGTTTCAGCTTCAGCATCAGTCCTTCCAATGAATATTCAGGACTGATGATTTCCTATAGGATTGACTGGTTTGATCTCCTTGCAGTCTAAGGGACTCTAAGAGTCTTTTCCAACACCACAGTTCAAAAGCATCAATTCTTTGGTGCTCAGATTTCTTTATGGTCCAACTCTCACATCCATACATGACTACTGGAAAAACCATAGCTTTGACTAGACGGACCTTTGTTGGCAAAGTAATCTCTGCTTCCTAATATGCTGTCTATGTTGGTCAAAGCTTTTCTTCCAAGGAGCAAGCGTCTTTTAATTTCATGGTTGCAGTCACCATCTGCAGTGATTTTGGAGTGCCAAAAAATAAAGTCTGTCACTGTTTCCATTGTTTCCCCATCTGTGTGCCATGAAGTGATGGGACTGGATGACATGATCTTAGTTTTCTGAATGTTGAGCTTTAAGCCAACTTTTTCACTCTCCTCTTTCACTTTCATCAAGAGGCTTTTTAGTTCATCACTTTCTGCCATAAGCGTGGTATCATCTGCATATCTGAGGTTATTGATATTTCTCCTGGCAATCTTGATTCCAGCTTGCACTTTAACCAGCCTGGCATGTCACATGATGTACTCTGTATATAAGTTAAATAAGCAGGGTGACAATATACAGCCTTGACGTACTCCTTTCCTGATTTGGAACCAGTCTGTAGCTCCATGTCCAGTTCTAACTGTTGCTTCTTGACCTGCATACAGATTACTCAGGAGGCAGGTAAGGTGGTCTACTATTCCCATCTTGAAGAATTTCCCACAGTTTGTTGTGATCTACACAGTCAAAGGCTTTGGCATAGTCATTAAAACAGAAGTAGCTTTTTTTCTGGCACTCTCTTGCTTTTCCTATGATTCAGCAGATGTTGGCAATTTGATTTCTGGTCCCTCTGCCTTTTCCAAATCTGGCTTGAACATCTGGAAGTTCACAGTTCACATACTGTTGAAGCCTGGCTTGGAGAATCTTGAGCATTACTTTGCTAGCATGTAAGATGAGTGTCCAAGTCCAAGGAGCGGTGGCTGCGCAGGTGCAGGAGGGCCTAGAGGAGCCATCCCACGTTGAAGGTCAGGAAGGGCGGCAGTGAGGAGATACCCTTCATCCAAGGTAAGGAGCAGCGGCTGTGCTTTGCTGGAGCAGCCATGAAGAGATACCCCACGCCCAAGGTAAGAGAAACCCAAGTAAGATGGTAGGTGTTGCAAGAGGGCATCAGAGGGCAGACACACTGAAACCATACTCACAGAAAACTAGTCAATCTAATCACATTAGGACCACAGCCTTGTCTAACTCAATGAAACCAAGCCATGCCCGCGGGGCAATCCAAGACGGGCGGGTCATGGTGGAGAGGTCTGACAGAATGTGGTCCACTGGAGAAGGGAATGGCAAGCCACTTCAGTATTCTTGCCTTGAGAACCCCATGAACAGTATGAAAAGGAAAAATAATAGGATACTGAATGAGGAACTCCCCAGGTCAGTAGGTGTCCAATACGCTAGTGGAGATCAGTGGAGAAATAACTCCAGAAAGAAAGAAGGGATGGAGCCAAAGCAAAAACAATACCCAGCTGTGGATGTGACTGGTGATAGAAACAAAGTCCGATGCTGTAAAGAGCAATACTGCATAGGAACCTGAAATGTCAGGTCCATGAATCAAGGCAAATTGGAAGTGGTCAAACAAGAGATGGCAAGAGTGAATGTTGACATTCTAGGAATCAGCGAACTAAAATGGACTGGAATGGGTGAATTTAACTCAGATGGCCATCATATCTACTACTGTGGGCAGGAATCCCTCAGAAGAAATGGAGTAGCCATCATGGTCAGCAAAAGAGTCTGAAATGCAGTACTTGGATGCAATCTCAAAAACGACAGAATGATCTCTGTTCATTTCCAAGGCAAACCATTTAATATCATGGTAATCCAAGTCTGTGCCCCAACCAGTAATGCTGAAGAAGCTGAAGTTGAACGGTTCTATGAAGACCTATAAGACCTTGTAGAACTAACACCCAAAAAAAGATGTCCTTTTCATTATAGGGGACTGGAATGCAAAAGTAGGAAGTCAAGAAACACCTGGAGTAACAGGCAAATTTGGCCTTGGAATGTGGAATGAAGCAGGGCAAAGACTAATAGAGTTTTGCCAAGAAAAAGTACTGGTCATAGCAAACCTCTTCCAAAAACACAAGAGAAGATTCTACACATGGACATCACCAGATGGTCAACAATGAAATCAGATTGACTATATTCTTTGCAGCCAAAGATGGAGAAGCTCTATACAGTCAACACAAACAAGACCAGGAGCTGACTGTGGCTCAGATCATGAACTCCTTATTGCCAAATTCAGACTTAAATTGAAGAAAGTAGGGGAAACCACTAGACCATTCAGGTATGACCTAAATCAAATCCCTTATGATTATACAGTGGAAGTGAGAAATAGATTTAAGGGCCTAGATCTGATAGACAGAGTGCCTGATGAACTATGGAATGAGGTTCGTGACATTGTACAGGAGACAGGGATCGAGGCCATCCCCATGGAAAAGAAATGCAAAAAGCAAAATGGCTATCTGGGGAGGCCTTACAGATAGCTGTGAAAAGAAGCGAAGCGAAAAGCAAAGGAGAAAAGGAAAGATATAAGCATCTGAATGCAGAGTTCCAAAGAATAGCAAGGAGAGATAAGAAAGCCTTCCTCAGTGATCAATGCAGAGAAATACAGGAAAACAACAGAATGGGAAAGACTAGAGATCTCTTCAAGAAAATTAGAGATACCAAGGAAACATTTCATGCAAAGATGGGCTCGATAAAGGACAGAAATGGTCTGGACCTAACAGAAGCAGAAGATATTAAGAAGAGGTGGCAAGAATACACAGAAGAACCGTACAAAAAAGATCTTCACGACCTGGATAATCACAATGGTGTGATCACTCACCTAGAGCCAGACATCCTGGAATGTGAAGTCAAGTGGGCCTTAGAAAGCATCACTACGAACAAAGCTAGTGGAGGTGATGGAATTCCAGGGGAGCTATTTCAAATCCGAAAAGATGATGCTGTGAAAGTGCTGCACTCAATATGCCAGCAAATTTGGAAAACTCAGCAGTGGCCACAGGACTAGAAAAGGTCAGTTTTCATTCCAATCCCAAAGAAAGGCAATGCCAAAGAATGCTCAAACTACTGAACAATCGCACTCATCTCACACGCTAGTAAAGTAATGCTCAAAATTCTCCAAGCCAGGCTTCAACAATATGTGAACTGTGAACCTCCTGATGTTAAAGCTGGTTTTAGAAAAGGAAGAGGAACCAGAGATCAAATTGCCAACATCCACTGGATCATCAAAAAAACAAGAGTTCCAGAAAATCATCTATTTCTGCTTTATTGACTATGACAAAGCCTTTGACTGTGTGGATCACAATAAACTGTGGAAAATTCTGAAAGAGATGGGAATACCAGACCACCTGACCTGCCTCTTGAGAAGTCTGTATGCAGGTGAGGAAGCACAGTTAGAAGTGGACATGGAACAACAGACTGGTTCCAAATAGGAAAAGGAGTGCATCAAGGCTGTATATTGTCACCCTGCTTATTTAACTTATATGCAGAGTACATCATGAGAAATACTGGACTGGAAGAAACACAAGCTGGAATCAAGATTGCCGGGAGAAATATCAATAACCTCAGATATGCAGATGATACCACCCTTATGGCAGAAAGTGAAGAGGAACTAAAAAGCCTCTTGATGAAAGTGAAAGAGGAGAGTGAAAAAGTTGGCTTAAAACTCAACATTCAGAAAACGAATATCATGGCATCCGGTCCCATCACTTCATGGGAAATAGATGGGGAAACAGTGGAAACAGTGGCAGACTTTATTTTGGGGGGCTCCAAAATCACTGGCTGTGATTGCAGCCATGAAATTAAAAGACACCTACTCCTTGGAAGAAAAGTTATGACCAACCCAGATAGCATATTCAAAAGCAGAGACATTACTTTGCGACTAAGGTCCATCTAGTCAAGGCTATGGTTTTTCCTGTGGTCATGTATGGATGTGAGAGTTGGACTGTGAAGAAGGCTGAGCACCAAAGAATTGATGCTTTTGAACTGTGGTGTTGGAGAAGACTCTTGAGAGTCCCTTGGACTGCAAGGAGATCCAACCAGTCCATTCTGAAGGAGATCAGCCCTGGGATTTCTTTGGAAGGAATGATGCTAAAGCTGAAACTCCAATACTTTGGCCACTTCATGCGAAGAGTTGACTCATTGGAAAATACTCTGCTGCTGGGAGGGATTGGGGGCAGGAGGAGAAGGGGACGACAGAGGATAAGATGGCTGGATGGCATCACTGACTCGATGGATGTGAGTCTGAGTGAACTCCGGGAGATGGTGATGGACAGGGAGGCCTGGCGTGCTGCAATTCATGGGGACGCAAAGAGTTGGACACGACTGAGCGACTGAACTGAACTGAAGATGAGTGCAACTGTGCAGTAGTTTGAGCATTCTCTGGCTTTTCCTTTCTTTGGGATTAGAATGAAAACTGACCTTTTCCAGTCCTGTGGCCACTGCTGAGTTTTCCAAATTTGCTGGCATAGTGAGTGAAGCACTTTAACTGCATCATCTTTTAGGATTTGAAACAGCCCAACTGGAATTCCATCACCTCTACTAGCTTTGTTTGTAGTGATGCTTCTTCCTAAGGCCCACTTGACTTCACATTCCAGGATGTCTAGGTCTAGCTCAGTGATCACATCATCGTGGTTATCTGGGTCATGAAGATCTTTTTTTGTATAGCTCTTCTGTGTGTTCTTGCCACCTCTTCTTAATATCTTCTGCTTCTGTTAGGTCCATACCATTTCTCTTCTTTATTGTGCCCATCTTTGCATGAAATGTTCCCTTGGTATCTCTAATTTTCTTGAAGAGATCTCTAGTCTTTCCCATTCTATTGTTTTCCTCTATTTCTTTGCATTGATCACTGAGAAAGGCTTTCTTATCTCTCTTTGATATTCTTTGAAACTCTGCATTCAGTTGCGTATATCTTTTCTTTTCTCCTTTGCCTTCAGCTTCTCTTCTTTTCTCAGCTATTTGTAAGGCCTCCTCAGACCACCATTCTGCCTTTTTGCATTTCTTTTTCTTGGGGATGGTCTTGATCACTGCCTCCTGTACAATGTCACAAACCTCCATCCATAGTTCTTTAGGCACCCTGTCTATCAGATCTAATCCCTTGAATCTATTTGTCACTTCCACTGTATAATCGTAAGGGATTTGATTTGGGGTCATACCTGAATGGTCTAGTGGTTTTCCCTACTTTTGTCAATTTAAATCTTAATTTTGCAATAAGGAGTTCATGATCTGAGCCACAGTCAGCTCCTGGTCTTGTTTTGGCTGACTGTATAGAGGTTCTCCATCTTTGGCTGCAAAGAATATAATCAATCTGATTTCAGTACTGATCATCTGTGATGTCCATATGTAGAGTCTTTTCTTATGTTGTTGGAAGAATGTGTTTGCTATGACCAGTGCGTTCTCTTGGCAAAACTATCAGCCTTTGTAATGCTTCATTTTGTACTCCAAGGCCAACTTTGCCTGTTACTCCAGGTATCTCTTGACTTCCTACTTTTGAATTCTAGTCCCCTATGATGAAAAGGACATCTTTTTTGGGTTAGTTCTATTAGGTCTTATATGTCTTCATAGAACCATTCAACTTCAGCTTTTTCAGCATTACTGGTTGGGGCACAGACTTGGATTATTGTGATATTGAATGGTTTGCCTTGGAAATGAACAGAGATCATTCTGTTGTTTTTGAGATTATACCCAAGTACTGCGTTTTGGACTCTTTTGTTGACTATGATGGCTACTCCATTCCTTTTAAGGGATTCCTGCCTGCAGTAGTAGATATGATGGTCATCTGAGTTAAATTTGCCCATCCCAGTCCATTTTAGTTCACTGATTCCTTAAATGTCTATGTTCACTCTTGCCTCCTCCTGTTTGACCACTTCCAATTTGCCTTGATTCATGGACCTAACATTCCAGGTTCCTATGTAATACTGCTCTTTACAGCATCAGACTGTACTTCCATCACCAGCCACATCCACAACTGGGCATTGTTTTTGCTTTGGCTCTGTCTCTTCATTCTTTCTGGAGTTATTTCTCCATTCTTCTCCAGTAGCATATTGGGTACCAATCGACCTGGGGAGTTCATCTTTCAGTGTCATATCTCTTTGCCTTTTCATACTATTCATGGGGTTCTCAAGGCAAGAATACTGAAGTGGTTTACCATTCCCTTCTGCAGAGGACCACATTTTGTCAGAACTCTCCAACATGACCTGTCCATCTTGGGTGGCCCTACATGGCATGGCTCATAGTTTCATTGAAACTTACAATCCTAAAACTAAAAACTTTGATACAACAGAGGCCACTCAAAACAGTGAAAAGACAAGTCTCATACTGTGAGCAATGCACAACTGACAATACCCAAAATTAATAAAGAACTTCTACAAATCAATAAGAAAAACAGGAAGAGAAAAGAAAAATAATATACAACATGTAAAAGCCACATGAGGAAACGTTCGACCACTCTGATGGTGGTTTAGTCACTGAGTCATACCTGATTCTTTGTGACCCCATATACTGTAGCCTACCAGGCTCCTCTGTCTGTGGGATTTCCTAGGCGAGAACACTGGACTGGGTTGCCATTTTCTTCTCCAGAGGCTCTTCCTGACCCAGGCATCAAACCCAGTCTCCTGCATTGCAGGCAGATTCTTTACCAACTGAGCCCCAGGGAAGCAGCTAAGAACACATTTAATGACAATTTTATACCGTCCATGGTAAATCACTGACTAAACCATCATAACTATCTGACCAAAGTGAGTGGAGCACAAGCTGGCACAGCTCCTTTGGAAAACACACTTACTAACTTTGGTAAGGGGGAAGCGACCTAGCAATTCTGCTCCTAAATTGTTCCCTAGAGAAGAAATTCTTAGCATAAAGACATAAGGATTATTATTTGTAATACAGTTTATAGTAGTAAATTATTGGCAGCAATGAAAATCCTCATTAAGAGAAGGGTGAATAATCACAGTATATTCATGCAACAAAAATCCACACAGCTTTAAAAACACATGAACTGGAGTTACATGTACCCACAAGGATAAATCTCAAAAACAATGCTAAGCAAAAAAGCAAGTTGAAAATATGTACAGTAGGATAAGCTTTCCACATGATGATAGCATCAATATAAAAGCAGAAACAAATACACAGGAACAATAAACACCGAACTCAGTGGTTACTCTGGCTTAGGAAGGACACGTGGGCCTAAAGGGTACACGGGCACCAATAATGTTTTGTTTCTTTTATTAAAAAAGAAAAAAAAACCATAAACTTGGTGAAACATTAAGACCTGGAAAAGCTGCATGGTGATTACATGGATATTTGCTCCTTTATTCTCTATACTTTTGTACATATATGAAATACTTTGTAACACAATTTTTAATTTAAGAAAATCAGACAAGAGACTCTAAAAGCAAAGAAGTGGGGCCTTTAAATACTTGCAAATGTGCATAAGGAAGACTGTTGCCAGAGGAAACATAGGACACCCGTTTAAATGTGAATTTCAGGTAAACAATGAATCATTTTTTTCAAATTTTAAAAAAATTTCAAAGTTTTTACATTTAACTGGGTATCCTGTATTCTTATTTGCTAAATCTGGTGATCCAAACAAGAGGCCTCTACTGAGGCTTTGTTTAGTGAAAAACTGGGAGGAAACTGAATCTGAGCAGTGAGAGGGGGCTGCCTGAGCAGAGCACTCAGCCTACACACACACCACACACGGGGGAGTGAGAACCCGCGAGACACACACACTGATACAGAAAGATCTAAATGACACGTGCATCCTCCAGTAGAGACAACGCGAGAGCTCACTGCATGATATAAGTCATACTGAGAGGACAAGCCATGAAGCTGTATTTCTGACAGTTATTTACATGTGCAAATGAAGGGGAAAAGGACGAAAAAGCAAACTGAGGACAGCGACTAATGGAAATAAGGAGTGTGGTCAAAAGGTGCTTGAGCTTTGGCTGTGCTGTTTGATATTTTTAAATAAGAAGCTTTTGTATTCCTTATTTAATTAAAAATAAATACGATTTCTTGCAGAAGGGAAACACAACCCAAGCAGGCTATCTCCAAACTGTTAATAAAAGGCATGGGATTACATGGAAGAAAAGGTAGCATTTTTGCTCTTCGGTTTATATAATTCTACATGATTTGGGTTTTCTGAAATGAGCTTTTATAGTTTTTAAAATGTCATGAAGATATTTTTAATTAAAAAAGGCAGGGTTCACCGATTCTCTATCACAGAATCAGGAGAGTTAGAACTTCATTATGGAGGATGTGTCTGCTGACAGAGAAGGAAGGAAAAGAGAATAAAAGAGAAGCTACTGCTGAAGGCTAGTTCAGCTCCTCAAGACCACCCTCTCTGTCCCTGCTAACCATGGGACAATGTTTCAAAGTCCTTTTCTGGCTGGACTCTGGGCTGACAACCTAGACCTCATACCACCAAATACCTTTTCTCCTGGGCAGGAGGACACAGCAGCTTAAAACGTGGACTATGCCATCAGCAGACAAATGGATAAGAAAGCTGTGGTACATATACACAATGGAATATTACTCAGCTATTAAAAAGAATGCATTTGAATCAGTTCTAATGAGGTGGGTGAAACTGGAGCCTATTATACTTGGAAGGAAAGTTAGTGACCAACCTAGACAGCATATTAAAAAGCAGAGACATTACTTTGCCAACAAAGGTCCGTCTAGTCAAAACTATGGTTTTTCCAGTAGTCATGTATGGATGTGAGAGTTGGACTATAAAGAAACCTGAGCGCCAAAGAATTGATGCTTTTGAACTGTGGTGTTGGAGAAGACTCTTGAGAGTCTCTTGGACTGTAAGGAGATCCAACCAGTCCACCCTAAAGGAAATCAGTCCAGGGTGTTCAATGGAAGGACTGATGCTGAAGCTGAAACACCAATACTTTGGCCACCTGATGTGAAGGGCAGACTCATCTGAAAAGACCCTGATGCTGGGAAAGACTGAGGCAAGAGGAGAAGGGGACAACAGAGGATGAGATGGTTGGATGGCATCACCAACTCAATGGACATGGGTTTGGGTAGACTCCAGCAGTGGGTGATGGACAGGGAGACCTGGTGTGCTGCGGTTCATGGGGTTGCAAAGAGTCAGACACGACTGAGAGACTGAACTGTACTGAACTGATACAGAGTGAAGTAAGTCAGAAAGAAAAACACCGATACAGTATATTAACGCACATATATGGAATTTAGAAAGATAGTAACGATGACCCTATATGAAAGACAGCAAAAGAGACACAGATATAAAGAACAGGCTTTTGGACTCTGTGGGAGAAGGCGAGGGTAGGATGATTTGCGAGAACAGCATTGAAACATGTCTATTACCGTATGTGAAACAGATCATCAGTCTAAGTTCAATGCATGAAACAGGGCACCCAAAGCTGGTATACTGGGACAACCCTGAGGGATGGGATGAAGAAGGTGGGAGGGGGGTTCAGGATGGGGGACACATGTACACCCATGGCTGATTCATGTCAATGTATGGCAAAAACCACTACAATATTGTAAAGTAGCCTCCAATTAAAATAAATTAATTAAAAAAAAAACACATTGACTATGGTACAGGACAGATGTGAATTCAAACCTTGGCTTTGTCACTTAGTAGCTGTGTGACCTTGGCTGAGTTCCTTGACCTCTCTGAGTCTCAGCTTCTACCTCTGCAAATGGAGACAACTGGTTCTATCTCAAGCAGTTGCAGTAATAATTTAAAGTGTCAGTAATGTGCTTTGCCCAGCACCTAGTCTGGTGGTGCAGAGCGTAAGGAATCTGCTTATAATGAGGGAGACCCAGGTCTGAACCCTGGGTTGGGAAGATGCTCTGGAGAAGAGAATGGCTACCCATTCCAATATTCTTGCCTGGAAAATTCCATAGACAGGGGAGCCTAGCAGGCTACAGTCCATAGGGTCACAAAGAGTCGGACATGACTGACTAACACTTTCACTTCACTTAGCACACAGAAAACACTTCCTCGTGGTAAATACTGGTGTTCAAATTGTATGAGGTGCTCTGGGTCTTTCCTGTGCCGCCCTGGGGTATGCAGCCTGACCTGGCTTTAAGTAGAGACTTCTACCTGCAGGTACAGTCATCACTAGGCTGCAATTCATCCCTTTGGGCCATAGGTCTTAACTTTTCTTTCAGCAAATATTTACTAAGCACTTAACAATGTGCAAGGCATTGCACCACACGCTTCAGTATTTACAAGTATGAGTAAGACGGGGAACCTCCCTTGGAGGAAAGCCCGGAGATACTCTGGATCAGCAGGAGGGCACAACGCTGAGAGGCAGGAGACCCCCCAGGTTTGATTCTGGCTCATCCACACCTGTTGTGTGATCTTAGGAGGAGCCCTCGAGCTCTCTGAGATTGTTTTCTTATTTGTGAAGTGAGATTATAATAGCATCTTTGTGGGGTCATTCTGTGCGGTAAACACTATCCACGGAAGCAGTTAGCACAGGGGCAGACCTAGCACGGACATTCAGGATGCAGGGAAGGGTGAGTGAGAGGAGAATCGAAGGCAGCTTTAGGTGGGGGTCTTGTAAAGCATCGACAGCCGGGAATGGAGCAGAGGAAGAGGGGAAGGCACGGCTCCAGAAAAGACAGGAGCAGGAACGGCAGGGACCTGGGTCATAAGAGGCCTGCATGGGAGGAACAGGAATGGCTGGACGGTGAGAGCAGACAGAGGGTTGGGGGTGTCAGGGAAAGTACAGGAGTCAGGACTCGGCCCCGTGCAAGAGGGACAGTCTCTGGGGAGCTCAGAGCAGGAGCTGGAATTCTAAGTGATGCTTAAAGGAGAAAACCTGGCACTGAGAAAGGAAGGGCTGGAGTCCCCCTGGAAGAGCCCATCCAGAACAAGAATGGTGAGGATGTGCGCGGGGAGGCAAAGGCAGGCGAGGATGATGCAAAGGATGAGGCAGAAGGAGAACCCAAGAAGCTGCCAGATGGGGTATGGGAGGGGTGGGGGAGGGCAGAGGAGCCCCAGGAGGAACCTGGCCTCCACCTGGGAGGAAGTTCAGGCCAGGGGCGCCTGTGGGTTGGGGGCCTGGGTGGGGAGTGGAAAGGACACGGAAGACAGTGGAGTTTGGGAATATTCAGGATGAGTGTCAGCCAGCCGCGATGGGTGGGCTTGTGTGCCAGGCAGGAAACGTGGGCCTGGCTAAGGAGAGAGGCTGGCACAGGTGACTGGTGGGGAAGGGAGTGGCTGGGCCCCAGGCTGGAGGAGGACTCACAGTGAAGGAGGCTGGGTCATGTGCGCAGCGTGGCAGAGACCCCAAGCGAAGGGGAAATCAGGAAAACACAAGGGAGAAGAGAGCTGAGATTACCTCTAAGGGATGAGAGTGCTTCAGGAAAGAAGGGCTACAGAATACTTGATGACCCAAGAAAACACTGCAATAGCATAACAACAACATACAATGGAATAACAGTAGGTTATCCAAGAGCATATATGACAGAATCCCAGTATCGCTAACACACACGGAAGGGAAAAAACTAAAGGATGCATCTGAAAATGTTAACAGCATGTTTCTTCTGAGTTGTAGAATTATGAGCCATTTTTTCCCTTGTATGTTTCTTCCAAGTTGGCTACAGTGAGCATGCGTTAGTTCTATATTCAGAAAATGAATATATTAAGGAAGGAAGAAATTGGTCAACAGCATCCAGAGTTGAGATGAGGTCAAGAAGAATAAGAATTAGGAAAGAGCTATTGAGTGGCCCCTCTGCCCAGGCTCCACACAGACCGCGGGAGCCAGTCACAGAGGTGCTGTGGAGGCCAACCAGACCGCAAAGGCCTGGCTTGTGGGCTTCTGACTGGCTTTAACAAAGGGGCCCTGCAAGCGCTCCTACAAGGCAGGAAGGACAGGAAGAGCGAAAGTGATGGGATTTAAGAGGAGACAAGCTGAACTCATGAGTCATGCTCAATGACAGGAGGCAGGAAAGCAAAGGAGATGAACTGGCGCTCGGGACGAAGCCACCCTTCTTATTTACTCTATTACTCAGCCCCCAAACCACACTGCCAGCTGTAATTGCATTTCAATTCATGTTTAACACAAACATAACTTAGCTGGAGGTTGGCATCCAATATCCCAGACATAGAAACGCCAACCAGAAAGGAGCCAGCGACTACAACTCAATGAAGGCGTGCTGCATGCCTCCTGGAGCTCCGTGCCTGAGGGAGGACTGGTGAAAGGCACCTTGTATGGCCTCCAGGGGCCCTGGCTGCAGGGAGAGGCACGCTCACTGCCCCTGTGACTAGAGTGGTACGGGCTGCAATGGAGGGAAATAAAGGCACTATTACCACACAAAGCCCGAACATAACCCACGGGGAGAGGAACGGAGTGTGTGCACAAAGGCAAAAATGGCAACAGCAGGTCTGGAGAACTGCATAGAGTTCCCACGACAGGAGGAGGGCTAGGAAGGTAGGGAGGGGGAAAATCTAAAAACGTCTTGGACTCCAGTGAGGTCCACCCATTGCATAGACACCTACTGAGTGTTAGCTGCTGAGCATCCAGTAGCAAAGAAATCAATGAACTTGCCTTTGAATCTAAAAATGGAGGGTTGGAGGACAATTCTAAGCAGGTGAGTCATCTGATCTTTAGAAAATTTCCACTGGTGAGAATGCAGGAAAGACAGGTTAGAATGGAGTTAGGGAGAGACGCGGGGAGCCTATTCAACAGGACTAAAAAAGGAGTGGAGAATAGGATTACTGGACGTTTGCTAACTTCTCCTCTCTCATTTGCTCCTCTTCACAAACATCATGGAATCTGCAATCACATAACTCCTATCACATAAAACTCATAAACTTATCAGCCCCAAACATAATCCAAAGGGTCATGAAACAGCCAGGAAAGAGGGTAGGGAAGTACAAACAATAAAAGAATTCAATGAGGTTGCTGAACATAA
This sequence comes from Budorcas taxicolor, assembly GCF_023091745.1. NCBI lineage: Eukaryota > Metazoa > Chordata > Mammalia > Artiodactyla > Bovidae > Budorcas > Budorcas taxicolor. The sequence goes on along the minus strand of NC_068920.1, from coordinate 156,350,564 downwards.
GATAAATGTATTTTTAAAAGATTAGTTTTCTGCTAGACAAACTGAGAAGCTTCCCATCTTTTTCCAAAGTTTTAAGATAGTTTGCAGAATGGGGGAATTACCTTTCGTTGACAGTTTTATAGAATGCTACCTTAAAAAGAGTTGGGTCAAGTGCTTTTGTTGGAAATAATTCTCTAATAACTTTTCCAATTTTTTCCTTCGATATGGGTTTGACATCAAATTCCTTCTTTTTAAATAGCGTAGAAATGATTTAACTCATCAAGAATTTCAATCTTAGCTGTATAGGGCTACACATAAGAGCTACGCAACACATTCTTTTCTAATTTTCAAATCTCCTTACACTTTTACTTTACTCTTTGCCATCTAAATTCTGCTTATAATTATTTTATTATCTTTTACTATTATATTTGCCAAGTTTATTATGCTTTTTACCAGAATTGATTCTCAATTGACAACTCTCCTCTCTACTAATTTCTGATTACATCTGTATTATTTCCTTCCATGTGTTCATCTAGATATAGTTGGGACAATATAAAGTAGTCTACATACATGTAATCAGAGTCTCAGAGAAAAGGAGAGATGAAAAACTTAATTTTAATAATCACCAGAAACTTTTCAACTGCAGCAACAGCAGAATCTACATTCCTTTTAGGAGAAAAGAAACATTTACCAAGATGGATCATTGTTTAGGTTTGGGGTCATGTAAGCCAATCCAGACTGTAGATTGTGGCAGTTACAGACTGTGAGATACAAATGGTTTTCATGTTTTTTTAAGGGTTAACAAAATCAGTATGCAATTGATACCATATGTGGCCCACAAAACTCAAAATATTTACTATGCGAACCTTTACAGAAAAAGCTGGTTGACTCATGCATATGCATGCAAGCTTAGTCGTGTCTGACTCTTTGCAATTCCATGGACTGCAGCCTGCCAGGCTTTTCTGTCCATGGGATTCTCCAGGCAAGAATACTGGAGTGGGCTGCCATTTCCTCCTTCAGGGATCTTCCCAGCCCAGGGATCAAACCCGCATCTCTTGCTGACTCATGCTAGGCCATAACACTGAGTTACTCTCTGATGACATGGAATTAAATAAGATGTTAATAACCTAAGTAGACAGTAAGTTCCCTAACGTGAACAAGTTCAGTTCCGAGAGTACATCTGTTAAGTCCAACTAAGTTAGCCTAGGTATTCAACTAACAAAATCAGCTATATAGCACTGTACTTTTAATACTTTTACACAAATACTTTTCACACAAATAATACACAACAAACAAACAAATACAAACAATGAAAAAAATATTCCAAAGCTTACTGAATAATACCTTGAAAGGTACAGTAGTACAGTATGAGAGCTGGCATCCAGGGACTGGCATCAAGTGAAGAGGCAAGAAGAGTTACTGACTGGAGGGAGAGGAGGTGGAAGATGGCAGAACTGAAGGATCATCAGTAATAGAATAGTGTCCAGTGATATACCTATACATTAAATCAACTGATTTTTGACAAAAGTGCCAAAGCAATTCAATGAAGAAAGGATAATCATTTTTTAAACAAGAGTGCTAGAACAATTTGATAGCTATATGTAAAAGTGACACTTGATTCTTATAACACATTCAAAAATCAGTTTGAAAGAAGTCATTGACCTAAATGTTAAGAACTAAAATCATACAACTTCTAGAAGGGATTATAAAGAAAAACCTTGATCTGAACTAGGCAATGTTTTTTTAAATGTAATACAAAATGCTAACTACAAAAAAATTAATAAATTGAATTCATCAAAGTGTAAAAGTTTCAAAAACACTGTGAAGAAAATGAAAAGGTAATCTAGAGACTGGTAGAAAATATTTGTAAAACATATATCCAATACAGGACTTGCATTTCAAATATATAAAGAACCCTTCAAACTGAATAGTGAGACAAATACCCCAATAAGAAAACAGGCAAAAAAAAAAAAAAAAAAATTGAGCGAACACTTCACCAAAGAAGATATACTAATGGAAAAAAGCACAAGGTAAGATACTGAAAAATCACTGGTGATTGGAGAAATGCAAACCAAAATCATAATCTAAAGCCACTACACACGCATTGCTGCTGCTGCTAAGTCGCTCCAGTCGTGTCTGACTCTGTGCGACCCCACAGACGGCAGACCACCAGGCTCCCCCGTCCCTGGGACTCTGCAGCAAGAACACTGGAGTGGGTGCACATACACTGGAGTGGTGAAATTTAAAAGAATGAACATATTAAGTGTGGACAAGGATATAAAAACAGCTGGACTCTAACGTCCTGCTGATAGGAATGTAAAATGATTTAAGAACTTAGAAAATAGTCTGGCAGTTTCTTAAAAGTTTAAACATACATCTACCATTCAAACCAGCATCCAGTCCTAGGCATTTACCCAAGAGAAATGAAAGCATATGGGCACACAAAGACTTGTATCTGAAAGTTCAGAAGTTTAATTTTTAATAGTCCCAACTGAAAAAAAAACCAAAAAGTCATGAACAAGCAAACTGTAAGTATTCAATGAAGTATTTACTATCATTAATAAGAAAATAAAAACTACTGACATGCTCAACAATATGAATGAACCTCGGAATAAATATTCTGAGAGCAAAAAGTCAGACCAAAAAAAAAAAAAAAATCCAAGAGAAAAAAAGTCAAATAAAAAAAATTTATATAAAATTGCAAAAAATGCAACCTAGTCTCCAATAAAGGGAAGTAGACCAGTATTGTTCTGGGGATGGTCTGGGGCACTGGCTGACCTGCTCATCAACTTGACCATGATGATGGTTTCACAAATGTATACATATCTACATCAAAATTCATCAAACTGAACACTAGATGTATGCAATAGATCAATTATATCTTAATAATCTGTATTAGAAAATAACCCATATATAACAGAAATCAAAGTAAAGCACTTCTAGAAATGATAAGACATATGAGGAACACTACAAACTACTTAAAGACACATTGATAAAATAAGACCTAAATAAATAGAAATGTAAACCATGTGTCTAGATGGAAAAATTCAATATCATAAATATATGGATTCCCCTAAAATCAATGTTTAACTCAGCATAATTGTACTGAGAGTCAAAACATAATATTTTGTGGAATCTGACAAGTTGATTCTCAAGTTCTTTCAGAAAAGATCATAGGTTGTAATAACCAAAAATTTTGGAAAAATGAGAACAAAAAGGAAGGAAACCACTCCATCAAATATCACACACATGATGAAAAGCTTGCAAACTTTATGCTGCGTGAAAGAAAAAGAAGTCATACTTAGATGATTCCAAATAAACAAAATACCCAGGATAGATAAACCCATAGAGACAGAACCTCAGCGCTGGTTACCAGAGACCAGAACACGGGAGGCAGTGACTTCTTAAGGGGTAGCTGCTACTGCTGCTAAGTCGCTTCAGTCGTGTCCGACTCTGTGCGAGCCCATAGATGGCAGCCCACCAGGCTCCCTTGTCCCTGGGATTCTCCAGGCAAGAACACTGGAGTGGGTCGCCATTTCCTTCTCCAATGCGTGAAAGAGAAGTTGCTTCAGTCGTGTCCAACTCTGTGCGACCCCATAGATGGCAGCCCACCAGGCTCCCCTATACCTGGGATTTTCCAGGCAAGAGTACTGGAGTGGGTTGCCATTGCCTTCTCTCTTAAGGGGTAGAGGATTTCCTTTTGGGGTGACCAAATGTTATGGAACTAGACAGAGGTGATGGTTGCACAACACTGTGACTGCATGAAACACCTCTGAGCTGCTCACTTTAAAATGGTTAATTTTATGTTACAGGAATTTCATGTAAATTTTTAGAAAACTAAGGAATTGGCTGACTTCAAGAAAACCCATGCGCTGTAAAATTTCAATAACTAAACCAGTGTGTTATTGTAGAAGAATAGGTTAGATAAATTAATGGAACAGAAGTGAGCCTAGAAATAGTCTGGAAAATTCCCCTCTTTGGGACTCCAGCAAATGCTATCCTGTAACAAGACTGGTCAACAAACTGCTTCCTAAATCAGTTGATGGCTGCAGGCTTCCAGCTAGAAGCAGATGTTGCCACACTGATATAACACAGTAGTTTAGATTTAAGCACAAAAGCCAGGGTTGCATGATAAGGGCACAATTTGCTGTTAGTGGTATAATTTGACCAAACTGGGGTGTTATGTCTGGCCCTGGGCCTGCTGCAGTGGAGCTGCTATTAAACCTACTAACAAGGCACATGGACCTCACATCCCAGCCCTACAGGCAAGGGCTACCCAGCATTCCTTGCAGGACCCCCCACCCCACCCCCCAACCGCCAGAGCAGCTCTCTCTCCCCTACTCCATAACCTCAACCCTGGTGGTCTGGTTCGGGGGTCAGCAGAGGTCAGAAGGAGACTGTAATATTTTTGCTTGCTTCACATCCTGTGTTGTTTGCAGAAGGGCCCTGTCCCTAAGGAGAAGAGTTCCACCGCTGGGTCAGGAAACAAGCTTTTCAAGCACAACCCACTGGAGGATGGAGCTTACAACAGCAGCACATCAGATAGGTAGAAAGCAGTGCTCAGAGTGTGGCTGCACATTTGGAAAAAATAAGTTAGACTCCACCTTACACTGTACCCCAGAATAAAATCTGGATGTTTAAAAAGCCAAATCAATAAGATAAGATGAAGTATTAGTAAAAACTATAGGATAATATTTCTATAATCCCGAGACAGGAAGGTGCTTTGTATCTTTAATGTTTATTTTGTAAGATTTAGAGCTGTTTTAAAAATAATATAAAGAATTCCTACATACCCTCTACCCAGATTTCCTGAAATGTTAACATTTTACCATCTTTGCTTCTTCTCTCTTTTCTCACCTCTCACATATATTATATATGTAACATTTTATAACCATGTCAAGAGAACATGATATTGATTTGTCACTGGTAATGTTAACTTCTATGACTTGCTTAAGGTGGTATCTGCTTGGTTTCCCCACTTTTATTCTTTTGTAATTAGTATTTTGAGAGAGATAATTCAAGACTATGTAAATATACGTGTTTTTTTCTTTCCCCTAAAACTTCTACCTACTAGTTTAAGCATCTAGACAGATCTTTTAAACCATTAAGTCCAAAAGGAAAACAACTGGGGACTTCCCTTGTAGTCCAGTGGTTAAGAGTCTGCCTGTCAATACAGGGCACACGGGTTTAATCCCTGATCCGGGAAGGTCCCACATGGCATGGAGCAACCAAGTCCACGCACCACAACAATTGAGCCTGAGCTCTAGAACTCAAGCTAGCGAGCCTGCGTGCTGCAGATACTGAGCTCTCAAGCCGCAACTACTGACACCAGTGGGCCTACAGTCCATGCTCCATAGCAAGAGAAGCCACAGCAATAAGAAGCCTGAGCACTCCACTGAGAGTAACCTCTGATCACCACAACCTGAGAAAGCCCGCACGCAGCAAGAAAGATCCAGTGCAGCCAAAAGTAAGCACTTTTTTTTAAAAGAAAAAATCTGACAGATGTGACTACATAAAATGAAAAACTGATAAGATGAATCAATCAAAGTTTGATACTAGGAACAAATTTGAAAGACAATGATAGTAGGAGAAAAATACATGTAACAAATATAACAGATGAAGAATTAATAAACAGAAAATATGAGAGATTCCTATAAATCTATAAATCAGTAAGAAAAAGCCAACCAAGTGAATCAACTGTAAAAAACAGGAAATTAATAGAAAAAGCACAAATGGCCAATGGACATGAAAAGGTGCTCAACCTTATTTACAGAACTGCAAATTTATACCACAAGCCCCTAGTTTGGAAAAATAAAAATAGGAATACTGATAATAAACAATGATGGTAAGGATGAGGGTAAGTAGAAACTTTTGTAAATCATTTACAGGGAGTATAGATAAACTGGTAAAGCATTTTTGAAAAGCTACTGATAGTAACTACTGATGCTAAAATTGTAAATGTACATATCTTTTGATCCATCAGTGCACACCTAGAGATGTATGTACCAGGACACTTAGCATTGCTTTACAAAGACAAAAAAACTGAGTTTTCATTTGCAGAACAAGGGGTTAACAAGCTACTTACTACCCAGCAGAAAAACAGCCACTGGAAAAAATGAGACTGATATACTTGTCCAGACATAACATGGAGAGATTTCTTATACATATTGTTAAGGAAAGAGGAAAGTCTAGCACTTATACAAATAATAACAACAACATACTAACAGCTACAGGCTACTCTATGAACATTATTAGCTCATTTAATCCTCACCAGGAAAGGATTAAACTGAGGAAAGTTCTGTTGTTGATCCCCACTTTAGAGACAAGGAAACTGAGGCACTAAGAGGTAGAACTCCGGGAGATGGTGATGGACAGGGAGGCCTGGCGTGCTGCGATTCATGGGGTTGCAAAGAGTCGGACACGACTGAGCGACTGAACTGAACTGAACTGAACTGAAGAGGTGGAGTATCCTGACCAAGGTCACTCAGCTAGTAAGTGGAGGAGCCAAGATCTGAACCCAGGTTGGAGAGTCTATGCTTCTGACCACTAAACTATACAGCCTCTCTCTATATATAAACAAGTATTTGCAAATTCACAAAAAAAGAATCGGAAGGATACAGACCAAACTGTTAACAATAGTTACTTGTTATTAAGGTAAAGCAATACTTCACAAATAATGCACTACTGCTGCTGCTAAGTCACTTCAGTTGTGTCCGACTCTGTGCGACCCCATAGATGGCAGCCCACCAGGCTCCCCCATCCCTGGGATTCTCCAGGCAAGAACACTGGAGTGGGTTGCCATTTCCTTCTCCAATGCATGAAAGTAAAAAGTGAAAGTGAAGTCGCTCGGTCTTGTCCGACCCTCAGTGACCCCATGGACTGCAGCCTTCCAGGCTCCTCCGTCCACGGGATTTTCCAGACAAGAGTACTGGAGTGGGGTGCCATTGCCTTCTCCGAAATAATGCGCTAGTTAATGAATAGAACTGGTTACTAGATCCCCTGGATGTCTGCCTATTCAAGAACCAGTGCAGATGCTCCCTTCAGGTCTCATCTCCCTTATCTGGAAACATCGTACCCACTCTCCCTTTCAGTGATTTGGATCTTTCAAAAACACAGCTCACCACCCACAGCTCTCAACTCCAGCCACGTCTCCTCTTCCCGATACACACCATCCTCACACAAACAGCCTCTTAACACTGTAAACATGGGCCACAAACCTTGAGAAAGGTGGCCCTGAAGCACTCTGAGTCTTGCAGGCATTAAGGAGTAACCCGACAAGTATTTCACAAGCACGCAATAGTGTATTTCTTGCCTATATATGTAATGTAAGGCTGGATCATGAATTTAGGGGGAAGATTTCTGACAGGCTTAGAAACAAACAGATTCTCTAGTTAACCCTGAATTAACATAAGATTAAAGTGAACCAGGACTTCCACTTCCAGGAGTATGGGAATAGATATACTTTTCCCTATTCCTCCTACGTACAACTGAAAACCCTGAACATTATATGAAACAAACAGTAAGTGGACTCTGAAAGGTGAGAGAAGAAGGCAAGCAGGTAGGGACCTCGGGACCCAAGGTACAACATGGTGGTAAGTTTCTGGGTTTCCGTCAGCCTGATACATCCCTGACTTGGAGCTAAAGAGGCCAGCAACCCGGAAACAGCAAGACACAGACCAAATATTGCCCCCCGCCCCTGCCAGCTGCTTTCTCTAGAGGGTCTCCTAGCAAGACAGACACTTTCAGGCAGTAACAGATTCCAGCCAAACACCACATAAAATACAGCGGCCCCACCCCTACTCATGCCAGCAAAACCAAGGTAGGGAGCCCAGACTTCCATCCTCACCAAGCTATAATGAGACATCCCCACACCTCAAGATGGTGCCAGGGAAGGCCAAGTAGGAAGCCAGGACTTTCACCATGATGATCTATCTACCATGGCCAGCTCCCCAGCCCTGTGATGTCAGTGGAGGCCACAGTGGGAGCTGTCATGAGAAACTCCTGCCAGGAAGGTTTAAGTGAGGCCTAGAGAAGGCAATGGCAACCCACTCCATTACTCTTGCCTGGAAGAGATCCAGGGACGGAGGAGCCTGCTGGGCTGCCGTCCATGGGGTCGCAGAGAGTCGGACTGAAGTGACTTAGCAGCAGCAGCAGCAGTAGGGAGTTAGACCGTCCCACCTCCATCCAGCAGCAACAAGGAGCCCCAACTCCTCAGGTGTCACCAAGGGGAGAAACTGGACTACTACTTCCTGTCAGGAATCAGAGCAATGTCAAAAGAAACCAGGTGAAATAGATTAAATAAAATCGAAAGTCATGTAGCATAGTACCCCAAATTTCTAGTCTCCTATCAAAACTCACTCATCAAAGAAAATCATCAAGAAACAGAAAGATCTCAAACTGAATACAAATTAAAAAATGAATATGCCAAGGTCATGATTACAGAGATGTCAGAATGACTGGAAAAATGTTTTTTAACATGCTTGGAGCAGATGAAAAGACAAAAACTCTCAGCAAAGAAACATAAAGTTTCATAAATAAATAGAAAATAAAAGAAGAACCAAAATGAAATTTTAGGACTGAAAAATATAATAACTGAAATCAATATAATAGATGGGCTCAACAGCAGAATAGAAGACAGAGAAGAAAGAATCAGTGAACTGAGAGAGAGTATAGAAATTACCCAATATGAACAACAGAGAGAAAACAGACTGAACAAAAAATGAACAGTTTCAGGACCCATGGGACTATAACAAAAGATCTAACATTCCCGCCATCAGAGTTCCAGGAGAGAAGAAAGAGGGTGAGGCTGAAAAAGAACTTAAAATAATGTCTAAAAACTTCCCCAAATTTAGCAACAGGCACAAATCCACAGAATCAAGAAGGTAAACAAACTTCAAACAGAATAAATCCACATAAATAAATCCAAATAAATCCACACCAAGACACATCACAGTCAAACGTCTGAAAAATTAGGACAAAGAAAAATTTTTGAAGAATTGAGAAAAAATGACACTTTACTTACAAGGGGAAGAACAATTTGAATGACTGCAGATTTCTGATTGGTAATCATAGTGGCCAGAAGGAAATGACATATCCTTTTTCAAGTGCTAAAAGAACTATCAACCCAGAATCCTATATCCAGTGAAATATCCTTCATGAATGAACAAGAAATAGAGACAGTCTCAGATAAAGAAAAACTAAGTGAATTTGTCTCCAGCAGACATACTCTAAAACATTAAAGGACACTCACTAAGCAGAAAAGAAATGATAAAAGAAGGAACTTTGAAACACTGGGAAGGAAGAAAAAAATATGCCAAGCAAAAATATGGGCAAATAAAGTAGACTTTTCACTCCTCTTGAATTTTAAAAATTATGTTTGATAATTAGAAACAAAAATGGTAACACTGCTGACATGGTTCTATATATATATATGTAGAAGAAATATTTAAGATAATATTTATAAACGAGGGAGAGTAAAAGTAGTCATGTATGAATGTGAGAGCTGGACCATAAGGAAGGCTGAGTGCCGAAGAATTGTAAGGAGATCAAACTAGTCAATCCTAAAGGAAATCAGTCCTGAATAATCACTGGAAGGACTGATGCTGAAACTGAAGCTCCAATACTTTGGCCACCTGATGTGAAGAGCTGACTCACTGGAAAGGACTCTGACGCTGGGAAAAACTGACAGCAAGAGGAGAAGCGGGAGACAGAGGACGAGATGGCTGGATGGCATCACGACTCAACAGCCCTAAGTCTGAGGAAACTCAGGGAGATAGCGATGGACAGGGAAGCCTGGTATGCTGCAGTTCATGGGGCCACAAACTGTCCGACAGGAATGACTTAGCGGCTGAACAACAACAACAGCAACAAAAGGATATGAGAGAGAGTGAAGGTCCCGCACTTCATATAAACCAGGAAAGTGATGTCACCAGGAGGCTGCTCCAAGGTACACACATAGATGCAAACAATGCAATGCCTAGAGCAACCTCTAAAAATGCTATACAGAGAAGTACACTCAAAAACACTCAGAGAAGCTAAAAATTAAATTCTAAAAAATGTTCAAGTATCTCACAGGAAGTCAGGAGAAAAATACAGGGGAAAAAACCTCTACAAAATAAAAAACACGTTTCAATGCCATTCTGCCAAATCATCCCACCAATATTGTAAAGTAATCAGCCTCCAACTAAAATAAATAAATTTAAATTTAAAAAAATAAAAAATAAAATGGCAGCTTTAAGCCTTACCATATCAGTAATTACACTAAATACAAACAGTCTTAATATACCAATTAAAAGACAGAGATTGGCAAAGGAGATTTAAATCTTTGATCAAATTTGTGACATCTACAAGAAACTTATTTCAAACATAATTCTATAGGCAAGTTGAAAGGATGGAAAAAGATATATTATGAAAGCTTTAATAAAAAGGAAGCAGGAGTAGCTATACTGATATCAGATAAAACAGACTTCAGAGCCAAGAAAATTACCAGATAGAAAGGGATATGATATAAAGATTAAATGGCCAATACACCAAAAAGACATAGCAATCCTAAATGGTAAGTGCACACCAAACAACAATGCTGAAAAATATGTGGAGAAAAAAACTGATACAAATGAAAGGAAAAAAAGATGATTCCAAAATTACAGTTTGAGACTTTCCTTTCTCAAAAATTAATAAAATAACTGGACAGAAAATTAGCAAGGATACAGAGAAACACAAACAGCACTATCAACCCAAAGGATCTAACTGATATTTAAAGAAAATTCCACTCAGTAACAGAAGACTACACAGTCTTTTCAAGTAACCATGAATGTATGCCAAAATGGACCATTTCATGGGCTATAAAACAAACCTCAACAAATTGAAAAGAACTGAAGTCATTCAGAGTGTGTTCGCCAATCACAGTGGAATCAAACTAGAAATCAATAACAGAAAGATTACAGAAAGTCTAAATTCCTAGAAACTAAACAACACAATTCTAAATAATCCATGGGTCAAAGAATTCTAAAGAGAAATTTAAAAATACATTGGAGAGAATGAAAACAAAAATAAAGCATATGATAATTCGTGGGATACAGCTTAAGCAGTGCTGAGAAGGAAATTCTTAGCACTAAATGCATATATTAGAAATGAAGAAGACTCTTAAATCAATAATCTAAGCTCCTACCTCAAGAATCGAGAAAAAGAGCAAAATAAACTTAAAGCAAGCAGAAGGAAAGTAATAATAAAGATAAAAGCAGAAATCAATGAACTTGAAAACAATATAGAAAATACAATGAAATAAATAAAAATTGCTTTAAATGTTAGTAAAACTGATAAACTTCTATCTAGGAAGACAGATAAAGAGAGAAGACAAATTATTAATATCGGAAACACAGAGTATTATTATAGACTTTGCAGACATCAAAAGGATAATAAAGGAATGCTACGAACAATTCTACACACGTAAATTTGGCAAATTGGATGAAATAGGTCAAGTCCTTGAAAAACACAAATTATCACAACTTACCCAATATGAAATACATTATGTGAATAGCCCTATAACTAGTAAGAAAACAGAATTCATCATTTAAACACTTAAAAGAAAGTAATCTCCAGATCCAGACCTCACTAGACAATTTGACCTAATGTTTAAAGTCTATCCAAGCCTCTTATCCTCATCCGTCAGAGGGCAGGCAGAATGAAAACCACAATCAGAGAAAACTAGCCAAAATGATCACATGGATCGCAGCTTTCTGTAACTCAATAAAACTATGAGCCATGCCATGTAGGGCCACCCAAGACAGACAGGGTCATGGTAGAGAGTTCTGACAAAACGTGGTCCACTGGAAAAGGGAACAGCAATCCACTTCAGCATTCTTGCCTTGAGAACCCCATGAACAGTATGAAAAGGCAAAAAGATATGACACTGAAAGATGAACACCCCAGGCTGGTAGGTGCCCAATATGCTCCCGGGGAAGAGCGGAGAAATAGCTGCAGAAGGAATGAAGAGGCTGAGCCAAAGCTGAAATGATGTGAGGAGTCAACTCATTGGAAAAGACCCTGATGCTGGGAAAGACTGAGAGCAGGAGGAAAAGGGGGCAACAGAGGATGAGATGGCTGGATGGCATCATCGACTCAATGGACATGAGTTTGAGCAAACTCGATGGTGAAGGACAGGGAAGGCTGGTTTGCTGCAGTCCCTGGGGTCGCAGAGTCGGACACAACTGAGTGACTGAACAATAACAACATTTTATTAACACCAACTCTACATAATCTCTTCCAGAAAATGGAACAGGAGGGAGCACTTTTCAATTCATTTTATGAATCCAGTATTACCAAACCAGATAAAAATGGTACAAAAAGGAAACTACAGATAAACATCCCTCATGAATACAGAGTCAAAAACCCTAAACAAAATATTAGGAAAGAAAATTCAGTAATACACCATGACTAATTGGGACTTATTCAAGGGATGCAAGGCTGGTTCATTCTTTAAAGATCAATGTAATTCACCATGTTAACAGGCTAAAGGAAAAAAATCACATGATATATTAATCAATGCAAAAAAGGCATTTGACAAAATTCAATACCCATTCATAATAAAAATTCTTAGAAAAACAGGAAAAGAAAGAAACTTTCTCAACTTGATAAAGAGCATCTATAAAAAATAAAACCCCACAGCTAATGTCATACTTAATGGTGAAAGACTGAATGCTTTCCCACTATGATCAAGAATAAAGCAAATATGTTTACTCTTACCATTCTTATCAAAATAGTGCTAGAAGTTCTAGTCATTACAATAAAGCAAGAAAGAGAAATAAAAGACATACTGGCTAGAAAGGAAAAAAGGATGACGTGACAGTCTACGGAGAAATCCAAGGAATATACGTTAATAAATGAGTTCAGCAAGGTCTTAAAATTCAGCAAAAACAAACACACAAAACTCAATTTTACTGCAATATTTCTATGTAACAGCAACGAACACATGGACATCGAAATTAAAAATACAATTCCACTAACAATTGTTCAAAATAATAAAGCACTGAGGCTTAAATCAACCAAAACACATACAAAGCTTATCTGCTTGAATCTACAAAATGCTGCTGAAAGTAATTTTTAAAGTAATAAATGAATGGAAAGACATACTATGTTCACGACTTGTAAGACATAACATAATAAAGATATGAAGTCTCCTTAAATTTACAAATTTAAGGCTGTGATAATGTGATTTATAATAAAAGATACATCTTTGGTCTTCACCCGCAGTTTCTGGCTCACAGCTCCCCAAAACTTTGGAATCTCCTGAATAATAACAGCAATGGGAGCATCTTTTGTCATAACATATATTTTAAAAAGAAATTTTGGCCCTGCCATGCAGCATGCAGGATCTTATTTCCCCAACCAGGGAGCAAATCCATGGCCCCTACAGTGTAAGTATGGAGTCTCAGCCGTGGGACTGCCAGGGAAGTCCCTTGTCAGAATATTCGGTCTCTTCTACTTAGTTCCTGCAATCACTTCAGAGCCATGAAAGTGAAGTATGTGTCTTGTTATTCATAACAAGTCCCTTTTCACAACTGGGTTAATGTTAATGTGGTAACTTCTGGAAAGCACCTAAAGGTGGGGGCTGGTTGCCAGGGAAACCAACCATGAATAAAGGGTTGGAACTTTCAGTCCTATTCCTTGATTTCCAGGAAGGGGAGAGGGACTAGAGGTTGAATCAGTTACCAATGGGCATCAGTTCAATCAGGCATACCCATGTAAGGAAACATCCATAAAAACCCAAAAGGATGAGGTTCGGAGAGCTTCCGGGTTGGTGAACATAGGGGATTTGGGGAGAGTTGCATGCTAGGAAAAACAGCATGGAAGGTCCTCACCCTTTCCATATACCCTGCTCTATAAATTCTGCCATCTGGCTGCTCCAGCGGTATAGCCTCTCATAATAAACCAAGGACCTAGTAAGTAAAACGTTTCTCTGAGTTCTGTAAGTCACTTTAGCAAAGTAATTGAACCTAAGGAATGATGTCATTGGAACCCCTGAACTACAGCCAATTGGTTAGACACACAGGTGACAATCCGGGCTGGTGATTAGCACCAAAGTTTGGTGGGGGGGCCAGTGCAGTGCTCTTAACCTGTGGACTCTGATGCTATTTCCAGGTAGACAATGTCAGAACTGTTCAACTATAGGGCACCTACAGGTGGTGTCTGAGAACTGCTTGTTATTGATATAGGGAACCACCTCCCTGTTGGTCCACAGCCCCTTTCACACATTAATTCCCATCTAAACTCCAATAAGGTTATTCTAAAATTTATATGGAAAGACAAAGGAACTTGAATAGCTAAAAACAATACCTTAAATGAAGTATAAAGCTGAAGAAAACATTTTACCCAATTTCAAAACTTACTATAAAGCTACAACAATCAATACTGAGTGGTATTGGCAGAGGGCTAGACACACAGAATAAAACTGAATGGTGAGTCACACAAATATGCCCGATTGATTTTTTTTTATAAAGGTTCAAAAGCAATTCAACTTTCAACAAATGGTACAGGACCAGCTGTTCATGCATTGAGGACAATAAGAACTCTGACCTAAATCCACACCTTATACAAAAACTAAATCAAAATTTAACACAGACTTGTTAAATGTAAAACTGTAAAACATGTAGAAAAAATATAAGAGAAAATCTCTAGGATCCAGGGCTAGACTAAGAGTTCTAAGACTTAACACCAAAAATATGATTGATAAACTGATACACTGGATTTCATCAAAATTTAAAGCTTTTGCTCTATATAAGATCCTGATAAGATAAAAAGACAAGTGAAAACTAGAAGAAAATGTTTCCAAACAACAAGACTCACATCTATAATATACAAAGAACTCTTAAAACTCAACGGTAAAAACCAAACAATCCAATCAGAAAATGAGTAAGAAATGAAGCAACATGTCACTGAAGAAACAGAGATGGCAGATAAGCACGAGAAAAGATCTTTAACCTCATTAGCCACTGCTGCTGCTGCTGCTGCTAAGTCGCTTCAGTCGTGTCCGACTCTGTGCAACCCCATAGACGGCAGCCCACCAGGCTCCCTCGTCCCTGGGATTTTCCAGGCAGGAACACTGGAGTGGGTTGCCATTTCCTTCTCCAATGCATGAACGTGAAAAGTGAAAGGGAAGTCGCTCAGTCATGTCTGACTCTTCGCGACCCCATGGACTGCAGCCTACCAGGCTCCTCCATCCATAGGATTTTCCAGGCAAGAGTACTGGATGGAGTAGGGTGCCATTAGCCACTAGATGAACACAAATGAAAACCAAACGAGTTATTACCACAACCCTATCAGAATGGCTAACAACAACAACAACAAAGGCTGTCAGTAAAAGATGCTGGAAAAGAAGTGGCAAACTGGTAGAAATGTAAAAGGTTACCAGCCACCCAGGAAAGCAGTTTGGCATTTTCTTACAAAACTGAATATCCAACTACCATATGAGCAGCAAGTACACTCCTAGGCATTTATCCCGGAGGAATTAAAGGGCACGTTAACACAGAAACCTGTGCACAAGCATTTATAGCAGCTTTAATCATGATAGCTCCAAATTGGATAAACAACCAAGATGTCCTTCAATGGGTAAATCGTTAAACAATTTGCGCTGCAATCGTATCAATTAAATCTATGCAGCAATAAAAAGGAACAAACTATTGACATACACAATAGATTTTCTAGATGAAATCTCCAGAGAGTTATGCTGAGTTTTTGAAAACATAACAAAAAAACTTGCAAGATACTACATGGTATATGATTCCATTCATATAACATTCCTGAAAAGACAAAATTATAGAAATGGAGAACAAATTAGTGGTTGTCAGTGGTTAAAGAGGAGTTAGTTAATTCCTAGAGACGGAACACAATTTGATATGCAAACCAACCAATCCTGAGGCCATATGCCCACCTGCCCTCTTTTCTCAGGCTCCTTCAGTCTGAAACTCTCTCTCTGCCCTAAATCACCCCAAGGCCAGCTATCTGACAACTAAGGCCACCCTGAAAGCCCAGAGCAAGCTGAAATTATGTAAACTAGACAATCCTAAATCTGCTTATGCTGCCTTGCCTTGCCTTCCCCACAGAAACCACAAAGGAGGCTCTTGCCCAGGCCTGCTCCTCCCTCCCTCTGCCTGCTGACCAACCCCTGGTGCCTCCCCGTGTGGCCCCCCATGGAGTGGAGGGATCCCTCCTCTTAAACTATGAGAATAAATTATCCTTCCAGTGGCAGTGTTCTGCTGATCTGCTGGCCTCACCACACCCGAATAAAAATAAAATCCCGGGTAGTACATTTTGGAAGTGAAATGTTCTGTATTTTGACCGTATCCCTGTCCATATCCTGGTTATGATGCTCTACTAGAGTTTCCAAGATGTTACCACTGGGGGGAAACAGGTTAAAAACAAGCTCTCCCAATAGTATGTCTTACAAACGCATGTGAATCTATCTCAAAATTAAAAGTTTGCCTGAAAAAAAATGAAAGAAAGATTAAAGCAAATTCCTCTTCTTTCCCATTAATCCACTCTGTGAGGTTTCTTTGTCAGGAGCCTTTGTTAATGGGGAACAGGAGGTTGCAGCGAGCAGGATGGAGTGCCAGCACGCTGCAGTGGCCCCCAGGTCCTCTCTCCTTTCCCACTGATCCCACTATGGAACAAGTCATTAGCGAGAATAAAGTCTTTGGGTCAAAACCAAAATGCATACTTGGTTGGGGAGAGCAGCCTACAAGGAGGCAATTTAAGCCAGGATCTCTGAGAGTCATCCTGACAACAGCAATGCTTGCCTTGCACACCCCTCCTGGAAGCCAGGCATGTGTGCATGTAAGTGGCCCTGCCCAGCCGCCCGGTACAGCTCCACTGGCCAGGCACCCGGGAAGGTGCAGGGATGATGCTGTTACCGAAGCTGGCTAATCCAGACCACAGGAAACAAAGGCCCAAGGGCTGGCCATAAAGTCACCTTCTGTGTTTTCAGTGAATCTCAGTTTCATGTTATTTTCCCACAAAACAAAAGGGAGGAACACCTGGTGCCTTTTATGAAAACTAGCTCTGGTTCTGAAAATGAACCAGCGTGTGGTGGGACTCGGATCTGCGGTCATTTCCGCCCTTGGGAGCAGGCCCTGGGTAGCGAAGTCACATGGGGCAGGAGGTGGGGGCAGTGGGAAGAGGCTGCCGCACCTGCTTCTGCATCTGCCTCATGGAGCCAGAGCTTCGGGGGCGGGGAGGAGGGCGCGGCCCTCCTGTCCTCTGGCCCCGAGGCTTGGGGTGGTCCTCCTGCCTGGCTCGGACCTCCCCACATCAGCTTTCTGGAGACTCACGTGACAGCTGTGCTCAGGTCGGATGTGTGATTCCGTTCCATAGTTTCCACCTGATATCTACCATATGCTTTTAATTAGACATCATGACCATCCTCGCATGCCTTTCACTGACTTTTTAAAGTTTCTTGAGCTGTATATAAAAATACCAATGTGCTTGAATTAGGCTTCAGCACTTGGCGAATTATTTCTTTCTTTCTCCACTTTTGTAGGTTGAACTTCACTTGCAGGTTTAAACTCATCCTTCTCTATGGCACTAGACAACAGTCCACAGCCCCGGAGGGGGAGCTGACCTCTTTTAGCACCCCCCAAACCCCTCTCATTTGGCAGTTTAAACATCAGAATCTTTGAATAATTTCCCATTATTTAGGAAATCTCAAATATATAAACTATACAGGTCCAGCAGTTTATAAGAAATGTTTTGCTGTTTAATCAGTCCCAGAAATAAATGGGAGTGTTGAGAGAAAGGAAGTAGGAGAAGAGGAAGCACAGAAGAAATGGGAAGTAAAGACCCAGGGGAGGACGGGGCCATGCACAGCCCTCGGGGGCCCATTTGCTGGTCAGAGGCCACGACCAAGGCTGGCTTCCCAGCATGCAGCCCTGGGAAGGACCAAGAATGACACAAACACAACCTCCTGGGACATCTTTGGTGGTCCACTGAGTAAGAATCTGCCTGCCAATGCAGGAGACACAGGTTCCATCTCTAGTCTGGGAAGATCCCACAAGCCAAGGGGCAGCTAAGCCAGTGCACCACAGCTACTGAGCCTGTGCCTTCGAGTCTGCGTCCCCCAACAAGAGAAGCCACCGCAATGAGAAGCCCACAGCCCACAACAAAGAGAAGCCCCGGCTCACCGCAACTAGAGCAAGCTGGCAGGCAACAAAGAAGGTCTAGCACAGCCAAAACATTCACTAATTTTAAAGACACATGACTTCCTGGGCTTTTCTCTGACCAGCCTCTGGACACCAATTCCTCGGCTCCTCGGGGGCCTTGCTTCATCAGACAGCTATCACCGACAAAATACACTCAACACCTGCACACCCTTAAACAAAGGCAAGAAGACTCCTGATCCCAAGGCATCCTCTAGCTGCCACCTTCCCTTCTTTAAGGCATCTATGCCCACACCTCCCACTTCAGGTGGACCCTTCGAGCCCACTGGCAGTCTTCTGAGCCACCACGAAGTTCATAAGCACCTTCTAGTAACTGAGCCCAATAGAAACAGTTCAGCCTCATTTTATTTACCCCTTAAAGAGCTTTGACTAATACTGACCACCCCTTCTAGAAATACTCATTTCCCTCCCCCTCCCCACCCCCCGTCGTTTCTTACTAATTTTCCATCCACCTCTCTGGATGCTCAGCCCCAGCCCCCCCGAGTGCCTCCTTCCCCCTACCCCTAACTGGTGATGCTGCAGTGGACTCAGACTGGAGTCTGAGATGACAGGACCGTCTCCATGATGCCACAGGGTCTGCCATGTGATGATAACACTCAGACATCTCCCCGGACTTCAGACCTAGGGCTGCTCAACATCCCTACCCACATATCACATGAGCACCTCAAGCTCAGTGTGTCTAAAACTGAACCAACGGTCCCCCTCCACCCTCAATCTTCCTGGTTATCTATGTCCCCATCTCAACAGAGAGCATCAACATCCCCCCAGCTGCTCAGTAAGACAACTGAACCAACAGTCCCCCTCCACCCTCAATCTTCCTGGTTATTTATGTCCCCATCTCAACAGAGGGCATCAACATCCCCCCAGCTGCTCAGCAAGACGCCCTTCGTGTCGCTCTGGTCCTTCCCTTTCTTCGCCTCTGCACCCATCTCCCAACGTTCAGCCTACGTTTTTTTCTGTGAAAGAATGTGCATTTGGGTCCCCAGGCCGCATGTTCCCAAGTCCCTCCATTGTTAGTAGGTTAGGTTTCTACCCTCTCACCCTACACCAACACAGACCCTACAAACTGAGCCCCCTGACTCAATATCTATGCCCTCCAATCACTTCTCCTTCTACACACATCAAGGAAACTTTTAAAAACACAAATGCAAGAACCTTTTTCTTAAAGTTCCTAATGACTCCTACCGCCCTCAGAATAATGGCCAATGCCTCTGTGTCGCTTATAATCCTCTGGTGTGACGTGACCTCATCCACCCCCACTACCTCATCTCTCACCTCTCCCCTTTCACATGATGGAACCCCTCCCAGGATACTGGAATTCCCGGGGCTTCTGCACAATAGTAGGGGGTCAACAAACACGTGAGAAGCAATAAACGCATAACATCAGGAAAAGCCTCACCAAGGAGCTTTCAAACTGGGCTCTGAAGGATGAGAAAAATTTTATCCAAAAAGGTGGGAGCACAGGAATTTTGAAAATCTGGGCCAAGTGGGTTCAAGGGTTTGATGGTACAAAGTTGCTCCTTATTCCAAATGTGAGAAACTAGAGGTTTGATGAGGTTGGAGGAGGAGAAAGTAGAAGGAAGTGAGACTGGAAGACACATGTGCCAAGTTAAAGGATTTGGGTATCTGTCCTCTCTCTGGTTGTCTGAGAGGAGGATGCTCTTCGGGAGAAGATCCATGGCCACCACTTACTGCTTACTGCCCAGGCCCTCACCCCCGGAGGTCTGCCTGGACTTCCTGGTGACGGGAAACTGGACACAGAGTCTGAAGGGAGAGGGACTTGATCAATTCATCCCCCAGCCCCCAAATTTCACTTTACTCAACACTTGCTTGAGTGAGAACAGAAACCTAAAATGTAACAACATTTTTCAAAAACAATAGGCAACACTTACCAAGTTTAAAATGTGAACACTCTGACCCAGTAATTTCAACCTATTATTCTATGGCACTAATAGGATGGCCATGCCAAAATACAGACACAAGGGTGTTGTTTATTGCATTAAAAACAAAAATGGGAACAAATTCAATATTCTCCAATATTGAACTATTAGCCAAATTTTGGCGAGCATGTGTGCTAAGTCACTTCAGTCCTGTCGACTCTTTGCGACACTATGGACCGTAACCTGCCAGGCTCTTCTGTCCAGGAGATTCTCCAGGCAAGAATCCTGGAGCGGGTTGCCATGCCCTTCTCCAGGAGAATCTTCCCAACCCAGGGACTGAACCCACTCCTCTCATGTCTCCTGTATTGGCAGGCAGCTTCTTTACTGCTAGCACTACCTAGGAAACAGCCAAACAATAAATATGCATTATTAAGAGTAGCTGATACTTCTATATAGACTGATATTGAGCTAAGCCCACAATAAAACTTTTAAGTTATGAGCGTATAAATGGTACCATCTCATTTGTATTTTTTACAAACCCACAAACACATACACACATCCCCTGAGACTTTCTAAACTCTAAATCAGGACACGTCAAAAATTAACAGGAAAAGCTAGTACAGCCCTTCCTGAGTTAGACTTGTGGGGTCCATAGGTACATATTATTTAAGAATGACTTAACTTAGACCAGCAGTTCTCAAAGTGTGGCCCCTGAACCAGCAGCATCAACATCAGTGGGCAATCAGTTAGAATGCAAGCTCTCAGCCCCACCCCAGACCTCCTGCAGCAGGAATCCGGGGTGTGGGGTTCTCCAGAGGACTGAGGCCCTCCAAAGCGTGAGAACCCCCGACCTGCGCGTCTGGGAATAGTCTTTGAACCAGGTGATAAACTGTCACTTCTGGGCCAACTATGCCACAAAGACTCCCATTTGCACACAGGGCTTCTTAGGAAGGGAAGGAAGGAGCTCTTAGAGCACAGTGAAGAAAAAGAAAAAAAAATCTCCAAGTCTCTCGGAGGCCAAGACTCAGTTTGGCTGGGCCCCCACACCTGGCAGTTCTAAACGCCACTGTCAGGGAGAACGAAGGTAGCCAGGAGAGGGCAGAGGCTGGGCACGGAGGGGCCAGAGGATAGACCTGGGCCTTGGCAGCAACGTTCTAGATCTGAGCCTGTGGCTGCCGGGCAGGAAGAGGAGGCTATTTCAGAGGCAGCTGCAGAAACAGGGACGGTAAACTGAGAAGTTTAGCAAGTGATCTCCAGCCCCTACCTGAGGAACCACCCCCTGACTGGCAGAGAAATTGTCAAATTCAATTTTTATAAACAAACACTTGGCATCTTTTACTTCAAGCAGCACCAGCGCCTCTGCTCATTTTAAAATGGTTGTGCCACTGAGGGTCAGCGGTCCATCTGGCGTCCTCTCTCGGGTCTGTGTGTCACGGTACTTAGCGTGCTCTGAGTGCACGGAGGGATTAGGCCTCCAGCACATGCTGGAGAGGCCCCGGCCGTAGTCTGCAGCACAGCCTCCTTTGGCCACTGCACTTCTGTCTCGGCATCTCTGCAGCCTGGCCGTCGCCAAAAGCCTGGCACTTCGGTTCAGATGTCAACCTCCCACTAAACTCTGGATAAAGGGAAGGGGGGTGTCCTCCCCATCCCCCTTGAACTCAGGGTCAGACCTCTGAGGAGGCAGATGCTTGTCTGAGAAGAGTCTGGCGGTCAGCACAAAGACAGGACTCCTGCATCTCTCCCCGGAAGGGCTTTCGGAGAAGCTCGGACACTCAGTCTTGGCGTGTGGAGGCTGGGTAATTGCCGAGCTGACCCTCTGGAGCCTCCTGGCCTGCTCACCTTTCACGATGATGCCTGGTGCGGCCCCACCGTGAAATGTGCTTATTAATCTCACTCATTTGACACCGCGCTCTTCTGCCCTGAGCTCGACGTTAGGAGAAAATGATAGGGATAGATTCTGCTCCTGTCAGACTCACCAAGACTTCCAGAAAACCAGACTATCAAAGGCCATCTGCCGCCCACTCGCCCGGCATTCACAGTGACCCCAAAGGGGCCAGCAGAATGTTAAAGACACAGATCCATACGAGGGAACAGCCAGAAGACCCAGGTTTCCACCTCCCCCCAGCCCTGCCCCCCACCCGGAGAGTCACCCTGGAGACGGTCCTCCCAGAGACAGGCACGCACCAAGCCCCTGCCCTGATTCACGACTCGCTGCTTCATATCTAATTCATCAAAAGACACTTGGGCTTCTCAAATAAGGAACATTTTTATTAGCTTCCCCAAGAGTTTTATGGCACAAAGCCATACCTAATGATTCTATTTTATGGCAAGTTATACATTCAAACAGTGCTTTGAAGTCAGGCAGCAGGTAAGACTCAAATCTTTGTCAAAAAAAAAAAAAGATTCCCCCGTTCGTTCACTTTAAAAATGTTTATAAGCTTTCCAGCAGCTGGGAAAGTGATGTGGAGGATTGTAACAGGCTCCCCCTTCCTCACATGGGAGCCAGCGTGGGCTGACGCGACAGGCACTGTTCACCACGGGGCTGATTTTGCCTGCCTGCCCCCTCTGCCTGGGGACTTGTGCAAGTCTGAACACGTTTTTGGCTGTCACAGCTTGGGGGTTGGGGCTGTCAGCATCGAGCAGGAAGAGGCCAGGGATGCTGTCCCCGCCATGCACGAGACCACCCCATCACATACTACTATCTGATCACCTGGCCCAAGATGTCGGTAATACCAAGGGTGAGAAACCCTGCCGTAGGGCTTCTTCTGGACTAGGCAAGGCATGCCCCTCCCAACTCACACCTCACATCAGACACTGATTTTATCACTGTGCCAGGTTTTCAGTGCTGACGAATGAGACTTCTTTTACTCTTCTGTATTCTGGGTATACATTTTCAATGAGCAAGAATAAAACGTCATCCCAAACAAAATCAGCTCAGTTCAGTTCAGTCTCTCAGTCGGGTCCGACTCTTTGCGAACCCATGAACCGCAGTATGCCAGGCCTCCCTGTCCATCACCAACTCCCGGAGTCCACCCAAACCCATGTCCATTGTGTCAGTGATGCCATCCAACCATCTCATCCTCATCAAACAAAATAAGGAAAGTGAAAAATAAGACCACTTAGGGGCTTCCCTGGTGGCTCAGTGGTAAAGAATCCACCGGCCAATGCAGGAGACACAGGTTCGAGCCCTGATCCGGGAAGATCCCACATGCCACGGGGCAACTAAGCCTATGTGCCACGGCCACTGAAGCCTGCATGCCCCAGAGCCTGTGCCCTGCTACAAGCGAAGCCATGCAGTGAGACGCCCTCGCACCACAGCTAGAGAGTAGCCCCCTCTGACCGTAACTAGGAAAAACCCTTCACACAGCAATGAAGATCGAGCACAACCAAAAATAAATACATAGATAATGATAATCTTTAAAAAGTCCACCTTAGAAGTTCAGAACACATGACAATAGTCACTGTTAACTAAAGCCTCCCAATAGTTCCTCTGCACATTTTAAGCCCCACCCAAGTTGGAATTTATCTACTGAAAAAACAATATAATTAATCCGAGTCATCGGTACTACTGAACATCAGCACAGACCTGTGCTGAAAAGCAAAGCGAATTGTCTACTAAATTGTGGTGATGCGGTCATCCACTCCCAGGCGCTGGGCCTCCATTCCTTCCCTTCTCGGAGCTTGTGTTCTCCTGATCAGCACAGTGGAAGGAAGGCAACTTGCCCTCCCACCCTCCAGGGAATTGTGAGAGCCAGCTGAGTTCATGGGTGGGAAAAACTGCTTTGTAAACTGTAAGAAGCTATATAAACGCATGTCAATATATTTTTAACATTTATACAAGACAATCTGTGACAACCAAGGGTCTTTCAGATGCTTAGATTCTTTTCACGAAATGTCACAACTAAAAAGGACTTTGGAAATCAACTAATTCAATCCCTTAATTTTACAGAATGTGAAGATGACCATCACAGAGGTCAAGCGACCCAGCTAAGGCCAAGCAACAGCCCAGATGGGCTCAGGTCCAGCCAGGACACTCCCCACACCTTGCCGCTGGTGATGCTTTCGCTTCCTGTTTAAGTTCTTAGAGTGCAGAAACACATCTTACACACAACATTCAGAGGGTCTTGAACAATGGAAACAAATATTTGCCAAATCAGTGAATCTTGACTCACCACATCGTAGCCTGTCGGGGCTCGGTTCCGAGAAGCCACCACCCCGACTCCTGTGATGGGATCCATTGACGTCTCTGGCAAGGCTTCCGAAAGGTCTTTGACTTCAGGCATGGTGGCTTGCTCCTGATTCCAAAAAGGAAAAAGAAAGCGCAAAATTCAAATGGAGCATTTAAAGCGAGCAATACAAAGTCTCAAACAGAACCAGAATCCTGGGGCAAATATCTGGAACTTAGCTTGGACCAGCTAAGGGAGCCCTGGCTTTACCTGACCCTTTTCTTAGATCAAGAATTCACGCAGGGATTTTCCCGGTGGTCCCTGGTGGCTCAGAGGTTAAAGCGTCTGCCTCCAATGTGGGAGACCCGGGTTCGATCCCTGGGTCGGGAAGATCCCCTGGAGAAGGAAATGGTAACCCACTCCAGTATTTTTGCCTGGAGAATCCCATGGACGGAGGAGCCTGGTAGTCCACGGGGTCGCAAAGAGTCAGACACGACTGAGCGACTTCACTCACTCACTCACTCACTCCAGTGCCTAAGACTCTGCGCTCCCAAACCCAGGAGGCCTGGGTTCGATCCCTGGTCAGGGAACTAGATCCCACATGCCACAACTAAGAGTTCGAATGCTTCAACAAAGATCAAAGATCCCATGTGCCCCAGCTAAGACCTCGCACAGCCAAATACATAAACAAATATTCTATTAAAAAAAAAAAAAGAATTCAAGTCATCTCCAGCCCCTGCTTTTCTCAAGTTAGTTTTGAACACTCTCCCATCCTGCTGTCTGACTTCTGGACAGATACCAGCAGCTTCTCTGAGGATAAATCATCCATGGTTAAATCTAGCAACACCTTCCATCTCTCCCCCTCACAGCATCTTCTGGCAGAATAACAGCCCTCCAAATCCACAGCCATGACTACATCCAAGGGTGGGCTGTTGGGGGGACAGAGCTTTGTGAACACATAGAGGAAAGTGCTCTCGCCATGGAGGACACAGCAAGGCAATGGAGTCCAGGCTCCATGACTTACAGCTGGTGAGCAGGCAAGCAAAGGTTCAGGACACTGACAGCTGCAGAGCCGCTGTGAGAACTAAGGGAATCCCGTAAACGAAGGGCCTGGAGAGGTTCCCTGGCACACAGTAGGCCCTCAATGAAATGCAGACGAGAAGGGTAGGTGAGGGACACAAAGATCCAGTGTAATCGGCCAGAAACATGGCTACTGCTGTTTCCAAGAGGACTGGTGGGTCCCTTTGTTGTGTTTAATCCTAGGGTCATGTGGACACTTACTCAAAGCTAAACACTAACAATGACTGTAATTCTTGTCGGACACTGGGAGAAAGGGAGGGAAATGAAATTATTATTCTGCTGCTGCCTGCCTCCTGATGTGACCGGAGGAGACCAGCAGAATATAGAGAGCACTGGGTCTGGGCAGCTCGAATGGCAGTGCACCAGAAAGCATATAAAATGGTAACACCTTATGCAAATGGCTTCTAGAGCTTTTTCAAAGGACCAGCAGTGGAAAACAGCAAGTTAAATTCTACCTCCTTCTGCAGCGATTACACTCCACTGGCTGTAGGTCTGTCAGATCTCTCAAGGCTGGTTACTGCTGCTAAAGCAAACCAAACACTCTTGTCTAACTAGGCAGCCAGTAGGAATATTGTAAGTTCTCAGCCTAGAATCAGAAAAGGCAGAGGACGTTAAAAATGACTACAGCCTCCTCCGTAGAAACCACCAGAGGGCTGTATGCAAGTCACCATGTAATCAGCATTCCCTGGAACCCACAAAAGGCTCCGGAAACAGGCCCGTCAGTGCCAGGGAGCTAATTCCCCGATCAAGGCTAGGAAGCGCCTGGCAGCAGCCACAGTCTCAGCTTCTGTTTATGACAAAAGCCAAACTAAGTTAAACCTTACTTAATTCTACTGAAAATAAGCTTCTGGAAGTAAAGGGCAGAGGGGGTCAGGACACCACACCGAATCACTGAATCATTTTCTATTTTAAGATCTCATTTACCAGGCAGGTTTATCTGCATAAAGCACAGGACTCAATGCTTCCTGCACACAGTAGGCACTAAGTGAATATTTACTGAATGAATCCGCAGGGATGCCCCCAATCAGGAAGGTTGAGAATTCACTCTCTGCACCAGCGGAATCCAAAGCAAACCCTGATCAAAAAGTACTTCATTTGGAAAACTCGGTATTCTTGGTTAACATGGAAATAACATCGCTGCCGTTAGCAAAATACTGGTATACCTGCTGTTGGTTACCGAAATGCTTTGCAATTAACAACTCATTAACAGAAGGCACTGAATTCTGCCAGTGCTAAAATATCATGCTGTGAATTTAATAAAGAGCATGAGACGTAAGTTTTATTATTATTAAGATAGTGCTGCCTCTACTATCTGAGGTGGGGGGGTGGGGAGCATGGGAATAAATAAGAAATATTTTATACGCTGAGAGATGCCCCATCCTCGGGTCACTGCATCCCGGTCCAGGTACCAACCGCCCTCCTCTGCTCTGCAGCGCGAGCAAGTTGCAGGAGCAGGGAAGGCTGACGCCGCTGCTCCCACAATGCACCGGGCAGCCGGGCACCGGGCCCCAAGATGGCTGCGGGCAGCCTCCCGAGCAGACAAAGGAGCCGGCCGGCGGGCGGTGGGCCTGCAGGCTGGGAGGATGCGGCGGGCAGGGCATTAGCACGGAGCATCTCAGATGCACGCCTCCCCCCCTCACACACACACCCCCAGTGGCAGTGCCCTGGGGGATCCAGCAGCCTTTGTGAAATACAGACAAATGACTCCTCGCCGGGGCGGCGGAGGAAAGCGCCACCACCAGCAAAGGAAGCTTTTAATGAGAAACGCCCAAGATATCCATGGCAGAGGCAATCACTCAGAGCCGCTTGCCCTGAATTACATATTTTCTGACTGCAAATTACTCTTAACAGCGTCTCTACCGTCACTTCAATTGACCTTCCTCACAAAAGGCCATTTATTAACTAGCACTCGGCGCTCCCTGGGCTGCGCGGAACCTCCGGCCCGAAGGGTATGGCACCGCAGCGGCCGCGGCTGCCCGGGTCACAAGCCAGGCCTCGGCGAAGGGGAGAAGAGGCCATTAATGGGGTGGGGGTGGGGGGGGGGGTAGCGGCAGAGCAGAGCTTCCTGGGGAGAGGGGCAGAGAGCGGGGTTGTTTAAGACCACCATTAACCTGTCTGGCAAGACGCTGACGCTGGGCTGAAGCAGAAAATGCCAGGCGTGCTTGCAACAACGGGCGTCTTCCTCAGCTCTCTTTGCCCAGCCTAGCATCCACCTCCAGCTCCCAATTCTAGCTGCACACAGAAAGCATTAACACACCTCCCCGCATCTGAGCAGTGCCCTGCAATTACCAAAAAAGCTTTCTCCAAAAAAGCTCACACCAAACCTAGGAAGGGGACTGGAGCATATTAATCCCTGTTTTAGAGGAAAGAAACAGAGGGCTGGAGTTCTCAGACGCCGTGGGCTGGCAGAAGGCAGAGCCCCAGGGGCCTCTGACCCTCCCTCCCCAATCTGGTGTACTTTCCACACACTGGGCAGAGAGAGACCCAACTTCCCATCCCATACCTGATCAAGAAAGTGCTCTCAGCACCAATTATATTTTAAAATGCCAAAGCTCTCCTTTCTCTAGCAGTAATCCAGTAAGTGAAGTGAGGGGGAGAACAGTATTGAGAGATACAAGTAACATGGGATTAATTTTTCTCACACCTCAGTTTCAAGATGCAACATTTCCCTCATAAATAATTTACAGCAATAAATATGAGCTAAGGCCATGTTTGTGTAGGACAGAGGTAAAATTAGGCCTAATGAGGGAGACCCGCGTGCTGCACAGGAGGGAACAGGGTGATCTACAGCATGATGTGAACACAACAGCACATGGGGGGGGGGGGGTGCCCTCCATTACCAACTGCAAGTTCCAGGGCCAACGGAGTTGGAGGCAGGGGATGGGGGAAACTTCTACTGCCCAGGCTGTGGCTGCAAGGAGGGTCCCTAGAGGAAAGACCAAAAGTTTACTCGATGTTTTAGATGACAAGATAACAGAGACTGAGATTTCTGAGAACTCTAGAAAGGAGCCAACCTGAAGCTAAGTGGATTTTCAGGAAATGTTAGGGGAGGAATGACGATGGTAGCAGCACCTGGGAGTCATGTCTGATCTCGGGCAGGGTCGGAAGAGTAGAGAGTACCCTGGCAGCACTGACCTTGACCTAGTCCTCCTAGCTTAACCTCACAGGTCGTTTGGTCCCTGTCTATCCCGAGACAGGGATCAAGACCATCCCCATGGAAAAGAAATGCAAAAAAGCAAAATGGCTGTCTGGGGAGGCCTTACAAATAGCTGTGAAAAGAAGAGAGGCGAAAAGCAAAGGAGAAAGGGAAAGATATAAGCATCTGAATGCAGAGTTCTAAAGAATAGCAAGGAGAGATAAGAAAGCCTTCTTCAGCGATCAATGCAAAGAAATAGAGGAAAAGAACAGAATGGGAAAGACTAGAGATCTCTTCAAGAAAATGAGAGATACCAAGGGAACATTTCATGCAAAGATGGGCTCGATAAAGGACAGAAATGGTCTGGACCTAACAGAAGCAGAAGATATTAAGAAGAGGTGGCAAGAATACACAGAAGAACTGTACAAAAAAGATCTTCACGACCCGGATAATCACAATGGTGTGATCACTCACCTAGAGCCAGACATCCTGGAATGTGAAGTCAAGTGGGCCTTAGAAAGCATCACTACAAACAAAGCTAGTGGAGGTGATGGAATTCCAGGGGAGCTATTTCAAATCCTGAAAGATGATGCTGTGAAAGTGCTGCACTCAATATGCCAGAAAATTTGGAAAACTCAGCAGTGGCCACAGGACTGGAAAAGGTCAGTTTTCATTCCAATCCCAAAGAAAGGCAATGCCAAAGAATGCTCAAACTACCGAACAGTTGCACTCATCTCACATGCTAGTAAAGTAATGCTCAAAATTCTCCAAGCCAGGCTTGAGCAATACATGAACCGAGAACTTCCTGATGTTCAAGCTGGTTTTAGAAAAGGCAGAGGACCAGAGATCAAATTGCCAACATCCACTGGATCATCGAAAAGCAAGAGAGTTCCAGAAAAACATCTACTTCTGCTTTATTGACTATGCCAAAGCCTTTGACTGTGTGGATCACAATCAACTGTGGAAAATTCTGAAAGAGATGGGAATACCAGACCACCTGACCTGCCTCTTGAGAAATCTGTAGGCAGGTCAGGAAGCAACAGTTAGAACTGGACATGGAACAACAGACTGGTTCCAAAAAGGAAAAGAAGTACGTCAAGGCTGTATATTGTCACCCTGCATATTTAACTTATATGCAGAGTACATCATGAGAAACGCTGGACTGGAAGAAACACAAGCTGGAATCAAGATTGCTGGGAGAAATATCAATAACCTCAGATATGCAGATGACATCACCCTTATGGCAGAAAGTGAAGAGGAACTAAAAAGCCTCTTGATGAAAGTGAAAGTGGAGAGCGAAAAAGTTGGCTTAAAGCTCAACATTCAGAAAACGAAGATCATGGCATCCGGTCCCATCACTTCATGGGAAATAGATGGGGAAACAGTAGAAATAGTGTCAGACTTTATTTTTGGGGGCTCCAAAATCACTGCAGATGGTGATTGCAGCCATGAAATTAAAAGACGCTTACTCCTTGGAAGAAATGTTATGACCAACCTAGATAGCATATTCAAAAGCAGAGACATTACTTTGCCAACAAAGGTCTGTCTAATCAAGGCTATGGTTTTTCCAGTGGTCATGTATGGATGTGAGAGTTGGACTGTGAAGAAGGCTGAGCGCCAAAGAATTGATGCTTTTCAACTGTGGTGTTGGAGAAGATTCTTGAGAGTCCCTTGGACTGCAAGGAGATCCAACCAGTCCATTCTGAAGGAGATCAGCCCTGGGAATTTCTTTGGAAGGAATGATCCTGAAGCTGAAGCTCCAGTACTTTGGCCACCTCATGCGAAGAGTTAACTCATTGGAAAAGACTCTGATGCTGGGAGGAATTGGGGGCAGGAGGAGAAGGGGACGACCGAGGATGAGATGGCTGGATGGCATCACGGACTCGATGGACATGAGTCTGAGTGAACTCTGGGAGATGGTGATGGACAGGGAGGCCTGGCGTGCTGCGATTCATGGGGTCCCAAAGAGTCGGACACGACTGAGCGACTGAACTGAACTATCCCGAGCGTGCAGCCAGCCTCACTGAGATCATCGCCAAGGCTGGCGGCTACAGAGCCTCATTCTGGGCAGCTGTGCC
The DNA here is from genome assembly GCF_023091745.1 of Budorcas taxicolor. Lineage (NCBI taxonomy): Eukaryota > Metazoa > Chordata > Mammalia > Artiodactyla > Bovidae > Budorcas > Budorcas taxicolor. The sequence continues at coordinate 156,320,039 of NC_068920.1, read as the reverse complement.
TGTCTCTGTCCTGAGAGGATTTCTCCACAAGGCAAGGGGAGAAATACAGCGGGCAGGAGGATGAGAGTATGTGTGTGTGTGGTACATTCTGGGACTGAGGGACTGGGATGAAGAGTGACAGAGAATGAGAGAGAGAGAGAGTGTGTGTGTGTGTTGTGTGTGTGTGTGGCACTTCCCGGGACTGAGGGACCGGATGGGGCCAGTTAGGGTGAGGTGTGTTTTCCAGGCCAGCAGGAGTTTTTCCAGCCGTGCTCAATAAGTTCCATCCAATGACACTGGGTAAGAGAAGAGCTTCCTACATGTGCAGCAAACAGTGCCTGGGGGAGGTCCCAGCCCCCCGGCACAGCAGCACCTCACCAAGGCTGTCACCCCAGGTTCACAGAGAAATGAACTTTAACTATAAAGCCCCTTCACACAGACAGCACACGGCTCCCTTGTAGCTGATCAAAGAATTACTACGACAGTGTGCTTAATCCCTAAAAGTCAGCAGTGCTGGGCTTAACTGATGCTGAACATTGTTTCAGAATCAAAGGCGTGCCTCCCGGCCGCAGTCTGGGAGAAAACTAAGCTACTGAATCACAGTTGAAAACTCAGGGGAACTTTGATATCATCTCTGTTTAATTTCCCCGGCCCTGTGAGCCTGGGGTTTATCTCGTTTTATCAACTCCTGTACTGAAATCAAAACCCAACTAACAGAGCTCAGGCCTCTCTCCACAGAGGCCCCTCCAGCAGCAGGGTAGGGCATGAGCCGAGGAGTTTAAAGCACTTCGGGGGTGGGGGGAGGCAACAACTGCCGGAGGGCAGTGGATGCTGCCTTCAAAGGAGGCACAGCAGGATCCCAGGGCAAGGAAGGAAGACCAGCTCAGAAGCGGAGCCTGTGCTGCCCACCAGGGCTGAAGGTGGGACTCACACACAGCTTTGGAGGAGAGTAATATCAAAGTATTGAGGGGCAGGGCAGGTTAGATAGGGCTACTGGGATTGAAGTGACAAAACCAGTGGGTTAATTAAGTCTCTACAGAAGGATGAACTTGTGATCGGATTGTCTGAAATCCAAAGTCAAGGGCAGAAAAGACACAAACTGTTCTGCCCACATCTACCAGCTTGCAGAGCTGGGGAAAAGCAGTGGATAAATATTTCACTCCCCATGGCAAACGACCGAAAAGCAGAACCTCCCTGCGGAAAAGCTGCAGCCCGGCGTGGAGCAGCTCTCTGCCTGCTTCCCAGCAGCTCAGTGGTGCCGGTGGGCTGCAGGAACCCCTGCTCATCTCTGTTACCCCATAACTACCAGTTCCTTCCTGCTAACAAATCTTAAGCGGGGGACAGAAAGACGGGGAGGAGGCTAGGCTTCACCCACGTGCCCACAACACACACAAATACAGAAACCCAGCCACCACAGGCAGCCATGGCGCATGCAGAGCCCTACCTCCTCAGGAGACTGCAGGCTAAGGTCAGGGTCCACGCAGCACCCAGGCAAACCCCAGCCGGCTCTGCGCACCACCCACAGGGATAGCGCACACAGGCTGGGAGGCAGCCACTGTGGAACCTCAGGATAGCCTCCTGGTGCCTCCTGTACTTTGGCCTGGACATTTGATCCAAGTGACCAGTCAGAAACCAAATCGTTCTGACAAATGCTGTCGAGTACGATCTGGTGGCAACAGGCCACAGGCTGCTGGGAAGGCTGCTAAGATACTGGGGAATGAAAGCAAGAATTTTCCTAAGCTCCCCTGGATCACAAAGAACTTTCCAGCCAGGGAACTAACAATGGCAAGCACTTCCTTTTCTTTTTTTTTCCAGTAAAAGTCTGTTACTTCTAATAGAAGAATCTGGTATACAAATGCATCCACCCCATCAGACCTCTGCTTAGACTGGCATTAACCATTTGACAGCCAAACAGATTTATCATAAACCATGTGAGGCGGGCCTGGGGTTTGAGTGACTGCAGCACAGTGCAGTGCTGGATCCCAGAATACACTCTCCCAAAATAAATCCGGATCAAGTTCTACAGCACGGCTGTGGCCAAAGGCCTGCCCCTACAAGCCCGGCTCTGCAAAACTAGGGAGCCTGGTGCTGGGGAGGAGGGGGCATTCTCCAGGACACTGTGAGCCCCACCTCAACCTGCTCACAGTTACTGCAGATGAAGGTCATCCCTACCCACTCCCATCAAGTCTTAGTACCATAGTGGCCCCTGGAGAGAAGGCAGAAGGTGGACCCCCATGGAAGGCAGACGCCCTACAAATGAAACCATCCCAGGAGGCCCCAAGAGCCAGCTGGCTGTTTGCCTAATATTCAGTGACAGGAAACGGTCACAGCCTTGGCTTGATGGCCACAGTGTCTGCTGAGTAAAAATGCTAACATGTCACCTCGACATGGACAAATGGGCCCTGGGGCCAGAATCGTCAGAACACCTGGCTTCAGGTCAGTAGACACCCTGCCTCATCACCACCCGTGCTCTTGACTTTCACATGGGCCTTAAGAGTTTCTTTGGTCATATGATCATTCTACCTGTGTGTGCTGATGACTTCCAAATTACCTCCAAGGCTGGGATTTTTCTCCTAAGACTCAGATGTATATCTGGTGCCCTGCTGGCTACTGTCACCTGCGTGTCCCATTGATACCTTCAACCTGGCTGACCTCGCCATCCTCCCCCTGAGGCATCTCCACATCCCTAGTACCGAACAGGACCTGGTACATAACAGTCAGCCCACAAATGTTTGTAAAAAGCTCTTATGCTGAGCATGGAGCAGTGACGAAGATGGAAAGCCTGACATTCTCGAACTCTAGCGTGCTTGAGTCACCTAGAGAATTCACGAAAACAGAGTCCTACACCCACTCCCTGAGATGCTGACTTGGTACCTGAAAAGCTGCATTTCTAACAAGATCCAGGTAGATGCTGAAACAGCTGGTCCACAGTCCAAAGTCTGAGAACAGAGCAGTAGGAGCTCATCGGATGTTTGATGAAGGAAGGAAATTGAGGCGGGCAGGGAAGCAGGGAAGAAGGAGCCTAAAGGTCATCATCCCTGGGGAGCAGCCTCAGAGTAAGTCCTTCAGTCTTTCCCTCCCTAACACAGGTTGCCCAAGAGCACCCAGTCCCTCCCCTATGGCACCCACCCCACCATTCAAACTCTGAGTCACATCTCCTATTCACCCCAAACCTTCCCCACTGCCCAGCCAGACAGATGCTGTCACTAAGAATCCTGATGTGGTCCAAGGACATGACCTTACCACATGGGCACACATGCGCGCGTGCACGCGCACACACACACACACACACAGACACACACACACACACACACATACATACATAAAGAAACACAGTCTTGCCTCTCAGAAGGTTACAACACTTTTCCAAGCAGAGCATTAGTTGTTCAAAGGTATATGTCCATCATAGTACCTAGTCTATAGTGAATACTCAATAAATTTGCATCATCAATAAATAGACTATGGATAAATGGATGGACGATGGGAGGATGGATAAATGAAGTCCCTGTCCTGCTCTCAAAACTGTCTGTGTTCCATTGGACTAAGGAGGCACGTAAAGCAGCAGGAGCATTGGTGAGCGTGCCCTGCTGGGGTTTCTGATGCCTGGTGCAGGACAAACACCACAACTCCAGGGCCGGGCCACCTGCCGAGCAAGGGAGGTGGGACCTCGGTACTCTGGGCGGTTCCAGAAGTGGGTCTGCCCTAGATCCAGAGAGTGGGCTGGATGAGGACCTGGCCGGGGGCTCCATGAAGACTCCCTGCGGAGTTTGTAAAACTTACAGCTACCCGCCAGGTTCTGATCTGATTGGTCTGGGCTGGGGCAGAGGCTGGATAATGCACTGCCCAGGTGCAGCAGCATTGGTTCAATGGTTGCTGTGCTGGCTGACACAGTGACAGGTAAGTCATGGCCACCGCCCATGGGGCTCACGGGCTAGAGGGAATGTCCTCAAAGAAAGGAACTGTAAATGAAGGGGACACTCCTTTCTGCTGGCGTCAGGGGTGGGGGCTGGCCTTCCTGAATGATAGCAGGCACAGAGCGCTGCAAGGAGTGCGGGGAGGGCACAGGGCAACAGTGGTGGCATGAAGGGCCGGGCTGTCTGGGAAACTGAGGAGCAAGGGGCTTTGAAACAAGCTTATGAAATGTTAAACAGACAAAACCGGTCCAAACCTGTCTGCGCTTCTCTGCTCCTTCCAAGGTCCAAGTAAGGATGAGGGTCTACAGGAAGGAGCACCCCAGTAGTCAGAAGGGAGATTCCCAAGTCTTGGGTTCCCATTTCCTCTCCTGAAGCTGAACGCTTCTCAAGCCATCGCCACTTCTTGCAGACCCGGCAGGGCCTCTACGCTGTTAGCTCAGGGGAGTGCGGGGTGGTAAAGTAGAGGAATAGGAAAGGTGTGGGCTTTGGACTCAGAGGAACCCCAGGGCTTGAGCTGTAACTCTGACACAGCTGTGTGACCACAGGCAGGCAAACTGAACTGGGCCTAAGTTTCCACTCCTATAAACCTGTAACAACGCATGAGATTTTCTTTACAGAGTATATAAAGAACTTGTAGAACTTCCATCAAAAGAAACAAAAGAATGGGAGAAAATATTTGCAAACCATGTATACCTGATAAGAGGTTAAAAATCCAGGCTTCCTTGGTGGTCCAATGGTTAAGAATCTACCTTGCAATGCACACTTCCCTGATAGCTCAGTTGGTAAAGAATCTGCCTGCAATGCCGGAGACCCCGGTTTGATTCCTGGATCGGGAAGGGTTTGATTCCTGGATCGGGAAGATCCCCTGGAGAAGGGATAGGCTACCCTCTCCAGTATTCTTGGGCTTCCCTTGTGGTTCAGCTGGTAAAGAATCCGCTCGCAATGCAAGAGACTTGGGTTTGATCCCTGGATTGGGAAGATACCCTGGAGAAGGGATAGGCTACCCTCTCCAGTATTCTTGGGCTTCCCTTGTGGTTCAGCTGGTAAAGAATCCGCCCGCAATGCAGGAGACTTGGGTTTGATCCCTGGGTTGGGAAGATCCCCTGGAGGAGGAAAAGGCTACCCACTCCAGTATTCTGGCCTAGAGAAGCTCAAACGGTAAAGAATCTGCCTGCCATGCAGGAGACCAGGGTTTGATTCCTGGGTTGGGAAGTTTCTCTGGAGAAGGGAATGGCAATCCACTCCAGTATTCTTGTCTGGAGAATTCTATGGACAGAGAAGCCTGGTGGGCTACAGTCCGTAGGGTTGCAAACAGTCGGACATGACTGAGCAACTAACACACACACACACACACACACACACACAGAGTCCATGGGGTTGCAAAGAGTTGGACATGACTGAGCAACTTTCACTTTGCAATGTGGGGCATATGGGTTTGATCCCTGGTCTGGGAAGATCCCCCATGCCATGGGGCAACTAAGCCCGTGCATCACAATTATTGAGCCTGTGCTCTAGAACCTGTGCTCAGCAAGAAGAGAAGCTGCCCAAATGAGAAGTCCATACACGGAAACTGGAGAAAGTCTACATGCAGCAATGAAGACCCAGTGCAGCCAAACATAAACGAAAGAAAAACAAACAAAATATATGGGAGGTTAAAATCCAAGTCTACAAAGAACTCCTACAACAGAGCAATAACAAAAAGCAAATAACTTGATGAAAAAAAAGGGGGAAAGGACTTGAAAAGGCTTTTCTCCAAGAGAGATATACAAATGTCCAAAAAGCATCTGAAAAGATGTTCAGTGTCACTACTCATTAGGGAAATGCAAACCAAAACCACAGTGAGATATCATCTCAGACCCATGAGGACAGTTACTGTGCTGTGTTTAGTCGCTTAATCGTGTCCGACTCTATGCCACCCCACGGACTGTAGCCCACCAGTCTCCTCTGTCCATGGGGATTCTCCAGGCAAGAATACTGGAAGGGGTTGCTATGCCTTCCAGACGGTTACTAGCAAAACCCAGAAAATTAGTATAGTTGAGGATGCAGAAAAATTGGAAACTTGGGGCACTCTCGGTGGAAAAGGAAATGCAGCAACTATGGAAAACGGTATGGTGATTCCTCAAAAAATTAAAAGTAGAATGACTACTACTGCTACTGCTAAGTCACTTCAGTTGTGTCCAATTCTGTGCGACCCCATAGACAGCAGCCCACCAGGCTCCCCAGTCCCTGGGATTCTCCAGGCAAGAACACTGGAGTGGGTTGCCATTTCCTTCTCCAATGCATGAAAATGAAAAGTGAAAGTGAAGTCGCTCAGTCATGTCCGACCCTCAGCGACTCCATGGACTGCAGCCTTCCAGGCTCCTCCATCCATGGGATCTTCCAGGCAAGAGTACTGGAGTGGGGTGCCATTGCCTTCTCTGAGAATGACTACATGATCTGATAATTCCACTTCTAGATATATACCCAAAAGAACTGGATATAGAGTCTCGAAGAGATATTTGTATGTGTATGTTCACACCAGTATTATTCATGATAGCCAAAAGGTGGAAGTAACCCAAGTGTCCACAGACAGATAAATGGATAAGTAAAATGGGGTCTTTACAAAAAATGGAGTACTGTTGTTAAAAGGGAGGAAATTCTGACACAGGCTACAGTGTGGATGAACACTGAAGTTGTTATGCTAAGTGAAATAAGACAGTCACAAAAAGACAAATACTACGTGATTCCATTTATATGAGGTATGAGGTACTCACAGTAGTCAAATTCATAGAAAGTAGAGTGGTGGTTGCCAGATGCTGGAGGAGGAGAGAATGGGAGCTCCATATGAGCACTGACAGTCCTCCAACAATGCAGGAGTCAGGAACACCAACTCTCCGAGTCGTCAGAAATCTGAATATACCTTATAGGTGGCCCTCCAAATTCACGGTCCCTCCCACACTGGGGATTCAACTCACTGGGGAAGGTATAGTACTGCAACAGTTATTATTGAAAAAATCCCATGTGCAAGTGGACCTGCGCAGTTCATACGCATGTTGTTCAACAGTCAACTGTACAGAGTTTCAGTTCTGCAAAATTAAAAAGTTCTAGCGGTTAGCTGTACAACAACATGAATGGACTTAATGCCACCAATGCATTAGGTAGCAAATTAGGATGGCAAATTTTATTTTGTGTGTTTCACCATATTTTTAAAAAGCATCTGTAATGGTGGTCCTCAAATTTCAGTAAGCATTAAGTACAACCTAAGATTCTTGTTCAACAGGCAGATTCTGGGGTCCCTTCCCCAGATATTCTGATTCAAAGTCTGGGTTTGAGGCCTTGGGATCTGCATTTCAATAAACATCCTGGGGATATTTAGCTCATTAAGAATTCATTTATTTCTCTCTTCTAAAGGATCCAAGGGTATTCTTTTGAACATTTTCCTGGGCCGATCAGTACCTGAAAAAAAAAAAGTGTGTGTGTGTGTGTGTGTGTGTGTGTGTGTGTGTAGAACAATCCCATAGCCACAGGCCCAACAAGATGGCCCTCCAGTTTTCAGGGGAGTCTGAGCTGCTACAAAGCTCAAGTATGTGACCCCTCAGCTCTGAGCCCACAGGCCTCTCACATTTCAGCCTACACAAGCTCTGCATCTCACCAAAAGTGTGTCATGTAAACCAACGCTTACCCACAGGATGTCCCCAGCAAGGAGGTAATGTCAAGCACACCTTGCCTCCCAAGCAGTGGGGAAGAAGAGATCTGAGGCAGGCAACCCCACTGCAAACAGTGCAGACAACTCAGGGAAACCACAATCCCCAGTGGCGGCCCAGTGAGCAGGAGGCCAAGGAGAGCCAGTGGAGCCAGGCACCACAGGCCAGGGAGAGCCTCAGATAGAGCCAGGACAGCCTGCAGAAAGGCAGCTCATTCAGGGAACCCAGGCCTCCCCTCCCACAACCCAATGAGCAAACAAGACCCTGCTCACTCAGCCGCAGCCAACTAAACGCAGTGTTCTCAGCCCATCACATCCAGCCATGTAGTCATTTGTTATCTTCATCATCATAACAGCACCTTTGACATTTCCCATGCTTGACTCCGACACCATCATTGCTTTTCAGTGTGGCAAGGACACCGTGCTCTGAGCACAAGGCATGGAGCACTTTCAACCTGCTATGGCAGCGGGGCCCAGGACGCTTGGAATCAGACGTTCCCCTCCCCAGCCCCCACTCACCCCTTCCAAGGCCCTGAGAGCAGATCACAATGTGCTCACGTGGTCGTGTGGTTTTGTAAAATGTACGGCAAGATATTCTTGCATTGTTTTTTCTGCCAGCTCCTTCCACCCACAACAAATTGTCAAAATGTCAGACCCACAAAACTAGGGTCTTAGACCCCTAGTTAATTGACTAGGGGTTAGGGTTAGACCTCACTTAAATTTAGTGAGGATCCCCCCACCTCCTCCACAGTGTCACACATATTCACATACCTTAGCTTGTTCAGCCTTACAGGGTAGGTTTTATGCTTAGGTCTCTTTAATAAATAAGCAAATGGGGATTCTGAAAGTCCCCATGAGGTTCCATGACTTGCCTAGGGTTACCTAGGTTCCAGGAGGTATCCCGAGATTCCAAGCCCAGTGTTCTTTCTACTCCAATCCTTTCCTAGTGGCCCTCAATACAACCACTAACAGAGAAGCACACTAAAAAAATTGAAGCTACTCTTCTGATTAACCAGTTAACAAACCCTGAATACTAACCACTCATTTTTACTGACCACTTGCCCTGTGGCAGGCACGGAGTTGAGCGTTGCTCCTGTTATATTTCTCTTACTTCTTACTATAATCCTATAAGATAGACATTATCATGAGCCTCACTCTACAGATGAGGAAACTGAGGCTCAGAAAAGTTCACTAATTTGTGTAAGAACACACAATAAGGAGAGCCAACGCATAAGCTGAGGTCTAATTCTGACGTTCTCGCATTTAATCATGCTGTACTCTTCCATCTAGAAGTGGAGGAAAAGCCCACCAGTCGGAAGGAGGCAAAGCAGAGAAATGCCTTTAGCATAAATCAGGAGTGTGGCCTAAAAGCTAGAAGGAAGGAATGAAAAATGTGGATCAGAGAAGGTGATTCTGGGCTCAAGCGAACCAGAAATTGCTATGTCAATTGCTTTGCACAGGTCTTGGTGCCCAGGTCCCAAAAGAGGCCCCATCTCTCAGAGGCCCCATTTAAATATTCTGTGCAAGGCACAATATCTTGAAATAGCCAGTTCAATTTCCCACAAGCAAGAAAGATGTCACCTGTCTCCTGTGCTAACTTTCTGAGTACGCTGAGTTTTTGAGTTAGTCTCGGCTTCCACTGAGCTTATCTCCTAACTTTTCTAAGGTTTTCTGGTGCAGCTGGTAAGATTTTCTTGCCCTGTTAAAATGAGATGAGATCCAGCCAGCTGTCCAGAAATGTACAATGAGATTATATTGAGAAGGAACCACCAGAGACAAAGGCCCCTAAAGAGATTCTTGCTTGCTGTCTGCTTTGTGGCAGAAAGCTGAGTGGGGGCTGGCTCATGGGTGGGGGCAGGGAGCAGAGAAGGGGCAACAGCCACTCCCTTTTTGCCCTTCAGTGGGCCTTCCTCTGGGCCAGGCTGAAGAGGCTGTGGAGGGGTAGAGAATACAAGAGTCATTTTTAATGGTTGGGAAAGACTTAGGAAGAGTTGTGTGTTGGTAACAAAGGACAAAGATGCTCATGGGTCTGCCTTCTTCACTTGGCCCCTGCCCCTGAGCCTCATTTGCACTGCCCCATAGGGTGACTATCAACAGGCTCACTACCCTTCAAGGATGGTACTCTGGGTCCTGGGTGCCTCGACCAGCACGTCACCTTGCAGACAGGTGCCCTGGAGTTTGGCTGTCCTCTCTGCTCTGCTCAGGTCACAGATGAGGCCGCAGATCATGCCCGAGGCTCAGGTGCAATCTGCTCGGCACCCACGTGACCACAGAGAGTGGACCCCAGGCCCCGCCAGTGAAACGACGGTCCGGGTCTGCGCAGGTGGCCGCCGCGCCCCGGCACAGGTGGGCCGCCTCACCTTTCACCGGACGGACGTGGCTCTCGCGACTTCACATGCCCCGGCCCGGGCGGTCGCTGCTCGCCCCCGGGTCTCCGCGCTATCCTCCCGCCTGCCGGCTGCAAGGCCAAGCCAGGACGCGAAGCCGCGGCGCGCGCAGGGCCGAGCAGAGGCCGCCGGGCCTGTCCCCGCGGCTGGCCGGGCACGGAGCCCGCAAGGCCTCGGCGCAGCCCGGCCGCGCCCGCCCGCCCGCCCCTCGGCCCGGGTTCCGCGCCCGCCCGCCCGTTCCCCGAAGGAGTAGGGCCGGCTCGGCCGAGCCTCCGCGGCCCCCGGCCCGCCCGCCCCTCACTTAACTGTTCCCCGCTGGGGCGGCGGCGGCGGCGGCGGCGGCGGCGGGTCCCGGCTCCGTCTCACGCAGAAGCAGCTTCTCATCGCCCGGGCGGCGCGGAAGGGGCCGGGCCCGGGGCCCAGGCGGCGGGGCCGGCAGCTCGAGCGCGAGCCTCACCGGGGAGCGGCGGCGGCGGCAGGGGCGGGGCGCGGCCTGGCGGCGGCGGCGGCGGCAACAGCGGCGGCGGCTCCCTCCGCGGGCCGCGGCGGCAGGCCGGGCTCCGGGCCTCCCGGCTCTGGCTCTGGCTCCGGGGGAGGCGCCGGGCGCCTGAGGCTGGCTCGGGCGGGAGGAGGGAGCGGGAGCCCTCGCGTCCGGAGCCCACGCCGCCGCCCGGTCGGCACCCCGCCTCCCCCTCCGGCCTCCCCCACGGCCTGGCCCGTTAGCCCGGGGAGGGCCCTGGTGCCGCCGACCCGGCCTCTCAGAGTCCGCAACGGCCCCCCGGCGCAGCCCAGACCCGACGGAGCCCCGGGCCTCTTGGAGCCTGGGCCCCGATGTCCCCCTCCCCCAAGCTGGTCTCTTCCAGGGACCTGCAGCCCCCTCTGCTCTCCTAGGCCTCACTATATCTCTATACCGTAGACCAGTCCTTACATCCCTGGAAGCCCCCAGGCCTCTTGGAACCTGAGATAAACGTTACACACCCACACACACCCAGCACACACCCACATGCCTCTTGCAGGGACACACACACACACACACACACACACACACACACACACACACACACACACACGCGCGCGCGCGCCTCTTGCAGGGACACCCAGCCCTCCTATGCTTTTCCGGAAGCCCCCAGGCCTCTTGGAACCTGGGATAAACGTACACACCCACACACACCCACATGCCTCTTGCAGGGACAGGGACACACACACACCCACACACACCCCACACACACCCACATGCCTTTTGCAGGGACACCCAGCCTCTTGGAACCTGGGATAAACGTTACACACCCACACACACCTACATGCCTCTTGCAGGGACAGGGACACACACACCCACATACCTCTTGCAGGGACACCCAGCCTCTTGGAATCTGGGATAAACGTTACACACCCACACACACCTCACACACACCCACATGCCTCTTGCAGGGACAGGGACACACTCACATACACACACACACCTTTTGCAGGGACACTCAGCCCTCCTATGCTTTACGGGACCCCCCAGACCAATCTTTCAGCTCAGCTCACTTGGGTTCAGGAGACCCCACTGCCCAGCTGACCCAACACAAGCTTAGCCTGGCCGCAGTCCCCAGTGCCAATACAGGCCTCTCAAACTGACCCCAAATTGCTAGCATTATCTGTCTCCCTCTTATGCTACCCACAGAGGTCCAAAGCAAGGACTGAGGCTGGCTTGCTGCTGCTGCTAAGTTGCTTCAGTCGTGTCTGACTCTGTGCAACCCCATAGACGGCTGCCCACCGGGCTCCCCCGTCCCTGGGATTCTCTAGGCAAGAATACTGGAGTGGGTTGCCATTTCCTTCTCCAATGCATGAAAGTGAAAAGTCAAAGTGAAGTCTCTCAGTCGTGTCCGACTCTTAGCGACCCCATGGATTGCAGCCTACTAAGCTCCTCCGTCCATGGCTTAGGGGAAGTATTTAAAAGTTTAAGCTCATCTATGGCCCTACAGTACTTGGGAAATGTACAAGCCAGAGGATAAAATGGAACTGGATGAGGAGAGGGATCCAGAGCTTGGCCTTCAGCTAGAGTGGCTAGTCAGTGGTGCCAGCTGTGCACCCTTAACCAAAAATGCCCCACACAGCCCCAGCAAGGCACTCAGAGGCAGTGCCAGCATGCTGTTTGTTAGAGATGAGGACCATGCAGGCCTGATTAGTATCAATTTGCTAATGTCTCAAGTCTAATTTCCACACATTCTTAGGCTTTTCTAAAATAGCTGTTTGATCCTTTAAAAAAAAAAAGAAAAAGGTGTTCCGAAGAACTGATTGTTGAGGAAAATGTCCTATGGGGAAGCCTTCCTAGTGTGTGCATTCCAAGCATTTTTATCACTCAGAAATGCCACTGGTTCAGATGGTTTTACAGGCAAGTTCTAGCAAACCATTAAGGGACAAATAATCTCTATGTTATTTAAACTGTTACACAGAAGAAAAAAGTTTTCCATTTCACTTCCCAAGTTTAGCATACTGATACCAAAACTGACAGGGATAATACCAAAAAGGAGAATTACAGGCCAGTTTCAGAACACTAGTCCCCAGAGAATTTAATACGTTTTTTTTGAAAAGGAGGTTCTGCAGTCAAATAACGAGCAAGTGCTGCATGCCACGTATAGTCTACCTTTTAAAGAATCACAATAAGTATAATTAAGGTCTCTGTGATGTCCAGTTCAGTTCAGTCGCTCAGTCGTGTCCGACTGTTTGCGACCCCATGAATCGCAGCACGCCAGGCCTCCCTGTCCATCACCAACTCCCGGAGTTCACTCAAACTCACGTCCATTGAGTCAGTGATGCCATCCAGCCATCTCATCCTCTGTTGTCCCCTTCTCCTCCTGCCCCCAATCCCTCCCAGCATCAGAGTCTTTTCCAATGAGTCAACTCTTTGCCAAAGTGTTGGAGTTTCAGCTTTAGCATCAGTCCTTCCAATGAACACCCAGGACTGATCTCATTTGGACTGGTTGGACTCTCAAAAGTCTTCTCCAACACCACAGTTCAAAAGCATCAATTCTTCGGGGCTCAGCTTTCTTCATAGTCCAACTCTCACATCCATACAGGACCACTGGAAAAATCATAGCCTTGACTAGACGGACCTTGTCCAGGAGTAAACAAACCTGGTATTTCCCAAAGTCATCTGAGCCAGGACCACCTTTTCAAAGTTCACCAATTAATCTCTAACCTGTGAATCATTACTCTTATAGACCAATCTACTGACGTATAAAGTAGTTGCAAAACTACTAAATAAAATTTTAGCAATCTGAATCCAACTTGCTCTAAAACAAGTCAAAATCCACTATAATCAGGCAAGATTTATTCCAAAAGTACAAGGATGATTCAACATTAGTGACTCTGTAAATTTCATGGGTAAAGAAAAATAAATCACAGGATATTATCAACAGAAGAGACCCTTTAAAAATATTTGATAAATTCAACACCAACAGCTTATAATTTTCTTTAAAAAAAAACCTTAATAAACTAGGAAGAATATTTAAGCTTCTTAATGACAAAGTTTACTTATCAGAAGTCATCCATAAACATATTTAATGGTGAAACACTAAGGGCATTCTCATTTTAGTTAGAAACGAAACAAGAATACCCACTATAATTGCTACAAACTAAAGCCAATACAATAAGAAATATAAATAATGGAAAAAGACAAACATCATTATTTGTTCATGATGTCAATACATACCTAAACATAAAAATGGAAGGGAATCAACTTAAAAAAAAGCTTAGAGACTTTAGTAAAGTGGCTAGTTATAAGATAAAAATGAAAATTAATGGTTTTCCTAAATGTTAAAGGAAAAGGCTTCTTTTCATAAAGAGAGACTTCCATTAGAGAAAGACTCATGGCCTCTCTCTGGAAAAGGTCAGTTTTCATTCCAATCCCAAAGAAAGGCAATGCCAAAGAATGTTCAAACTACCACACAATTGCACTCATCTCACACGCTAGCAAAGTAATGCTCAAAATTCTCCAAGCAGACTTCAACAGTATGTGAATCGTGATCTTCCAGATGTTCAAGCTGGATTTAGAAATGGCAGAGGAACCAGAGATCAAATTGACAAAATCCGTTGGATCATCAAGAAAGCAAGAAAGTTCCAGAAAAACATCTACTTTTGCTTTATTGACTATGCCAAAGCCTTTGACTGTGTGGATCACAACACACTGCAGAAAATTCTGAAAGAGATGGGAATACCAGACTACTTTACCTGCCTCCTGAGAAATCTGTATGGAGGTCAAGAAGCAACAGTTAGAACTAGACATAGAACAGCAGACTGGTTTCAAATCGGGAAAGGAGTACCTCAAGGCTATATATGGTCACCCTGCTTATTTAACTTATATGCAGAGTACATCATGCAACGTGCTGGGCTGGATGAAGCACAAGTTGGAATTAAGACTGGAGGGAGAAATATCAATAACCTCAGATGTGCAAATGATACCACTCTTATGACAGAGAGCAAAGAAGAACTAAAGAGCTTCTTGTTGAAAGTGAAAGAGGGGAGTGAAAAAGTTGACTTAAAACTAAACATTCAGAAAATTAAGATCATGGAATCTGGTCCCATCACTTTATGGCAAATAGATGGGGAAACAATGGAAATAGTGACAGACTTTATTTTTGTGTGCTCCAAAATCACTGCAGATGGTGATTGCAGCCATGAAATTAAAAGATGCTTGCTCCTTGGAAGAAAAGCTACGATCACCCTAGACAGCATGTTAAAAAGCAGAGACATTACTTTGCTAGTAAAAGCTATGGTTTTTCCAGTAGTCGTGTACGGATGTGAGTCTTGGACCATAAATAAAGCTGAGTGCTGAAGAATTGATGCTTTTGAACTGTGGTGTTGGAGAAGACTCTTGAGAGTCCCTTGGACTGCAAGGAGATCAAACCAGTCCATCCTAAAGGAAATCAGTCCTGAATGTTCATTGGAAGTTCTAATGCTAAAGCTGAAACTCCAATAATCTAGCCACCTGATGCAAAGAACTGACTCATTTGAAAAGACCCTTATGCTGGGCAGGATTGAAGGCAGGAGGAGAAGGGACGACAGAGGATGAGATGGTTGGATGGCATCACCAATTTGATGGACATGAGTTTGAGCAGGCTCTGGGAGTTGGTGATACATGGGGAAGCCTGGCGTGCTGCAGTCAGGGGTCGCAAAGAGTCAGACACAACGGAGCCGCTGAACTGAACTGAACATGGCCTCTCTCCACCCTAGAGGAAAATGAATGACAACCTAATTAGTGAATTTGGGAGAAGGAAGTGGACAAGAATAGATGCTTATGAGTTCTCTTTTTGGCTTTGGCTGACTGCAGAAAGCAAATATTTTCACGTGCTCTCCACCATACGGTAAGTGGACTATTTGCCAGAACTACCGCTTTCTATAGAGGTAAATCTATCCAATTCAGGAGGAAATACAGCAAACCCACTTGGCTACAGGTCAAAAGCTACATTTTCCAGTCAAGTTTATCAGTAACGAATGCAGTGTTTTTATCTCCTATGCCTCAGTTTCTTCCAAATTCAGAAAAGGAAGAAAGGTATTACATATAGGGCCCCCTAAACACAATACTAAATAACTGTGATTTCCATTTATAAAGTATGCCTTTTGAAAAAGATATTTCATTAGTAATGAATAAATACTATGAAATACCTAGGCATACCTTAACAAGAAATGTCAAGGCCCATAAGAAAAAAAACTATGAAACCTTACTGAAGGACCTAAAAAATAAGTTCCTGAGAGGAAGTCTCAATATTGCAAAGATGACATACTTCCCAAACTCAACTTATATATTTAGTTGAATTCAAATCAAAGAACCAATGTGATTTTGGGGGTAGGGTGCAATGGAACATAGCAAAATTATTTTAAAACTAATCTTAATAAATATGGAAAAATGTCTAGGAAATTTAAAAAACTAAATAATAATTTTAAATTATTATGATAAGAACATTATTAATGAATATAAAATATAAAGTAAACATCATAGAACAGTAATAATACTGTTCTAACATATTAAAATATAGTGTAAGCGAGTGAGTGAGTGAAGTTGCTCAGTTGTGTCCGAATTTTTGCGACCCCATGGACTGTAGCCTACAAGGCTTCTCCGTCCACGGGATTCTCCAGGCAAGAATACTGGAGTGGGTTACCATTTCCTTCTCCAGGGGATCTTCCCGACCCAGGGATCGAACCTAAGTCTCCAACATTGGAGGCAAATGCTTTAACCTCTGAGCCACCAGGGAAGATAATATAATGTAAAACTTCATTAAATAAAATATCAGCAGGCATTGCAGGTGGATTCTTTACCAACTGAGCTAGCAGGGAAGCCGAACTTATACTCAGTTCAGTTCAGTTGCTCAGTCGTGTCTGACTCTGCAACTCCATTAATCGCAGCACGCCAGGCCTCCCTGCCCACCACCAACTCCCGGAGTTCACTCAAACTCACATCCATCGAGTCGGTGATACCATTCAGCCATCTCATCCTCTGTTGTCCCCTTCTCCTTGTGCCCACAATCACTCCCAGCATCAGAGTGTTTTCCAATGAGTCAACTCTTCGCATGAGGTGGACAAAGTATTGGAGTTTCAGCTTTAGCATCATTCCCTCCAAAGAAATCCCAGGGTTGATCTCCTTTAGAATGGACTGGTTGGATCTCCTTGCAGTCCAAGGGACTCTCAAGAGTCTTCTCCAACACCACAGTTCAAAAGCATCAATTCTTCGGCGCTCAGCCTTCTTCACAGTCCAACTCTCACATCCATACATGACCACTGGAAAAACCATAGCCTTGACTAGACAGACCTGTGTTGGCAAAGTAATGTCTCTGCTTTTGAATATGCTATCTGGGTTGGTCATAACTTTTCTTCCAAGGAGTAAGCGTCTTTTAATTTCATGGCTGCAATCACCATCTGCAGTGATTTTGGAGCCCCAAAAAATAACGTCTGACACTGTTTCCACTGTTTCCCCATCTATTTCCCATGAAGTGATGGGACCAGATGCCATGATCTTCGTTTTCTGAATGTTGAGCTTTAAACCAACTTTTTCACTCTCCACTTTCACTTTCATCAAGAGGCTTTTTAGTTCCTCTTCACTTTCTGCCATAAGGGTGATGTCATCTGCATATCTGAGGTTGTTGATATTGATTCCAGCTTGTGCTTCTTCCAGCCCAGGGTTTCTCATGATGTACTCTGCATATAAGTTAAACAAGCAGGGTGACAATATACCGCCTGGACGTACTCCTTTTCCTATTTGGAACCAGTCTGTTGTTCCATGTCCAGTTCTAACTGTTGCTTCCTGACCTGCATACAGATTTCTCAAGAGGCAGGGCAGGTGGTCTGGTATTCCCATCTCTTTCAGAATTTTCCACGCTTTATTGTGATCCAGATAGTCAAAGGTTTTGGTATAGTCAATAAAGCAGAAATACATGTTTTTCTGGAACTCTCTTGCTTTTTCCATGATCCAGTGGATGTTGGCAATTTGATCTCTTGTTCCTCTGACTTTTCTAAAACCAGCTTGAACATCGGGAAGGTCATGGTTCACGTACTGCTGAATCCTGGCTTGGAGAATTTTGAGCATTACTTTACTAGTGTGTGAGATGAGTGCAATTGTGTGGTAGTATGAGCATTCTTTGGCATTGCCTTTCTTTGGGATTGGAATGAAAACTGACCTTTTCCAGTCCTGTGGCCACTGCTGAGTATTCCAAATGTGCTGGCATATTGAGTGCAGCACTTTCACAGCATCATCTTCCAGGATTTGAAATAGCTCTACTGGAATTCCATCACCTCCACTGGCTTTGTTTGTAGTGATGCTTTCTAAGGCCCACTTGACTTCACATTCCAGGATGTCTGGCTTTAGGTGAGTGATCACACCATCGTGATTATCTGGGTCGTGAAGATCTTTTTTGTACAGTTCTTCTGTGTATTCTTGCCACCTCTTCTTATACTAGTGGCCCACAATTTTATGTAAAACTTCATTAAATAAAATTGTGGGCCACTAGTATAAGTTCGGCTTCCCTGATAGCTCAGTTGGTAAAGAATCCACCTACAATGCCTGCTTATAAATGCTTTGTTTCTATCCACTGATCTATTTGCATATTTCTAAAATTCCACTCCAAATCATATTATCTTGCTTAGACAACTTCAATGAATTTTTTACTGATCTGGCTTGACTCCATCCAAACAATGGAAAATAGCAACCACAGTGATCATTAAATAATAATAACAATAAAATATAGCAAGTCACTCCCTCTCCTAAAGCTCTTCAGTGAGTTTCCATAAAATAAATTCAAATACTCCAACATGACCTACATGATCTCATCTAGACCTTGCGTCCCCTTCATTTCCTTCTCAGCTGTTCTAGTCACACCCATTGCCTTTTAGATCCTTAAACATCAAAGTTCTGTCTTCCCTGGGGGATTTCACCTAGAGCACTCCAATAAACTGTGGAAAATTCTGAAAGAGATGGGAATACCAGACCACCTAACCTGCCTCTTGAGAAATCTGTATGCAGGTCAGGAAGCAACAGTTAGAACTGGACATGGAACAACAGACTGGTTCCAAATAGGAAAAGGAGTACGTCAAGGCTGTGTATTGTCACCCTGCTTATTTAACTTCTATGCTTAGTACATCATGAGAAACGCTGGACTGGAAGAAACACAAGCTGGAATCAAGATTGCTGGGAGAAATATCAATAACCTCAGATATGCAGATGACATCACCCTTATGGCAGAAAGTGAAGAGGAACTAAAAAGCCTCTTGATGAAAGTGAAAGTGGAGAGCGAAAAAGTTGGCTTAAAGCTCAACATTCAGAAAACGAAGATCATGGCATCTGGTCCCATCACTTCATGGGAAATAGATGGGGAAGCAGTGGAAAGTGTCAGACTTTATTTTTTTGGGCTCCAAAGTCACTGCTGATGGTGATTGCAGCCATGAAATTAAAAGACGCTTACTCCTTGGAAGAAAAGTTATGACCAACCTAGATAGTATATTCAAGAACAGAGACATTACTTTGCCGACTAAGGTCCGTCTAGTCAAGGCTATGGTTTTTCCAGTGGTCATGTATGGATGTGAGAATTGGACTGTGAAGAAGGCTGAGTGTTGAAGAATTGATGCTTTTGAACTGTGGTGTTGGAGAAGACTCTTGAGAGTCCCTTGGACTGCAAGGAGATCCAACCAGTCCATTCTGAAGGAGATCAACCCTGGGATTTCTTTGGAAGGATGACGCTAAACCTGAAGCTCCAGTACTTTGGCCACCTCATGCGAAGAGTTGACTCATTGGAAAACACTCTGATGCTGGGAGGGATTGGGGGCAGGATGAGAAGGGGATGACTGAGGATGAGATGGCTGGATGGCATCACGGACTCGATGGATGTGAGTCTGAGTGAACTCTGGGAGATGGTGCTGGACAGGGAGGCCTGGCATGCTGCGATTCATGGGGTCTCAAACAGTCGGACACGATTGAGCGACTGAATTGAACTGAACTGAACTGAACTCCTCCTAGGCTCTTCTCATCCTTTAACTCTGAGCTTAAATGTCACCTCCTTGGAGGCCTTCACTGGTCATCTATTTAAGTTAGGTCCCCAGTGTTTTCATACCATATCAGTTCATTTCCTGCTTATCACTTCTCACAATTTGTAACTATTTACTAGTCGTTTGGATTTCCCTTGTGGCTCAGTGGTAAAGACTCCACCGCCCAATGCAGGAGACACAGGTTTAATCTTTGGGTTGGGAAGATTGCCTGGAGGACAAAATGGCAACCCATTGCAGTATTCTTGCCTGGGAAATCCCATGGACAGAGGGGCCTGGTGGGTTATAGTCCACGTGGTCACAAAGAGTCGGACATGACTTAGCAACTAAACAACAACTCTTTGTTTACTTATTCAACTGTCAGTCTCCCCCGCAGATGAAAAACCCCACCGAAGTACCTGTTCATCCAGCATAAGTGTGCCACATATACTGGCCGTTCAGTAAGCATTTAATAGATAGATATATCAACATCTACTATGTGCATACCCTTTGTCCATGTCTAATAATGTATGTTCAAGGATAATTGTTTCAGCATTGCTTATAATGAGAAAATATTGGATACATCCTAAATGTGTAGCAATAGAAGATTAAGTTGATAAAAAAAAAAAGCGGTACTGACAGAAATAAGCCATGGTATTTTGTTAATAAAAAAACAAGCAGGTTATAAAACAGAATGCATTTATTCTATGAGTCCATTAATTTTATATGTTTTGTGATTATTTATATGTACTAATATATGCAAACCATACTTAGAAAAATCTATAGCAAACTTTAACAGTGTCTATATCTGGAGCAAGAACAGAGACTTTCATCTTCTGTTTTACTGTATCTACAGATCATCCTCTGGAATTCCCTGGCAGTCCAGTGGTTTGGACTTTCATTGCTGTGAGCAATGGTTCAATCCCTGATCAAGGAACTAAGATCCCACAAACTGGTCAGCAAAACAAACAAACAAATACAGATTTCCTTGTCTTATGATGGGGTACATCATAAAACACCCTGATAAATCCGTCATCAGTTGAAGAACTTCCCTGGTGGTCCAGAGGCTAAGACTCCACACTCCCAATGCAGCGGGTCTGGGTTCTATCCCTGGTGAGAGAGCTAGATCCTACATGCTACAACTAGGAGTTCGCAAGCTTGAGCTAAAAAGCCTGAGTGCCACAACAAGGACTGAAGATCCCGTGTGCCACCACTGAGACCTAGCGCGGTCAAATGATCAGATAAATATTTTTTTAATAAAAAAATTAAAAATCCACAAGTTGAAAATATCATAAGTCAGAAATCCTTTTAATACATCACCTAACATCAAAACTTAGCCCAGCCTACCTTAAAGTGCTCAGAATACTTCCATTAGCCTATAATTGGGCAAAATAATTTAACACAAAGCCCATTTTATTAAAAAAAAAAGAACTGTTGAATAACTCATGTAAATTACTGAACACTGTGGAAAGTGCAAAACAGAACCATTGTATGATTATAGAATGGCTGTAAGTGTACCAGTTGTTCACCTTTGTGATCCAGTGGCTGACGGAGTGGGGGTTCACTGCCACTGCCTAGCATCACAAGGGAGTATCCTACCGCACGTCACTAGCCTGGAACAAGAGCAAAATTTGAAGCCTTAAGTACAGCTTTTACTGAAGGACTATATGAGTGTGTGCTCAGTGATGACTGAGTCT
This sequence comes from Budorcas taxicolor, assembly GCF_023091745.1. Taxonomy (NCBI): domain Eukaryota; kingdom Metazoa; phylum Chordata; class Mammalia; order Artiodactyla; family Bovidae; genus Budorcas; species Budorcas taxicolor. The sequence goes on along the minus strand of NC_068920.1, from coordinate 156,298,888 downwards.
TACACCATAGACTGTAGCCCCCCAGATTCCTCTGTCCCTGGCATTTTCCAGGCAAGAACACTGAAGTGGGTTGCCATTTCCTACTCTAGAGGATCTTCCCAACCCAGGGACTGAACCCACATTTTCTGCTTCTCCTACATTAGCAGGCATATTCCTTACCTGGGAAGCCCATCATTTCTACTGAATGTGGATCGCTTTTGCATCACCATAAAGTTGAAAAATTGTTAAGCTGAACCATAAGTCAAGGAACATCTGTATGTCTATATTTTAGCATATTTAGAAATCTGGGTGCAAAAAATAGAATACCCAACCAACAGGAGCTTGAATAATAAGCATTTGTTTTTTCTGGGCAGGAGTATCTACCTCCAGTCTTCTTGTTACGGGAAAAGGAAGACAGTTAGAATCCATGTCCTAGACTTCCCTGGTGGCCCAGTGATTAAGAATCCACCTGCCAGTGCCGGGGACATGAGTTCCATCCCTGGTCCGGGAAGATTCCAAACGCTGCAGGGCAACTAAGCCATGCACCACAACTACTGAGCTTGCATTCTAGAGCCTGCAACGAGAGAAGCCTTTGCAATAGGAAGCCCGTGCCTTGCAACGAAGTGTAACTTGCACTTGCTGCAACTAGAGAAAGCCCTTGCATAGCAACAAGACCCAGCACAGCTGAAAAAAAAAAAAAAAAAGAATACAAGTCCTTCCAGGCTTTGTGGACCTCCTCAAGCCGTTGTCTTTCACACTCTTGTTTGTTGCCTCATGGGCACAAAGTGGCTCCTCCAGCCTCAGGTGTTGTGGCCTCTTCTTTCATGGCAGGATGGGGCATGGAGTGAATAGCAAAATCTTTCCCAGAAACTCCCTAGCAGATCTGCTGTGATCCAAAAGGCCAGAAATGGGTCACTTGGCTATTGTTAACTGTAAAGGAAGCTAGGGAACTGGTTTTGTCAGTCATTGCCTGAGGCTGCCCATTCTGCCTGGCCAATAAAAATCACTATTCCCTTGGCAAACAGTATGGAGGTTCCTCAGAAAATTAAAAAGAGAACTACACATAATGCCATTTCTGGATATATATCTAAAAGACATGAGAACAAGTCCTCAAAGAGGTTATTTGCACCCCCATGTTCATTGCAGCTTTATCCACAACAGCCAGGACATGGGAAAAGCCTAAGTGCCTGTGATGGACAAATGGATAAAGAAAGTGTGAGATAGATAAAGACACAGATATGTAAAATGGAATATTATTCAGCCACAAAATGAAGGGAATCCTACCATTTGTGACAATATGGATGAAACTTGAGGATATCATGCTCAGTGAAGTAAGTCAGACAGAGAAAGGCAGGTATTGTCCGAGCTCACTTGTATAGGGTGAGCTGGAATATAAAAAAGACATTTTGTAGAAACAGAGAGTGGATTGGTGGTTGCCAGAGGCAGGGTGGGAGGATTTAAACTCCCAGTTGTAAGATGAGTAAGTACCAGGGCTCTACTGTATAGCATGGTGACGGCAGTTAACCATACTTACTATGTACTAGAAAGATGCTAAGACGGTAGACCTTGGAAGTTCTCATGTCACACACACAAAATGATGATCGTGTCAGGGGACGGATGTGCTGTTCTGGTAATTACTGCACAATATGCGCATCTAGCAAATCGTCACGTTCGGTCGGATGGCATCACCGACTCAATGGATGTGAGTTTGAACAAACTCCAAGAGACACTGAAGGACAGGGAAGCCTGGTGTGCTGCAGTCCATGGGGTCACAAAGAGTCGGACACAACTTAGCGACTGAACATCAGAAGCTGAGGAAAAAATAAAATCAAAATAATCACTATTTCCTTATTAGGGAGGAAGGCCATTAAGATTTTTTTTTTAATTTTAATAATGAACATATATAACCTTTATTGTCAGGGGGAAAAAAATGGTCAGTGTATTTCAGATGTGATGAAATCCCTAAAGGTGGTCAATATCACAAAAAGTATTTGTTCTGAGAGAGTTGAGCAGAGTACTGGGAACAGCTTGGCCGTATCTGCTTGCCAGACCAAGCCCAGGCAGGTCGGAGACCAAGTACCAGCATCCCGAACCTGAGATCACCACTGATCACTTTTATCCTTTTTGGCCCTCCTTAAGTGTTCTCTCAATTAATGAATTCATCATTACTCCTAAGGCTGTTCTCTGGTATAGATCCGTAGGAACTAGAATGGATCGATTCTGCCTTGAGGGAGGGAGGGTAACCTCTCATCAGTTATCAGTCTCGCTAGCTAAACAGAACTCTCCCCTGATCTGCACAGTGTTTAACCTGACCGGGGCTCTCAGATTGAACCCAGATGGTTGCAGGAGCAAAAGACAGGCAGGTGGGAGGAACACACTTGTGGGACAGGTGTATAAGCGTGCCTGGCTCTCTCTCACAAGAGTTTAACTGGAAGGATGTGAAAAATAAACATGGCATAACCACAAACGGTGCTGTTGAACCTGAGAAACCATAACCACGTGCAGAACTGCTTTTATTACACAGAGGCACTGCATCATGACAGATCCAAAGTGTGAGTCTTTCAATACCATCCCTGATCAAGAGGAGCCTGACCTGGAGCACTGAAACACAGAGGCAATGAGGAAAAGCCACTTCCTTTTCTTTTGACTGTAACCTTTATGAGAGCAGGTGCCTCAAGGATCTTGTCTCTCTCTTTATTACTCCAGGGCACAGTATGTACTCAACAAATATTTCTTGAATGGATAAGGTCAGTTCTTGATAGCAGTTATAAATCATGCCAATTTCCATTCACAGGGCATTTCCTCTGTGCCAGGCATCAGGCTAGGTACTTCTGCAGAAATTATTTCACTCCATACCAATATCGAGGCTGTGAACCGGGAACTGGTATCTGCATGTTAAAGCTATGGAAACTGGGGCTTCCTCCGTTACATTGCACCAAGTAGGAGGGTTGGAAGCCAAACTCCAAATCCAATGCTTGTAACTTTACTGTGCAAAACTCTCCAATAGGATTCCTGGAGCCCTCGAGAACACCCTGATGGACAGAGCACTGCTACTCTATAAATAAGCAGTTTTGCCCTCAAAATGCTCACAGTCTGAAGGGGATTCAGTTACTGCTGGTCAACAGCCATTTGGCCATCAGTAACAGAAATGCACTAAAGCCAGCTTCAGCAAAAAAAGAGAAGTCATGGAACAAATGGGGATTCTCAAGGCTGCAGTCACCAGGCAGGCAATTCCAGAGTCATGTTTCCTCCTGTTACTCCTTCTTCCTATGTCTGCCTCCCATCTTTTCTCTCCTCCCTGTTCAGTCTAATGGGGCTGCTGTGATGTTACCATATAGCCTGTGTATATTATATTATATCAGATTGCTGGGAGAAATATTAATAACCTCAGATACACAGCTGACACCAATCTTATGGCAGAAAGTGAAGAGGAACTAAAGAACCTCTTGATGAAAGTAGAAGAGGAGAGTGAAAAAGCTGGCTTAAATCTCAACATTAAAAAAGTGAAGATCATGACATCCAGTCCCATCACTTTATGGCAAATAGGTGGGTAAACAATGGAAACAGTGACAAACTTTTATTTTCTTGGGCTCCAAAATCACTGCAGATGGTGACTGCAGCCATGAAATTAAAAGACACTTGTACTTGACAGAAAAGCTATGACCAAGCTAAACAGCATATTAAAAAAGCAGAGACATTACTCTGCCAACAAAGATCCGTCTAGTCAAAGCTATGGCTTTCCAGTAGTCACATATGGATGTGAGAGTTGGACCGTAAAGAAAGCTGAGCGCCGAAGAATTGATGCTTCTGAACTGTGGTGTTGGAGAAGACTCTTGAGAGTCCCTGGGACTGCAAGGAGATCAAACAAGTTTGCCCTAAAGGAAATCAGTCCTGAATGTTCATTGGAAGGACTGATGCTATACTTTGGCCACGTGATGTGAAGAACTGACTCATTGGAAAAGACCCTGATGCTAGGAAAGATTGAAGGCAGGAAGAGAAGGGGATGACAGAGGATGAGATGGTTGGATGGCATCACCAACTTGATAGACATAAGTTTAAGCAAGCTCCAGGAGTTGGTGATGGACAAGGAAGCCGGGCGTGCTGCAGTCCATGGGGTTGCAAAGAGTCAGACACGACTGAGTGACTGAACTGAATTGAACTGTTGTCTTATTAGTTCCAGTGACCTGCAGACATGAACAAGCATCTCTAAGCCCCAATTCCAGAGTAAGGGCAGCAGTGGGGGTCGGAGGGCAGGAATCTGAAAGACCCAGTAATGGTCAGGTCTACCCTGAACCCAATAACTTAGGGCACAGGGCAGGCTCATATCTGTTGACCTATTTCCATGGTTCAGGCCCTGTCATCTGCAAATATCTTCTCCCAATTTGTGGCTTTTTCTCTTATTCCCTTGATGCTATGGATTTTGTTTTTAATGTGAAACTTGAAAACTCAAAATCAAGAATTTTTTTTTTTGCTATTTATTTGTTGATTTTGTTTTGTATTACTTCTCTGAGCTATTAAGCCTCAGAGAAGATGCTTTAAAGAGGGAAGAGGCTCAGGTTGAGACACCAGAGGAACTGCCAAGGAGAAAACACCTTGGGTAATATTTCAAACTGTTTATCAATGACACAGGTATTATATTAATAATATAGCATGAAGTAATTTGCCCTAGGGTTTCAGTTCATGTAGTCAAAGTGTTGTTGTAACCGTGAGAATAGGAATATTCAATCTTCCAAAAAAGGTACTAAGAAAAAAGATGTTGGTTTTTGAAGAATAAGGAGCCATCAGTGATAGGCAAAGAAGGAGAGCTGTGGAAATATCCAGAGTGGTGCTGCTGGAGCTGCTATCAAGGGCACATGGCTGGAGGGGCAACAGTGGGGTTAAGTGATGCCCAAGGCCAGCTGGAAGGCTCTGATGTGCCAGGCTGAGGGACTCTGGAAGCCACATTCCACATAAGCGCCTGCAAAAAATGACTTTAAATATCAGCCTTATGCTGATGATGCTGATATTTATGTCCCTAACCTGGTTCTCCGTCCTGAACTCCAAACATGTGTATCCAAAAGGGTATCTGACATGCCCACTTGAATGCCTAGCGAGCATCTCAAATGGACCACATCTAGGGACTTTCCTGGCAATCCAGTGGTTAAGACTCTGCACTCTCAATGCAGGGACCCCTGGTTGGGGAACTAAGATCCTGCATGCCTCATGACTTGGCCAAAAGAAATAAAAAGTTACCGTCTTAATCAAACGTACCACATCTGAAACTTGGTCCCTGACGGTGGCTTCCCAGCCCACCCCTTCCTCAGTTTTCCCAGCTCAGCTGCTGGAAACTCTACCTTTCCAATTGTTCTGACGGAAACCCAGGAGCCATCTTTGCCCCCTCTTCCTCTCTCCTCTCTCACATCTATTGTGTGAGCCTCAAGGCTCGGGGCAGTGAAGGAGGTGCCTCCACTGTGTGCCGCGTTTCTTTTTATCTGTGTGGAAGAAGACAGAGCATGTTCCGTTTGAAGGAGGCATACAAGTTGGCCAGGCAGAAAATGGTGGGGTCGGGGCACAGAAAGGGAGTGAAGCAGGCAGAAAGGACAGAGAGCACAGGGGTGGCAGAAGCAGGCCTTGTGTGGGGGTGACTGGGAGGTCGGTCTGGCTGGAGGCAGCCACACAAGGGCAGGCGGGAGAGGGGTGTGGAGTCCTGCCAGCTCCTCCTGGGCCGACAAGCCTTCACTGGGCTGCCCAGCTCACCCTGCAGGCCTGCTGCGGCCTGTCACCTATCCCCCAAGACATGTGTCCAACCCTTCTGTCGTCACCCAGACTCCTGTCCTTTGCCTACGTGGCCACCCTGGGCATCCTGGTTCCCAAACCTCTGTGTTTGGCTCTGGACCTTGGCCGCTGTTGTGCACCCAGGCCTGCTGCCTCCAAATACAGTTCATGGGCCAGTGCTTGTCCTTGAGACAAGAAATGCAAATAGGGAAATGAGGAAGGTAAGGATAGTGTGGCATCACATAAGCAGAATTACACTTCCACCTGTTTGTTACCGAGTCCCAGGAACATGGCTGGACCTAACGAATGTGAGTGCGGAGTCTGGAAAGCTCTGGCTTCAAGTTTAAGCTACGTGGTGAGCACAGAAGTCACGCTGGGACTTTCCTAAGAGGAAAGGCCTCAAACTGGCAGGCAGTTCTTATAATAAGAGGCTTGTCAAGTGACGCATTGAGAGGCACGTGACATGAGATTAAGGTATCACAGTAAAAGGCCAAGGTGACTTCAATTGTGACTCCCAAGTTGAAAGTTTTGAGGATGACTCTTTGAATGAAAAGGGGTAAGTTGCCTCAAGCAGCTTCTCACACAGGCGACTCCGGATATCTCCCTCATTGGATGATGATAGAAGATCCTCACAGGTAATTCAGAAAGCACCAATGCCAAATATGCACAAATATATAATATAACCTACATGTGGAATCTAAAAAAATAATACAAATGCACTTATTTATGAAACAGACTCATAGACCTAGAAAACAAACATATGGTTATCAAAGAGGAAAATGGGGGGATGGGATACATTAGAAGTTTGGGATTACTAGATACATATTACTAGATAAAAAACAGATAAGCAACAAGGGCCTACTATATAGCAAAGGGAACTATATTCAATATCTTATAATAAACTATAACAGAAAAGACTCTGAAAAATATATATAATATATACATACAACTGAATCACCTTGCTGTACGCCTAAAACTAACACAACATTGTAAAGCAACTATACTCCAATAGAAAGCCAAAACAAATTCCAAATGTTTATCAGGAAGGCCCTGATTCCCAGAATTTGGGATCCGGGATTGGTAAATTCCATAACTAATTTGGAAACCAACAAAGAGTTATTTTGCCTCATAAGTAGATAGTGTCACCATCGTTTCATTTTTAAAAAGCATCTTAATATTTATCAATGAGAAGGAAATAAGAGCACAATACAGAACATTACTAGAAAAGACAGTTGACAACTTTACACAAATCATACACACACACGCATCTCACACTCTCTCTCTCTCTCTCTCTCTCTCTCTCTCTCTCTCTCTCTCTCCAGCATTTCTTATTTGTAGACTTTTTGATGATGGCCATCCTGACTGGCATGAGTTAAACGTTTGGGTTTGCACTCCAGACTGCAGCTTTGATCTGAACATTCCTTCAGGACACAACTTTTAGTATATTTTGTTCAAGGAGGTAAACCTTGCCCAGCATTTAAGGCCACAGATGACAGATTCAAAGGCAAAGAAGTTAGCCTCCCGTTTCAGAACCTAACCACAGCCTGCTCCCCACTGCTCATGACTCACATTTTTTTTTTTCCTAGTAACCAGAGTGCTTACTTGCAATATGAATCAGATCCTATTACTACCTGTGGTGGAGAATATTCAGAGCTCTTAGATGGATCTGTATGCTCTTTCCCATTCCCAGCCTCCCTGATGGTTAGCTTGGCCATGTGTCTAGTTCTGGCCAATGGGATGTGAGCAAACTGATTTATACTAGTTCCAGGTTAAGGGAGATAAGTATCTGATGTGCCTTTCCCATCCCTTGTTCTCCTTTTTCCTGTCCCTGGGTAGATGACATCCCATTGACCTTGAAGCTGCAAGATGCTGGAACTGCAAGATGGGAGGCAGCTTGAGCGTCTAAGGTGCCAAGTAGACGAGATGGTGTAGACACACTGTCGACTATATGCAGGAAGAAAATAAACTTCTACTTTGGGAAGCCACTGAGATTTGGGGGTTTATTTGCTATTGCAGCATCGCCAACTGATTCTTACTGACACATCACTCTGCTAAAATGCCTACCAGTGCCTTCTCATTGCATTTGGAAAAAAATCTGCAATCTTTTCCTTGGTCTACAGAGCCCTGCACGCTCTGCCCCTGCACACCTCTTGGCATTCCTCTCCTGCCTCTTGCTCCCACATTCACTGCACTGTGGTCATGCCAGCCGCTGAAGGATGCCAAGCTCACTCCCACTGTAGGGCGGTTCCACTGGCAATTCTTTCTGCCTGGCATATTCTGCTGCCAGCTCTTACTCCCTCCTGACCTTCATCTTACCTTAAATGTCTCCGAGGAAACTTCCCTGATCACTTAAGTTGAAAAGACTCCATTTGTCACTCTGTCTCATTAAGCTTTATTTTCATCCTGGCATTTATCACTACCGGGTATTTTCTCTTTTTATTTATTTGTCTGTTTCCTATCTTGCCTGTCTTGTTTACTGCTGAGTCTTCTGTGCCTAGCAAAGAGCCTGTGGCACAGATGGAACTCAACCTCTGTTTGCTGAGTAAACGGACAGATGAACAAATGATGCCATGCTGTCTGCCCAGGACTTAACTGTGCCTAGTAAGCAACAAGACAGAGTTCACGCTGCTGCTGTGTGACCACTGTTCCCCACACATTGACTCACAATAAAAGCCATTGTTTACTTTGCTCATGAAGCTGGGGACTGCCTGGCTTCTGCTAGGCAGTTCTCACTGGGGGTCCCTTATGAGGGTATATTCAGATGATGATTTGGGCCCCAGTCATTCTAAAGACCTCTTCATTCATATGCTTAGCTCCTGGGACGACAAGACTCAGACATTTGAGGTTTAATCCATTGACCAGCTGAGTGACTTCAGGCAAGTTCATCTCTTTGAGCTCAAAATCTTTATATGTAAAACAGAAGCAGAAATTATAATCACACTTGTCATTTATAAGACATTGACTATATTCCTGGTACTGTATATGTTTAATTCTTTACATGTCTGTCTCATAATTCTTATAACAATCCATTTTGTAGATATTACTATCATAGGACCTACTTATTTTATAGATGAAAAGACGGTGTCAGAGAAGTTAAGTGTCTTGCTCAAAGACACAAAGTTAATCACACCAGAAACTTCTAGTTAATGTCATACATTGGGTCAGTATGGGAAATTCTGTCTTCTTTTCTACACACATTAAAATGCTTGATATATTATAACCCTCCAAAATGTAAATGCCCAGCTGAGTTCAAAGCCAATAAAAGAGGAAACCCCAGGGACTAAATAAAGAAAGAATTTGGGGTTGGGACAGTGAACAGGACCTGAAGTTGAGGGGCTCCCTGGGGAAGGGGCTGGTGGGAGCCTTGGGCCATCTAAACACAATGGGCAGAAACTGAGCTACCCGCATAAAGCCAGGAGCCACAGGCAAGTATTTGCTAAGAGAAAGAGGTACCAGGATGGCTCTGCCCAGGGCTCTCTGCCACCATGTTCCTGATGAACAGCCAGAGGCCCTGAGACTTTGAGGAACTGGATCACCCAAGTGACATGACCAAGTCAGGCCTGGAGCAGAGGTTCCACTTGGCCACCGGACTCCCATCTTGTGTACTGACCATCAGGCACTGTCAATTTATTTAAACAATCAACTTGAATAAACCATCTCTAGATGCCTCTCTAGTTGTCCTTGCTAGTTAGAATCCACTCTAAAAGTCTGTTAGAACTGACAGAAGATAAAGAAGAGAAAGAAACCTTGGGAAGTAAACAAAGCACTTATAAATCCAGGGAAGATCAAAGATGAAATTGCAACGACTGTTAAGATTGCTGGAGTTGGAAAACACTTTTTATCAAAACTCATAGATTGCAGCCAAAGCCCAAGGTTAGAAGGGAACTTTTACCCTCAAAGAAATCTGTGGTGGAAGAATCAGGCCACAAATAAAGCAATGTAAGATGACAGCACAAATACGGGAACTGTAAAGGGAAAAGGATCTAGTTGCCAAGATATTTCCAGATTATGATGGCTCCAAGGAGACCCTGCCATGGAAATCAGAAAGGGCCGCACTTACAAGTAAACAAGAACCCAAACTCTACCTATCGAAGCTTACAGGTGCGCCTCTAGACTCGTAGCAGCGCTATTCGCAATAGCCAAGACATGCAAGCAAGCTAAATGTCCACTGACAGATGAATGGGTAAAGAAGATGTGGTGTGTATACACACATGTGCGTGCACACACACATACCCCCTCACACACACACACATGCACACACACACACACCCCGACACACACACCCACACCCCCCCCCACACACACACTGGAATATTACTCAGCCATCAAAAAGAATGTAATAATGCCATTTGCAGAAACTTGGGCAGACCTAGGGTATTTCCCAGGTGGTTCAGCGGTAAAGAATTCACTTGCCAAGACAGGTGATGCAGGAGATGAAGGTTCGATCCCTGGGTTTGGAGGACCCCCTGAAGAAGGAAATGGCAACCCACTCCAGTATTCTTGTCTAGGAAATCCTATGGACAGAGGAGGCTGGTGGTCTATAGTCCATGGGATCTCAAAGAGTCAGCCATGACTGAGCGACTAAGTGACAGAGTATGCACACATCCTTAGAGATTATCATCCTAAGCAAAGAGGTCAGAAAGAGAAATACAAATATATGCTTATCACCTGTGTGTGGAATCTAAAATATGACACAAGTGAACGTGCCTATGAGACAGATTCACAGACTTGTGGCCACCAAGGGTGGTGTGTGGGGTGGACTGCGAGTCTGAGATCTGCAGATGCAAACTATGTATATAGGTTGGATAAAGAACAAGGTCCTGCTGTACAGCATCCTGTAATAAGCCACAGTGGGAAAGAATATGTATATCTGTAACTGGGTCATTTTGCCATACAGTAGAAATTAACACAACACTGTAAAGCAATTACATCTAAATTTTTTTTTAATTTTTAGGGAAAATTTTCTGCCCACTGGCCTGTGAAAGAGGCAAAAAGCCTTGCCCCCCACCTGTATCAGAAGTGGAAAAGGAAATGGGAGCCCAGGGCAGCAGCATGCTCCTGTAGAAAGCCTGGAGCCACGGAGATATCCTGGAAAATTAATAAACAACCTCGTCTGGGACCAGAAGAAAGCCTTGGGATCCCTAGTTGAGGAAGCTTCCCACTGCTCTACAGCTACCACCCAGGGCACGTGGGACACCCACAGGACATAAGCTTAGTGTAAGTGTACAGATGACAATTACAAAGCACACAGGGAATCAAGCCACCAAGAGGAAGACCCAGGGGGTACATACAGGGGGCACATTTGTACCTAAAAGCCCTGGTGATGAGAAAACAACCCGAGAGCTCTATGCATGAAACCTGCTCAGTGAAATAAAGGAGGGCATGGAAGGGCAAGTCCAGAAGAGGAGAGCAAGGAGAATGAACAGGCTAGTGTGTGGCAGAGCTCATACTCAAACCCGGGGCCACAGCTGAGCAAAACCAAGGCTGGCACTTAGTGACTGAGTGCTGGGGGAAGGGTGGGGAACAAAAGAATCTCTGTTCAGACCATCTCCTTCCTGTTTGTTTCCCAAGGAAAAGGCTGCTCCCTGAGTGAGAAGACTCCAGGGTCCACTGTCTCTTGACTGCTACTGATTTTTCCAAAAGAATAAATCAAAGTGTTTAACCCCATTTATTACAGGATTGATGGGTGTGGTGGAGAAAATACGGGTTAGTTACTGCCCTTCAAGGCGTGAAATAGTTCGTGCCTGGACATAGATGCCACCTCAAAGCACGGGGACTATTTCATCATTTCTTTCTTCCCTGCCTTCTTCCTTCCTCCCTCCCCGCTTTCTCTCTCTCAGGCATGTATTCATTCATTCATTGTTCCTTAACCAAACACCATCCAGGAATCCTGAGAGCAATTAGACAGATCTCAGTTCATTGGAAGGACTGATGCTGAAGCTGAAACTCCAATAGTCTGGCCATCTGATGCGAAGAGCTGACTCATTGGAAAAGACCCTGATGCTGGGAAAGATTGAAGGCAGGAGGAGACAGGGATGACAGAGGATGAGATGGTTGGATGGCATCGCTGACTCGATGGACTTGAGTTCGAGTCAGCTCTGGGAGTTGGTGATGGACAGGGAAGCCTGGTGTGCTGCAGTCCATGGGGTTGCAAAGAGTTGGACACGACTGAGCTGAACTGAACAGTCCAAATCCTGGCCACTAAATCCTTGACCAAGGCTGCGTGTCTCTCCAGGACTCAGTTTCCTCAGCTCTTAGATGGAAATAATCATTACTCCCTTGCAGGCCCCCTGTAGGGAGGAGTACAGAGCACAGCACAGCCTGAGTGGGGGCTCTATATATGAGCCCCCCCCAACCCGCTCCACTGCCCCCGGGCTCCAGGTGCAGACTCCTTTCAGCTGCAAAGCAGTGGGGGAGAGTGAGTTCCCCCAGCCCCGACCCTCAGCCTCCTCTGGGGCTGCTGTGGAGATGGAGATACAGTGGCCTCAAGAGGACCCCACCTCCCAGATGCCTCTGCTTCCGCCTCTCCTTGCCCCACCGTGGCGTCGCCTCAGTCTCATTGTTTCCTTCCGTGTCTGGGCTTGTGACAGTTTTAGAGACACCAGCATGCCGCGGAATTCACACTGGAGCCAGCCCAGCCTCAGTTGCATCCTTTCACCATGATCGCCAACATGTGTTTAACCCACTGGTCTCCGTGTTTGTAAACACGCTGTTTTCTTTCATATCTGAAATTAATAGGATCCTTCCGCCCTCCTTTCAAACCCTGCCTGCCAGCCACACGCCTGGTCAGATTTCAGATTCACACACACAGACAATTTCAGATTCACAGACACACACACACGTGTGCGCCATAGGACTTACCTGCACAGAGACCCAGAGGTGAGAAGATCCAGTTCCCAGGCATTCCACACACACCCACACCCACATCCACACAGACACACAAACACACACACACGCACACACAATAGGGCTCACCTGCACAGAGACTCAGAGGTGAGAAGATCCAGTTCACAGGCCTTCCACACACCCCCACACCCACACTCACACAGACATACAAACACACACACACACACACACACACACACACACACACACACACACACACAATAGGGCTCACCTGCACAGAGACCCAGAGGTGAGAAGATCCAGTTCCCCAGGCATTCCACACTCCTACCCCCTACCCTCAGACCAATGACATCCTGGATTACAGACCTACTCTGAATAATTACAGGTTTGCAGTACAGACCAACTCATGGAGGACACACAATACAAGCAGGTTGGTGAGGAATGCTATCAGAGTCTACCAGGTCAGGCCCACCGAGACCCAGCCTCACAGAGGCATAAGGACAGTCTCTGAAGGTCAGACACTCAGACAGACACACAGACACTGACACAGAACCACAGGTGTGCAGTCACGTGATGAGAGGGACCCACAGAACAGCCACTCAGTCACAGACATTATTACAGGCCAAACTGTGTCCCTCATCAAATCCACGTGTTGAAATCCTGACCCCCAGGAACTCAGAATGGGACTGTATTTGGAGCCAGAGCTTTAAAGGGGTGACTAAGGTCAACTGAAGTCCCCGGGTGAGCCCTAATCCAGTGTGGCCTGCTGTCTTGATAAGAGACGATCTGAACACAGGTGCACATAGAGGGAACACCACGTGAACACAGGGAGAAGACAGCCGCTGGGCAGGCAAGGGCAGAGGCCTCAGAAGAAACCAGCCCCACCACTCCCTAGTCTCAGACGTTTAACCTCCAGACTCTGAGAAAATAAATTTCTGCCATCAGCTACCCAGTTTGTAGTATTTTGTTATGGCAGACCTAGAAATAGACATGGAGAGGCCAAGCAACCTCCGGCAGCCCCCAAGCACCACCCCAGGCCCACTGCTGCCTTCACAGCCTTGCTCGAGCTCATCAGCACATCCCACATGCACAGATCAGAAGCCCACTTCCTGTTGGTGAGTCCCCTTCCTCAGCACAGGGACTGAGTTTGGTCCCATCTTTTAGCATCACCAAGACAGGAGGAAAGGACACCCAGAGACTTCCTCCATGGGCTAGCAAAATCATGGAAAACAGTGTAATAATAATAGTTCACATAAACTGAGTCTTAATTGTAGGTTCCATGGGCTATTCCAAACATGTTGCTGGTATTAACTTGCCTAACTTTCTCAACAATTCTTTGAGGTGAGTACTGCTATCATAATCCCCATTCAAGAGATAGCGGGCACAAAGACAAGTAACTTGCCTGAGATCACACAGCCAGCAAAAGTAGCAGAGTTGGGGTCTGAACTGGAGCAGACTGACTCAAGCCTAGCTCTGAACTGTGGGGCAATCTACCTCCAGAGTCAGAGACAGGGTCAAATTACACAAGAGCTGGACCACCTGGTCAAGAAATAAGTGCGCCCAAATGCCTCCCCCAGAGCACACACTTTCCCTGGTCTTGAGGCCCAAAGCACAATTCTGCCCTTGGGGCTGGCAAAATAATTTGCAGGGGCAAGTGCAAAATGAAAACATGGCCCCGTTGTTCCAAAAACAGGGGGAAAGTGCAGTAAAAAATATTGAAATACACAGCTTTTTTCTTTCTTCAGTGGGATCTCTCTTGATTTTTAATATTTTTATTTGCTAGTTAATGCTGCTCTAGGTAAAGAAATAACACAATGTAAAGTTATTAGCATGGATTTTACTTTATATTTTGTAATGCATATATAAGAGCATTAACTCATAGGCAGAATCAACAACCTCACATATGCAGATGATACCACTTTAATGGAAGAAAGCAAAGCGGAACTAAAGAGTCTCTTGATGAAGGTGAAAGAAGAGAGTGAAAAAGATGGCTTAAAACTCAACATTCAAAAAATGAAGATCATGGCATCTGGTCCCATCACTTCATGGCAAATAGACAGGGGAAAAGTAACAGATTTTATTTTCTTGGGCTCCAAAATCACTGTGGACAGTGAGTGCAGTAATGAAATTAAAAGACGCTTGGTGCTTGGAAGAAAAGCTATGACAAACCTAGACAGTATACTGAAAAAGCAAAGACATCACTTTGCCAGCAAAGGTCCATATAGTCCAAGCCTTTCCAGTAGTCATTTACAGATGTGAAATTTGGACCATAAAGAAGGGTGAGCACTGAAGAATGGATGCTTTCAAACTGTGGTGCTGAAGAAAACTCTAGAGAGTCTCTTGGAGAGCAAGATCAGACCAGTCAACGCTAAAGGAAATCAATCCTGAATATTCATCTGAAGGACTGATGCTGAAGCTGAAGCTCCAATATTTTGACTACCTGATGTAAAGAGCTGATTCATTGGAAGAGATCCTAATGCTGGAAAGACTGAGGGCAGGAGGAGAAAGGGTGACAGAGGATGAGATGGTTGGATGCACCATTGACTCAATGGACTTTGAGCAAACTCCAGGAGATAGTGAAGGACAGGGAAGCCTGGTGTCCTCCAGTCTCCGGGGTCCCAAAGTGTCGGATATGACCAAGCAACTGAACAACAGCTGAACAACAACATACATATTCGGTCGTACACTGATGAATTTCTTCTTACCAGAATAATAGGGACACTGCACAAAACAAACTCAACTGTTTTTGCTTCTTATTTACTTCTTCATTCCAATTCCAAAGAAAGGCAATGCCAAAGAATGCTCAAACTACTGCACAATTGCACTCATCTCACATGCTAGTAAAGTAATGCTCAGAATTCTCCAGGCCAGGCTTCAGCAATACGTGAACTGTGAACTACCTGATGTTCAAGCTGGTTTTAGAAATGGCAGAGGAACCAGAGATCAAATTGCCAACATCCGCTGGATCATCGAAAAAGCAAGAGAGTTCCAGAAAAACATCTATTTCTGCTTTATTGACTATGCCAAAGCCTTTGACTGTGTGGATCACAATCAACTGTGGAAAATTCTGAGAGAGATGGGAATACCAGACCACCTGCCCTGCCTCTTGAGAAATCTGTATGGAGGTCAGGAAGCAACAGTTAGAACTGGACATGGAACAACAGACTGGTTCCAAATAGGAAAAGGAGTACATCAAGGCTGTATATTGTCACCCTGCTATTTAACTTCTATGCAGAGTACCTCATGAGAAATGCTGGACTGGAAGAAACACAAGCTGGAATCAAGATTGTCGGGAGAAATATCAACAACCTCAGACATGCAGATGACACTACCCTCATGGCAGAAAGTGAAGAGGAGCTAAAAAGCCTCTTGATGAAAGTGAAAGAGAAGAGTGAAAAAGTTGGCTTAAAGCTCAACATTCAGAAAACGAAGATCATGGCATCCGGTCCCATCACTTCATGGGAAATAGATGGGGAAACAGTGGAAACAGTGTCAGACTTTATTTTTTTGGGCTCCAAAATCACTGCAGATGGTGACTGCAGCCATGAAATTAAAAGACGCTTACTCCTTGGAAGAAAAGTTATGACCAAACTAGATAGTATATTCAAAAGCAGAGACATTACTTTGCCAACACAGGTCCGTCTAGTCAAGGCTATGGTTTGTTCTGTGGTCATGTATGGATGTGAGAGTTGGACTGTGAAGAAGGCTGAGCGCCGAAGAATTGATGCTTTTGAACTGTGGTGTTGGAGAAGACTCTTGAGAGTCCCTTGGACTGCAAGGAGATCCAACCAGTCCGTTCTGAAGGAGATCAGCCCTGGGATTTCTTTGGAAGGAATGATGCTAAAGCTGGAACTCCAGTACTTTGGCCACCTCATGCGAAGAGTTGACTCATTGGAAAAGACTCTGATGCTGGGAGGGATTGGGGGCAGGAAGAGAAGGGGACGACAGAGGATGAGATGGCTGGATGGCATCACGGACTCGATGGACATGAGTCTGAGTGAACTCCGGGAGATGGTGCTGGACAGGGAGGCCTGGCGTGCTGCGATTCATGGGGTCGCAAAGAGTTGAACACGACTGAGCAACTGAACTGAACTGATGCACACTGTGCTAGCATTATCTACCCTGAGCTTACTGAGGAAGAAGAAGTGTGGGGAAGAAGAGGAACTATGGTTGCTCTATCTTTTCCTTCTAGTCACTGCTTGCAACCTAAGTGGTGGGCTAATACCGGAAAGGAGCTTGAATACCAAAGGATGTGGCAGGGTTGCTTGGTGGTTCATATTACTTAGAACACAGCTGCCTTCTTTCTATGTTCCAAGCAAATTCTCACTTAAAGGGAAAGTGTGACCACTTGGGGCTACGGGCAGCTTCTAATTTCATGAAGTGGGTCCACCAGAAATCTGTGCTTATGTGGTGGTGCAAATACTATGCATCAACAGGGGGTCAAAGAATGGGGTTCACAAATATTGTGGGCATCTCCTCTGCTCACATGTATTCCCCATCATCCCACTGGACTAAGAATAGGATGGGCATTTGGACATGGGGGTGGGGAAGGACCTCTCTCCAGGGCCAAGACATTGAGGTGAGGGCAGAGGGTGGGTCTAGACTCAGAGGATGGTCAGAGATGGAAATCCCTCCTAAGCTGACAGTGGGAGGGGCAGGGGAGTGGGGGGAAGTGTTGCCAGAGGCAGGCCAAGGTGTGTCCCAAAACATCTATGTAAACGGGAGCTGGTGTGAAGCAGACACTGCTCTGTGATCACCAAGCACACAGCGAGCCTACAGTTTGCAGCTTCCCTAGTAGTTGTGTTGCTGTTCAGTTGCTAAGTAGTGTCCAGTGCTTTGCGACCCTGTGGACTCTGCCACCCCGTGGATGGTAGCACACCAGACTCCATTCAGCAAAGTGATGTCTCTGCTTTTCAATACACTGTCTGGGTTTGTCATACCTTTCCTTCCACAGAGTAGGCATCTTTTAATTTCATGGCTGCAGTCATTGTCCCTAGTAGTTAGGTGGGGCCATATGACTAATTTCCAGGCAGTAGAATGTGAGATATGGTCACTTCTGCGCCTGACCCCTACAAGTCTCCTGAGCGGTCCTCTTGTTTCTTGGGTCACCAGCCAATTGCAGAGGAAGGCAAGGGACCACAAGATAATACAACCACAACATGAAAGGGTCCTGGGTTGCCAAGCATCTGTATGGAACAGAGCTTTCCCCCCAGCCCCAGGTACACTGAATTGTGACATGAGTGAGAAGTTAACCTCTGTTGTGTTGAAGCACTGAGATGGTGCTTATGGTTAGTTATCGCAGTGACCTTCTGAGGGGTCTACAGTTCCTCACCCCATTCTTGAGACAGGCACCTGAAGAATGAGTGCCTCAGTGATGGTGACGTGTGTGCTCCTGGTTCCTGACTCTCTTTCTGCCAGTGGGGAGGGGGTTCATGAGCCACATAGCTGGTCTTTCCCTGTATCAGTGATTCACTGCTACTCACACAAGCAGTCCATTAATGCCTTCTCCTTTTTCTCTTCCATAAAAAACACAGAACTATTGACAATAAAGTTCAAGTGCCCTTTGACGCCTTCCCATTACCGCCACTTGTCTACACCTTCCCATCACCACCACACAAGATCCTTTCCCACAGTTGCTACTCTTTGAATCACCCTGGCACATATTTTATGCATTCATATCTATTAACAAATTATTATGTGAATTTATTCCTCTATCTCTACATTAAAAAAGTTTCCTGCTTTATGCATTTTTGCCACTTGTTTTATTCACCCAGTGGTATCCTTTCATGTTACATCATATATTTATCTCATTCCCATAACCAGTTGCAGAGTACAGTTGCAGGGAAGAGGGTGTGGCTTGAGAAAATGGTCACATCCCAGGTCACATCCGAGTCCCTGGGACAGCCGCCAAGTGCGGGTTCTTGGTTTCTCACAGGAAAGAATTCAAGAGCAAGCCATAGTGAAGTGAAAGAAGGTTTACTCAGGGAGGAAACACACTCCACTGACAGAGTATGAGCCACCTTGAAAGGGAAGAGAGGCCCCATAGGGTATGGGGTTGTCAGTTTTATCGGGCTGGGTAATTTCATAGGCTAAGCAGTGGGAGGAGTATTCCAGCTGTTTGGGGGAAGGAGTGGGGATTACCAGGACTTGGGCCACTGCCCACTTTTTGACTTTCATGGTTGGCCTTGGAACTGTCACGGTTCGTCATTTAGTTTGCTTGCTTGTTGCTGTCGTTGCTCTCTTGTTGTGTCCAACTCTTTGCGACCCCATGGACTGCAGCATTCTAGGCTCCCTGTCCTTCACCATCTCCCGGAGTTTGCTCAAACTCATGTCCACTGAGTCAGTGATGCCATCCAACCATCTCATCCTCTGCTATTCCCTTCTCCTTTTGCCTTCAATCTTTCCCAGCACCAGGGTCTTTTCTAGTGAGTCAGCTCTTCGCATCAGGTAACCAAAATATGGAGCTTCAGCTTCAGCAGAAGTCCTTGCAGTGAGTATTCAGGGTTGATTTCCTTTAGGACGGACTGGTTTGGTGTCTTTGCAGACCAAGGGACTCTCAAGAGTCTTCTCCAGCATCACAATTCGAAAGCATCAATTTTTTTGGTGCTCAGCCTTCTTTACAGTCCAACTTTCACATCTGTACATGACTACTGGAAAAACCACAGCTTTAATTACATGGAACTTTGTCAGCAAAGTGAAGTCTCTTCTTTTTAACATGCTGTCTAGGTCTGTCATAGCTTTCCTTCCAAGGAAAACATGCTAATGTGTTACAAGGAGTTTATCAGTTCAGTTCAGTTGCTCAGTCAGGTCCGACTCTTTGCAACCCCATGAACCACAGCCCTCCAGGCCTCCCTGTCCATCACCGACTCCTGGAGTTTACCCAAACTCATGTCCATTGAGTCGATGATACCATCCAACCATCTCATCCTCTATCGTCCCCTTCTCCTCCTGCCCTCAATCTTTCCCAGCATCAGGGTCTTAGTCAGCTCTTCACATCAGGTGGCCAAAATATTGGAGTTTCAGCTTCAACATCAGTCCTTCCAGTGAACACCCAGGACTGATTTCCTTTAGGATGGACTGGTTGGATCTCCTTACAGTCCAAGGGACTCTCAAGAGTCTTCTCCAACCCCACAGTTCAAAACATCAATTCTTCTGCGCTCAGCATATACTGAGGCTCAGTCTAGTGGAAATTGATTCACCTGCCGTCTTGGACCAATTTGGGTCTAATCAGTTTACAGTCTCCAGGCTTTATCATTCTTTTAAAGGTTGTGCCCCTGCCCCTTCCTGTCTCAGTACCTCATAGGATGGCCATGCTATAGTTTATTTAGCTAATCCCTTGGTGATGGACATTTGGGTTTTCTCCAGTTTCTTCTTCCAGACAATACTGCAGTAAAGAACCTAACACAGGCCTTCTTACGCACGTGTGCAGACATTTTCTCTGGGGGAGATACTACCACTTTGTTGGCCTTCAAAGTGGTTGTGCCAATTTGAACTGTCATGAGCATTATTCAAGAGGCCCTATTTCCAAACACCCTCACTAACAATATCAAACTTAATTTTTTCCCCCATTCTGATGAGTAAAATATAGTTCACAGTAGTTTAATGTTTTATTTCCTTGATTACTAGTGAAATTGGACATTCTTCAAGTTTATTGGCCATTTGAATTTCCTTTTCCATAAATCGACTGTTTTTCGTTTTTTTTTGTCATTATTTGCAGAGTGCTCTATTGGGCCATTTGTCTTTTTCTTATTGATTGGTTAGAATACTTTATATATTCTGGATGCTAATCCCTTATCTCTTATATAAATTGCAAATATTTTCTCCAGGCTATTGCTTGTTTTAGCTTGTTTATGGTGTCGTCATTTGAAGGTTTATGTTTTAGCATAGTGAGCTCTGTCAATTGTTGATTTCACACTGCTTCCTCTTGGCCAGTCTGTTTGCAGCAGTGAGACTGTGAGGCAGGGAGACACAGGCCCTCCCTCTGGTGGACAGATTCACTCTTCTGATCTTCTTTGTGACATAACAGTAACTCCAGTGGATGCTTGCTGAGGATCTCAGACTTAACTTGGGATGAGTGGGGAGACTATAGCGTAAGTGCTCTCAGAAGCGAAGAAAGACACTCTTTCTGCTCCAGGCAGATGGGATCTGAGGGTCACTGGAATGTTAAAAGGTGACTTTATTTTGTATCTTCTATGCTAGTTAAGCCAGACATACGGTTTCTATTCCAAATTCTCCATGATCTGGCCTCTCCTGTTTCACGTTAATTGGTAACTACTCTCTTTCACGTACCATTCCCTCCAGTTATGTCAAATTCTTTACCAAACCAAAATCATGCCTTCTGCCTCCAGACCTTTTATTAGTAATATGATCCCTTGGCTTTCAAGAGATAGGAGAAAAATCATGACAGCACTTATTCTGAGCCAGGCTGTGTGCTAAACCTTTTGTGTACCATCTTATCAATCAGGATAGGCCCGCTACATTGCAGTAACACACAATTTCAAAATTCCAGGGTCTTATAGTGGCTGAAGTCTATTTCCCACTCATGCTGCCTGCATGGGGTCCACTGGTCATGGCTTGGGAACATGTTTTCATTCTTCTAGGACCTAGGCTTCTGGAGCCTCTTCCGTCTGGTTGTAGGTGTCACTTCAGCAGGAAAGAATGTGGCAAAGCACAAACTAGCTCTTAGAGTTTCTGCCTGGAATGACGTGTCAGTTTCACTCACATTTCATTAGCTAAAAGTAAGCTACCTGGCCAAGACTAGCTTCAAGGGGCTGGGACATTGACGACCAATAAAATACTCTACCCTAGACTGCCCTTCTGGTCATCACATATTCAATACTGCTCCCCTCCACCCCCCCAACCTTGTAGAAGATTCTTGCCTCTAGGCAAGCAAGCCATTGGCTCATTGAAAAGCAGAGACATTACTCTGCTGACAAAGGTCTGTATAGTCAAGCCTATGGTCTTTGGCACTGACATTTCCAGAGGTCTCCTCCCAGGGCCTGGGGAAGAGACCTTGATTAGGCCCCAATTCCATCTCCTGGGAGAAATGTGTGGATCCAGTAATCCCTGTGGCCCTTGGCTCTTAGGGGGTCTTCCCTTTTCTGAGGTTGAACCACATGGAAATCCACTTTTATGGGCCAAAATGTCTGCAAAACATTGAATATTGACAATTTCATATGATTAAACCTTTCCTCTTCCACGTTATGATGAGAGCATTGGAGAATAATGCCCAGTTTGGGGGTTGAGCAGACCTCTCTGTCTTTTTTCTTTCCACAAAAGATTGGAGCCCAAAGGGTGAGGTTAATCAGTCACAATCTCTTTTACGCCAGGCTGGTTGTTCTTAATGAGAATAATATCGGTGAAGAGTAACACTATTGTCAACTACAAATTGGTACTTGCCATAGGCACTTGCCATCTACCTCTACAAGAATTAAATCAGGCACTGCTGCAGCTGCTGACCTTCAACACCCCTGAAGGGAGTTCAGGGTGGAGAGCAAAAATGAGGCCCTCTGCTCTCTAGAAAAACTGGCAGAACAGGTCTTCAGACAGTTAGATATTTTCAGGAGCTGATTTTATGAGCTCAATTTTTGTATCGCCTCGTATCTAGAAAAGCACTAAATTCCTTCATGGTTACATCTGCTCCTTGTGACTAGCAGAAACCTTCTGGAAAAATAATGTGCTGGATTGCATGTATTCCCCTTTCACCAAAATCACATATATATGCCGACCTTCCCTCTACCTCTTTGGAGCAGTTTCTCAGAGCTATCTGCAATGCTGTCTCCTGGGCTATAGTTTTCATTTTGCCTGAAATAAAACTTAACTCACAACTCTCTATGTTGTGCATATTGTTTCAAGTCAGCACCATCTACTTCATCATCTCACTGAATCCACAGCACAAGTTTCTGAGATAAGTGCTTTTATGATCTCTTTTTTACAGACAAGGCAATTGAAGATCAGAGAGGTTAAGTACTTTGTCCAAGGTCACACAGCTAATACGTCTTTGAGTGAGAAGTCAAATTTTAATTTCACTGCCTCTTCAAACAGAAAAGAGCAAAACAAACAAAAACAAAACCAACTTCTATCATAAGGCTACAGATAGGCTGGGAGCTGAGGAATCTGAGGCATTGGAGGCATCGTCCTGATTCTGCGTGCTTAGTTATAATTTCCACTTTGTTGTGCAATGATGTTTTCATCACGGAACTTTCAGCTTTGGCTCTCCTGCCAATTCTTCCACGTCATGTCAGATCACAGGTCACTGGCCAACCTGTGACTGGCTCTTACTTGGTCAGACACTCTCCCCTTGTCAAGTTGCTCAAGCTAATGTTTGCTGTTGTTCAGTGACCCAGTCACGTCTGACTTTTTGTGACTCCATGGACTGCAGCACGCCAGGCCTCTCTGTCCCTTACCATCTCCTGAAGTTTGCCCAAGTTCATGTCCATTGCATCAGCGATGTCATCCAGCCATCTCATCCTCTGATGCCCTCTTCTCCCTCTGCCCTCAATCTTTCCCAGCATGAGGGACTTTTCCAATGAGTCCTCTGTTTGCATCAGATAACCAAAACACTGGAGTTTCAGCTTCAGCATCAGTCCTTCCAATGAGTATTCGGGGTTGATTTCCCTTAAGATTGACTGGTTTGATCTCCTTGCTGTGCAAAGGACTCTCGGGAGTCTTCTCCAGCACCACAATTTGAAGGCATCAGTTCTTTGGCGCTCCACCTTCTTTACAGTGCAGCTCTCACAACCAAACTTGACCACTGGGAAGACCATAGCCTTGACTATACAGACCTTTGTCAGCAGAGTAATGTCTCTGCTTTTCAATGCACCGTCTAGGTCTGTCATTGCTTTCCTGCCAAGAAGCAAACGTCTTCTGATACCATGGCTGCAATCCACAGTGATTTTTGAGTTCAAGAAGAGGAAATCTGTCACTACTTCCACATTTCGCCCCTCTATTCGCCATGAAGTAATGGGGCCAGAGGCCATGATCTTAGCTTTTTTAATATTTAGTTTTAATTTGGCTCACAAGCCATGTTCTGTAAAAGGTTGCTGCTGCTGCTGCTGCTGCTAAGTCACTTCAGTCGTGTCTGACTCTGTGCCACCCCATAGATGGCAGCCTACCAGGCTGCCCCGTCCCTGGGATTCTCCAGGCAAGAACACTGGAGTGGGTTGCCATTTCCTTCTCCAATGCATGAAAGTGAAAAGTGAAAGTGAAGTTGCTCAGTCATGTCCGACCCTCAGCGACCCCATGGACTGCAACCTTCCAGGCTCCTCCGTCCATGGGATTTTCCAGGCTAGAGTACTGGAGTGGGGTGCCATCGCCTTCTCCACTGTAAAAGGTTATGAGGCACAAAACATGGTTTCTGAGCCACAGGGCATCAAGGTGAATGATTTTTACCCCTCATAAATACCTTCACACATGCTATACCCTTTGCCTGGAATTACCAAGTTCTGGCTATATATTTCCAGAAGTCATGTACGTTAAGGAACACTTATTCCACGAGCTGTGCTATGAATACAGTTAATCTTTGCAACAAACATATGATACAGGCACTATCGAAACCGAGCAGGACCCTGCGGGACTCTGGGGCTTGAAAGTCTTTCTGACCCTGTTTCTTGACTCCAACTTCCATGACCTTCCCTAATTTCCAAAGGGCAGATGTGAACAGTTTCTAACCCAGGAAGGGAAAAGATGGCATGCAAAGACAACACAGGAGCAGCCTTGGGGCAGGTCCTGGTTCTACTGCAAAGGATACAAATAACAAGGTCTTTAAGCCCTTTATAGAGCTGTGTGTGTTAGTTGCTCAGTCATGTCTGACTCTTTGCGACCCAATGGATTGCAGCCCACCAGGGTCCTCTGTCCACGGAATCCTCCAGGCAAGAAGACCAGAGTGGGTTGCCATTCCCTTCTCCAGGGGATCTTCCTGGCCGAGGGGTAGAACCCACATCTCCGGCATTGCAGGCAGATTCTTTATAGAATTAAAACCCAGGAGATGGAAGATGTCCACTTTCTTCATACCGGAGAAGACCACCTGGGGCTAAAGGAACCAGAAAAGCTCATTAAGAAGATTACCTGAGGCCAGATTAGAGGAGTGCAGGCCCTGCACACACCTGACCCTTATAAGGAGCCCCCACCCTTGAACCATTTGCCATAAAAGTCCTCACCAAACACCCTGGGTTGGGACACAGTTTTCAAGGGCAGGAGCTTGCTGTGTTCCCCTTTACCTGGCAAAGCAATAAAGCTATTGTTTTCTGCTTTGCCCTGAATTCTGCTCTGAGATTTGATTCACCACAGGTGCAGAGAGGTCGAGCTTTCAGCATCTCTATCATTAGCCCCATTTTAAAGACAAGGAAGCTGAGGCTCAACAAGACTAAGAAATAGCTCTCTGACTCACATCTTAAGTTTCACAGTAGGGACTTCTGAATGAAAGAGGAGATCCCATGGCTCCTCTTCCTGCAAGCCTTTCCTAGTTCCCCCTTGTCAAAGTGGTTTTTCTTTACCGAACCCCCACAGACCTTTCACCTGCTCTTCGGATCTGAGCACCTTTCGTCTTGTACTAGGTCTGAGAATTGTGTCTGTTCTTCATTTGTTCATTCATTCATTCAATATTTATTCCCAGGCCCTGTGTAAGGCACTAGGGATATATTCAAGTAGAGTCCCTGCTTCCACAGAGTTTATTGTCCAGTGGGGGAGATAGACATTAAACAGATAATGACACCAATAATTAGTTAATTACAATTGTTATAAATGTTATGAAGAAGTCCAGGGGGATGTGAGCATTTATAACAGGGCATATGATTCTAAAAGGCTGTGATGTCGCCTCTGAGAAAGCAAGATTTCAGCTGAGTTCTGGTTGATAGGGACCGGCAAGGGCAAGAAAAGATTGGGGGTGGGCAGGAAGATTTCAAGGCAGAGAAAAGAGCTGGAGCCAGGTCCTGAGGCTAAAGGAATGTGCTGAGCTGAGCCTGGGCACAGTGGGTCAGAAGGGCAGGACTGGGGGCTGGCACTCGCCTGGCACTGCTGTCTGGATGAGTCTCCCTTCATGCATGCTGTCTGCCCAGCCAGAGGCTCCTGGACTGGGAGGCGGGGACTGGAGTGAGTTTGCAGGCATTTGGTTTCTGGATAGCTGGCAACTGGGAGCAATGCTGTTCTCTGGCCATACCCCATGCTCCTGGGTCAGGAGGAGGGAGGTAGCAGAGAACGCACAGCACACTTTTTATATATGTGGGGCCATAATATTTAAGTGTCTTGGCTGTAAGCCTACGACTAGGTCCCCCGACAGCCAAGCCTTGCTCCGCACGCTCTAACAGCTGTCTGTAAAACCCGTTTATGGAGCCTCCATAAATTTCCCAGCTGCTGCAAACACAGGGCTGGGACAAAGAGTCGGCGGGAGGGAGGTGTGGGAGAGCCGCCTGGCTCTCTGCTGGCTCGTCCTCTGGGCTCCGGCTTGCCCCCTGCTCACCAGGGGCCGCCTTACCCTAAATTCTTTTATTGAAGCTGATCTTAACGTCGACCCCGTGGGGCCCGGCTGGGCGATCCAGCTCAGCACAGTCGCGGGCACTTTCAAGATTGCAGCAAAAGGTACAGTAAATCAGAATTAAGTGTCATGATAGTGATTTGAACTGACACTGTTTTCACCTTGTCCATTTACTGGGAAATATATAACAGGAATAGATTGAGCCTGTCATATTGTACCTGAAAAATACAGCTGTTAGGCTAGGAAAGGCAGCTGGCACCGAGGCAGGGTCCCAGTGGACAGGGGGTGCATGGCGGGGGGTAGGGGCTTGTTGTCAGCATCCTGTTGGGGTGAAAGCTTGTCCTGGGAACACTGAGAGCCTGATCATGCTTTTCCAAGGGCCCTTTTAAGGCAGAATCAGCCCGACCAGCCTTCTAGGTAGTCATGTTCCAACTGCAAGCTCTGCTGCCCTGAGGGCCTGAAATGCCCAGACTGCATTTTTAAAAAAGCTTTCTATTAAAGCATAACATAGACGCAACTAAATGCACAAATCCCACTGCTTGATTTAAGGTCACCAAATGAACACACTTGTCTACCCAACACACAGATCAAAAAATAGGACAGAAATGTACAAATGGCCCCCTCTGCCCTCTCTCTACCCTCTGCCCCCCATCTTCCACAAGGAGCAGGAGGGGGCACTATTCTCATGCCTCCAGCTGTGGACTGATTTTGTACGTGACATTTTACTGAGGTCATCTTGAAATTCCCACCGATTTTTGGTCCCCAAAGAAAATAGGGACCTCTCAGCTTTAATATGGGGCTTCCCAGGTAGCGTTAGTGGTAAAGAACCCGCCTGCCAGTGCAGGAGACATAAGAGACGTGGGTTTGATCCCTGAATCAGGAATATCCCCCGGAGAAGGGCATGGCAATCTACTCCAGTATTCTTGCCTGGAGACTTCCATGGACAGAGGAGCCTGGAGGGCTACAGTCCGTGCGGTTGCCAACAGGTGGACACGACTGAAGTGACTTAGCATGCGTGCACACAGCTTTAAAATACTTTATAAGGAATATGAGCAACAGATACCCCTCCTCTCCTCCTGGAATCTCGCACAGGGTCTTGACCCCATTCCAGAAGCAAGATGGGTAGGAGGGATCTGGGATGGGTGTGAAACGGCAGGGGTGGGGCAGGACTCAGAGACTGGGAGAACTGAATAGGGGGTGTGGAGGAGGAGAGAGAGTCAGGGACAGGGTAAGTGTCAAGGATAAATTGAGGGTCAAGGCTCAGGGCAGGCTCAGCAATGGGGTGGAGGCTTGAACGGGAGGGCCTCAGGGAGGTATGGGGTGAGAGAGTCTAAGAGGCCCACACTTTGCAATGCAAGAAGCTGAACCTGGTGTTGAGGCTGTTGTTCAGTTGCTCAGTCGCATCTGACTCTTTGCGACCCCATGGCCTGCAGAATGCCAGGCTTCCCTGTCCTTCACCATCGCCCGGAACTTGCTCAAACTCAAGTCTTGGGGGTCAAAGCGCTAACAAAACGCAGATGGGGGACAAGCTTTTTTCAGCAGGACTGAGGCTATCGTCCCCCCCCCCCCATCCTCATGGACCCTGGCAGCCCCAGGCTTGGGTTGGC
Organism: Budorcas taxicolor; assembly: GCF_023091745.1. Classification (NCBI taxonomy): domain Eukaryota; kingdom Metazoa; phylum Chordata; class Mammalia; order Artiodactyla; family Bovidae; genus Budorcas; species Budorcas taxicolor. The sequence continues at coordinate 156,271,231 of NC_068920.1, read as the reverse complement.
TCAGCCTCCCTGCCTCTGCCAGGCGGAGCCCTCTCCACCCTTCCTAGGCTGACAGGGTGGAAAGCAGCTTGGCGGCCACAGCGCCACCATCTGGTGGCCTTGGGATCCGCTCAGCTCTGGCCTCCACCCTCAGTCTCCTCTTTCCTGCTGGGCCTCGAACTCGGCCCTGAACCCATCCTGCTGGTCTGGACTTGGAACCCCCTGCATAAACCACGCCAGCTCCCATCCTCCAAAGTCACAACTGCTCCCCGAGCTTCCGGCTGCTGGCTGGGGACCTCACATGAATGGATCACTTTGGTGCTGCTGTGTATCTGACTCTAAGTATCTCCTGCTGCTGAAGGATACCCTCAGGAGGATGTCCTTTCCACCGTCTCAGGTGTGAAGAACTGTTCTTCTCGAGCTCCATCTTTAAGCTGGCCAAATGCCACCCTTCCCCGGGACCACACCGCTCAGATCATGATGGCTGCCTCCTTCACAAAGGGGACTCCTGCTTCCTTCCGGTCACCACATCCTGAGGCCGCCTTCTGCTACAGCCCGTTGTTGTTGTTCAATTACTAAGTCGTGTCCGACTCTGCAGCCCCACAGACTGGAGCGCGCCAGGCTCCTCTGTCGTTGGTGCTTGCTTTACAGGAGGCCCGTTCTTTGCCCTGCCTTGGCCTCCAAGGCTTTGACCTCTGGCCCTGGATTCTCTCCACTTCTGGAACCTCAGGTAGGACTTGTCCTCAGGGGGTGGACTGGATTCTTCCTGTGAAAAGACAAGACATGCGTCCTCCTCTGCACAAGGCCTTCCCGAGCACCCCACTCTCAGCCACATTCTGAGCCAAGCACCACAGCCATCTTGCCTGGTGTTGACTCTCACGGGACGGCAAGCTCCACGGCAGCAGGTACGGAGCATGTTTCCATTATCCGCTCAGAGCCTGACACGAAGATGTCATTCACAAATACCCGCTGAATGGCTGGATGATGGATGGCTAAAAGCACAAGTTTCAAGGTAGAAAAATCTAGGGTTTAATACTGACACTACTACTTAGAGTATCATTTAACTGCCCTTGGCCTCACTTTTCTCCTCTGTAAAATGGGCTAATACCACCTTACTCTATGGGGCTTTGTGAGGACTGAGTGCAATAATGAACATCAATGTTTGGCTCCACCCCCGGCACATCATAAGCACTCGATAGACGGTACTGATTATTGTTTCCATTTTATCTTACTAAAGCAACAAACACTATATTTCTATTCCTAGAATTACTAGGTTATAGCAAGCGGGGGGCTCCTTTCAGGTCCCAGGTTTCCTTCCAGAGGCATTTTCTCATGGCCTTGGGCTACATGCTTACACTCTCCTTTGGGCTCACTGGAGCTTCAAAGTCAAGGTAAAATGTAGGCGGATCCTGCCTCTTCCCTTTGATCTCCACGGGCCCTGACTTCTGTGCAGGACTGGAGAAGGCCTGTCCCTCTGTTCACAAGCCCCGCGCCCCCATCTGCTGGGCACTGACCTTGCCTATGCATCTCTGATGGGCAGTCCAGCCCCAGCCCTGGGGGAGTGGCATGGTGAGGGGAAGCAGGGCCCACTGGCCAGTGGGGAGAGGCCACGGTTCTGCTGATGAAGGGCCTTTATCGACCTCCCTCTGCATGCACAGGCCGCATCACTCACCAGCCCCAGGACGGGAGCCCATTCATTTGGGGCACAGAATGCGAGGGGGCTGGGATTTCTCATTCGAGGGCGACATGAAGTTCACATCAGGAAATATTAGTCTGATGAGTTCCCTGCGAGTGGAGGGACTGTCAGGCATTAATCATGGGCCAAGGTGGAGGCAGCGCAGGGCCCCTGGTCCAATCCCCAGGGTCTCATCCTTTCTGGGAACTTCAGAACCTCGCCAGGCCTGAAGACAAGGATGAAAATTACCCTTGAAGTGCCTCAGGCTGTTCTCTATCACTCTCTGAAGACTTTCTGTTGGGGGCTAGAGCCTTTTGTGAGGACTTAGGCGGATGGCTTCACTCCCTGAGTCTCAGTTTTCTAGTCTGTAAAATGGGGTGGGGAGCACCTGCCTCACTGGGTGATTCTGAAGCCAAAAGGAGATCACGCGTGTCAGAGGCCCACCTCAGTGGCGGCATACAAGTGGCACTCCATAAATGCTGACCTCAGCTTCTGCCCGTTCCCTTTTCTCTTCCACTACTGGACTGGACACCCCCAGATGGAAAGACCTGGTTTCTTTCTACTATGAGCGTATATGACGATGGATAAGTACATGAATGCACAAATGCATGAATGAAGACAAGAAACCCGCCTTTTCTTTGAACACTGGTTGCAAGCAGTCCTTTTATTGGTAAAAATGGGGGACTAGTGCGCAGTCTGGAGAAGGCAATGGCACCCCACTCCAGTTCTCTTGCCTGGAAAATCCCACGGACAGAGGAGCCTGGTGGGCTGCCGTCCATGGGGTCGCAGAGTCGGACACGACTGAAGCGACTTAGCAGCAGCAGCAGTGCGCAGTCCTTGACACTATAAAATATCTTCCCTCTCTTTCCCTATCTGGTCCACCCTTGCACTTCTGTAATCAAATGATAACCACGTGCTATGTGGGCCTTCCCTGGTGGCTCAGAGCTAAAGAATCCACCTGCATTGCAGGAGACGCGGGTTCAATCCCTGAGTCAGGAAGATCCCTGGAGAAGAAACGGCAACCCGCTCCAGTATTCTTGCCTAGGAAATCCCGTGGACAGAGAAGCCTGGCAGGCTACAGTCCATGGAGTGGCAAAAGAGTCAGACATGTGCCGTATGACATGGCAAGGGGTACTGTGTCAAACCAGATCACACCACTTCTGCTATAGACCCATCTGTGGCTCCCCAGTACTTTGGGTTCAAGCCCCAAGCCCTTGTCTTGGGGCTTCAGTGTGTGGCCTCCACCTGCTCCCTGTTCTCCTGCCCCACTGCGCACCTCCTCATTCTCTCCCTTCCAGCTGGCCTGGGTTTTTCTCAAGCCTGGGGCACACCTCTCCCACCTTGGCCCTCCACTGTGCTGGCCCTTGTACCCAGCTGTGTCAAGGAGTCCCAGAACAAACTATCCCTTCCAGCTTCTAAGTTTTTGAGTGTATTGTTGGGACCCCTTGGGGAGTTGCCCCCCACATCCGGAGCCCAGCGGAAGGTGTCACCCAAAGGTCCCACATGAACAGGAGCCCAGAGGTGTCCCCAGGGTCTTCCCATCCCAAGTGTCTGGGATGAGGAAGAAGTCCAGTCCTCTGAAGACTTCTTGAGCTCAGACTGGAGTCCTGTGCAGCCTGGGGCTGCCCCAGCTCCTCCTGGAGCGGGTCTGCTCCCCAGTCTGGCACCAAGTGTGCCCTGGCAGTTCCTGGCACCAGCAGAGCCCACCTGGCGGGGCAGCTGCCATCTCAGCCCCTCCCCTGGTACCCACAGCTCTCTCCACATCCCCAGCCCTGCTTGCTCCAGCTGTAAGTGGGCGGAAAGTATGCCAGTGTGCCTGGCATTGCTGAGGACCACTACCCTCCATCTGCCCCCTCCTCATAGGGTCCCCTCCCCCCATGCAGCCATGTAGCTGGACATCTCAGAGCTCTCCTTGTTGCCTTGGTTTTCTGTGTGTGTGGCGATGAAAGGCTGCTGCCTCTGGTATCCGGGTGCTGCCCAGAGAGACAGGTGACTGCAGAGGCAAGTGCGGCTGGAGCACAGGGCACCAAGCCAGGCATGGTTTACAGCTCTGCCCAGACAGCTAATGGCCTTGGTGACATTGCTGCTCCACATGGCGGCCTTGGAGCAGCCATAAATCAGGGGGCACCTCTTCAGCAGCCTCTACCCCCTCCCAGATCCTCTGTCCTGGGGGGAGCTTCTCCAGGAGGTTTGTGGCACTCCCAGGCCGGGCTTAACAAGTACATGAATGGCCCGGTCGGGCTAAGGCGAAGTGTGTGCGTGCACACATATACATACAGGAGTGTGTGCAGGTGTTCATTTATGTTCCCATGCCTAAATGTCTGTGTCTCTGTGCCTATGTGTGGTTGTGTGAGCATGTTTGTGCCTATGCGGGTCCATGTTTGAATGTATACAGACCAGGGGATAAAGGTCTAAAGATAAGTGTGGGTTATTGTGTGAGTGTGTCTTTGTACGTCTGTATGACTGTGTATGTGTGTTTGTGTCTGTAGGAACTGTATAACTGTACGTCTGCTCATAGAGTTTCTCTGTGACTCTGTTTCTCTACCTGTACCTCGTACCAGCACATCTGCGTACATGTACCTACATCAGTGAATGACTACATTGTTTTATTCCATAAATATTTATTGTGTACCTACTATGTGCTAAGCTTTGTTCTCAGTACAAAGGATACAAAGTTGAATAGAGAAAGTCTCTGCTTTGGGAGCTTGTTTCATTCCAGCAGGGGAGAGAGATGACAGATAAGCACCAAGAAGAAAATTAAGTTGGATCAAGGACAGAGTTTGAGTGGGAATGGGGAAGCTATTAATGAGTGGGTAGACGGGGCTTTTAGAGGGGACAAAAGTGTGAGCAGAAGTGTGAATGATGAGAAAAAAAAATGTAAAAATCTGAGGGAAGAGTGTTCAGACAGAGGGAACACATGTAGGATGACCTTAAGCTGGAGGAGAGTGAGTGAGCAAGGCGTGAGAGGTGAGGAAAGCCAGCAGGTAGGGCCATACCATAGAAGGCCTTCAAGACCTTGGTGTGGAATGTGGGTTTTATTTCAGGAATCAAGGAGAGCTTCAGGCAAGGGAACGGCAAGTTCTGACTTAAGTCTTGAGACACTCACTTTGGCAGCTCCGTGAGCAAGGACTTCAGGGGGAGGGGAGAAGGCAGGACCAGTAGGAGTGCAGGTGAGTAACTCTAGGGGCAGAATCAGCATGGAAGCCACGAAGGGCTTGACCAGTGCTTGGCTACAGGAAAAATCTTTCCCACAGCTTTTATTTTGAAAAAGTTCAACCCCACAAAAAAAGTTGAAAGAAAGGTATAGATTTTATAAGAGCTAGCTTCACCAGTGGTTAATTTTTTGCAACATTTGTTTACTCCCCTCTTCCTGCATTTGAGAGTCACTTACAAACATCACAACATTTCATCCTGAGAGACATTAGAATATCTTCTAAGAGCAAGGACATTCTCCTATGTAACACTAACACCATGATCACACCTCAGAGTTTAACACTGATAAAATAATTTCTAATACAAAGTTTATGTTTTAATTTATCCGATTATCTCTAATCTGTTGTGCCAGAAAACAAGGGTATCTTGCAAGACTGGTGGGGACATGTCAAAAGGATATGAAAGATGGCTTGATGGAGTTGGCCCAATTCTGAACAATTTGAGCATAAAAAAGAATGACAGTAATGAGTTAGAGCACTTTGAATTGAATAACCCATGCATTTATACCAGTACTCAAGGACAAGACAGGACAAAAAAGTTCTTTATAGAACAATTAGGGTTCTCTTGTGGCTCAGCTGGTAAAGAATCTACCTGCAATGCAGGAGACCTGGGTTCAATTCCTGGGTTGGGAAGATGCCCTGGAGAAAGTAAAGGCTACCCATTCCAGTATTCTGGCCTGGAGAATTCCACGGACTGTGTAGTCCTTGGGGTTGCAAAGAGTCGGACACAACTGAGTGACTTTCACTTCACTTCATAGAATAGTTAGAAAATAGAGGAAATAATAAAATTAGAAAAATCACTGCTTTGCAATTGCCAATATAATTGTTGACTCAAACAAGGCTCACTAATGGATGTTTAAAAACCACTGGATAAAATCTTGACACAGAATATTCACATAATTTCAAAGTATCATCCAACAGATTAATTTGCTGGAGAAGATTCTTGAGAGTCCCTTGAACAGCAAAGAGATCAAACCAGTCAATCCTAAGGGAAATCAACCCTGAATATTTATTGGAAGGATTGAGGCTGAAGCTGAGGCTCCAAAACTTTTTCCATCTCATTAGAAAAGACCCTGATGCTGGGAAAGATTGAAGGCAAAAAGAGAAGAGTGTGGCAGAGGATGAGATGGTTGGATGGCATCATCGATTCAATGGACATGAACTTGGGCGAACTCCAGGACAGGGAGGCCTAGCGTGTTGCAGCCCATGGGGTCTCAAAGAGTCAGACATGATTTAGGGATTAAACATCAGCAACAACAACCTGTTAAATGGTGTTAGCATTTACTGTGATAGGAAAGACTGGTGCAAGAGCCTTTTGGAAGGGAGAGAATGAAGCCATCCACGCAGGCTCTGTCCAGCTCAAAATCCCTATACAGATGAAATTGCTGAGTAGGCAATCCTGGTCTATGAAGTTGTAGTTTATGACCATAATTAGAGATGAGATGGAAATTTAAGGTCACTGACATATAGGTAGCTGTGGGCTGGATAACATCACCTAAGGAAGAAGTCAATTTCTATAGTTTAAAATCTTTTATTTGTGATCAAAACAGCTTTAATTTCTCTCTTGTATGATTAAAAGAATTTTTTAAATGTAAAGGTATAAAGAACAAATTATAATCCTTGAAACCTCACCATTCACATTTTGATGATTGTGCCTCAAAAATTCCTTACCGTTATTCTTCTTCCATATGTATGTTTGTACATAAACGTATCATACATGTTTTTCCACAAGCATTTTTGAGACATTTAAAAAATGTTTATTGTGAAAAATCTAAAGCATACAGAAGAGAAAAAGTATAATAAATTCTCATCAACCTATTATCCAGCTTCAAGAATTATCCATATTTTTCCAATCTTGTAGGCAAATTTCAGACATTATCTCATTTCACACATAAATACTTCATTATGCATTGCCAGTTGAAAGAGTATGTTTTATGTGCCAACCATGTCATTATCCCAGCTTACAAAATTAACAGTTTTTAATATGCAATCCATATTCAAATTTGCTTGTCTCCTTTATTTTTAAACAATATATCTCACTTATTATAATTAAGCAAAAATGTGAGAAGTTATTGGAAATTATAAAAGACTTGTTTGAAGAAACACATCTAGTAATAATATTTTGATAGTTATGGTAGTGATGAGGAGAGATGTGATCTATTACAGTAAAAATACCTACTGTCTCTGAGATTAAGTTGCAAAATGTTTGCTTTGAATTGCATATTATTTTAGAAAGTCAATTTAAAAGTTTTCCTTTTGATTCTTGTAAAATTTACTCCTTCCCTAACATTTCAACAACCAACGTTAAAATCTTTCCATATTCTCTCTCTCTCTCTCTTTTTTTTTGGCCCTGCCTGGTGGCATGTGGGATCTTAGCTCCCCAGCCAGGGATCAAAGCTGTGGCCCCTGCATAGGACTCATGGGGTCATAACCACAGGACCACAGGGGAAGTCTCCCTTCCATATTCTTCTTAAATGCTCATATAGTTATCCTGGGCTTCCCAGGGGGCACTAGTGGTAAAGAACCCACCTGCCAGTGGGAGATTCAAGAGATGCAGTTTAAATTCCTGGGTCAGGAAGATCCCCTGGAAGAGGGCATGGCAACCCACTCCAGTATTCTTGCCTGGAGAATCCCATGGACAGAGGAGCCTGGCAGGCTACAGTCCATAGAGTCACAAAGAGTTGGATACGACTAAAGCCACTTAGCACGCCATAGTTATATACATACATAGGGATTGCCAATCTTGATCATGATTGTTTGATAAAATAGATCATATTACATATACTTCTTGAATTTCTGAATAAACAATATTGTGGAAACCCTTGCAAGTAAATTCATTCTTTTTAATGGCAACATCTTTACTCCATGGAATGAAGTGTTTTGATTTAGACACTCTCCCCTTGATGGACTCTTTTTGGTTCTTTGTCCACTACAAATATTGCAACACTAAACACCTTTATATCTTCCTATGTATGAACGCACTCTTTTATTCCCATGAGACAAATTCTTACGGGTGAGATCCCACTCGCTGGGTTGAAGGACATGATTTTTAAAAAAAAATATTTTTCATATTGCTTTCCAAAAAGACAATACTAATTCTCTTTTTCACCAGTTATATATGAAAACATACGAAAACATACTTCTCCTTGCACTCCCATCAGTAGTAGATGTAACATCCTTTTGAATTTTTGCCAATCTGATGGGTGAGAAGTTACTTTAATTTGCATTTTCCTGAGTATTGGGAGACTCAGTCACATGTTTATTGGCTGTTTGGGTTTACTCTTCTCTGAGCCTATTCATACCCTGGGAACATTTTTCTATTGGCTGCTTTGCCTTTTTCTTACCAATTTGTAAGAACTAGAAATTAACTCTATCTGTCATGGACACAGTAAATATATTCTCTCCAACTTAGTGTGTGTCTTTTAACTTTGTTTATGAGTCTCTTTATCCATCTAAAATAGTTTAAATTTTATGTGGTCAGAAAGTTTCACATCCGATAATGACAGAATACCCTATAAAAGATAATCTGACAGACAATGATGATAAATTCTTGGCAAAATGTTTAAAAGGCTATGTAAAGGCACTGAAAACAATCAAAGTCTGGCAGAAACTGGAGAGTCTGACCCTTGAAAGAAAGGGACAACAGGAAGTGAATTTCTCACTGTAACATTTTTGTGCCTAAGAGCAGGCCCCAGGCGGTGCCGCATGAGCTGGCTAAAAATTGGATAGAGATCTGCATTTTTACTTGTGTTGTCTTTCAGCCGCCAAGTCGTGTCTGACTCTTTGCGACCCCATGGACGGCAGCACGCCGGGCTTCCCTGTCCATCACCATCTTCTGGAGTTTGCCCAAGTTCATTGAAACAGTGATACCAACCAACCATCTCATCTACTGCTGCCCTCTCCTCCTTCTGCTTTCAATTTTTCCCAGCATCAGGGTCTTGTTTATTATTTTTTTTTAACTTGAGGAGGGATCAAAGGACAAAACTGAGGGCTTCCATGGCAGTTGGAACGTGAAGGAGGAAATCCCAGAAAGAGAAATTCATAGACAGGGTGTTCTGATTCTGCTTACAAACTTCATCCAAGCCTTGGAGTGTTTTTTTAACTATGAATTCAGTGGAGAAACTCCTAGAGGTCTGACTGTGGCTAAAATAACTGAACAGATTTCAGAGTTTGGAGTTTGAGTTCAGTCAAGTGAACTGCCTGGTGAAATAGAAAAACAACACTCTTTCAGAGCAATATAAAAGAACCCAGAGTCACTAATACAGTATCCAGGATATAATCCAAAATTACCAAACATGGGAGGAAATAGGAAAATGTGAACCATATTCAAGAGAAAAGGCAATCACGGAGACCAATCTCAAGGTGAGCCCGATCTCGGGATTCAGAGACAAGAATTTTAAAGCAGCTATGTTCAAGGACATGAAGGAAAATGTGCTAGGAATGAATGATTAAATAGAATACCTCAGCAGAGAAATAAACTATCAGAATAAGCGAATGAAGATTCTAGAACCAAGGCATATAATATCTAAAATTTAAAAATTAGCTGGATGAAATTAAATTTTACATAATAAAAGATGATTCTGTTTCTTTGAAATAGACTCTGTATTTCCTGTCATAGATAAAAATGCACTCTCCTCCCCCGCACTGGCCTACAATCCCTGAATTACACATCGTTGTTCAGTCATTAAGTTGTGTCCAACTCTTTGTGACCCATGGACTGTAGCCCACCAGGCTCCTCTGTCCATGGGATTTGCCAGGTAAGTGTCCTGGAATGGGTGGCCATTTCCTTATTCAGGGGATCTTCCCGACCCAGGGATTGCCCAGGTTTTCTGCATACACAGGTGGGTTCTTTACCATTGAGCCACCAGGGAGGAATTACACATGTATTCACCTAAAATTCCCCCTAAGACTTTTATATTCTATTTGTTCATTTAAGCCTTATTACTCAATTTGATTTTAATTTATTATATGGCATGAGATGAGGATTCAACTCCATTTTCTTACTTGGATAGGTGCTTTTTTCCATCCAGCATCATTTACCAATTAATCTTATTTTTTTTCCTCACTGAGAGTAAAACATTTATTATGTATTAAATTCTTACATATAGTGCGAGATATTTCTGGACTCTTTTTTCTGTTCCAAAGGTTTCTGTCAATCTGATAATCCCATATCATTGCCATACTATCAGATTCTAGTAGTTTTGTTGTTGTTTAGATGCTAAGTTGTATCCTACTCTTTTGCAACCCTGTGGACTGTAGCCTGCCAGGCTCCTCTGGCCATGGGATTTCTCAGGTAAGAATACTGGAGTGAGTTGCTATTTCTTCTTCCAGGGGACCTCCCCAACCCAGGGATCAAAACCATATCTCCGGTGTCTCCTGCATTGGCAGGTAGATTCTTTACCACTGCGCCACCTGGGAGGCCCTCTAATTGCTTTACTGTATTTTTAATAGCTACAAAGCAAGGTAAATCTTTTCCTTGCCTTTTCTAGCATCTAGAAGCTGTCTGCATTCTGTGGCTCATCACCACTTCCTTCTTCAAAGTCAGTATCACCTCACCTTGCCTTCTGCTTCTATTGTGTATCTCCTCCTCTGACTCTCCCGTCTCCCTCTTTTCCTTGTAACTATTGTAGTTACACTGGGCCCGTCCAGTTCACCTCAAGATCCTTAGCCAGATCACATGCAATGCCCTTTGTCACATTCACAGGTTTTAGATGTGGACATTTTGGGGGGACCATTTCTTCCCACCCACCATAGCCACCAGTTCCTGGCTATGTGCTCAGGATGGGGGCTGCCTTGGTGATGTTATGACAAGGTCTTGCTTCAGAACCCAGTCCCAGTCCCCTTGGGCTCATCAGTTCAGTTTTCTAGTTTCTGGTCAAAGGAGGTGGCTCTTCCCCAGGTGCCAGGCACCCGTCCAAGAACAGAACATTCCCTTAGGACAGCTCAATGACCAGAGCAGCAAAGGGCAGACCCATGTACACACAGACACATGCCCACACACACAGGGTGGGACTAACCTGAGGGAAGGCTTCAGACTTGACCGCTGGATGCTGTTGAAAGCTTTAAGTGCATCTGCATGTCCAGGCCTGTATGAAAGTGTGTGCGCACAGTGTGGACCTGTAGTTGTGTGCGCTCGCATCCCTATGAGTATATGCTTGTTGGTGAGCGCATAAGCATGGGTGTATGTGAATGAATGTCGTAGTCTGTCTGCCTGTCTGCATGTGAGTGTGTGTGAGTTCAGGTTTTTTAAAGACTGAACAGCAGGCAGTCAGTTTACCATTATAGGGGATGCACATAATTCATCTCAGGGGAGAAGGTTCTTTGCTTCGAAAAGTATATTGTTAGTTCCCTTAGGTGTTGTAAGTGGCCTGGCAAGCCCTGGAAGGCAAAGCGTGCAACAAAGAGAGAGCTGAATTTCCCAGCAGAATTTCTGGGAGCAGCCTGGGAGGCAGAGGGTGAGAGGCACAGATACAAACCAAAAGGAGGTGGAAGGAAAGGCTGGTGAGTGGGAAGAGGACCCCCAACGGGGAACAAGGCAGGGATTCCACAGAAGGTCATGGCCAGTGCAAATTCCCTATGGTGAGATATGGCTGCTGGTCTTCTCGAAATGGTGATGTCTAATCCTGAGCTTCCGTTTGCTTCCTGCTATGTGCTGGTACTGTCCTCAAACCTTCAGTAAGTCTGTTCATACGATAACCTTTGTTTGGGGGAAATAACAGGATAGAAATGGGTGTGAATGGCCAAAGTTGGAGGTCAGAGTCACAAGGGCTGGGAATACTGGTGAGGGTGGCTTCAGTGCATATCGACCCAGGAAAATCTGCCTGGACCTCCCCTGGAAATACTGGGGGAGACACCCTACAGCTTGTCAGATAGGAACTTGAACTCTCTGACTTCAATGTGAAATAAGGGGTAATCTGGGCTCCCTTCTCTGGTGGCTCAGTGGTAAAGAATCCATCTGCCAATTCAGGAGACGTGGGTTCAGGAAGATCCCCTGGAAAAGGAAATGGTAACTCATTCCAGTATTTCTTGTCAATGGAGATCCCATTGACAGAGGAGCCTGGGGGGCCACAGTCCATGGGGTTGCAAAAGAGTCAGACATGTCTTAGTGACTAAGCAACAGCAACGAAGGAGGCGGTTTTGAGCCTCTGAGTTATTATGAGCCTGTAAGGACGTTGTGCCCATGTTGATATATCTGTGTCTTCTGGGCTAGATGTATCTAACCAGAAACTTCACGTCAACCTTACGTCATCAGTTACCTCTCTCTTGTTCACATAATCCCTCCAGTGTCACTGGACCTTACTGTATCCCCCAAAAGGTCTTATCTGTACTAACAGCTTCAGTCACTGCCTATCCCTGGGTATTTGACCTGAGCTCAGAGAGATGTTTACAACTGTCCACCTAACATCTCTTCGATGGCCCCAAAGCACCTCGGATTCAACATGTGTCCAACTGAACTCACTGCACTCTCCTAATGACCTAGTTCTTGGCCAGGATTCTCAGCAGATGGCTCCACTGTCCACTCAAATATAGACGCATGAAACCAGGTGTCATTCCTGTCCTTCTCACTCTTTTATTGAACACCCTGCAACTCCTGTCAACGTGACCTAATAGAGTTTTCTATCCGTCATCTCCTCCCCACTTCCACTGCCACCGATCCAGTCCAATAAACCTTTGTTTCGGCCTGTGCCGCTGCACTATTCTAACCAGTCTCCCTGCATTTGACCTCCCCCAATCAGATTTCCACTCTGCAACCAGAGTGAAACAGCAATTTAAAAAAATTATACCCAAGTGTTATATGCTGTGGTTTAAAACAATGGATCTCCACCGTCTCTGTACCCTGATCCCCTAGCCCTCATCTCAGGGCAGAATTTCAGCTCCTGTAGCAATTCTTTACAGCAGCCCTGATGCTTTCCAATAATATGCTTCCATTTCTGTTTCTTATAAATCTTAGACATTCATTGAATTCCTGCTGTGATAGGTGAGGGTTTAGCTCACAGAAAACACAACGGAAATGCTGTTCACTGCAGAGTCAAGTAGTATATTATTCTTGGAAGCATTTGCTTTTTTGAATACCATTTCCCCCTCCAAGAACCTCCACCTGCCCTTCCCACTAGTGCCGTTTGCCACGGCTGTGTTTTCATTGTTTTCAGCCACCCTGTCCAGTTTTGTGTTTTGCTACTCCCTGGAGTATCCCTTTCCAGAAGATTCCATCTTCAGTGTGGATTGCTGTATTGCTTCTCTGCTGGAATTTCTCCATTGTCTTTCTGAGTTGGTCCCACCTTTCTTGGACACTATGTATTCCTTTTCCTTGATTTATTCTGCTATTTTACTGGAGCACATTCTCAAGTAGTTTCCTTTCCAAAGGGTGCGTTGGAGGTAAACTTTCTGAGACAATCTTTCTTTTAACTTCGCATTGACCTGTGGTTTGGCTGGGCATATAAATGCCAGTCAAAAGTCATTTCCCTCAAAATTTTGATATTGGAAATTTTGCACTTAGTGTTGCTAGGAGAAAATCTGATGCCATTTTGGTACTCAGCCCTTTCTAGGCAGCATGTATTTTTGCTTCTCGAAGCTTTTAATAGCTTCTATTTGTGGTTCTATGACATTTCCAGACAATGTGTCTCTATATGGATCTTTTAAAAAATATTTATTTGGCTCATCAGGTCTTAGTTGCAGCATGCGGATCTTTAGTTGTGGCCTGTGGGGTCTTTAGTTGTGGCATTTGGACTTTTTAGTTGCAGCACTTGGGATCTAGTTCCCTGACCAGGGATCAAACCCAGGCCCCCTGGTGATGGGGACACAGAGTCTTAGCCACTGGATCACCAGGGAAGCCCCTATAAATGGATCTTGATGCATTCCTTTTCATCAAGTATTCAGTGGGCCTGTCTATTCTGTATACTCAGGTTCTTCATTTGTAGGAAAATTTATTGTATTATTTCTTTGTTAATTCTTTCTTCCACCCACTTTTGGAAACTAATTTTTTCCTCAAAAAACTACCGTTAGTCAGTTATGGAAACCCTTAAACAAATCCTTTATTTTTCTTATTTTCTTCTCAAATTTTCTGCCTTTTTCTTCAGTCTTATGTTCTGGGAGATTTCATTGCACTCATCTTGTAATTCTACTGACTTTTTTCATTTGAGTGATTCCATGCTTAATTTCTTAAGAGTCTTTGTTACTTGACAGTCTTTATTCTGTGCATTGAGTATGTGCAGGAGTAGGGCAGGAAGGTATAGAAATCGATGGCTTCTCCTACCAGCTTTCAATGAATCTCCTTGTTTTAAGCCTCCCACCTTCCTCTGCATGCATGTCTTTGAGACCAGGCTCCTCCCAGGTTGTGCGGGATTACACTGTTTTGGAAGGAGAGCCTCTGCATTGCATTGAAACCACAGTTCCTCCCGAGAGCATATCTCTTCCCCACCTACCTTTTGGCTTCCAGAAATTCAGTGAAAGGTTTAGCCCAGGATGTCTCTTCTCCTGGATCCTTTCATTTCTGTAAGTGAATATCCTTTTTACCTCTTTCCACCCCTCTGGGTGGCATCTTAGGAGAAAAAGTAGAGAGAGACGCACATGCTCAATCCAAATCTTTAAGAAAAAATATTTCCTTTTAATTTATTCATTTGGCTGCACTGGGTCTTAGCTGCGGGACACGGGATCCTTAGTTGCGGCATGTGGGATCTAGTTCCCTGACCAGGGATCGAGCCCAGGTCCCCTGCCTTGGGACTGGGGAGCCTTCGCCCCTGAACCACCAGGGAGTCCTTAGTATCTGCGCCTTTGTTCTCTCTGCTTTCACCTGCAAGTATATCTGTGAGATTCGTCCACATCGAATGTATCAGTCACTCATTTATTCACCTTTTTGTATAGTATCCCAACATAAAAATACACCAAATTTACCTATTTTGATAATTGTATCCATTCTGCCATTTACAGGCATTTCGGCAGTTTTGAGGCTTGGACTCTTATGGGTGGTGCGCCAGTGAACAATGCAGTAAGTCTTTGGGGAACATTTAGTAAAAAAAGAAAAAAAAAAACACACACACACATTTAGTGTGGTGTCATCCACACATCTCAAAGTGGAACTGCTGGGTCAGTGGTGAGAATGTCATCAAAAGAGTATGTGTGTGCAGTCCAGCTGCTCGCTGATCAAAAGCCAACAAACAGGCCAGGTTGGTGGAAAGGAAAGCTTGCTTTACTTCAGATGCCACAACTGGGAGGAGAGGACGGTGGACAATATGCCCAAAGGCCGACAAGCAAGGGGTGAGAGCTTTTACAGACAGAGTTGGGGAGAGGGAGTTACATGCGGGAACAGCATATTCATCTGTAACAGTCATCTTCAGATTGGTCATGAGTGGTCTGACCAGCATCATCTCGAATGTTTTAGGTGCAGTTAATCTTCAGTTCCAGGGTCCATTTGTTCCCCCTTTCTTTGAGGTCAGTTCTCAGAATTGTGGCAGCTCACATCCTGGGTGTAGTCTGGGCATCGTGTAGTTAACGTCTCCACTTGGTGTTTTGGTGTCTGTAAGACAGCTCACAGGATGTGGCTCAGGATATTATCTATAGCCCTTGAGAAAGAGCTAGCGGTCCTTGACCATGTTTAATGCCTGCATCGTTAGTTTTCAGTCTCCTTTGACTGTTTTCCTTGTTTCTGCATTTCTCACTTCTCTGATTAAACTTATCTTTTGGCTAAAGTTTTCCAAGGCAAAAGGCAGGCAGAGGACACCTGCTCCGTTTCAAGAATATATTGCTTTTATCGGATAATAACCATCAATCCTCCAAAGTACCAATCTATATCCTTCCTGCAGTGCATGAAATTTCCTATTCTTGACAACATCCTCCATACTTGATACTTTGTCTTCTTACTTTTAGCCACTCCTAATTTTAGCTTGTGTTTCCCTGCTGACTAAGGGAGTTGAGCTCCTTGTCATATGTTTTCTGGCCTTTTGAACATCTTCATTTGTAAGGAGTCTGTTGCAATCTAAAAAAAAGTGGGGTTGCCTGTTTGTTTTCCTATTGATTGGTAGGCACTGAAAAATATATATTCTAAATCCAAGTTCTTTGTGAAATATGTGAATTGTGGCTGTCTCCTCCCTGTCTTTTAGTTAGCTTGGCACTCTCTTGCTGGTATTTTTTAGGAACAGAATTTCTTGGGTTTAATATGTTCAGCTTATAATTTTTGTCTAATTTAGTTAGCCTTTTTGTCTCCAGTTTAAGACATATTTGCCTATTCCAAGCTTTTTCTCTAAACGCTGTGCTGTTTTACCTTTCACATTTAGCTCTGCCAGCAGTCTGGAACTGACTTTTGTGTATAATGTGAGGTAGGAGTTGAGACATGCTTTTTCTCGTATGAATATTGAATTGGCCCAGCACCGTTTATAGAAAAGACCTCCTCCTTCCCACTGGATTATAGTGTCATCTTTGTCATAAATACGGTGCACCTGTGTGTACAGCTCTGTTTCCAGGCTCTCGCCTCTGTTCCACGGGTCAATCTGTTCCTCCTTGCGCTAATACCACACTGCCTTAATTCCTACAGCTTCATTAAAAGTCTTGGCATCCAGTTTCATTTCTCTTCCTCAAGTTGCCTTGGCTGTTGTTGGCCCCTGCCCTCCTTTAAGATGCCTGTGTTTGCCATGGTTCCTCCAACCCCCAGGCCTTTGCACATGTTCCTTCTGCTGAAGCATCCTTCCCTCCTCTCATCACCTGGTTAGCTATCCCTCTTCAGATGATACCTCAGTTGTCACTTCCTCAGAGAAGCTTTCCCTGGGGCCCCCTGGACCAGGTCAAATGCCCTGGGGAAGCCCTCATCACACCACCAGCCTCTGAATAGTAACACAGAACTCTACTCAATTTCATGTCTAATTCCTGTGGTTCTTTGATGGATGTTTATCCCTACTCCAAGTCTGTTGAGCTCTGCAAGGAAGGATATCATGTCTGCTTCATCAGAACAGTCCCAGGACTCAGCAGAAGGAGTCGCTTAATCAAGTTTTGAATAAAGGAAGGAGAGAATCCCTTACTTATGGCAGTCTGAGTGTGTTTTTCTGTTTGTGTGTGCCTGTCCATATACAAGTAAAACTTTTCAGTGTATGTGTGTTTCAGGGGGTCGGGGGTAGTAGTAACAAAGAGACCAACTTTGGGGAGCAGATCAGGGGAGACGGACCCCTTCTCGCACCTCCAGTCCTCCTCACCCCCGCCTTCTCCCCTCCCCACCCTGCACTGACCAGCACCCCCAGCAGCCTCCCCTCCCCTCCAAGTGGCTGGAGGAAGAGGCTGGTCTCCAGCTGCCTCCGCTCGGCTGCCCTTGTGCAGTTGTCTGCCAGTTGTGCACGCCGATTACTATGAATGCCACCATCTGGTACGCCACGTGGACATCATAATCTTTTCTTAATTACATTAGCAGCGCAATCAGTTACCGCATTACAAGGCCGGCGATGAGCTTTTAAATCTTGGTGGAAATCATAAATAATTGCACTAAGTACCAGGCGCCAGATGTGTGTGCCAACTTTGGTTGCACTAGATAAATAGTAACCTTACAAGAGTGTTAGACAGCCGGCGGTCCGGCCGGCCACCAGGAAGGCCACCACACCTGGGGCCCACCGCAGGAAGGCCCCTACCACCCAGGCACTCAAAGAGAGGCAGGGCAGGGACCCCAAAGAGCCCTCTGAGTGTGTGGGTGCCAGGAAGAGAGGGGCATCCTCAGAGTGGGAGCCAGAGACAGCGCAGGAGGGATGTGCAGAAAGACAAAGGGGAAATGAGGTGGGTGGACGGGAAGAGACACAGGGAGAGAAGATGGGAGAAGAAAAGGTGGAGGGGCTGGGGAGAGGGGGAGAGAGCAGCAGAGAGAGAAGAAGGGCCAGAGGGGGAAGGGACAGACAGACACTGAGATAGAGACCCAGAGAGACACTGAGATGGAGACCCAGAGAGACACTGAGATGGAGACCCAGAGAGACACTGAGATGGAGACCCAGAGAGACACTGAGATGGAGACCCAGAGAGCCACGGAGACACAGACCCTGAATAACAGAGCAGAGAAAGCAAGCAGATAGTAAAACGTCCCTGACGAGGGGCAGGCCGAGAGAACAAAGGGATGTGTGTATCAGCTGACCATGGCTCTTGACCAGCAGCTGGGAGGGATCCCAGAGACCAGCTAAGCCCCTCAGGGCAGCAGACATATGGTCAGAGGGTGGATGAGGCTGCGGCCAGGCTAGAGGGGGCTCTGGAAGGAAGTTCTCCTCCTTTCTTTTCTCCCTCTTTCTGAAAACCTCTAGAGTCTGGGCGGGGCGTGGAGTGGGGAGGTCACAGAAGATCCAGAGGAAACAGCTCTGGTTTGTGCAGGAGAAGCCCCTAGAGCCGCTAGAGTAGCTAGAAGGCCCGGGGTTGGGGAAGTTGCTCTGTGGGGGCGACTTTTAAGTTGAGACATGTCTGCTTAGTCACAGTTAGCCAGCGAATGAGCTGGTGAGAGAGGAGCAGAGTGCTCCAGGAGAGGGAACAGCATGTGCAAAGGCCCAGGGGCAGGAAGGAACTTAGCATATCAGAGAAAGAGACGGCTCAAGCAGAGAAAGTGGTCACAGAGAAAGACAAATAAAGTGGGTGGTGGTAGAAAATGTGTTTATTCCCATTCACTCCTGAAACCTAACCAACAGGGGCTTAAATAGAATTTAAAGATGTATGAATTCATAGGACAAAGAGAACAGGAGAGAAGACAAAAGCAGACAAGGTCTATTAACCAAATTTTGGAATCTAGAAAGAAGATGGATAATGGTGATTGACTTGCAGAGCAGGCAAGACTGAAAGTAGAGTCTATAGGATGGGGTGAGGGGAGCTAGGAGCAAACCGCGTAGCCCCACAGGCCTGGGATGGACTCAGGGATGGAAGCTGGCTGCTTCTAAAGGGGGCTGGGAGGGAGGAACATGAGAGAGTGGGAGGAGCCTCATTCAGCCAGAGGACCAACCGCACTTCCTACCACTGCTGAAGACAAGGAGCTCACCCTCTCAGAAGGTGACAGGAAGACTTTGGACCTGGGGCATTAGCTCAGCCAAGATGAGGCCCAGACCTCTATCTCCCCAGGTTGCGCATAGGATGCTGGCAACTGGATGGAGGGCTATCTGCATGCCTCCTTCTCCCTTCAGGTCAGGAAGCTGGAATTTTTTTTTTTTTTTTTTTCTGGGGCAAGCGCCTGGCATAAAGGAACAGGTCTATAGAGACCCTCCAAGTCCCTCCAGTGAAATAGTGTCAGCCTAATGACCCTTGGGTGACCCCTACCTATGTGTAAAGAGCTTCCACTCAGCTCTTTAAACAACACTTTGAAATATGTTGAGTGAGTCATCTCTCACCAAATATTTGTAGATAACTCTGGAATGAAAGACAAGAGGCAAAAGATTCAGGAGAAGAGGAAAAGGCAACTAGGAGAAAGAGAGATAGCACAGGGATCAGGGAAACATTTAAATAAACACCTATAAATAATTTTCTCTGAAAGATTAGAGATGGCATTGCAGCTATAAAATAAGATTAGAATGTCATGTGTGTATTTTTAAAGGGAATATTGAGAGAACATGAAAGGGTTAGAAGAAAAAGTTAAGATTAAACCCAGAAATTTGAATAAAAGATACAAAGAATTTCTTTCAAATAGAAAATAAGATAATGAGAAAATCAGAGGATCAAAGCAGGAGATCCAACATACAACTAATCAGAGATCAAGAAATAGAGAATAAATAATATCAGTGCAAGACATCTAGAATGATGCCAAAAGATGTTCTAGAAAAAGAGAAGAGAGAAAAGAGCATTATCAAAGAAATAATACAAGAAAATTCCCCAGAATTGCAGATGAACTTATAGATTGAAAGGGAAACACCCCATCCCAATGAAAAAAAGACTCTCAACTAGGCATGTTACTGTGAAATTTTAGAACATAAAAAATAAAGAGAGACCCTCATCACTTTGAGAAAGGAAGAAAGCTGCATACAAAGAACTGGGGACCAGAAGAGAATTGAACTTCCCAAAAAATAACTCTGGAAGCTAGAAAACATGGAACAAAGACTTACATATTACAAGGGAACACACTTTTCAACCAAGAATTCTAAATCTTACCTGGTTATCAATTAACTGAAAAATGAACACATTTTCAGATGTGCAAGATTTTTTGAAAAAATTAGCTTCTCTGCATTTCTTTTCAGGAGGCTACTGGAAGACATGCTACAGCTAAACAAAGGAGAAAACTCAGAAAGAGGAGAGCATGGGATATGGGAAATGAGATGCAACAGAAAGACCAAGGAAATACCTAGAATGATGGGAATGAAGTGTATCAGGGTGACAGCTGAATACCAGGAGGACCTTGAGAAAAGTCACCCTGAACTATGGCAGTAACGTGGAAGGCCACAGGAGGACTGGGTCCAGGGGAGGAAAAAATGCTGGATTACCTGGTGAATTTGACCACACTGGGAAGGGTTTTTAATAGTTCACTGGCAAGTTTGAGGCTGAAGTGCTGAGGAATCATAGAAAACCAGTCAAACGCCCAAAACAAAGCAGTTATTAAGTCTGGGAAAAGCGAAACTTGAACAGGAAAAGAATGCATTAATAGCACTACCTAGGTCAACTGTCGGAGAAGGCGACGGCAGCCCACCCCAGTCCTCTCGCCTGGAGAATCCCTTGGACGGAGGAGCCTGGTGGGCTGCAGTCCATGGGGTCGCTAGAGTTGGACGCGACTGAGCGACGTCACTTTCACTTCTCACTTTCATGCATTGGAGAAGGACATGGCAGCCCACTCCAGTGTTCTTGCCCGGAGAATCCCAGGGATGGGGAGCCTGGTGGGCTGCCGTCTATGGGGTCGCACAGAGTCGGACACGACTGAAGCGACTTAGCAGCAGCAGCAGCAGCTCAACTGTGACCAATATTTACATAGTCCTAATTATATGGATATTGAATTGTCAAAAACTGTGATGGAGCTATGTTAGAAGAATGGGAAGAGAAGTGTGTGGTATGATGAAAGAGAACTAAATCTTCATCTTTCTTACCAGAAAGTCAATAGCCTTTTCTGTAATGCGAAACTAGCAATGTACATAGTTGTCTTGAAGTATGACGGCAAATAGCAAAGAGACTGTGCAAAGTTCAAAGTTGTCTCTTAGAAATTCAAGATGTAGTAGGGACCATTTTTTTTGTTGTGATAAATCTTTGCTGCTATTTGATTCTTTAAATCAGAGGTCCCCAGCCTCCAGGATCTAACGCCTGATGATTGGAGGTAGAGCTGATGTAATAATAATAGGAATAAAGTGTACAATAAATATAATGTGCTTCAGTCATCTCAAGACCATTCCCCCCAGCCCTGTCCCGGTCCGTGGAAAAACTGTCTTCCACAAAACCAGTCCCTGGTGTCAAAAAGGTTAGGGACTATTGTTTTAAATCACATACATGAATTTTGATAGAAATTTCTAAATTCAATTGAAAAAAAAAAAAAAAAGGAATCAGAAGGTGGTTTGAAATGAGGGGAAGAGGCACCAAACCAACAGAGCCTCACAGGCCATCATCAACAGCTAAAATTTTTCCCTAGAGCCACATGAAGCCATAGAAAGATTTTCCAGAGAGGAGTGACAACGTCAGATCTGTTTTTCTATAACGAGACTTTGTTTTCAGTTGTAATGTTTCAGGCTGACCTCCGTCCTGAATTACCCAAGATTCAAGTATGGAGAGATGGCTTGCTGTCAGGTTAGCTCTCCTAATCTGGGGCCCTCCTGCCTTACAGAGTGCTACACAGACCATGATTTTGAAGGCAGATGGGAAAAAGAAAGAAAAGCTGACCACCCCCTGCTCCCCAGTCCAGCATTCACTAGAGCTCCAACACAAGGCTGCCCTTGTTTCTGGAGGAGGGTCATGTGGGGTCAACTCAAGAACCCAGTGAACAGATTCCTGCTAAATGAGTTGGCTGGAAACTCAAAATTATTTTAGTAGCTGGTGTTATGCTGATAAACTTGACTTGTCTCATTTTTTAAAAAAGCACAAAGTGTAAAGGTATTTCATCACTCTATCTCTTATTTTTAAGTTTTGAAAGTTAGGGAGCTAATTCACAATATAACATTACAGACATTTTGGCCACTGTTCTCTATGGGGCCACATGCCTGATTTGTTTTTTCTTGTGGCCGTTTTGTTTTCTCTTTAAGGGGAACTCTTTTAAATCCTGGAAAGTGTCAGACACTGATTACACTTCTTCTAAACCAGGACACATCAGTGAACGGGTCTGGGCCAAGACCCAGTGTCTAGGCAGCATTTGGACAATCACTGCTACCATGAGGGGAGGGCATGGCAAGAAGATGCTACTTTTTGTTAAATGCATAAAAAATAGCCAAAATCTTGCCATAAAATCACATTGCATTTAACGCTCATTCACCCATAATGTTAATTGTCTATGAAATAGTTTTTGAAAATGTGCATGTACGTCACATATCTAAGACAATCAACTATAATATACTATAAAAAGTTATTTTTTTCCCTTGCCCCAGTGCTTCTTTACAATTCAGCCAACCAGAGCTAAGAGGCATGCTGCCTGCATCCTTTCAGGGTCACACACAAGACTAAACACGCTTTTAGTAGGTCTTTGTTCTCCTGTGCTGTCTGGAAGCAATGTATTTGCAAAGAGCGTGGTCTGCTCCGATCCATCTGTCCCTTCCGCCACTTATTTTAGCAGCAAAGGTAAACATGGACGTGGAATCCCAGTTCTGTCACTTTTTAGCTACGGGACCTTGAGCAAACTGTTAGCCTTCCTGAGCCTCGGTTTCCTCATCAAGAAAATGGCAGGCTGTGACTCATGTGGTCGCTCTTAGGATATATGTGTACACACACACACTAGGCTGTGGGTTCTCAGTGGATAGGTATAGCAGGGTGACGCTTTTCTTACAGAGGAGAAAAAGTATAGTTATCTTTATATAGACTATTAGTTTCTAATTGCTGTTGTAAGAAATTAACACAAGCTTAATGTTTGAAGACTGCACAAATCTACTCTCTTGTAGTTCTGGAAATCAGAAGTCCAGAATGAGTTTCACTGGACCAAAATTTGAGGTGTTGTGAGAGCTGTGCTCCCTCCAGAGGCTCCAGGAAGAATTTGCTTCCCTCCCTTTCCAGCTTCTACAAGCCCCCTGCTTTGCTAGGCTCATGATCCCTCCCTCCATCTTTAAAACCAGCCGCGTAGTATCTGCCAATGTCTCTCCCTCTGTTTCTGTTGCTGCACCAACTTTTCTTTACCCTGAACTTCCCTCTCATAGGGAGCCTTGGGATTGCACCTAGGGCTCACTGGGGTGATCTAATCTCCCCATCCCAAGATCTATCACTTAACACATCTACAATGTCCCTTTTACCATGTGCGGTAACTAAGTCACAGGTGCTGGAGACTAAGGCAGGAGTATCTTGGGAGGACATTATTCAGCCTACCAAACTGACATTTAGACAGTAAGGGAACAATTACTTTTTGCTTTTACTGTTTCTTAAATAAAATTTATCCTGCACCAAAGTCCCATGTATGGCTCAGCTTCCCTGGTAGCTCAGCTGGTAAAGAATCTGCCTGCATGCGGGAGACCTGGGTTCAGTCCCTGGGTTGGGAAGATCTCCTGGAGAAGGGACTGGCTACCCACTCCAGTATTCTGGCCTGGAGAATTCAGTGCATGGAGTCGCAAAGAGTCGGGCACAACTGAGCGACTCTCACTTCCACTTTCTTTCAAGTTCCATGCATGCCATATGAATCCACATGTGTGAGCCCTCACCTTTGTACTATTAGTATGAGGCTGAGATAGACAGTGTAGGTAGGCTGCCAAAACCCCAGGCAGTTTTAGGTTATCTGCTGGTACACCTAGGGCTGAAGCAAGCTGTGCATTTATGTGGCTTCTGCATAGGCTCTTAGGGGTCATGTACCCTACCATGTGGTCTAAAGTTGGCTCTGAAATATCATGGCCTTGAATTTCAGAGGTCCAAATCAAGGACTTACTCTCAGAGGGAAAGCATATTTTATTAGTGTACAAATAAAAAGGGAAGGGGAATCTGTTAAAAAGAGAGGTGTTATCTTCTTAAGTTCATAGAGAAGAAGCTCAAAAATTATTGCAAACTCAAGACTATAGAAGGAGTTAAAGAAGCCTGCCCTTGGAGGACTCTGTCTCTAAGAATTGAGTTGTCCAGAAAACTGAGGTATACAGATAGACGTATCCCCAGACAAACTATCAGATCAGGAGCAGTGGGAAAAAAGAAAGAATTAAAAACAGCCCCACTGAGCTGGAGGAAGAGACAGATTAAGACCTTGGGACCAGACTAGACTAGATGGAGTCCATGGTACCTCAGCTAGTAAGAATCCATCTGCAATGCAGGAGACACCAGTTCGATTCCTGGGTCAGGAAGATCAGCTGGAGAAGGGATAGGATACCCATTCCAGTATTCTTGGGCTTCCCTGCTGGTCAGCTGGTAAAGAATCTGCCTGAAGTGTGGAAGACTTGGATTCAATCCCTGGGTTGGGAAGATCCCCTGGAGAAGGGAACCGCTACCCACTCCAGGATTCTGGCCTAGAGAATTCCATGGACTGTATAGTCCGTGGGGTCACAAAGAGTCAGACACGACTGAGCATCTTTCACTTTCAAGGACTAGATGGATATGAGACAGCAAATGTGATCCTAAAGGCAGAATAGACGGATATGAAAAGGAAAGGTAAAAGACAGCATTAGAGGAAGGCCCATGCCTTGACTACACCAGAAACAATGACTGCAGGAACTTAGCAGAGAAGAGAAGCATGATCTCAGAGGGAGACTAGAATGAGTCTCCCTAAGGTTATCACATCCAGGACATGATCGGGAGATGGCCTCTTAGTCACATACACACGCACATGAACACACACAGTAGTATATCACTGGAGCCATTGAGACTTCTCCCCTTAGGAGCATCTAAACCAAGGAGTTACAGAGAATCCATGCAAATTGGAGAGGGAAGAGGAATTAATCGGCATAAAATACTAGAAGTATCACAAGGTGAATCTCAAGGTAATAGGACCACTGTCACTGGAGATCAAGTTATTGCCTAGCCCCTGAGAGAACGGCCTGATAAATCTAAGGAATTAGAACTCTCAAAGGCTGTGGTACACACTCCTGGCTGCACATTAGGATCACCTGGGAAAACTGTTCAAGATAGTGACGCTTGAGCACCAACCCAGATCAAATAAATCCATC
Source organism: Budorcas taxicolor (assembly GCF_023091745.1). Lineage (NCBI taxonomy): Eukaryota > Metazoa > Chordata > Mammalia > Artiodactyla > Bovidae > Budorcas > Budorcas taxicolor. The sequence goes on along the minus strand of NC_068920.1, from coordinate 156,246,188 downwards.
AACCTCTGACTGATGGTCTTGGGCGAGGGCTCTCAAGCTTGAGTAGGCATCAGAATCCCCTGCAGAGCTTGATAAAACACTGATTTCCGTGTCCCACACTCAGGGTTCGGGTGGTGCTTGAGGATTTTGAATTTCTAGCCAATTCCCGAGTGATGCTGAGGCTGCCACCCAGGGACCTCATGCTTTTGTCTTTAAATCATTTTATTTATTTATTTACTTTTGTCTGTGCTGGGTCTTTGTTGCTGGGTAGATTTTTCTCTGGTTGTAGCAAATGGGGGCTGCTCTCCAGTTGGGGTGCACAGACTTCTTATTGCAGTGGCTTTTTCCTGTTGCAGAGCACGGGCTCTAGGGCACTCAAGCTTCAGCAGTTGTGGCTCCCGGGCTCCAAAGCACAGGCTTAGAAGTTGTGATGCACAGGCTTAGTTGCTCCACTGGCATGTGGGATCTTCCTGGACCAGGGATTGAACCTGCATCTCCTGCACTGGCAGGAGGATTCTTTATCACTGAGCCACCAAGAAGGCCTGGAGAACCATGTTTTCTAAGGGAAGGCACTGCAGACGTAAAGATACATGAAGCAGGGGGACAGGTGGGATAACTCTGGGAGATATCACGGGACAAAAACAGTGCCTACTGTAAGGAGAAAGCAAACACACAGGGGCATGGAATTGTAGGGACAGATCCCATGACTGTAGAAAAAGATTAAGGAAGAAGTCTCCTTGAGGCTGGACCAGCCCAAAGCAAAGGCTGTGCCTTGCAAGCACGTGGGAGAGACCTTGGATCTCACTGGGACTGCAGGGGAACAGGTTACAGAAGCTTCAATTGCAGCGTAAGCTCAGGCGACTGCTGAGAGCAATTTTGCAGAAAAAGCGAAGTGTGCAGAAGAGGAAGAAAGCTTGTCAGGAACTGTGGTTCTCACACTTCTCTGAGTGTTAGGATTACCTGGAGAGCTTTCAAACTGCCCTGTGTATACGACACAACCCAACCAATTAAATCAGGATTTCTGGAGCTGGTACCCCAGCATCCACATTTTATAAAACTTCTCAGGGGATTCCTAAGTACAGCCAAGTTTAAAGACAGGGTCTTGCTCCCAACAGTCTGTGTGCTACTTGGGAGCCTGCTACAAATGCAGAGCCTCAGGTCTTCCTCTAGACCCACTGAACTTTACCAATATCTCCAGGGATCTGTGTGCCCACAAATATCTAAGAAGCACTGCTCTAGAAGGCAGCTTTCTTAGGCCTCAGCAGCTTCAGAGCAAGAGGCATTGGCAACGGGAGCCCTGAAAACACGTGCTCCAAGACACCAGCAGAGGCTGGACCACCATAGGGCCCACATTCAGTTTATAACTGGGGATCCAGAACAAAAGGATCTGTGAAATAAGGCTGGAAGCAAAGAAGGTGATCTCAGCAAAAAATTTGCCAGACTATTAGCACTGGTTACCTCTGGGAGGAGGGAGAGTGAAGCAGGAAATTTGAGTTTTTGTTTTCTGACTTTCTGTACAATTCGAATTTCCTCACCATGTGGGTATGTGTGTGTTTCAGTGTGTTTGGGGAGTTGTTAAGTATTATGTTGATGGTGAGATTATGGGATATTCTTTAACATTTTCTTTATTAAAAAAATCTAATTAATGGTATTTTTAAAGCAGCAGTATACAAAGCAAAAGCAATTAGAAATACTAAGATAAATTTGGAAAAATTACAGTCTTAATAGGATACCTTAATATTATTGCATCACTTTGTCTTTGTCAAATCAATTAGGCAAAAAGAAGTAAAAATACAGAAGATATGAATAATTTCATTAATAGGATGATTTACTAGATACATTTAAAAATATGTAATCTCTATATACATATAGAATAATTTTAACACATTTCATTTCGTATATTTTTTAAATGAATCGTTTTTCTGAGGTGACACAGTGAGGAATCACCTCGTATCAGTCAGATTGGTCATCATCAAAAAGCTTACAAACAATAAATGCTGGAAAGGGTGTGGAGAAAAGGGAACCCTCCTGCACTCTTCAAGGGAGTGTAAATTGCTACAACCACTACAGAGAATAGTATGGACGTTCCTTTAAAAACTAAAGCACAGCACTGTTTCCAATAGCCAGGACGTGGAAGCAACCTAGATGGCCAGTGGCAGACGCATGGATGAGAAAGCTGTGGCATGTACTCACATTACTCAGCTATTAAAGAGAATTCATTTGAAGCAGTTCTAATAAGGTGGATGAAACTGGAGCCTATTATAAAGAGTGAAAAGTCAGAAAGAAAAACACCAATATTGCCGGGAGAAATATCAACAACCTCAGATATGCAGATGACACTACCCTTATGGCAGAAAGTGAAGAGGAACTGAAGAGGTTCTTGATGAAAGTGAAAGAGGAGAGTGAGAAAGTTGGCTTAAAACTCAACATTCAGAAAACTATGATCATGGTATCTGGTCCCATCACTTCATGGCAAATAGATGGGGAAACAGTGGAAACAGTGACAGACTTTAATTTTGAGGGGCTCCAAAATCACTGCAGATGGCGACTACCGCTGCTGCTGCTAAGTTGCTTCAGTCGTGTCCGACTCTGTGCGACCCCATAGATGGCAGCCCACTAGGCTTCCCAGTCCCTGGGATTCTCCAGGCAAGAACACTGGAGTGGGTTGCCATTTCCTTCTCCAATGTATGAAAGTGAAAAGTGAAAGTGAAGTCGCTCAGTCGTTTTTGACTCTTAGTGACCCCATGGACTGCAGCCTACCAGGCTCCTCCGTCCATGGGATTTTCCAGGCAAGAGTACTGGACTGGGGTGACTACAGCCATGAAATTAAAAGACGCTTGCACCTTGGAAGAAAAGTTATGACCAACCGAGACAGCATTTTAAAAGCAGAGACATTACTTTCCCCAAAAGGTCCATTTAGTCAAAGCTATGGTTTTTCCAGTAGTCATGTATGGATATGAGAGTTGGACTATAACGAAAGCTGAGTGCTTTCTGAAGAACTGATGCTTCGGAACTGTGGTATGGGAGGAGACTCTTGAGAGTCCTCTGGACAGCAAGGAAATCCAACCAGTCCATCCTAAAGGAAATCAGTCCTGAATATTCATTGGAAGGACTGATGCTGAAGCTGAAACTCCAATACTTTGGCCACCTGATGCAAAGAACTGACTCATTTGAAAAGACCCTGATGCTGGGAAAGATTGAAGGTGGGAAGAGAAGGGGATGACAAAAGATGAGATGGTTGGATGGCATCACTGACTCAATGGACATGAGTTTGAGTAAACTCTGGGAGTTGATGATGGACAGGGAGGCCTGGTGTGCTGCAGTCCATGGGGTCACAAAGAGTCGGACACAACTGAGTGACTAAGCTGAACTGACCAGTATATTAATGCATATATATGGAATTTAGAAAGATGGTAATGATGACCCTATATGTGAGACAGCAAAAGAGACACAGATATAAAGAACAGACTTTTGGGCTCTGTGGGAGAAGGAGAGGGTGGGATGATTTGAGAGAATAGCACTGAAACATGTATATTATCATGCGTGAAATAGATGACCAGTCCAAGTTTGATGCATGAAACAGGGCACTCAAAGCCGGTACACCGGGATAACCCAAAGGGATGGGATGGGAGGTGAGAGGGGAGTTCGGGATGGGGGACACATGTACACCTGTGGCTGATTCATGTCACTATATGGCAAAAACCACCATAATATTGTAAAGTAATTAACCTCCAATTAAAACAAATTAATTAGTTCTAAAAATACATGCAGACTTCGAATAATCTATACTTTTATATTATGTATGCAATTCTTTGTATTAAAATTTCTAAACGTCTTTTCTTGAGACATATTTGTCATATAATAAAGTGTACATGTTGAAAGTAAAAAAAAAAAAAAAACTAAACTAAAAATAGAGCTACCATATCATCCAGCAACCCCACTCCTAGGCATATATCCAGAGGAAACCATATTTCTAAAAGACCCACACACCCCAATTTCATTGCATCACTGTAATGGCCAAAACATGGAGGTAACCAAAGAGTCCATCCCGAAGAATGGATAAAGAAGGTGTAGTGCATTGGAGAGGGAAATGGCAACCCACCCCAGTGTTCTTGCCTGGAGAATCCCAGGGACGGGGGAGCCTGGTGGGCTGCCATCTATGGGGTCGCACAGAGTCGGACACGACTGAAGCGACCTAGCAGCAGCAACAGTACATGCATACAATGGAATATTACTCAGCCATAAAGACGAATGGAACTACGCCATTTGCAGCAACAGAGATGAACCTGGAGATTATCACACTAAGTGAAGTACACCAGGCAGAGGAAGACAAATAGCATATGGTGTCACTCACATGTGGAATCTGCTTTTAAAAAACGATACAAATGAACTTATTTACGAAACAGAAATAGACTTGCAGATATAGAAAACAAACTGATAGTTACCGAAGGGAAGACAGTGGCGAGGGGAGGGATAAGTCAGGAATTTGGGATTAACATACACCCAGGTCTCCCACATTGCAGGCAGACGCTTTAACCTCTGAGCCACCAGGGAAGCTCTAACATACACACACTGCTGTATATAAGATAGATAACCAACTGTATAGCATAGGGAACTCTACTCAATATTCTGTGATCACCTCTAGGAGAAAAGAATCTGAAAATGAATGACTGTATGTATAAAAATCACTTTTCTATATACTGAAACTCATACAACAGTGTAAATAAACTATACGCCAATAAAATTTTTAAAAAGAAGTCAATGTAATATCAATTGCAGCTCGATACAATTTTCACAGAATTATATAAGCTGATTCTAACATTAATATGGAAGAGCAGATGTATATGAATTGACAAGTATTAAACGTCATGTTCTACGAGATTCGTGACTTTGTCAGATTATAGAAATTAAATTGTCATGACATTGGAGAAGAAAATGCCAAACAGACAGATAACAGAACTGAGCAGAAAATTCAGGTATAGTCTGCCCATTGGCTTATTAATCTAATAAGATACAATGTGAAATGCATAAGGGAATTATGTGCTATTCAATAAATGATATTGGAAAACTTCCTCCCATTTTGAAACAAATAAAATTAGATCCTTACCTTACATAAGGGCTTCCCTTGTGGCTCACCTGGTAAAGAATCTGCTTGCAGTACGGGAGACTTGGGTTCAATCCCTGGGTTGGGAAGATCCCCTGGAGAAGGGAAAGGCTGCAATATTCTGGGGAGAAGGCAGTGGCACCCCACTCCAGTCCTCCTGCCCGGAAAATCCCATGGATGGAGGAGCCTGGTAGGCTGCAGTCCATGGCGTGGCTACAGTCGGGCACAACTGAGCAACTTCACTTTCGCTTTTCACTTTCATACATTGGAGAAGGAAATGGCAACCCACTCCAGTGTTCTTGCCTGGAGAATCCCAGAGACAGTGGGCCCCCGTCTATGGGGTCGCACAGAGTTGGACACGACTGAAGTGACTTAGCAGCAGCAGCAGCAGTATTCTGGCCTGGAGAATCCCATGGACTGTGTAGTCCCTGGGGTCGCAGAGTCGGACACGACTGAGTGACTTTCACACAGTGTTACACTATCCACAAGGAAGAAGTTCCAATGGATTAAAGTTCTAAAAGATAAACACAAAACAACTGTGTTGGAAAAAACACAGAAGAATGTGTTAACAACCTGGGGTATGTGCTGCTTCGTAAACAAAGCACAAGACCATAAACGCAAAGCTTAATACATTGACTACATTATAAGCCATTCTTCTGTGTGACAGGTGACACCATAAAATTTCTGAACAGTGACAAATGTGTTAAAAATATCGACAACCTCTTTAAGAGACAAAGAATTACCAAGAATGAATAAAGAATTCTTCCAAGTCAATAAGAAAAAAAAAATGAACAATCTGATAGAAACTGGACAAAGGATATGAACAGGCAATTCACAGAAAAAGAAATACAAATGGTCAGTAATCATATTTTAAAAGATCTTTCATTTCACTCGTCATCAGGGGACTAACTGCAAAGTGAAATAAAAAGATACTATTTTTTACTCATTAGCAGATTTTTTCAAGTTAGAGTATCACAAGTACTGGCAGGAAAAGGGTAATACATTCATGTTATGAGAGGAGTATAAAATGGATATTTGAAAATGGATATAAAACGCCATTCCCCATTTGGGCGGGACCAGAAGAAAAACTGTATTCTGTAACATAATAATGCCACATCTTTGCTTCTGCCTTGGGGAAACACTGGTACCTACTTCAAGGGGGCATGCGTGTTAACTTTTCAGTTTCCCCCATAAAAGCAAAACCTGGAAATAACCTGAGTCCATCAAACAGAATGCAGCCAAATAAACTATATGAAGTCCATACTATGCAATGCACCACAGTAGTTTAAAATGAATCCATTTGATGTATAGAGATTGATGGAAAGATGCTTATAATTCACAGAAGAAGATGAAGTATCACATATACAATATGATATGCTATGTGTTAAAAAAAAAATCCACAAACTGTGTTTTCTCTAAGTTGACATACAAAAATGCCAAAAAAAAATCTGAAGTGCCATTCAGTATGGCAAACTGAGATGATGTGGCATCCCTTTCTGCTATCAGCTAGAATCTTTCTAGAAATCTTATATAAAATATTCTATGATATTTCAAAATAGAGACCTAGTCAATCACTCCCCATAAACACAAATACACATAAATGAATGTCAAGTTGTAAGAAATAGAGAGATTTCCAAAAGCCAGGTCTGTACAAACTGAAGTTCAGTAGCCCTGAGGTGAGGAAACTAGATGCTAGAGAATTTTAATTTGGAAATTTAAAACAAGGTTGAATTAATCAACTATACTTCAATAAAATTAATTGGTTGCGTTATATAATCTACTTTAGATTACTGACTAAATTTGTTTCAGCTTTCATTTAAAATGAAAAAAAAAACCAATATGAAATTAAATCTCTAGATAAGGATAACATGGACAGTGTAGGAAGGAGTGAGTGGTTATCAGACTCCTGAACAGTTTGAGAAAGGGTATAGACAAGGGTTCATGGGGTTCTCACAGCTAGTATACTGGAGTGGCTTGACATCCCCTCCTCCAGTGGACCACATTCTGTCAGAACTCTCCACTCTGACCCATCCATCTTGGGTGGCCCAGAATGGCATGGCTCATAGCTCCATTGAGTTACACAAGCCCCTTCAGCAAGGCTTCAGCATTACGTGAACTGAGAACTTCCAGATGTTCAAGCTGGGTTTAGAAAAGGCAGAAGAACCAGAGATCAAACTGCCAACACTTGTTGGATCATAAAGAAAGCAAGGGAATTCCAGAAAACCATCTACCTCTGCTTCACTGACTACGCTAAAGCCTTTGACTGTGTGGATCATAACAACCTGTGGAAGATTCTTCAAAAGGTGGGAATACCCGACCATCTTACCTGTCTCCTGAGAAACTTGTCTGTGGGTCAAGAAGCAACAGTTAGAATCCTGTATGGAACAACTAACTGATTCAGGATTGAGAGAGGAGTATGACAAGGCTGTTTATTGTCACCCTGTTTATTTAACTTATATGCAGAGCACATCATGAAAAGTGCTGGGCTAAATGAGTTACAAGTTGGAATCAAGTTTGCCAGGAGAAATATCAACAACTTCAGACATGTGGATGATACCACTGTAATGACAGAAAGCAAATAAAGAACCTCTGGATGAGGGTGAAGGAGGAGAGTGAAAAAGTCAACTTAAAGCTCAATATTAAAAAAACTAAGATCATGGCATCTGGCCCCATCACTTCATGGCAAATAGAAGGGGGGAAGGTGGAAGCAGTGACAGATTTCCGCTCCTTGGGCTCTAAAATCACTGTGAATGGTGACTGCCGCCATGATATTAGAAGACGATGGCTTCTTGGCAGCAATGCTATGACAAACCTGGACAGTGTGTTAAATAGCAGAGACATCACTTTGCTGACAAAGGTTCATATAGTCAAAGCTATGGTCTTTCCAGTAGTCTTATATGGATGTGAGAGCTGGGCAATATAGAAGGCAGACTGCCGAAGAACTGATGCTTTCAAACTGTGGTGCTGGTGAAGACTCTTGAGAATCACTTGGAAAGCAAGGAGATCACATCAATCAATCTTAAAGGAAATCTACCCTGTATACTCTTTGGAAGGACTGACGCTGAAATTGAAGTTCCAATACTTAGGCCACCTGATGCAAACACCTGACTCATTGGGAAAAACCCCGATGCTGGGAAAGAGTGAAGGCAGAAGGAGAAGAGGGCGACAGAGGATGAAACGGTTGGATGGCATCACTGATTGGGCATGAACTTGGGAAAACTCCAGGAGATGGTGAGGGACAGGAAAGCTGGGCTTGCTGCAGTCCATGGGGTGGCAAAGAATCAGACACGACTTAGCAACTGAGCCGCAACAACATAGACAAGGGTGCTCACTAACTTCAGACTTTGGTTGTTATAGTGTTCCAAACCACTGAGGACAAAAAAGGAGGGGAGGAAATAAAGAAATTTCACCAATAAAATAGAAGGCAGAATAAGGGCGGGGGGGGGGGGGGGGGGGGGAGAAAAAATATGGCCAACAGAGAGCACAAAATAAGATGGTAGAGATATATATTACTATTCAAAGTAAATATAAAGGGACCAATCCTGCCAGTTAAACAAAGATACTTAGATTGGGGCAGGATGAGAGGTGGGGAGGGTAGACAGCTATATATAGTAAGAGATTGCATCTCAGAAAGTTAAAATAAAAAAACAGAAAAAGTTATGTCAGAGAAATTTAATTGAAAATAATTTAAAAGCTGCATACATGTTCAGTAGTGTCTGACTCTTTGCGATCCCACAGACTGTAGCCTGCCAGGCTGCTGTTCATGATATCTCCCAGGCAAGAATATTGGAGTGGGATACAATCTCCTCCTCCAGGGGATCTTCCCAACCCAGCAATCAAACTCAAGTCTCCTACACTTCCTGCATTGCTGGCCACTGAGGCACAGGGAAAGCCAATTTAAAAGCTGATGTAGCTATATTAAGGCTGCCCAGGTGGCACAGTGGTAAAGAATCCACCTGCCAATGCAGGAGACGCAGGTTTGATCCCTGGATTGGGATGAAAGGAAACCCACCCACTCCAGTATTCTTGCCTGGAATATTCCATGGACTTACGAGTCTGGTGGGCTATAGTCCATTGTGTTGCAAAGGATCGGACATATTGAGCACACACATGCACATAGCTATATTGAGATCTGGAGAAATAGATTTTGAGGCAAAAGCACTAATAGAGATGAAGAGCAGTGTTGCATAATAAGAAACAATTTAAATGCAAGAATCCTAAACCTACATGCATCTATCAGTTCAGTTCAGTCGCTCAGTCGTGTCCGACTTTTTGTGACCCCATGAATCGCAGCACGCCAGGCCTCCCTGTTCATCACCATCTCCCGGAGTTCACTCAGACTCCTGTCCATCGAGTCCGTGATGCCATCCAGCCATCTCATCCTCGGTCGTCCCTTTCTCCTACTGCCCCCAATCCTTCCCAGCATCAGAGTCTTTTCCAATGAGTCAACTCTTCGCATGAGGTGGCCAAAGTACTGGAGTTTCAGCTTCAGCATCATTCCCTCCAAAGAAATCCCAGGGTTGATCTCCTTCAGAATGGACATGCGTCTATAACAACCTCAAAATATATAAAGCAAAATACTACTGAAATTTTAGCTACATTCACAATAAAACAGGGAGATTTTAATGTACTGTCTCTTATTTATATGTCAAGCAGATGAAAAGCAAAATTAGTAATAAATAAGATTTGAACAATACAATTAACAAGCTCAAACTTATAAAGCTGTTTAGAACCCTGTATTCAACTTTAGAGAACAGCCAATTTTTCAAAGCATATACACCAACGCAAGAGAAATAAGAGACTTAGGTTCGATCCCTGGGTCAGGAAGATCCCCTGGAGGATGGCACAGGAACCCACTCCAGTATTCTTGTCTGGAGAATCCCATGGACAAGGGAGCCTGGCAGACTGCAGTCCATAGGGTCGCAAAGAACGGGACACGGCTGAAGCAACCTAGCACAGCACAGTACGTGGAACAGTTATAAAAACGGCCAACTACTAGATCAGATTCGTCTTAGAAACTCCAATATCATGCAGACGATATACTCTGATAACGAAATTAAAAAGACCCTAAATCGGTTCTTTGCAAAATTTAATAAAATATACAAATTTCAAGCATAATTTATCTAGAAAAAAACAGAGAAAGCACCCATAAACAATATTAAGAATGAAAAGGGGGATTTCTCAGGTGGTCCAGTGGTTAAGAATCGCCTGCCAATGCAGGAGACACAGGTTCAATTCCTGGTCAGAGAAGACCCCACGTGCTGAGAAGTAACCAAGCCTGTAAGCCACAACTGCTGAGCCTGCACACCACAGCTGCTGAAGCCCAGGCAGCTCGAATCTGTGCTCCACAGCAAGGGAGGCCCCTGCAGTGGAAAGCCAGTGCACTGCAATGAAGAGTAGCCCCTGTTCACCGCAACAATGTAAGCTCACTCACATTGTCTCATGACGGGTGCCTACTGGTCAAAGGGCACAAACTTTCACTGTAAGATGAATAACATCTGGGGTCAAACATACCACACAGTGACTGCAGTTAACAATGGTGCATCATATATTTGAAAACTGCTCAGAGATTAGATCTAAAATGCTTTATCACCACCACCACACACACACACAAAAAAAAAACTGGTGCAAACTGGTGATTATATGAAGTGAGGATGTGTTAACTAACCTTATTGTGATAATCATTTTGCAATATTATATATGCTTCAAGTCATCACATGGAATGCCTTAAACTTACACAGTGTTACATGTCAATTATTAATATAGCTCAATAAAGTTGCACAAAAATAAAGCCCCCCATAAAGAAAGCAGTAACCACTATTACCACTTATATTCAACATTATACTAGACAAATACAATTAATAAAAGAAAAAAGGGCTTCCCTGGTGGCTCAGTGGTAAAGAATCCACCTGCTAATGCAGGAGACACGGGTTTGATCACTGGTCCAGGAAGTTGCCATGAGACGACTAAGGCTGTGTGCCACAACTATTGAGCCTGTGCTGTAGAGCCGGGAGCCACAACTTCTGAGCCCTTGTGCTCCAGAACCCCTGCTCTGCAACAAGAAAAGCCTCTGCAGTAAGAAGCCACAACTACAGAGTAGCCCCCACTTGCTGAAACTAGAGAAAAATCCATGCAGTGATGAAGACCCAGCACAGCCAAAAATAAATAAATAAACCTTTTAAAAATCTTTTTAAAAATTTATAACTTGAAAATAATAATTATTTTAAAATAGGAGGAAAAAAGACATGGATGGAAAATGACAGATAAGTAATGACTTAATTAATTAATTAATAATAATTAAGTAAGTAAGTAATTCCAAGATTTAAAAAATCATTGCCTACTTTTGAAAATTTGCAAGAAAATCTACCAACAAGCTATCAGGGTAATGGAGCTTGATAAAAATGCAAGCCGATAAATACAAATTCCGTATACAGAAACTAATTGCAATCCCACACACCAGCAACAAAAAGCCAGAAAAAGTAACTTCAAGGAACTTGATAAAAGTTGATAAAAAGTTCCTCAAGGAACCTGATAAGCTGGTTCTGAAATGTATGTGGAATCACAGAGAGTCAACAATAGCTCTTATTTTGTTGTTGTGTTTGTGTAAGCTGATGTATTCAGTGATGTATTCTTTTCCCAGATATGAAGACTCACTATGAAGCTGGAGTAATTTAAATCACATGGCATTAGTGCCATGACAGACAAACAGATCAAAAGTACAGAGAAAAGAACATAGAAACTGACCCACACATATAAGGAACTGGCACAAATGATCGGCCGAAGGAAGGACTATTTAATAAATGATGCTGCTGCTGCTAAGTCGCTTCAGTCGTGTCCGACTCTGTGCAAACCCATAGACGGCAGCCCAGCAGGCTTCCCCGTCCCTGGGATTCTCCAGGCAGGAACACTGGAGTGGGTTGCCATTTCCTTCTCCAATGCATTAAAGTGAAAGTAAAGTCGCTCAGTCATGTCCGACTCTTAGCGACCCCGTGGACTGTAGCCTGCCAGGCTCCTCCATCCATGGGATTTTCCAGGCAAGAGTACTGGAGTGGGGTGCCATTGCCTTCTCCAAATAAATGATGCTATAATAAATGATAAAGAAGTGATGCAATTAGAATATTGCCATTTTTCAAACCCTAATGAAATAACGGATCTAGGCACATCTGTGGTTGCTAACATTTCCCCCCACAAATGTGAAGTTAGACTTGATGTACCTGCTCATGAAAGTACAAAAATCCTATGTGACGTAGTCTCGCCAAATGTCAAACCTGAATCTGGTCACAACTCTCGAGTAACTCCTTACGGGAAACCCAACGACAGAGGAAGATGCTAAGTGATACCACAAAGGTGCGATCAGAGAAACCCAGAATGTGGAAATCTGTATAGAACAAGTCTAGTTTCTTTAATAAACAATTATCAAGGGGGAAAAATGGAGGAGGGAGATACTTATATAATAAAATAGAGTAAGGAAACATTTAACCAACTTTAATATGTGGACTTTATTTGGGTCCTGACTCAAATCAACTGCTAAAAGAAAACTGATAAAACATGTAGAAATTTGCTTATTGACACTGAAGAACTGTTGGGGTCTTTTTAGATGTAATAGTGTTATTGGGGTTAAAAAGTGATCTTTTAAAGATTCATGCTTAAATATTTAGAGATGAATTACATGATGTCTGGCTTCAAAATAATTTAGAAGAGAGAATGACTGAAGGTATGGATGAAATAAGATTGGCCATGATTAGATAACTGTTGAAGCTAATTGATGAGGACACGAAGTTTACTATCTTTTTCGCTGTATTATTTTTTATGTTTGCAATTTTCTAAAATGAAAAGGAAGAACAACACTGGGATGATTTGTTATCCCTATGAGGAAATTATAAAATTAAATCCCTCACATCATATAAAAAAATTAATTATTGGTGGATTAAAAACTAACAATAAGTTGCAAAATCTTGAAACTTTAAGAAATAAATATAGGAACATTTGTTTATGACACTGGAGTGGGAAAAATTTCCTAAATAAGACAGAAAAAAACCATGAACCATAATGGCAAACATGGATACATTTTAGTATATACAAAAAATATTTGTATACAATAAAAGATATTACAAACAAAGTGAAAGACAAACCACAGTCTGAGAGAAACTACCTGCAACAAAATATTAGTGTCCATAATATATAATGAACCTTCACAAATCAGTGAGGGGAAAATGGGGAAATGGACAAAGGCTAGGAACAGACAATTCCAAGAGGAAACCCAAAAGTAAATATGTATGTAAAAAGCTCTGCAACCTCACAGGTAACAGGAAAATGCAACTGAAGCAACAGTGAGATACATCTCACAGCCATCACGCAGCAAAACTCAAAAATCCTATGATACCTGGTGATAGAGAGGATGTACGGAAATAAGTACTCTCATTGCTGGTGGGCCTGTAAGCTTGATAATGCTGGACCTAGTTGAGTTAAAGTTGCCTTGCAATTCAGCAATTTCATTTTCATGTAGCTACCCAAGACAAATGTTTTCCTGTGTACTAAGAACATGTGGATAAGAATGTTTATCATGCACTATACATCATAGTTTAAAAATGGAAACAACTATACCTTAGAAGGGAAATGGAAGATTATTCATACAATGAAATACTAGCAGCAGAGCAGATAAAATGAGTAAACTAAACTTATGTACATCACCGTGAGTAAATCTCAGAAAAAGGCTTGAAAAGATATGGACAGGGACTTCTCCAGAGGTCCAGTGGTTAAGAATTTGCCTTCCAACACAAGAAGGCCTGGGTTTGATCCCTGGTCAGAGAACTAAGATCTCACACGCAGTACAGTGCAGAATAACAGATGGTACAAGAAAACATGAATACCTCTGTGCAAAAAACAAACAATCATACCTTGTTTGCACCAAGGTATGCACTGATACCAAGGCATGCACTGATCATACCTTGCACTGTATACAAGATTAATGCAAAATAAATCATAGACCTAAACATAGAATCTAAAAAAGAATTTAAAAAGAGATATGGACAATATGCTATTATTCATGTAAACTTAAAATATCCCAAAGAACTGTGTGTGTTACTTGTAGATATATACTTGCGTTGTAAACATATGGGAATGAAGCCATTGTTAAGGAAAATGATGTCCTTGGGGGGAAAAGGTAAAAAGATAGGTGGGACTCCAAAACTCTGATGATGATAAAATGGTATTTGTCATGGGTGGGGAAGACCCCTGGAGGAGGAAGTAGCAATCCGCTCCAGTATTCTTAATTGGGAAATCCTATGGACAGAGGAGCCTGGTGGGCTACAGTGCATGGGGTCTCAGAGTCGGACAGTTCATATAAATAAAATCATATAATATGTGGTTTGTTGTGACCAGTTTCTTTCCCAATTTCTTGGCCTTAACATGATGTTCTCATGTTGTTAACATGATGTTCATCTGTGCTGCGGCATGTATCAGCACTTCCTTTTGCATGTCTAATATTTCTCTGCATGAATATATTACATTTTCTTTATTTATTCATCTATTGATGGACATTGAGGCTGTTTCAACCATTTGGCTATGATGAATAATACTGCTTCGAACCCTTACATAAAGTTTTTGTGTGAGAGTATTTTTCCCAGGTGGTTCAGAAGTAAAGAACCTGCCGGCCAGTGCAGGAGACTCAGGAGACACAGGTTCAATCCCTGTGTCGGGAGGATCCCCTGGAGAAGAAGATGGCAACCCACTCCAATATCCTTGCCTGGGAGATCTCATGGACAGAGGAGCCTGGCAGATACAGTCCATGAAGTTGCAAAGGGTCGGACACGAATGAGAGACTGAAAACACAGCAACCATCTATATCTCCTTTCTGTCAACTATTTGCTTAAATTCATATTTCTCAACAATTTTTCATTATCAACTCCATAAGGAGAAAATTTTAATTTATCTAGTTAATACAAATTAACTAACTTGTATTAGTTAATTTAAAACTGTCTTAAGGAATAAGGTTTAGAGGTGAGCTTTGGAGGGTCACAAACCATTGTAATATCCAAGATATTTTACCTCCCAAGAATCCATTTTTGGGGATATAATATATAATCCATATAATATGTGGTTATATGAAAGCCTGAAGGCCTGTTAACAACCACTGACAATGTGCACTTTTAGAGGCTTTGCACATTTTCCCCTCTGGGATTGTTGTTCTTATTTTTTCCATTTTTTAGGATTGTTTTGTATGTTACAGAACCTAGCTCTTTGTGATACGAGTTGCATATAATTCCCCTCAGTCTGCAATTTCTTCGGATTTGGCTTCTGGTGGTTTTTCGCCTTATAGATTTTTTAAAAGATAGTTGAACTTATCAGTCTTTCTATGGCTTCCGGGCTTTTGCCGTACTTACTAAGGCCTTTGCTATTCCAAGATTATAAAAACATTCTTCTGCAACTTATGGTTTCAATTTCCAAGTTTAAATCTCTAACTCACCTGAAATTTATTTGGTGTAAAGTACAAACTAGGGATCTGACTTTTTTCCCAAGATGACTATGCAGTTACCTCAGGGCTGACTACTGAAAGATCTTTTTCACAGGGACTGAAATGCCGCCTCTGTTGTATACTAAACCACTGTGCAGCTTTGGGTCTAATTCTGAACCTTTAGTCTGTACGACTGACACGTTTATGCATGCACATACTGTCACTGCTGTGCTTAATGTAGCTCAAATATTTTATTATCTGGTGCCCTCTTTCCTTCTAATTTCTTGACACTTAAAAATTGGTTTCCTATTTTGGTTTCTTTTTATCTGAACTTTAAAATCATTAAAGTTGGTTTCATTAAATAATACTGTTGGGATTTCATCATATTGTAAATGAATTTTAAAATAACTGACACCTAAATTTGAGTGTCCTGTTCAAAAACTTTCCATTTTTAAAGTCATCATTTGTGATCTTTTGTATTTCAAAGTTTTATTTATACAAATATCACATATTTCTCATTATGATTAAATACTATTTTAAGTACCAAGAATGTATACACACACACTCTTGACTCTTAATTTTGTACCCAACATTGAGCTATGTTATTTTTATAAGTTTTGTAGTTTAGTCTCTTGGGTTTTACAGCTATACAATCATATAATCTTATCATATCATCTGCAAATAAAGATAATGTCCCATTTTCTTATATTCATACCTCTAATGTCTTTCCTTAATTACATTGATTACTTCTTACAGAACAATGCTAAATAATAGTCCAATATGATATTGAACACTTTTGTTTTATCCTGACTTTAATGGGAATGCTGTTAGTGTTTTTTCCCACTAAGTATAATGCTGGCTTATGGGGTGAAATGAGTCTACTTGATATGTTAAAGAAATAATTCTCTCTTCCTATTTTATTAAATGTTTTAAACATTAAGAATAGATATTGAATTTTGTCAAATGCCTTTCAGTGTTCATGGAGATGGTCTTATGATTTTTCTCTTTAGACCTATTAATATGATGAATTATATTAATAGATATTTCCCATTTTATTATGAAATTTTTCAAACAAATACCAAAGATGAAAGAATCTTACACTGTGAACAAGCATATATCTACCACCTACATTCCTTCATTAACATGCTACTATATGCGTTTTATTACATAATAGGTAATAATTTTAAATATTGATTTGAATAAATTTTAAGTAATTCTATTAGATTTTGCAATATTGAATTATTCATATATTAGTATATAAATACTTGGTCATAGAGTATGAGTTTTGTTTTGAAGCACTGTTGTATTTTCTTTGCAGCAATTTTACTTGGACCTTTATATCAATATTCAGAGATGTATGTACATGAGATGAGTATGTACATTTGTATATCTTTGCTTGACAAAATCAATTTGAACATTAAACACGTTTTTCTTTTAGGCACTGAAATAGTTTAAGTATCATTAGAATTATCTGTCCCTTAAAACACTGGTAGAATTCCCCTGTAAAACTGTTGGGGATGAATTATTTTTCAAACAAGTGAGTAAATACTTAACACCATTTTCTCTTTCCTCTATGGCAATTTGTTTATTATTTCTTTCTCTTCTGGGGTCAATTTTGACAAATTATTTTTTCCTAATAGAAGTATCAATTTCTTCTAGTTGTCAAATGTCTCTGCACAAAGTAAAGTGTCTCTTCAGTTCAGTTCAGTCACTCAGTCATGTCCGACTCTTTGCAGCCCCATGGACTGCAGCATGCCAGGCCTCCCTGTCCATCACCAACTTCCAGAGTTTACTCAAACTCATGGCCATTGAGTTGGTGATGCCATCCAACCATCTCATCCTCTGTCATCCCCGTCTCCTTCTGCCTTAAATCTTTCCCAGCATCAGGGTCTTTTCAAACGAGTCAGTTCTTTGCATCAGGTGGCCAAAGTATTGGAGCTTCAGCTTTAACATCAGTCCTTCCAATGAACACCCAGGACAGGTCTCCTTTAGGATGGACTGGTTGGTCCTCCTTGCAGTCCAAGGGACTCTCAAGAGTCTTCTCCAACACCACAGTTCAAAAGCATCAATTCTTCAGTGCTCAGATTTCTTTATAGTCCAATTCTCACATCCATACATGACTATTGGAAAAACTATAGCCTTGACTAGATGGACCTTTGTTGGCAAAGTATTGTCTCTGCTTTTTAATATGCTGTCTAGGTTGGTCATGACTTTCCTTCCAAGGATTAAGTAAGTAAGTGTTAGCAGCTCAGTCGGGCCCGACTCTTTGAGACCCCATGGACTGCAGCCCACCAGGCTTCTCTGTCCTTGGGATTTTGCAGGCAAGAACACTGAAGTGGGTTGCCATTTCCTTTTCCAGGGGATCTTCCTGACCCAGGGATTGAACTCGGATCTCCTGCACTGCAGGCAAATTCTTCACTGACTGAGCTATAAAGGAAGTCCAAGAATACTGGAGGGGGCTGCCATTTCCTACTCCAGGGGATCTTCCCAACCCAGGGATCAAGCCCGTGTTGCCTGTGGCTCCTGCATTGCAGGCAGATTCTTTACTGCTGGGCCACCAGGTAGGCTTTCCAAGGATTAAGAGTCTTTTAATTTCATGGCTGCAGTTACCATCTGCAGTGATTTTGGAGCCCCCCAAAATAAAGTCAGCTACTGTTTCCATTGTTTCCCCATTGATTTGCCATGAAGTGATCGGACTGGATGCCGTGAGCTTAGTTTTCTGAATGTTGAGCTTTAAGCCAACTTTTTCACTCTCCTCTTTCACTTTCATCAAGAGGCTCTTTAGTTCTTCTTCACTTTCTGCCATAAGGGTGGTGTCATTTGCATATCTGAGGTTATTGATATTTCTCCCGGCAATCTTGATTCCAGCTTGCGATTGATCCAGCCCAACGTTTCTCATGATGTTCTCTGCTGCTGCTGCTGCTAAGTCACTTCAGTCGTGTCCAACTCTGTGCGACCCCATAGATGGCAACCCACCAGGCCCCCCCGTCCCTGGGATTCTCCAGGCAAGAACACTGGAGTGGGTTGCCAATTCTTTCTCCAATGCATGAAAGTGAAAAGTGAAAGTGTACTCTGCGTATAAGTTAAATGAGCAGGGTGACAATATACAGCCTTGACGTACTCCTTTTCCTATTTAGAACCAGTCTGTTGTTCCATGTTCTGTTCTGACTGTTGCTTCCTGACCTGCATACAGATTTCTCAAGAGGCAGGTCAGGTGGTCCGGTATTCCCATCTCTTTCAGAATTTTCCACAGTTTCTTGTGATCCACACAGTCAAAGGCTTTGGCATAGTCAATAAAGCAGAAGTAGATGTTTTTCTGGAACTCTCTTGCTTTTTCCATGATCCAGTGGATGTTGGCAATTTGATCTCTGGTTCCTCTGCCTTTTCTAAAACCAGCTTGAACATCTGAATGTTCATGGTTCACGTATTGTTGAAGCCTGGCTTGGAGAATTTTGAGCATTACTTTACTAGTGTGTGAGATGAGTGCAATTGTGTGATAGTTTGAGCATTCTTTGGCATTGCCTTTGTTTGGGATTGGAATCAAAACTGACCTTTTCCAGTCCTGTGGCCACTGCTGAGTTTTCCAAATTTGCTGGCATATTGAGTGCTTACAATGCTTATAATTATTTATTTGTATTTATTTTTCAGTTGGCATGATTACATTTTTATAAATTTTGTACACTTTTACTTTCTCATTTTTTATTAGGTTACCAAACCACTGATATATTATTGTTTTTGCCCTAAAGAACTAGCACCTGGATTTAGCAGTGTTAAATATTTTCTTTTCTAATTCATTGGTTGGTTTTTTTTTTTTTCTTTAAGATTCTTTCCTTCTGATTTTTTAAGACCATGAATTTTCCTTTGTTTTACCACGGTCCTACCTCTCTCTTACGGGTCTAATATTTAGGATATTCACTGTCACTATTTTCACATCGGCTTCCCAGGTGGCGCAGTGGTAAAGAATTCACCTGCCAGTGCAGGAGACGCAAGAGACACTGTTTCGATCCCTGAGTCGGGAAGATTCCTTGGAGTAGGGAATGCAACCCCTCCAGTATTCTTGCCTGGAAAACTCCATGGACAAAGGAGGGAGCCTGGCAGGCTGCAGTCCATGGAGTTGCAGAGAATAGGGCATGACTGGGCACATACACATTTTCTAAACACTTTGAAATTTGGAATTTGATTCTCCTTGACTCAAGACTTGTTTGAAAGTTCTAAATTTTATAGGCAGAACAATATTTTTTGCATCTTATTAATTTTTGGTTTTGTTGCACTGTGATCAGAGAATGTTGTCTCACTATTCCTACCTTTGTTTTCTTTTTGAATTAATACATTGTCAATTTTGTGCACTAATAGGACCACTTGAAAGGAATGTGCAATCATTGTTTTTAAGGATAAGTCGATGGGATTATATTTTAGACCTACCTCATTAATTATGTTTTTAGGTGTTTTATATTATTACTCTTTAATGTAAATGTCATGAACTTAGAGAGGTGAATTAAAGCCTCTGGCTACTCATTTGTCAGTCTTTGTCTCGTCTTCTATCTCCTGTTGAACAATTATGTATAAGCACATGGATATACATAATTGGGCTTTCATTATGAATTGTAGCGTTTGACATTATTAATTGCTCACCTTTGTAAATCACCTTTTTTTATGGCTAAGAATACCACTGAATCACAATTTATTTAGTTACATTGTATTGTCAGATATTGAGGTTTTTCTAATTTTTCTGTAGTGTGAAAGAATCCTATTAATTTGAAAAGTGCTAAATAGTATTGTTGTTTTGATTTGCATTTCTTGGCTAGCATTAAGATTTAATATTTTATCATCATTTGCACTTATCTATTAATGAATCATTAATGATTATAATAGATACAACATAGATGTTCAACAATAGGAAGCTAGATAAATAAACTTTCAGTATATTAATGTAATGGAATGATAGTAGTTACCATTTATCATGCTTTATACACATTATATCATCTTATCTCTATAACAGTCCTGTAAGGTCATTATTACCATTTTCAAGTGATTCTAAGATTAAATTTTTATATATCAACATACCTAAAATTAATTGCTTGTGTGTCATAGTTTAATTGGCAGTGTTTTTTTCTTTCTTTCTTTCTTAGTGGCAAAAAAGGTAATTCTTACAATTGATGGCATACTAGTTTCAGTGAAATATGTTATTTCCCCAGTTTCATAGATTATGGTACTGAATCTCAAAGATGTTAAGTAATTTGCTCAAGGTCAGCCAACTTAAAAATGCCTGGAAGCCTATAGATCAAAATGGTAAAATGGTTCTCTCTGGGTGTAAGGATTATAATTAGTTTTTTTTCTCTTTTGCTCTTCCATACTGTATGTTTTCTTCAATATATACATATAACTTTTATAATATGAAAAAGAGGAATTGCTCTTTTTAAAAAGGAAAAAATAAAGTTAGATTCCCCAATTCATGCTGTTCATCAAAATTAATCCCAGATAGATTAAATAATTATATATACATATAAATGAGAGAAGTCTAGTCATCCTGAGACTGTGGCATCTGTGTAGTTTTTTCAATTATCCCTAAAACGTTCCCTGAAAATCAACATAGCAGCAAAAGGGAAAAAAGTCTGTACTCAATCTCTTCAATAAAATTAGGTGATAGGGACTTCCCTGGAAACCTAGACGTTAAGATTTCATGCTTCCAATGCAAGGGGCACAGGTTTAATCCCTGGTTAGGGAACTAAGATCCTGTATGCCACACAGCAGGGCACAAAGGAAGGAAGGACAGGAGGGAGGGAGAGGGAGGGGTGAACCAGCTGAGTGCTAGAGATTCTCCATGAACGCCAGTGTACGAGCAGATGTGGCCCAACCACTGAGAGTAATAGGAAGTACATGAGAGCTGGGGATCAGGAGCACCAGGGACTAAAAGTGGACCACTGATGGCACAGAACCCCAAAGATCTCTACAATATTTGCATACCCAAAGGAGAATAATCCATCCTGAGTAGATGAACATGCCATCCTCTGAGCAAGGCGATCTGAGAGTCACTGAATAATCTGGGATGTGTCTTCCCAAAATGCAAGCTATAGGTGAGGACAGAAAAGATGATACAGAAAGGTGAATTCTATGATGGGTCTAAGTTCTCAAGGATTTAATAAATATCCAGAAAAAACACACCCCAAGGTGTTAAAGGCTGAAAGAAAATTGCTAGAAACCAAAAACGAATTGAACAAGGAACGAACAGTAAGAGGAAGTAAGAGCAAGGGTTCAAGTAGTAGCAGGGAAGTAGTCGGGATGAAGCAAGCTCTGCAGTACTGCAACAGCAAAATGTGAAGTCTGAAGCAGTGCTGTTTAATAGGAATATGACACGAGCCACCAATGCAAGCCGCTTTTGTGATTTTATATATTCTAGGGGTGGTGGTGTAATCGCTAAGTCATGTCCGACTCTTGTGATCCCATGGACTGCAGCCTACCAGTCTCCTCTGTCCATGGGATTTCCCAGGCAAGAATACTGGAGTGAGTTGTCATTTCCTTCTCCAGGGGATCTTCCCAAACCAGGGATCAAACCTGTATCTCCTGCATTGCAGACAGATTCTTTACCCAACTGAGCCACGAGGGAAGCCTATGTATTCTAGTATCCATATTCAAAAGTAAATGAAATTAATTTTAACCATGTATTTTATTTAATCCAATATTCTCAAAATATTATTTTAACAGGTAATCAATACAAAAATTATTCATGTGCTATTTTGTTTTTTTCATACTAAGTCTTTTTTCATACCAAGCTGTATTTTACATCTCAAATTGGACTTAGACTCATTTCAAGAGTGGTTACCACGTTTGACAGTGAGAGTCTGAAGATTAGAGAACAAGGCCCATAGAACAGTAAGAAACCCAGGAAAAAATTCAGGCTAACTTCTGAGAATCAGGGGCTTCCTTGATAGCTTAGTTGGTAAAGAATCCACCTGCAATGCAGGAGACTCTGGTTCGGTTCCTGGGTTGGGAAGATTTGCTGGAAAAGGGATAGGCTACCCAGTCCAGTATTCTTGGGCTTCCCTGCTGGCTCAGCTGGTAAAGAATCCACGTGCAATGCGGGAGACCTGGGTTGAGAGGATCCCCTGGGGAAGGGAAAGGCTGCCCACTCTGGTATTCTGGCCTGGAGAATTTCATGGACTGTATAGTCCATGAGGTTGCAAAGAGGCGTGTAAGGTAAGGGAGTTAGAGAAGGTGAGGTTCAGAACAAGAAGGAGACCAGCACTTTACAGGAACAGATCACCTTTAATGAGGTGAGAAGGGGCAGCAGTCAGCTTAGTGAGCTGTTGCGCTTACCCAAGAAAAGAGTAAGTATATATAGGCATGTATGTGGAAAGCTACTGTCGTAAGGGGGCCTGTTATTCTCCAGGGTTGTTGGGGGTAGTTATCTCTTAAATGCCTGGGGCAAGAAACTTTGGAGATAGGCCAGAGACGCAGGACTGGCTGGGAGCTGGGTGTAATGAACCTAATGTCCAATTTTTCCTTCAGGTGAGAGAGTTCTTTGTTTTGCATAGAATGGTGGGGAGGACCTGGAGGGAAGTTTTAACTCCAGACTACTTTGAGCCATGTAACTTTCCTTCAGTGGGACAGGACTGAGCAACTTTCACTTCACTTCACTTCTGAGAATAAAAAAAAAAGTTACACTACCATTTGAGTTAGACTACCATTTGAGTTTTTAACAGTAACAACAAAAAAATGTAGAGAAAGACACCTGGCCCATTTCTGCCACTTCGATAGCAACCTTCTTTTAAAACCTAGGAAAAAACCCACCTTTTAAATCGAAGAAACAGAAGAAAAATAAAACTCCACAGAAAGGTTTTTGCAAGGGAAAAAAATAGAAATGGAAACAAACTGACTTCTAGTCTGGCAGGCAAAGAGAACATATGCGGACACTAAGCTAAATGGGTTGAAAGCAATTAGGAAAATGTGAGAAGCTTTAAGAGAACAGCACACATGAGAAATAGAAGCACTCAGAAATGAGATGGCTGGACAACAGGAGGATTTTAAACAATCTGAGAAAATCAGAAAATAAAGGGGCGGGCTGGAAATCAGATGAAGTTAAATTAGAAGGAACACAAGGGTAGTAAAAGATACAAAATAGAAGTGAAGAAAATAAAACAGAAATAAAAGAGATAAAAAGGATTTGCGAGAACGTGACGAATGCAGAAGGCAAATGAGATCCAACAAACGCATAATTGAAGCCCCTAAAAGTAAAACAGAAGCAGAATAAGTGTTTTAAAACTGAATTAAAACATTTTCAAAATATAAAAGATTGAATCTAAATATTGAAAGGGCATACTCGGTCCTATGAGAATTAATCTAGAATGGTCAATACCAACACTTAACTTAGTGATACTGTTGTTCCTTAAAGTAAAAATCTTTTAGGTATTCAAGTTAAAAGTCCAAGTTACTTTTTTAAGTCCTTGAATGGCTTCCTATGGCCAACAAATAGATTTTGTGGCACATGGGATCTTAAGTTTCCCGACCAGTGCTCGAACCCATGTCCCCTGCATCGAAAGGTGGATTCTTCACCACTGGACCACTGGGGAAGTCCCCAAAGTTACTTTTAAGGAAAAGAAAATCTATATGGCATCACGACTCTAGACAGTAACATTTTATGTTTTAAAAATGGATCAACATTTTAAAGATAGTTCAGTTCAGTTCAGTTGCTCAGTCGTGTCCGACTCTTTGCGACCCCATGAATTGCAGAGCATCAGGCCTCCCTGTCCATCTCCATCTCCCGGAGTTCACTCAGACTCACGTCCATCGAGTCAGTGATGCCATCCAGCCATCTCATCCTCTGTCGTCCCCTTCTCCTCCTGCCCCCAATCCCTCCCAGGATCAGAGTCTTTTCCAATGAGTCAACTCTTCGCATGAGGTGGCCAAAGTACTGGAGTTTCAGCTTCAGCATCAGTCCTTCCAATGAATATTCAGGACTGATCTCCTTTAGGATGGACTGGGTGGATCTCCTTGCAGTCCAAGGGAATCTCAAGATATTTAAGGGAGGGGAAATGG
This sequence comes from Budorcas taxicolor, assembly GCF_023091745.1. NCBI lineage: Eukaryota > Metazoa > Chordata > Mammalia > Artiodactyla > Bovidae > Budorcas > Budorcas taxicolor. The sequence continues at coordinate 156,221,619 of NC_068920.1, read as the reverse complement.
CCAAAGACTTTAGATTAGGGCGAATTCTCCTTCAAATACAAAGAATACCAGTCAAATAGTTATAAATGTGCAAGACCCCGTGGATTGCGGGTCTACTAAGACTGTGTGCTCATGGACATCACGAGGACCAGTGGCAGATGGACATACTGGGCAAGTCTCCTTCACTCATGCACAGGCTCAAGTCCCATCAGACTTGACTTACAAAATGCAGATTCAAAGAGAAAATCATTAAGACTCTTAGGAGAGCAAAAACAGAGCATTAAGCCAAACGCGGTCCCCTTTGCAGTGCAGGACCCTGTGTGATCGCACAGGTTATACAAGCACATGAAACCATCTCTGGGTGATGCCCAGCGTCTGGTAAACCATCTACCTTATCTCCCTCCTCTGCTCTCTCTGCAATACCCCACTCTCAATAAAACACAGAATTAACGACGCCCACCTCCTTCTTAACACCACCCCTTGCCCCTCCCATCACTCTCCCATAATAAGACGCATTACCTCGGCCAGCCCACTTTTCTCCTCTCTCATCTCTTTCTCTCCTGCTCCACACCCTTACCCCAGGCCCTGGGCAACCCAAACCCGAGCATCACGTGTCCCCAAACAAAACCCCTCCACACTCACCTCCTCCTAGTCTCCCTTCTCAGGGGTCAGCACTCCTGTCTGCTCGGCTGTAGAAATCTGGGGTCATTCTTGTCTCTTCTCCCTCAAGGCCCACATTTAGTTTGCTCTATCTTTCATGAATCACCTCTTGAACCTTTTCTTGTCAGTATCCTTGACATTCCTGTTCATTTGTTGTTCCGTTTCATCTACTTTGCAGTCTTCCACCCTGGGAGCAACCTGTCTTCTTCCTGCTTGTTGTTTAGTCACTAAGTTGTGTCCAACATTTTTGCAACCCTGTGGACTGTAGCCTGCCAGGCTCCTCTGTCCATGGGATTTCCCAGGCAAGTATATACTGGGGTAGGTTGCCGTTTCCTACTCCAGGGGATCTCCCTGGCCCAGGAGATCGAATCTGTGCCTCCTGCATTGGCAGGTAGATTCTTTACTGCTGAGCCACCAGGGAAGCTCACCTTCCTGCATACACCCAACAAAAAAGCCTTCCGGGGGAGAATGCGACAACCGCAAGGATGGCGCCTCTGGAAGATCAACATCTCCTGTACACCTCCAGGCCCACAGGTTCTCCCTTCTGTCTTTCTCAGAGGAATTAGGAAAGTGTCCTCTGTCTAGGATTACGATCTCACTGGAACAATTAAAGGAAGGCTAAAATGTCCACTTGCTGTATGCAGGCATGTTCTATGGTGGCCTTTACATGAGTTAGTACTCATGTAAATATTACCACTGTAGAAATGAAAAAAGTGAAGCATGGGGCTTCCCTGGTGGCACAGTGGGTAAAAATCCATCTGCTGATGCAGGGGACACAGGCTTGATCCCTGGTCTGGGAAGATTCCACATGCCGTGGAGCAACTAAGCCCATGCACCCCGACTACTGAGCCTGAGCTCTAAAGCCTGTGAGCCACAGCACTGAAGCCCGTGCACCCAGGGCCTGAGGTATACAACAGAGAAGCCAGCGCAGTGAGAAGCCCGCCTGCTGCACCGCAGAGGAGCCCCTACTTGCCGCAACTACAGGGAGCCTGTGCGCAGCCACGAGGATCCAGCACTACCAAAAGTTAATTAATTACTTTATTATTTTTAAAAGTGAGGCACTGAGAGGTTAAGTGATTTTCTCAAGGTCAAACAGCCAGTGAAGTGAAGGAGGGATTCAAACCCAGGTAGACAGGCTCCAGGGCCCCTGAATTTTAGCCTCTATAACACAGTCCTGAAAGGACTGAAGACGTGCTCAGAAGTAAATGATAACAGAAGCAGGGCTTGTTAAACCCATGGACACAGCTAAGTACAATAGTTAGTGGGAAATTAATGGCAGCAAATAAATACGTTTAATTATCAAGAAATAAGAGAATGAATAAGAACAAACCAGCACAAATCAAAAAAGGAAAAAACAGTAGAGATACTAATCAATGAAATAGTTAAGAAAAAAGAGAGGGCTAACAAAACCAAAATGTTCTAGAAAAAAATAATTAAAAGAGAGAGAAGTTAGTAATAATAAAAGAGTATTATGAAGAGCTAGATGCTAACAAATACTTAGGTATATAGGAAAACTACTTAGCTATATAGGAAAACATAAAGTGCCAAAATTTGTTCAAAAGGAAACAAACCTGAAGAGATATATTAAACTCGAACAAATAAACATTAAGCACATTGAACGGGCAGTCAGATAACTTCTCTTTCTACCCTTCCACCCAACAAAAAGCCTAGGTCCAGATGATTTTAAATGCATGCACATAAGAATTTTCCTAAACGTCTAAGAAACTATCTTCTATTTTATTCAAGTTGCTCCAGAAGACAGAAAAATAGAGAACTTGGCCCAGCTGATTTTTGGGGGGTAATACAATGCTACTTCCAAAATCAGATAGGAAAAAAGCAAAAAGAAAAATCACAGGCCTATTTCACTTATAGGCAGATCAAAAGTCCAAAACAAATTACTTGCTAACTGAATCCAGCAATGTATTAAAAGTAATAATCATATTCAAGGAATACTAGAACAGTTCAGCATCAGAAAAAGTTACCATTTAATTCAACATTAATAGAGGGAGAAAAACAATATATGATAATCTCAAATAATACAGAAAAGGCATTTGATAACTTACAGGGCTCTTTTATGATTCGAAAAACAACTCCTATAAAACCTGGAATAGAAGACTTTCCTGGTAGTCCAGTAAAGAATGTGTCTGACAAAGCAGAGGACATGGGTTCAATCCCTGCTTTGGGAAGATTCCACATGCCTTGGGGCAACTAAAACTTCCTGCCCCAGAATACACATGCTCTTCACAAGAGCAGCCACCACAATGAGAAGCCCAAGCATCACAACTAGAGAGCAGTCTCTGCTCACCACCATGAGGGAAAACCTGCACACATCAGTCAAGACCCAGCAGTGAAAAATAGATAGCTTTGTTTAACTTAGAGCAGAAAAAATATCTACTTAATCTGATAAAGTTTATACATCCCTGAACAAGTAATATACACAACATAGTATATATCTTTATGTACTAGTTATTCAGTTCAGTTCACTCGCTCAGTCCTGTCCGACTCTTTGCGACCCCATGAATGGCATGCAGCATGCCAGGCCTCCCTGTCCATCACCAATTCCTGGAGTTCACCCAAACTCATGTCCATCAAGTCGGTTATGCCATCCAGCCAGCTCATCCTCTGTCGTCCCCTTCTCCTCCTGCCCCCAATCCCTCCCAGCATCAGGGTCTTTTCCAATGAGTCAACTCTTTGCATGAGGTGGCCAAAGTACTGGAGTTTCAGCTTTAGCATCAGTCCTTCCAAAGAAATCCCAGGGCTGATCTCCTTCAGAATGGATTGGTTGTATCTCCTTGCAGTCCAAGGGACTCTCAAGAGTCTTCTCCAACACCACAGTTCAAGAGCATCAATTCTTTGGCACTCAGCTTTCTTTAAAGTCCAACTCTCACATCCATACATGACCACTGGAAAAACCATAGCCTTGACTAGACAGACCTTTGTTGGCAAAGTAATGTCTCTGCTTTTAATATGCTATCTAGGTTGGTCATAACTTTAGGAAGTCCCTAATAACTGAGATCATTTGGCATAGTATTCATATTAGGAATTCTAAATAATACTATAAGGCAGTAAGATTGTGAGGTTTGAAAGGGAAGCCATAAGACTGTCATTATTTGTAGATATGATTACCCATCTAGGGTACCAATAATTAACAGATCAGTTATTAGAATATGAAAGCTCAGTTAAGATTGCTCAGACCCAAGATTTACCCAGCCAAAATAAAAATCCCAGAATTTTCTACACCAGCAATTGCCAACTAGTAAAAGTAATATAAAAAGTGAAAGACCAAAAAACATAATAAAAGTAATATGTAATGAAATCATAAATATAAGAGGATGTAATTAAAATACATCACAATCTCAACAAAAATTATTTAGTATCTGAGAATTAATCTAAGAACCTATGAGAACTCTGTGACTTGAACTTTAAAACTTGAGTAATTGACCACCTGGATAGGATGACTTAACATTATAATCAAGTCAGCTTTCCCCAGATTAATTCATAAATTCACCACAATCCCAATCTTAATTAAAGTTACATATATATATGTGCTCAGTCATGTCTGACTCTTTGCAGCCGCATGGACAGTAACAGGCTCCTCTGTTCATGGAATTTTCCAGGCAAAAATACTGGAGTGGGTTGCCCCCTCCTACTTTGTGGGATCTTCCTGACCCAGGGAGCAAACCCGAGTTTCTTGTGTCTCCTTCATTGGTAGGCAGATTCTTTACCACTAGCCCCATCTGGGAAGCCCCATATATATATTAATATATGTATGTGTGTATATGTGTGTGTGTTTGCTTTGAAAACTTGGTAAATCTGCTCCAAAAATTACATGCAGTAATGGAAGGTACATGAAGAACTAAGTCAACTTTAAAAAGAGGGGGGAGGAAGAAGGAGGTACACCTTCCTACCAGAGAGTAAAGTGAAAGTGTTCATCGCTTAGTCATGTTCGACTCTTTGCGACCCCATGGACTGTAGCCCACCAGGCTCCTCTGTCCATGGAATTCTCCAGGCAAGAAGACTGAAGTGGGTATTCCCTTCTCCAGGGGATCTTCATGACCCAGGGATCAAACCCAGGTCTCCTGCAGGCAGATTCTTCACCATCTGAGCTACCAGGGAAGAAGATCAGGGATAAAGTCATTGTAATAATAATAATAATAATAAATCTGTAGTGTTGGCACAAGAACAGATAAATAAATCAACAGAAATAAATGGAGACCTCAAAGACCCACCTCTGTATATATAGGAACTTAACAGGGTGAAAAGAGGTGACTCTGCACACCAATGGGAAAAGGATGGATTGTTTTGCACACAGAGTAGTGAAAACGAACTCAATCTATTAAGAAAATCATAACTAGGTCGCTGTTCAGCCTCACATGCTAAGCGGCCTCTAGGTGAACTAAAGATCTCAGTGTGAAAGTTAAAAATCATAGGGTTAATAGAAACAAATGTGGGAGGATATCTTTGGGCTTATGGAAAGGTAAGGAAGATTATTTTACAAAATTTTAAAAGCACAAACCATATACTGCACAAATTTGCTGAATTTGATTACATCAGAATTAAGAAGTTGTGTTTAATAAAAGAAAAATAACGTGGACCAATTAAGAGTCAGACAATAGGACTGAGATTTTTTTTCAGAGTCTGAAACTGACAAGGGATTAACATCTAGAATCTACAAGGAACTCTATAAAGCAACAAGAAGAGGACATCAACTCCAATAGAAGAATGGGCAAATGATATGACAGGCAATTTACAGAAAAGGAAACCCCAAAAGCTAATAAGCACATGAAGCGATGCTCAAACTCATTAGTAGTCAAAGAAATGCAAATTAAAACAAGATAGCACTTTACACCTTTAGACTGGCAAAGGCTACAAAGCTGAGTAATACCAATTAATGGCAGAAATGAGGATCCCTCGCACATGGCTGATGGGAGTGTGAATTGGTAAAGCCTTTCTGGAGAGAGATCCCAAACTACTTATGCAAATTAACACACACACACACAAACACACATGCACAAAGAAATTCTAACACATGTGCACAATGGGAAATCTACAAGGATATTTGCTGCAGGTTTTTGGAGGGAAAGAATAGTGATCTGGGTTGGCCATCACTATTATTAAGAAGCAAAGTAGCAAATATACAGATAACAACACAGATAGATCCTAAAAACAGTGCCAATTGGAAAAATAAGAGAACAGTAATAAGATAGGATACCACTTACATAAATTATAAATACACGCACACCCTATGGTATGCATATATCCTCCCCAAACTTCCAGTGAGCCGGCCACTTTCTGCTTGTCTGTATCAGCATGATGTCATTGATGTAACAGATCAATGAGGTGTTTTGTGCAATCAAGAAGGCTGGAACTCCTTGGACTATTTGATGACAGAGGATGGGAGACTTAACATTACCCTGGGGCAAAACTATGAATAACTATGTTTGCTGTTATGTTTCAGATCCTCTTTTCGGATTGGAGTAGAAAAGAAGTTCACCAAATCAATGGCCGCACACCACGAACCTGAGGCTTTAATAATCTGCTCCAGTGACACCACCCTTGACATGACAGCTGCAATCAGGACCACAGTGACTGACAGGCCGAATGAGAGTCTTCTGGTGGTGGTGGGGGCGGGGGGGGGGTGCGGTGGGAAGAGGCTGCCTTTCAAAGAGAAGGGGCAGCTCCTCTGTTCAACCTGGTGGGAAAGAAGAGAGTACAGATCCTGTAACCAAGATGTTGGGTGACTGAGCGGAGCAGCTATGCATCTGATGGCTTCCCTTTCCTTTATGAAGAATTGCCATTTACATTTATCATTATTGGAGGAGAATTTTCTTGAAGATGCCATTTTTGAAGGCAATCTCATATTTCATGTCATCCCAGTCAGTTGACCAATCCCCTGTTTTGACACACGGGCACCACCTGATACAGCTGGTGCTCAGCCCACATCCCTGGGAGGCCCACCACTTTCGGCATCTCCTTCTCCTTGGGGTGCTGCATGAATGGGTTCTCCCTGCCCTGGGGTCTTGCTTCCATGAGCTTCTTGAGCACATCCCTGCCTATGAAACCCACTTCCATTCCACCCACCCATGACAAGCCCTTTGGCAGGGAGGCTGGCTTCTCCAGCAATGTCCCTCCAAGGATGTGCATCCACAGGTAGATACCCACTCAGGATCTTCAGGACAAAAATGTTTATCCATACAGTCACAAAAACGCCAGACCCATTTGAGCCCCCAGTGCATCCAAATATACCAGCTGACATTCACACAGGCTTACTTATACACACTCACCTTACTCACCTACACGCTCATATACAGCATTTGCACCTATACACATGCCCACATGAACACACCGCCTACATACATGCTTAGACTTTCAGGCCCTGCCCTAGGAACCTCTATTCTGAGACACACTGGGACACATGTAACACTCAGTACATACGTGTGTGTGACACATACATACTATTCTGGTTATCTGTGGTTGCACAGCAAGACTACCCTGAACTTGGTGGCAAGAAGCAATAACCATTTTAGTAAGCTCCCAAGGGACAGCTTGTTTCTGCTCCACTATGACCAAGACCTTAGCTGGGAAGAATCCCACGACTGGAAGCATCTTTGCTCTCATCTCTGACACCTGGAACCACTTGAATGGCTGAGTGCTCATCAGGCATCTCTCCCTCTGAGATCTCACAGCCTGTCCATGTGGCCTCTCTAGCATGGTGGCCTGGGAGTAGTCGGGGTTCTTATAGCAGCTCAGGACTCCAAGAGTGAGTGCTCAAGATGAACACCTTTTAGGACCTAGCCTTGGAAATCACATCACTTCTGTCCTCCTGGTTAGTCAAAACAGTCACAAGTCCTCCCAGATTCATGGGAGGAGAATACAGACGCCCTCTCTTGATGGGAGAAATGTGAAATAATGTGCAACCATTTTTTAAAAGGCCACACATCTGCACACACACTTATACACACACGCATCCACGTCTTCCCAGGTGGTGCAGTGGTAAAGAATGTACTTGCCAATGCACGAGATGCAAGAGATCCCTGGGTCAGGAAGATCCCCTGGAGGAGGAAATGGCAACTCACTCCAGTATTCTTGTCTGGAGAATCCCATGGACAGAGGAGCCTGGTGGGCTACATACAGTCCATGAGTAGCAAAGAGTCGGACTCGACTGAGCGACTGAGCATACACGTATATGTAAAGACACACACAATACACATCTACACGTGAACACACACACTCAGGCCTGCTCCTCAGAAGCTTTATTCTGAGAGCAGACTTGGATAAACACATACACGTATACAGATACACATGGGATGCAGACACATTCACACACATTCACCCACAGTCATCCCTGGCACACCAGTGCACACACACACACAAGCTCACAGCCAGAAACTCTGTCCCAGAGATGCTCACTCCAACACCTGCAGCCATAGCTGCCTGCTCCCTGCCTCATTCCTGGCTGAGCTGGGGGCCAGGATGGGCCGGAATGGCTTGGCTGGTATGGCTTGGGCCCTCTCTCCTCACCACCCTTCCCTGGTGGCAGGGCCCTGGCAAGAAGGAAAACAAATAACCTTGTGGTGTTTAAATAAGCAAAGTTTTGTGCAAAGCAGAGGTTAATGTACTTTATTGTTCAATGTCATGTTTATAGTGGATTGGTGGAGGGAAAAATGTGATTAATTGCCCCGAAGCCCATGGATCTACAATTATTTGGTTGTTGTGAACAAATAAAGGACTACAGTATTCATCATATTCAAATGAGGCAGCAGAATAAATGATGGCGGGCCGGGTAGGAACAAAACCCAGGCGTGTTCCCGCACAATCGGAAGGCAACTGGCACCTTGTCAACCAGACGCAGGGTGGTGGCGGGAGCCGAACCCGTTTGTCTCTGTACCTCCAGCAAGGGCTAGGCTGACCCTGCAGGTGCCAGCGTTAATTCATGTCACACCTCGCGCCTCCATCCTTTCTGGGATGAAAACCAGGCGCCAATTTCATAATAAAGACTTGTTTCTGACGAGGCCCGGTTTGGGGCGGGGGCACCGATCTTCATTAGGGCCCCTTTCCCGGGCGCACTCGTTACAGAACATAGGTACTGGCTAAATGTGTCCGATCATTCATCATGATTTTGCCCTCCACTTTGTCACAGCGTGGGGATTTAAGGAAGATAGATGGTACAAGATGTTGTCTCCTCCACAGACGCTTTCTGCTCTGGTAAGTGTGTCCGATGCAGAATTATTTTGCCACTTTATTATTTCCTAGTGAGTGTTTGTCAGAGCTTCGCCTCTTGGAAGGAGCGAGTTGTTTCCTGTCACTCAGGAATGTCGCGGGAGCTGTGATGCTTGGCTGGGCTCGCCAGCCAGCTGGAACCCGGGCAGGGTCCCCAGGCAGGGCTGCGGGGGGGTCTGGGGAGTCTAGGCCACAGGGCGAATGTCAAATCCAACAGAAATGGGGGTGGGCGGCTGGCTCTGGGAGCAGGAGGGGCACAGGGTGTTTGGACACAGTGGGCTGGGGGAGTTAGGGGGCATATTTCAGGACTTGGACTGGCCATAGGCCAGCTGGCCGCACAGGGAGCCGTTCAAACCCGTGTCCAAAGGGCTGGAAGAGCTTGGCCTTGAGCTGATCCAGCTGGAGAGAGTATGGGCAAGATTGGGGCCCTGTGGGGATGCTGATGGCCTTAAGGCAGCATGGCCAAATTCTCGTGTCTGTTCCTGGCACCAGATGAGCTTCCTGCCCTGATCAGGACAGCCGAGGGGGCATGGGGTGACCAGCAGGGATACCAGGCAGGTGAAGATCACAAGAATCTGAAGATGGGGATGCCGTCAGCTTGAAGCACAAAGTCCAGCCCAAGAACCCTGGAAACACTAGAACATCATTCCAGGCAGTGCTGGGCCTCCAGGTGGGGGCCCTGGAATCCAAAGGTAAATCTAATGTTGGGGAGAAGGTGGGGTATCCAGGAGCCCCCAGCCTGTCCCATGGTCCTTCCTCACTTGCGTTTGCTCTGCCGGGGTCTCTCCATTGGCCCCATCCTCCAGGGCTCCTGCTTCCCATTGCCACAGCTGGCTGGACCAGTGACACTCAGCTGTCCCAGTCTTAGGCACACAGAAGAGAAATCTACTTTTGCTTTGCTCTCCCCCTCAGTGTAGGCTGGCTAGAGCCGTGAATCCAAAAGGAATATTCTTTGGAGGTTCAGGAGAAACTTACGGAAACCAGCTTAGGAGGAGCCCACACAGAGGTGCCTGGGCACAGGGACCTAGGAGAGGGCACCCTGCCTTCCTCTGGCCCCAAGATGCCCCTGCTGGGGTCCGACTTGTCGATGCATCCTCCTCCATGTCTCTCCAGAGGCAGGGCATGTAGGATAAAGAGCACAGTTTGGGAATCACACAGGCCTAGGTTCAAGACAGGGACTAGGTGCAATGTGTTTGGGCCTCTGTTTGCCCATCTGTAAAACAGGGACACTGAAATGGCAGCCTCCTTGGAAGGAGGCTGTGTGGTGGTTCCCAGCATATCACAGGCTTTCTGCCAACTCAGATATACCCTCCCTGCCTCCTCTCTCTGGTTTCTGGCCACTGGAAGTCCCTCATTCACCCCTGACTTGAATCCCACGTGTCCAGGTGGCTCTCCCATGTGGCCTCTGTGGCCCCCCCGGGCATCCTGACTAGCATTCAGACGGGTCTGCATAAGACAGAGCTGCCTTTCTGCCCATGCACAACCCCGCCTTCCTTTCATGGAGAAGTCCAATAAGGAATCTTGACAGCTAGCAGCAACTAACTCCCTGGGCCTCTCCCCAGCCGTCCTCCTGCCCAGCTCTAGCTGAGCCCTGGGACACAGGCCCTGTTCTTAGGAGTGGGGTGGCAGGAGAGAAGTGTGAGCAGACATTCACTCCAGACACATGTCACTCTGCGGGTGCAGCTCCCAGGTCAGAAGTCCCCAGGTGACGGGTATTCACTTCCCGAGCCCCCGTTCCAGCTGGACCCATTGCTGGTGCTTTTCCCACAGCTGAGTCGGTAAAGCAAAACTGATTGAGAGGCACCGCTCTCACTCCCACTCTGCAGCTGAGAAAACTGAGTCTGTGGACAGAAACAAGGCTCCCTAGATCTGGCTGGAGTCAGTCGTGGAGCAGGGAGGGATTTGAACTTTGAAGCTCCTGTTTTCACACATCCCTTGTGGAACAGCTGATTGGCTCACTGATGGAGCAGCTGCAATTATTGACACCTACTTCCCTGGTGGCTCAGACGGTAAAGCGTCTGCCTACAATGTAGGAGACCCAGGTTCAATCCCTGGCTTGGGAAGATCCTCTGGAGAAGGAAGTGTCAACCCACTCCAGTACTCTTGCCTGGAAAATCGAGGAGCCTGGAAAATCCCATGGACGACGAGCGTGGTAGGCTACAGTCCATGGGGTTGCAAAGAGTTGGACACAACTGAGCGACTTCACTTCACTGTATCCAATCAGAATTCAGTCCCAGCTGGGCTTTTTTTGTTTCCTATTCCAGATGGTGACTCCAGCCATGAAATTAAAAGACACTTGCACCTTGGAAGAAAAGTTATGACCAACCTAGATAGCATATTAAAAAGCAGAGACATTACTTTGCTAACAAATATCTGTCTAGTCAAGGCTATGGTTTTTCCAGTAGTCGTGTACGGATGTGAGTGTTGGACCATAAACAAAGCTGAGTGCTGAAGAACTGATGCTTTTGAACTGTGGTATTGGAGAAGACTCTTGAGAGACCCTTGGACAGCAAGGAGATGAAAACAGTCCATCCTAAAGGAAATCAGTCCTGAATATTCATTGGAAGGACTGATGTTGAAACTCCAATACGCTGGCCACCTGATGCAAAGAACTGACTCATTTGAAAAGACCTCGATGCTGGGAAAGATTGACGGCAGGAGGAGAAGGGGATAACAGAGGATGAGATGCTTGGATGGCATCACCGACTCAATGGACTTGAGTTTGAGTAAACTCTGGGAGTTGGTGATAGACAGGGAGGCCTGGCATACTGCAGTCCATGGGGTCGCAAAGAGTTGGACACGTCTGAGTGACTGAATGAACTGAACTGATTCCACTCACTTCTGGAGGCCTCTCAAACTCCTCTTGGCTCCTCGATTCCTGCCAGGGTTTCTGGTTAGTAACCCTATATCTGTGATTCTGTGCAGTATTTAGGGTATACCCCCCTCCCTTTTTTAAAACTCAGGTTACTGGGATTTTCTTTAGGGCTTGTCTCCTATTCATTCATTTATTCACTCATTCGTTTGATCATTGAGCAACACTAAGGGCTTCTCAGGCAGGTGTTAATGGTAAAAAACACACCTGCCAATGCAGGAGATATAAGAGATGCAGATTCCTTACCTGGGTTGGGAAGACCTTCTGGAGAAGGAAACGGCAACCCACTCTGATATTCTTGCCTGGAGAATCCTATGGACAGAGGAGCCTGGCAGGGTAGCCCATAGGGTTGCAAAGAGTCGGACACAACTGAAGTGACTTAGCACACCCAGACAGGGACAGTGAGATCAAATCAGCATGTGGTGACAGCCAGTGAGAGGGGCTGGCAGGGCCCCAGCCTCTCTGGAGAGGCTGCAGAACCACCTGCAAGGTATCTAGTGAGGCAGTGGGTCTTAGAGGAACCAAGGCATCACCTGGTCCATGGAAGGGTGGGAGGGGCACTGTTCACCACTCAGAGGCCCTCGGGCAGCAGAGCAGCAGCCAAGCCCTTCGCTCCATCCCTGAAGCTGCCCTGGGTTGGGCTGCATCCCTGCTCAGCAGGACTGTGGCCCCCGCCTCCTCCTCACAGCCTTCAAACTTGCCTCCTCCCTTCCTCTTTCTATTCTGCAGCCAGGGGGATTCTCCTTAAACACAGGTCTAATGATGTCACCTCTGCTTCAAAAACCTCAGTGGCTTCCCATTGCCCACCTACTTCAAAGCTAAACCTTAAACTTGGCATTCCAAGCTTTTCATGATCCAGCACAAACCTACCCAATGTCACCATTCTCAAGCTTGATCTTAGCCTATCGCTTAAATTCTTCTTCTACTTGTGTTTCTGCAGTTGTAAAATGGGAACAATAATAGTACCTACTATGAAGTGAAAGTCGCTCTGTCGTGTCCGACTCTTTGCGACCCCATGGACTATACATTCCATGGAATTTGCTAGGCTAGAATACTGGAGTGGGTAGTCATTTCCTTCTCCAGGAGATCTTCCCAACCCAGGCGCTGAACCCAGGTCTCCCGCACTGCAGGCGGATTCTTTACCAGTTGAGCCGTAAGGGAGCAGACTGCATTTTCCTCAGATATCAGCCACAACACACATTCTATCCAACGAGCTTTTTTTTTTTTTTTTTAAAGAACTATTGACTCTTTCCAGGGAATAGTGGGGATGGTGTTCTCTCTCCTTGAACCTGGGTAGACTTTTATGACTACCTTGACAGATACGATAAAAGTGATCTTACAAGACTCCCAGGACTAGATCATAAAAGCACCAGGTCCTTCTGTCTTATTCTCTTGAGATGCTCACTCTTGGAATCTGGCTGCCATGGTGTGAGGAAGCCAGGTGGCCACCTGGAGAGGTCACTGCAGGTGTTCCAGCTGACAGTCAGCGCTAACTGGCCAACCATCCTGAGAGCCATCTGCCCCGGCTGATACCGTACAGAGCTGAGATGGGCTGACCCTGCCAAGTCCTAGAGCAAAATAAATGATCATTGTTCTTCTAAGCCATTAAGTTTTAGGGCAGCTTGTTACACAGCGAAAGATAATGGGAAACACCTACCCCTGTAGGGTTGCGGTGGGGTAGATGAACGTGTTGGTTGGCTAGCGCTGCCAGAGCAAAACGCCATGGATGGGGTGACTCAAGAGAAATTGATTCTCCCCCCCACAGTTCTGGAGGTTGGAAGTCTGAGATCAAGGTGTCAGTAGGGTTGATTCCTTCTGAGACCTCTCTGCTTGGCTTGGAGATGGTGGTCTTCCTCTGCACATCTGTGTGCTAATCTCTTCTCTAAGGATACCAGTCATACTAGATTAGGGCCCACCCTAGTGACCTCGTTTTAACAATCTGGCCCATAAGTCAATACACATGAAATACTTAGAACCTCATACAGAGTAAGCCCTCAATAAATGGTAGCTGTGTTATTATTCCAGCCATGACCCCTACCACCACCACTGCCATCTCTGTGGCCTCGAGTCACATACACTCCCTTCCTCCAGCCCCAGGAGCTCCAGGCCTCCTCTTAGGCTGTCTCCTCATCAGCCTGCTGCACCCAAACCTGTGGTCCGCCTACCCCAATCCTTCCTGTCTCAGGAGGCTCAGCTCCTTGCCACTGCTGCCAGAGCTTCTCTGCCTTCCCCTCTTTCTCCTTTAAGTTCCTGCAGCTTACCTGGGGGCTCTTCCTGCTGATCGTCCTGGTCTGCTGTGTCTGAGAAGCCTTGTCTTTTTTGAACTGTGCCTCTGTTCTGTTTTCTAATACAGAAATAGTGTTTTTTATCCCCCCGATTATAAAAATAAGTTGTGCTCAGTTTATAAAATTCAGACAGTACAGAAAGGTTTAAAAAGAAAGTGAAAATCACCTAGAGTTCGTGACTTAGTAGTCTCATTTATATCTTTCTGAAATTTTCATATGTGCATATATAGTGTGTGTGAATATATTTCATGTGTGTATTTTTCTTGCTTCTAGGACAATACTGTAGGGTGTATCATTGATTTAATTGCATACCTTTAGGGAAAAAAGAATTACTGCATTAAACATTTATGGTCTTTGTTATCACACACTGATTTCACATGGTTGAAATGTGAAAAATATGTACATCTTAGATTCAAGAAAATATTATATAAACATATATCTATGTTTTTTGAAAAATGGAAATCTATGAATACTATTTTTTATCATCTACTTTTTAAAAATTCTAAACTACAAAGCTTGAGTCATCTTTCCTCATCAATAAAGTGATACCACCATCATCAGTTTAAATGGCTGCATGCTGCTGCTGCTAAGTCGCTACAGTCATGTCCGACTCTGTGCGACCCCAGAGACGGCAGCCCACCAGGCTTCCCCGTCCCTGGGATTCTCCAGGCAAGAACACTGGAGTGGGTTGCCATTTCCTTCTCCAATGCATGAAAGTGAAAAGTGAAAGTGAAGTCGCTCAGTCGTGTCTGACTCCTAGCGACCCCATGGACTGCAGCCTACCAGGCTCCTCCGTCCAAGGGATTTTCCAGGCAAGAGGACTGGAGTGGGCTGCCAGTGCCTTCTCTGAAATGGCTACATAGCATTCCATTAAATTGTTGTATGATAATACATTCATTCCTCATTGAAAGGCATGAATTTTTATTATCATTCTGATACAAACACATTTATAGATCCTTGTTCTTATTTTCCTCTAACATAAATTCTTCCGATCAGCACTTCTGGGCCGGAGAATTGAAGCTCTTTGCCCAAGACTTTACTCCACCAGCCATGGGCTCCCCAAGGACAGGGACTGTCCCTGAATCACCTGTGGGTCCTTAAGCACAGGGTTCCACCACAATGGGGACCTAGGAACAGTCAACATGTATCAGTTTCCTAGTAATAACAAGTCAGGTAGGAGACAGACCTCACATGAATACCTTGACTGGAACCGCTATGTGATTAACTGAACTTGCTGCGCTTGAGATTTAAAAAAATAAAGAGCATAATTTTGGGGGTTTCAAATCCCAGCATGGCTCCTAAGTGTGTGCCTTCATCTCCTGGAGCCTCGGTGTCCCCATCTGTATAGGGGAGATAATGCTACCTTCTTGGCAGGCCTGTATGGCTGGGTCTCTGCCCTGATTCTGCACGGTGTCTCGGAGGATGGAGAACCTGGGCATGGCCCCTCCCAGCCACTGCTCTCCCGAGGGAGTCCACCCCTGGGGAGATCTAGAGCTGAAGGTGGGGCAGGGAGGAGGATGTCTAAGGGCTCCAGAGCCTCCGAGAACCAGAGTGAGAACAACTATGCCTCAGTGGGCTCTGGGATCCATTGGTGAACTTAGCCCCAAGAGGCACAGACCATGCGAAACTGCTATGGAGGTGGGGATGCGGGTCCTTTGAATTTCTAAGAAGGACTCAGAGCTGCTATTTGCTGATGACTCATTATGTGCCAAGCACTTACGTGCTTTATATACGTTTTCTTATTGCACCCTTTTTGCAAAATGGAAATTACAGCCCCACTTTACAGAGGATAAAACTTAGATGTGGAGAATGACTGGACCAAGATCTCACCCAATCCTTCTACAATGAGCTAATTGTTACATTCTTCTGCTTATGAACGTCTTCAGGGAGTGTCTCCCCAGGGCCCTTGGGAAAAAGTCCTCACCATGGCAACCTGGGTTCCTGCCTGAAAAGTCTGGTTCTTCAGGCCCCTCCAGCTTCACTCACACCCTTTACCTCTTAGTTCTTGGCTCTAAGTGCTTGGTTTTCACAATATACAAACTCCCTCCTGCCTCAGGGCCTTTGCACAGCTCTTCCACTGTCTTTAGCTACTTGATATCTACTAATCCTTCCAAGTTTAACTCAGATTCACCTTCTCAAGGAAGCCTTTCATAACAGTCCTCATCTATCCTACTTTGTAACACATACACTTATCATCGTTAGGGTGGATCATAGGAAATTGCCCACAGTTTTCCACTTTGGACTTATACTAATGGCAATTTCCTATTCAAACTGATAAACATTTACTGTGTGGTCCCTTCAGCATCAAGTTCCCCAGCACCTAGGAAATGCTCACCACTAATACAGGGCTCACCACTGTATCATCCCAGCACCATTTTTGGACACAGAATAATCTCAAGACATTTTGGTAAGTGAATGAATAATGAAGTTGCAGGTTGGGATTGAGTGTGGTCTCTCTGCTGAGTTTAAGTAAGTTGGTACCCAGCCTACACTAACATGGGGGCTCCTGCTCACCACTTGGCACTGGTAACAGGTGACAGAAACACAGGCCAAGGGAAGCAGCCCAGGCCCTGTGGGGTGGACAGCACTAGCTCATCGTAGCTGGCTCCAGCTGCCACCCGATCTGACCCCAGTTCTCCAGGACCGTGTCTGGTCTCACTAGGAAGTGGACAGAACGGCAGTCAAGCTCATCTAGACAAAGAGATCCAGGTTTGGGGGCGAGACCTCAGAGCTCCCCAGTTTCATCCCCACTGGCCAGCATTCCAGGCTTGTGGCCTGTGCACTGTGCCCCTGTAGCCACATGGTGGCAGTGTTGGCACCAACTGGGCTCCAGTGCTGCCAGAGCCTCAGCCTGGCTCCTGCAAGATGCCCTTAGAGGTTGCGTTGCCCGAAGAGGGGCTGCACAAGATGGGCTGCGAGTGTATGCTTGTTCCAACATGTGTGAGTGCCTGTGTGTGGGGGGAGTCAGGGGGACCCGGGTACCTAGGCACAAACCTGTCTTAGTATTTCTGTATGTAGATACGTCTGCGGGCCTGCCGGCACCCACATTCATCAGCTGTCTTTGTGTCTCTGGCTCTGTCCCCGTGTCCCTGTGTGTGTGTGTGATTGTGCCTAACAAGGTGCGTGTGGTCTCTTTCTGCCTCCACGCACTTCTCAGTGTGTCTGTCTTTGCTTTGTGATGGCATTGATTGATCTGAGGGGTGTGTGTGAATATGTGTGTGTTTCCCTGGGCCTCTGGGCACAATGGAGAGAGAATAGTTGAGGCGTGCATGCACACACACCTGTGTATGTCTAGGTACCAGGATACACCAAGGGCAGGGGCTTCCCAGAGACCCCCCTCCTCTGGCCCCTGTCCCTCCCC
This sequence comes from Budorcas taxicolor, assembly GCF_023091745.1. Lineage (NCBI taxonomy): Eukaryota > Metazoa > Chordata > Mammalia > Artiodactyla > Bovidae > Budorcas > Budorcas taxicolor. Next base: position 156,204,242 of record NC_068920.1, on the reverse strand, counting down.
CTGTTACTTGCATGGACAGCTACTGATTCTGACTCCTCAGCCCCTTGCCTTGGGCACTCCCTTGGGGGTACCCTGCCCACCCGCTACCCCGCCCTTACAGCTTTCTCTCTGGTGTCTCTTCCACCAAACACCAGCTCCCGGAGACTCAGACATCCATCCGGGGCACCGGGTGTGTGTGCACTGGTATAGCGGTGAGCATAGCTGCCTCCCAGGTGCAGGGCCCAGGTCACCTCCTCACCCCATTACCCCCACAGAACCAAACCTGATCTGCCTGCAGCCAGGCAGGCTGGGGTCCTACCATAGCTCCCCTCCCTGGGATGCTGCACCTTATCTCTAGGTCCCAGGTGGGTCCCAAAGGAACAGACTTCAGGCTTTAGTGGGTCTCCATCCTCAGACTAGAGGTGCCTGGAGCCGGGGAGCTGCCTCTCCCCTCTGACCTCAGGGAGGAACCACGTCTGATTCTCTGGTCCTGGAGGGAATGTGGACGCCCCGGTTCCTTTGCCAGACCCCACCTCTTGCCCTGCCCAGGCATGGATGCCAGTTCCCTCCCAGGACTCCCTCCCTCTGGCCAGGCAAGGGCCCAGGGTGCCACGTCTGGCCACCCTTCCCCCGTGGTTATTAATAATTGGGTATTAGGCGAGAAGTGACTATTGATTCTGGCGCAGGCGGCTCCGGGTCCGGGTAATTTATGGAAACACTGGCGTCCCTGGTGATAAATAATGAGGTGATCGCAGAGACGGGTCACTAGTGAGTGGCCTCCAGCCCACTGCCCTGTCCACTCACACACAGGCTTATAAATGGAAGGAGAGAGGGAGAGAGACCCCGGGCAGGCCATAAAGACAAAGGACATGTGGGGAGAGGCGCCAGGAAGACAGAAGAAGCAGAAGCACAAGGCCGAGGGGGCCGTGTGCAGGGGCTGGCGGGAAAGGGGCCGGGATTCACCAAGAGAAGGACAGAATGACGGACAAGGACAGGGACACAGACCAAAAGCCAAGGCAGGGGAGAGAGGAGGCAGAGGTGAGGACATGGAGATGGGCAGGGACAGAGAAGAAAAGACAGACAAAGCCAGAGAGACCGAGAAACAGAGAGAACAGGGCTGGGCAGGGCAGGGACAGCAAGGCAGAGGAATGGGGACAGTGGCAGACAGACAGATCGCGGTACGAAAGGCTGATTGCACCGAGTGCCTGCCACATGCTGGATCTGCTCAGGGTTCTCACTGCATCATCCTGGCAGCCGCAGGACTGATTCAGAGTAGGGACTCCAGAGCCAGCCTGCCAGGGTTCAAATCCCAGTTAGGGCAGGTCGGTTCACTCACAGGTGTTCAGTACAACCATCTGGAATGTGGAGCCAACATCCCCCCGCCAATGGCGGTTGAGGAAAGATGAGGCCAGCCTACATCTATGCCCTGGGGGACCAGTGGCTGGCCCCGATGGGTGCTCCAAAAGCATGTTGTCCTAGCTCCTGTCAGTTTAACACAATTCTGTCTGATTTCACTCTCTTCCATTTGATGGGGTGTCGCGTTTACCATGAATGAACTGGGGGGAAATGAGATTTGGTCTGAAGCTTTGGTAAGACTCCCCGCAACAAGCAGGATTTCCTTTGGGCACCGAGGTAGAATTAGAAGACAAGGTATTCCAGGTGACAGTTCATGCAGAAACATCATAAATTTCAAGGTTGAAAGAACCCTTGATGGCCTAGAGCAGCAGTCCCCAAGCTTTTGGGCACCAAGGTCCCATTTGATGGAAGACAGCTTTTCTACCAACTGGCAGTGGAGAGATGGCTTCGGGATGATTCAAGCACATAACATTTACTGTGTACTTTATTTCTATTATGATTACATCAGCTCCACCTCAGATCATCAGGCCTCAGAGCCCCGAGGTCGAAGACCCCTGACCTCAAGCATCCTCTAATACCTGATGCCCTCCAGAATATCTCCCCCAGTGTCACCACCCAGCTTTAACTTGGCCACCTATAGGGATAGGGGACTCACTACCATCCTTGGGGAACTCTGATTCTGAGAAGGTCCTACTTCAAAAATCAGCCTTTCTCTGCTGCCCCCCACTGCTCCCACCCTCTTGCCCACTCCAGATCAGCTCCCCAGAGGTTTGAGTCAGCAACTAGGAGCTCTTCACAGCACTCCTCCACACCCCACTTTCTGATCATCAGAGGCAACCACTCTCAGCTGCTCCAAATATTCCCCCTGGGCCTGCCAGCCAGTCCCCTCCCAGTGCTGGCTGCTCTCCTAGACGCTCCGGGGGCTGAGCCAGGGACCTGCTCTGGGCTGAGCAGGGCAGACGGGCCTGGACTATTCCCTCCACCCTGGTGCACAGTGTTCAGACCCTGCTCTGAGGTTTCTTGGAGAGGTACCAAGGGCTGCCTCTCCTCTTCCACCTCCTCTGTGGTTTGTCCCATGCAGTAAAAAGGGTGAAAACCCTGAGGCTCCGGGCTGTCGCGGCTGCCGCTCTGACAAGCAGCAGCTTAGAGCAGCTGGTGCTACTGCCGTGTGTCCCGTGTGTCCTGGCCCTGCCGCCCTGCCATCAGGTGGCCTTACGAGGTCCTTTGACCTGCTGGAACCCCCACTTTCTTCCAGCATAAGCCTGTGTGTGAGAGGCTTAATACCAGAGAGAAGCCCCTTTAGCAATCACTGTGCTATTATCAGCCTCCCCTTCCCCACCACCCCTCTTCCATGCACACTGGGTAGGTTGGGACTCTCTCCTGTAAGTTATTTCCAAACAAGCAGTCTCAGGGGCCCTGGCACATGGCTTTGCCCTAGTTCTGGAGCCAGCATAGCTCTCTTTCTCCAGCAAAGCCACCTCTACCTTCACGCACAAGGGACTGAGAGCACCGCTGCAGAGCACTGGGTACTGAGGTATGCCACCAAGGGTTCCTCTGTGTGGACACCGCCTACCATCTTGGGAGTCATTCCCTCGATTCTTGTCCATCTCATGTTTTCATGTTTCCCCATCACTTCTACAGGTATGTCCCAAGAGACCTCACCAACCACCTTTTAGGCACCTAGATCCCTCCGCTCAGAGCCTCCCCTCTCTAACCGACTGGACCAGCTAACCTACAGACAAAGAACATGGGCCAATCCAATGTGGCCTTTTCCTAGCAAACCCACCCCCTCCTGGGTTTACACACCTCCTCATCTTAGGTGCTCACAGATCTTTCCTTTCTATTCCATTCTAGAAATTTGGCTGAGATGTTGAAACTTATACAAAACCACCACTAATGAAATGAGCTTATCTACCAAACAGAAACAGGCTCACAGACTTAGAAAACAAACTTCTGGTTACCAAAGGGGAAAGGAGGGCAGGGAGGAATAAATTAGGAGGTTGGGATTAACATATACAGAGGATTAGATATAAAAACAGATAATCATATAAGGACTTACTCTATTAAGTAAGGAACTTACTCAATATTCTGTGATAACCTATATGGGAAAAAGAATGGATTGACTTATACATATACCTGAACCACTTTGCTGTACACCTGAAACTAACAGGCTACTGCAGATCAACTATACCCCAATATAAAATAAATATTAAAGAATGATTTAAAAAGCTATTTAAAATGTTACTGTTTTCCCATTTTATAGATGAGGAAGCTCAAAAAGGTTAAACAGCCCATTCCAAGAGATGTAGTTTGTACTTTTCTTCTGTCCTCTGTACTTCTCTTCTACCATCTTCTGTCTTAAAAAGAAAAATATATATATATATATTCACAGGACATAGCTGAAGATGGGTAACTAGGCTTGTGTGTGTGTGTGTGCGCGCGCACACACACACACAGAAGGAACTACATTTAGAATAGCAGGTCAAGCAGCTGTTGGGTGAGAAGAGCACTGAATGTCAGGTTACGGAGCCTGACATTCTGTGGGCAGTGGAGAGCCACGGAAGCTGTCTGAGGTTACACCTGAGTGGTTGGCAGATTAATCTCACGGTGGATGTAAGATGAATGAGGCTGGGGGGAGAGGAGACACGGGAAGACCTGTGAAGGGTCTGGGGAAATAGGCCAAGTGACAGAGAGGGGAGGCCAGAGCCAGGGCAGGGGGAGCAGGTGGAGAGGAGCGGAAAGATTGGAGAACCAGCTGAGACGCAGGACTGGCTGAATTTCAGTGGAGTGGATGGGGCTGGGGGTGGGAGAGGGAGAAATCACGCCATCTGACCCCATCAGCAGAGGGGTGATGCTGAGCGCCAGAAGAAAGCTGTTTCAGTTGAGAGTAAGGGCCAAAGGGCAGGGGGGAGATTCAGTGCTGACCCTGCGGAGTCAAAGAGCCTGGGAGATGTCATGTGTAGGGAGCGCTTGGAGCCTTAGTCTGATGCTCAGATGAGTGGTCTGGGCTGGAAATCTGGCAAGCTAGGGTTAGTGGTTCGAGCTGCTGGAGGGAATGAGATGCCAGCAGGACCAGCGCCCTCTGCCTCCCCTACAGGATGAAGACTGGCAGCCAGGGCAGAGCTCCTCGATTCTACCCAGTCCAGAGCCGGGTGTTCAGCACAGCCTGGCACCAGCTGGGGAGGCAAGGAGGGTGCATCAGTGAAGCCAAGGGAGGCATAGTCCAGAGAAGGGAGAGCTGTGGCCAGCAGTGCAACGGGGGTGGGACATTCTGGACTAGTACCCAGAGACTATCCCGTGGAACCCGGAGGGAGAGGGGAGGGGGGCTGGTCGCAAGGGGAAGTGAGTAAGTTCCCACTACAATTCTTTTATCTCACAATGTTTCCTCAACCAGAGAGTTGTTGGAACCCGTGAGCACACAGTCAATGACTCTGCTTGCACAGATGGTGAGGGAGCCAAGATTCGAGTGTAGATCCTGGCTGAGAGAAGAGGATGGATACAGGTGGGCCTCTAATCCGTCTCTCAGGTCCACAGGTTCCTTGCTCTTTCTGCTCGGGGGTGACCCTCTTGGTTCCCTACCCCCTACCCTCTCCACCCCGCAAGCCCCAGCAGTTTCCTGCACAGAGACCTCCTCTCCCGGCCTGTCCCTTGTCTCCTCTGGACCAGGGACAGCGAGGAGGCACCCCAAAGGCCATGTGGTGGTGGCCGAGGTGGGTTTACTTCGGGTCTGTTTGACCCCAGGGTGCCCTGTGCCAATAGTCCCTTCTACTTGAAGTGCTTGCCTTGCTCATTGTGGGATGACAGAGGACTCAGAGGCAAGGTCTCCTCTGTGAAGCCTTCCCAGCCTCTCCTCCTCCCAGCAACTGGGCGTTTTGTGCGTCATTTTGTTCCTGCACTGGTGGCTCCCAAGGACAACAGTTTGTTGAGGGGTCTGTCTGTCCCATACCCATGCCCGAGGGCCCCTCAGGGTCCCACCGATTTACATATGTGTTCCAGTGTGCAGGGCTCATCTCCGGAGGAGCCCTTTGGACTTGTGCTGAAAGAATGAATGAACAACGAGCGATGGATGGGTCCCCTCCAGGGCCCTCTGGGGGGCGCAGGCTGAGCTCCTGCCATCGGGTCTGCCCCGCCCCCCAGGTCCCCCAGTCCCTGCCACAAGGCTGGGAGGGGGGACTCTTTGTTCCCGACCTCCAACCACAGGGAGAATAAAAGTTTGTGAAATATTAGTTTAATAAGACATGCGACTACTATTAAGGATCCGAGCGGTCCTTATTTATTATTCATGCAGCCGCGTGATTTAGGGGCAAGCGGCCCACGGAGGCTCCAACTCAGCCGCCTCTCTGCATCACCGCTTCCCCTCCTCCAGGTGGCCCCCACCCAACTCCCGTACTCCCTTCTCGCCTTCTGGTGCCTCACCGCCCACCCACCCCCTCCACCTGAACCCCCTCCACCTGAACCCCCTCCACCTGAACCCCCTCCACCTGAACCCCCTCCACCTGAACCCCCTCCACCTCCCCCCCAACTCCAGCCCGCACTGCGCAGGCGCATGCTCAGCCCCCATGCTGGGTAGGGGCGGGACTGAGACCACCGCCTTTAGGCCCCTCCCATACTCTGCAGTCATCTTGGATTCCCTTTAATGCTAGAGGAAAGGTCCCAAGCGGCTTAAGTCCAGCGTGCAGAGGCCTCTTTGCGGCCTTGTGGACAGCCATTATGGGACGGGGTGGCAGTGGGGTTCTTCTTTTGCTCCATCCCGTTTTTCCGTCTTCCTGCCCCCTTCCTTTTCCCAGGCCCGGGGAGGGTAGAGCAGTTGGACAGATTGAGAGGGCGCTGGATCCCAGCACTTCCTCCAGTCTCAACTTGCTGTGTGACCCTAGGCGGGTCCTTTGCCTTCTCTGGGCCTTAGGATCCCTCTACATCTAGAGGTGGGAGTGAGTGATCTGAAAGTTTCCCAGCTTTTGGCGGAAGTGGTGATTACATATAGTCCTTAAATACTGATAAATGTATATATCCATGAAATCACCACTTGCATCAAGATACAACACACTTCCAGGTAAAATTAAATTTTTTTCTTGCTCCTTTGCAGTGAGCTCTTTCCCTCTGCTTTCAAAGGTAACCACTGTTCTGATTTCTTTTGCAGCAAATTACTTTTGTTCCTTCTTGAACATTGTATCAGTGAAATTCTGTAGTATGTACTCTAGTGATTTATTCATATATCAGTAATTTGTGCGTTTTTATCGCTCAGTAATACTCTGCTGTATGACGCTGCCCTAGTTTGTGGAGCTATCTGCCAATCATTGGACTTGTTTCCAATGTCTGGCTTATATGAATAATAGCCTCTTTAAATATTTGTATACAAATCTTTTCACAGAAATACATTTTCATTTCTCTTGACTAAATACTTAGGAGCGAAATTGCTAAGTAGAATGATAAGGGTGTGTTTACCTTTTTAAATAACTTTCAAACTGTTTTCCAAAAGGCGATACTATTTTACACTCCCTCCAGCAAGGTTAGAGTTTTCTGGTTGCTCCACATCCTTGCCAGCTCTCAATATTGTCAGTCTTTTTAATTTTCACCATTCTGTTGGATGTCGTAGCATTTCCTTGTTATTTTAATTTGTATTTTTTTATGACTAATGCTAATATTAATTAACTTTTTGTGTGATTGTTAGCCATTCATATATTCTCTTTTGTGAAATGTTTAAATGTTTCACTCAATTTTGTTAAGATTGTTTTTTACTATTGATTTGTAGGACATTTGTATACTAGGAATACAAGTCCTCTGCTAGACATACGTATTGCTAATATTTTCTCCCAATCCACGTTGCCTTTTTATTTTCTCATCAAAGTCTCTTGATAAGTTTTTAACTTTGATAATATCCAATTTATCAACTTTTTCTTTAGTTCATGGTTTTTGTGTCCTCTTGATAAATCTTTGTCTACCTTAAAGTTGTGAATGTATTTCCCCTATATTTTCCCTACTGTTGCTGTTGATATTTAGTCACTAAGTTATGTCCCGCTCTTTTGCAGCCTCATGTACTGCAGCCTGCCAGACTCCTCTGTCCACGGAATTTCCTGGGCAAGATAACTAGAGTGGGTTGCCATTTCCTTCTCCAGGGGATCTAGCCAACCCAGGGATCAAACCCACATCTCCTGCATTAGCAAGCAGGTTCTTTACCACTGAGCTACCAGGGAAGCCCATTTCCTTTCTAGTTGTAAGCTTTTATGATCTATCTTGAATTAATCTTTATGTGTGGTATGAGGTAGGGATTGAGATTTTTTTTCTATATACTTGTCCAGTCTGTTTCAGCACTATTTGTTTAATGTGAAAGTTGCTCAGAAGTGTGAAAGTTGCTCTTTGTGACCCCTTAGACTATACACTCCATGGAATTCTCCAGGCCAGAATACTAGAGTGGGTAGCCTTTCCCTTATTCAGGGGAGCTTCCCAACCCAGAGCTTGAACCCAGGGCTCATGCACTGCAGGTGGATTCTTTACCAGCTGAGCTACCAGGGAATATGTATACCTACGGCTAATTCATGTTGATGTATAGCTGGGCCACAAGGGAAGCCCAAGAATACTGGAGTGGGTAGCCTATCCCTTCTCCAGCAGATCTTCCCAACCCAGAAATCAAACCGGGGTTTTCTGCATTGCAGGCGGATTCTTTACCAACTGAACTATCAGGGTGTCGTCCCCTTCTCCTGCCTTCAATCTTTCCCAGCATCAGGGTCTTTTCAAATGAGTCAGTTCCTTGCATCAATTCTTCGGCATTCAGCTTTCTTTATGGTCCAACACTCACATCTACACATGACTACTGGAAAAACCATAGCTTTGACTTTGAACCTTTGTCAGCAAAGTCATGTCTCTGCTTTTTAATATGGTGTCTAGGTTGGTCATAGCTTTTCTTCCAAGAAGCAAGCGTCTTTTAATTTCATGGCTGCAGTCACCATCTGCAGTGATTTTGGAGCCCAAGAAAATAAAGTCTGTCACTGTTTCTACTGTTTTCCCCATCTACTTGCCATGAAGTGATGGGACCGGATGCCATGATCTTAGTCTTTTGAATGTTGGGTTTTAAGCCAGCTTTTTCACTCTCCTCTTTCACTTTCATCAAGAGGCTCTTTTTCCTGATAGCTTGATTTCTTGAGCCCTGCTTTGTTGAAAAGACTTTTTCTATTCACACTGAATAGCCTTGCTGCTTTTGTTTTAAAAGAAATTTTTTTTCAATTGACTCTGTAGCTATGGCTCTGATTCTGGACTCTATTTGATTCTTTCGATCCATTTAATTTATTCTTTGCTGAGTCTCAGTATCTTGATTAGTAAACCTTCATAGTGAGTTTTTAAATCAGGTAGAATAAATCCTCCCACATTTTTTCCTTTCATCAATTTAAGATTGTTTTGACTATTGTAGGTCCTTTTCTTTTCCATAAATATTTTAGAATCCATTTGTCAGTTTCTACTAGAAAGCCTGTTGGGATTTTGATGGGGATCTGAGTTTTTCTCTAAGTCACTTTGGAAAAGATCTCAAGGCCATCTGGCCCCCCCAACCCCTAGCTTCTGTGCCCTAACCAGCTAGTTTGACCTAAGCTCCAAGTGTGGCATTCTGAAAGTCCTCTCCCCAAGCAGCCACCCTCAGCTGCCCTCTTTGCCAGCCTCATTTCCTGAATGATCAGCGTTCTATGTAAGACACTGCCCTTTTTTGGAAGCCCAGCCCAGAGAGTAAAGGCTGGGGCATCCAAGGGCCAGAACCCCAAATCCAGCCTGGAGACTGGACAGAGAGGTGAGAACCCGGAGCTTAGAGCCCACTGTGGTCCTGGGAGGAAGCATAAGTCATTGCCTAGCCCATGGGGGAAGCTCTGGATGAAATTGAAACCCCATATGCCATCAGGATATTTAAAGTTAAAATGTTATTATGTCTGGGATTGGCTTCAAAATAATTGAGGGGGAGTAAATGGTAACAGAGATGAAACAAAGCTGGTCATGAGTTGAAAATTGCTAAAACTGGGTGATCAGTGCAGAGTGTTCATTATCCCTTGCCGTTTTGAATACGGACCGTTTTTTATGATGAAAATACACCCGCTCCAGCGAGGCAGTCCCTCCCCCATCATTTTCCCCACGCCAGGGCCTGAGCCCTGCTGCTCCCTGGCTAATGACAACCCCTTTGCCATCTGCAGCGTCCCCAGTGGCGGCTCCACTCCCCCATGGCCTGAGCATCGTGGCGCAGACGCTGGCCCGGTGGGAGCATGACCTGGCTGTGCAGTTGGCCGTATCCAGGCCTCTCCTGATGTGGTGTTGGCAGGTGGGTTTCCACATCCCCTCAAATGAGTTTTAAGATGATTGAACTACAACAGCTGCCACCCACAACCCGAAGCAGGGCCTGAGGCCAGCCCTGAGCAGTGACAGGCAGGGCGACTGGGCAGAGCAAGCAGGGAGAGAGGTGGGTGAGGGCGGTGATATCCCCCCGGGGGCAGGGAGGGGTGTGGGGAGCAGACTGTGCGGGGCTTCCCGGGCCAGGGCTGGACTCTGAGATGGGGACGGGGGTGAGGGGTGGCACTGGAGGAGGGCTGGGAGCCAAGAGGTGACATTTTCTGATCTTTGCTTGAAAAGGACACCTCTGGCTGCTGAGTGAACTGTCTAGAGGAGACTGATGGAAGCATAGAGACAGGTTGAAGCAAAGTAGTAAAGTTGCTCAGTTGTGTCTGACTCTTTGCAACCCCATGGACTGTAGCCTACCAGGCCCCTCCATCCATGGGATTCACCAGGCTAGAATACTGGAGTGGGTTGCCATTTCCTTCTCCAGGGGATCTTCCTGACCCAGGGATTGAACCCGGGTCTCCCGCATTGTAGGCAGACACTTTACTGTCTGAGCCACCAGGGAAGTCCAGGTTAGGCGGCTTCAATAACCAGGAAGAAATGCTGTGCTCTCACCCCAGGGTAGAGGCAGTGAAGGTGGTCAAACATGGTTCAGTGCAGGATACTTTGAAAATACTGCCAACAGGTTTCCTTGTGGATTGCATTGGGTAGAGAGAGAAAAGAAGGCACCGCGAACGACTCCAAGGGTTTCAGCCAGAGCAGGTGGTACAATGAATCACATGGGGAGACGTGAGGAGCGTGTTCAGGGAGGTCAAGTCAGGATGGTGGTTGAGGATGCTGAGCCTGTCTGATGCACAATGGTATGGAGCAGACAGATCCACGAGCCTCAAGTGCAGGGAGAAGTCAGGGCTGGACTGCCTTCTGGGCATCACCCATCTGATGGGATTTAAAGCTGTAAGACCAGAAGGCCACTTGAAGAGTAAGTGTCCCTAGAGAAGGTGTCTGCGTCCTGAACCCAGACCATGCAGGGTTTCATCTTCTTTTAGGATGAAAAGAGGAGGAATTAGTAAAAGAGACCTAGGAAAAGAGGCCAGAGAGAGAAGAAAAGAACCAAGAGCATTTTGGGAGCCAAATGAAGACAGATGCTGGCAAGAGCACCTGAGTGGATGGAGCACTGGCCTTGAACAGGGCAACACGGAGATCCCAGGTCACCTTGACAGGCTGTTTTAGGGACACAGCAGAGTAAAGGCCTGGTAAGAGAGGGTCCAAGGGCTAAGGTTGGTCTCCTCTCCCACTCCCTTGGCACTTATTCCAGTTTTTCACTCTGTCCTCAAGCCTCCTCCTGCCTCACCCCTCCACTCATTCCAGGAATCCATCCTGTCTCACAGCTGATGGAAAGAACAGAACCTTGGGTCAGAGCCCCCCAGCTTCCATCTACCAAACACAATCTCTTGGCCTTACCTGCTCCTACCTTCCTGTATCCCTCCTGCCAGGGTGGTGTCCCCACATGTGACCCGGACCCCTTCCACCTCCCCTTCCCAGAGGCCTCACCCCACGAACACCCCGCCTTTCCTGGTGGCCCCCTCCACCCTCTCTGCTCACTGGCATGTCCCAGCAGTGAACATTATGCTCCAGTCTGTACTGTCTCAAAAAATGTTTCCCTTGAGCATATTTCTCTTTCCATCAAAGCTCTCAATTTCCTTTCCCTGTCAGTTTTCTTAAAATAGTCTACCTAGGATATACTCTTATGGGCTCACCTTCTGGTCAGGGGGACGTCGGGCGAGCACAGCAGGGGCTGCAGGGGCTGGCCCTGAGTTCATTCTCACAAAAGGGCACCTTTTCAGGGAGGAGATGTATAGACAAGGTGCCAAAGGGTGATGCCCCCCTCAATGGGGTCTGCTCACTCAGGTGTGGCTCCTGGCACCCCGCTGTGTCCTTCCCCCACTACCATCTGACTGTGATTTCCACTTCTGCATGAAGACAGCTAGAAAGATGCCTCCTTGCTCCCTCAGAGATGTGTGTGTGTGTGGCTAGAGGAGAGACACTGCACCAAAGAGAGAAGGCTGGACAAGATGAGGCAGGTAGCGGTATTCACCTTGGATGTCCCAGCAGAGACCAGAAGCCCACCTCAGTCATGGCCGAGACCTGGAGTCTGGCTCAGCTTAAGTTGAAAAAAGGTGTGGGTCAAGGTTAGAGGTTCAGAAGTGAGGCAGCAAAGGGACAAAGGAGGTGGAGGCCTTTCACGTGGTACGCGATGAGACTAAACGTCCAGGTTTAACTGAGACGCACGCAGGACTGACAGTTTGTGCCTCAGAAAGAAGTCGAGTGTCAGCCTTGGGCGTGTTCAGGGATTTAGAGCCAAGCTTTGAACCTGAGCCCTGGGGTCCCTGTCCCCAGATGTGCCACGGAGGAATCAGCTAGAGGTGGAAGTCTGGTGCCCTGGCCCCCACCCCCCACTTCTCACACCCACCAATTCAGGGCCTCCTCCCCTTCCGTGGACATTATCTCTGCACCCCCAGCTCCACGGTTGGAGAGGGGAGCTGAATATTCAGTATCTGGGGAGACAATAAAAATCCCAGGAAGAACCTGGCTAAGGCAATTACCTCTGCATAAATGCATATATTATTCATCCGTGGCTTTGAATATATAAATAATACTGATACAATTTGCATGCGTTAAAAGGAGATGTAATTACCCACTGATGCCTGTGAGCGCCTGGTACCCACCGGCCACATCCTGAGCCGGCTGCCCCGCCCCCAGAGCCCACCTTTGCCCTTTCTGGAGGCAAAATATATCACACATGGGTTTTCTGCACTGGTAAGGAAGCCAGTCTTTGATACCCTTGGGCTCTGGTTTCGGAGTGTGTGTGTGTGTGTGTGTGTGTGTGTGTGTGTGTGTGTGTGTGTGTGTGTGTGTGTGTGTGTTTTTAATGAACGTGTGGGCTGCTGTGGGTACCCAACTCTATTCTTAAAACTTTGGCCTATTTTAATATTATTATTGTTACTTTTTCAAAAAAATGCATTTTTTACACAAATAATACATGTTCCTTTTATAAAATTTGGAAAATAACAAAAGTTTGAAAGACTCATTCTATGTACCGCCCAGACATCAACACACCCTATATTTGTCATAGTTTTTCCCAGTCTTATTTTTCTATGCTTAGATAAGTTTTTTGTTTTGTAACAAACTCAAGATTACACATGTTTTGTAACCTGCTTTTATCTTTTGCAACATGTCATGAACAAATGAAGAAATATAAAAGGCGAATAAATATGGAAAGATACTCAGCCTCATAGTAATTAAGGAAAATACAAATGCCAGTAACATTGAGATATAAATTTTCATCTATCGCATTGTTAAAGGTTTAAAATAACAATACCCACTGCTGGTGTTTGCATGTAGAAACAGGCTCTCCCAAACCATTGTCGCTGCGAGGGGTATAAATTGGAAGGGTAATTTAGCAATATGCTTAAAAATACACGCGCCTCTTTTTCTCTGAAAATCTACTTTTTCGAATTTTAATAATCACACAGGAGAAAATAACAACAACGTACATTGTAGTGTTTTATCATAACGAAATATTAGAAACAACTTTAATAGTCCAGTGTTGGGGATGAGTGTAATAAGTTATCATCTGTCTATATAGCAAAATTCCACACAGTCAGTTACAATAACACACAGAAATGGACAAACACCCTATACAATCAAGGATAAACGGTTGTTCCCAAAATATTATGTTGGGACTTGTGGCTAAATGCGATAGGCTGAGAAAAAAAGCTTTTATTTCTACTTCTTCCTGAGACCCCACCAAAATAAAAGGAATGAAAGTGACATAAACCACGAGGACAAGGAAATGTGAGACAAGATGAGAGATGCAAGTACACTGTTTGGAAATGGAATGAGGATGAGTTCAAAATGCTGGAAAAGACAAACATCATGAGTTGTAAGAGAGGATGCCAACAAAGAGCTCCCCAAAGCACGGCACAGCACCCCCAGAAGGATGCAGGGACTGGGGGCATCAGCCTTCAAGGAAGATGGGGCTGAGGTGTGGGGCTGAAGACACTCATTCAACAAATATTGGGCACTGCTATGCTAGATTTCTGCTTTCATGGAGCCTGAATTCTAGGTGGGGAGAGAGATTATGAATCAGCCAAAACACAGGGCATATTAGACAGTGATAAGAGCGCAGGAGGAAAATGAGAGCGAATAGCCAATAGAGAATATGACATGGGGAGGGGGTGCAGTTCTAGAGAGGCCTCCCTGCGAAGGTTCGATGTGAGTCAAGACTTACAGGAAGAAAGGAACCCCCTGGCTTCCTTGCCATCACTCTAAATCAACTCTCCAACCCTCCACTGAAGCGTTAGAGTCTACCCTTTTTGCTACTCAAGTGAATTGCCCAGGCGGTCCAGTGATTAAGAATCCACCGCCAATGCAGGCGACTCAGGTTCCATCCCTGGTCTGGGAAGAGCCCATGCGCTGCGGGGCAACTAAACCTGTACGACACAACCACGGAGCCCATGGCCACAGCTGCTGAAGTCCACGCACCCTAACGCCCATGTTCTGCAACCAGAGAAGCCCACACGTGGCAACTAGAGAGTAGCCTCTGCTAGCTGCAACTAGAGAAAACCCACGTGTAGCAATGAAGGCCCAGCGCAGGCAAAAATAATAAATACACTAAAAAAAAAAAAAATCTGCCTTGCAATGCAGGGGGCACAGGTTCAATCCCTGATCAGGGAACTAAGATTCCACATGCTGCAGAACAACTAAGCCTGCCCGGCCCAGCACTGAGCCCAAACGCCACAGCTGGAGTCTGCAGGTTGCAACAAAAACTCTTACATGAAACAATACAGATCCTGCGTGATGCAATTAAGACCCGGGGCAGTCAAATAAATAAATGAATCAATAAATACATAGGGAACTGCCCAGTAATTCTTCCCCCCTCTCTCCTACATCACCAAATTTTCCTCCCAGCTGATCATTCTCATCATTCCATGAACATGCTGACACTTCTCCATCTTACAGAAAACAATGATTGATTCCACCTCCCCCTCCAGCTACTGCCCTATTTCTCAACTCCCTTCTGTAGCAAAATGCTTCAAAGCGTTATTTATATCCATGTTTTTCCACTTTCCCCCTTCTAACTCTCCTAAACCCACCACTTCTTGGAAACCACTCACATCCAAGCCACCAGCGATCTCCATGCTGCTAATTCTGGGGGTCAGCTCTTGGTCCTTACCTGCCCTGGCCTCTCAGCAGCATTCAGCACAACTGCTCGTCCTCTTGGAAACGTGTTCTTCACTTGACTCCAGGACAGCACATTCCTGGCTTTCCTCCCACCTCGCAGCTGCTCACCAGTTTTACCGAGACATCTGCCTAACTGCTCTGTGCTTCCAGTCTTATTCCCCCATCTGTTCTCTTCTCACATCCAGAAAGACCTTCCCCAACCCTAAATCTCATTCCTATAGGTCCCAATGAGCGCAAACCTTCTTAAACCAGTGCACGGTACAAATATTGTCACTGTATTTTTGTGCCATCGGATGAAAAAGGTTAGAAAGAACTGAGCTGGAAATTTTCTTATTTTTTCAGGATGAGCCTAAGGATATAGACCTGCCAAGTCTTTTCCTGTTTGTGAAAGCACATCGGCTGCTTTCATGCCGGAAAACACAGGTGTAAAATCTTATGCCGCAAAGTTTTTTCTTCATAATTCTATAGGCTCTGCTTCATCGTGCTGTCTTTAGCGTATTGGATGAGTCTGGGCATGTCTAATTTTGGTTCTCCAGAGATAACTTTCATCTGCCTGTATCCCTATGGGGTTTTATTCCTATAGCAAAAAACATGGACCATGTCTGTGCGCATTATCTCTGAAAAGTAATTTGTACATTTTAACCTTTGAGTTTACTAATTTTTTCATTTTTGAAAAATTTTCTTCCATTATATCTTTCATATTACTTCTGGTCCATCTTCCCCCTGCTCATTCAAGAATACCAATTAATTCAGCAGTACCTATTAAGTAATTATAGATTACCAATTAATTAGATCTCATTTTTTAAAAAACTGTTGTCCTTTCCCTGGTTTATAGAAAAGCTTCTCAACTTTTCCTCTAAAACATAGATTCCATTTTCTTCAGTGTTGATTTTTTAAAAAATCAGTTTCTAATGTTAATTTTAACTGTGACTTTATTTTTATTTCCTTTTACAGTATTTCTAGGTCTGATGCCATTCTACCATTATTTCTGCTCACCTCATTGCTAGGTTCCTTTGTAACTCTATCCTTGGTCTTATCATCTTCTGTTTTTATAAGCTCCTGTTTTTCCTTTTTTTCTTGAGACAGCAAAGCAAATAAATACTTTCAAAAATTTGCTTCGTGTGGCAAGATTTCTCTAAAAATGTGTGCTTTCCATACCAACTCCACATTTCACAATGCAGTCTTTTTATAACCCAATGCAGCCCACACTTTCCCTGGTTATTCATCTTTACTCTTGACTTTACAGTGAACAAGCTGGAGGCACCTCCCTGCTTCCTTGCATATCTCACACAAGCAGGCTGGTGCTTGTGAATGGCCCCAGGTATCATTCTGATGGCTTTCTTTCTTAATTTCATTATTTACGTGGACTTTGTGACTTGAGAAGGACTCTGACGGTGGGCCTGCCAGGTCATTAGGAGTACTGTGTATTTCTGGGTACTCTGAACCCTCTGTAGTTTTCTCCTTGCAGGAAATAATTAGTGAACAACTACAATCCCCAGAATGCACCTCTCTTCTCCCTGGTCTTTCTGGTTAGTTTCCTCCGGAGCCTTTCAAACCCCACCATGATGGCACCCAGCACTTCACTGTTGGGAAATGTACTTCAGGGGGCCCTTGATTTTGGAGATGAGAGAATGATACAGGGGGAAGGGCAGGATTCCTCGTGTTGGCTATTGGAAAGCGTATCCTTGAGCTGGCAGATTTTTTTAAACAAAAGCCCTGGTCAAAGCACTGTCCTTCTATCCTGTGTCAAATTTGGGACGGTAGGTGACTCTAAGGCATATCCAGGATGTCCTTTGGCTTATTTTACAAACTAGCAGAGTTACTATTGGGCTTCCTGGTGGTTCAGTGGTAAAAGAATCCACCTGCCAATGCAGGAGACATGGGTTTGATCTCTGGGTGGGGAAGATCCCCTGGAGAAGGAATGGGAACCCATTCCTGTATTCTTGCCTGGGAAATCCCCTGGGCAGAGGAGCCTGGTGGGCTACAGTCCACAGGGTTGCAAAACAGTCAGGCATGACTAAACAATAACAAGAAAGAGTTTCTATTATGTTTTAGGTGCTCTTAAATCCATTTCATCATTTTATCCAGAACAATATGTTAGGTAAGTACTATTCTTATCTCATTTTACAGACGGACCAGTGAAACTCAGAGAAGTCATAAAAATGTTTCCATGGTCACCCAGCTGTGAGTGACAGAATTGGAATTAAAAGGCAGGTACATAAAACTAAATGCCCGTGCTTCTCTGTTTCTCTCTCCTTCTCTTCAAATAGAAGTGAAATCACATAATAGAAAACCAACCACTTCCTTCATAGCTCAGTTGGTAAAGAATCCGCCTGCAATGCAGGAGACCCTGGTTCGATTCCTGGGTCGAGAAGATCCACTGGAGAAGGGATAGGCTACCCGCTCCAGTGTTCTTGGGCTTCCCTTGTGGCTCAGCTGGTAAAGAATCCACCTGCAATGCGGGAGACCTGGATTCTATTCCTGGGTTGGGAAGATCCCCTGGAGAAGGGAAAGGCTACCCACGCCAGTATTCTGGCTGGAGAATTCCATGGACTAAGTCCATGGGGTCGCAAAGAGTCAGACACAACTGAGCAACTTTCACTTAAGTACATAATTCAGTGACATTTTGTACATCCACAATGCTGTGTAATCATGGACTTGATCTCATTCCCAAACATATCATCCCCCAGAATACAACCCCAGACCCATTAAGCAACCACTCTGAGTTCCCTGTGCCCACTCTCTCAATCACTCCCTCTCAGCTGTGCTGGCAACTCCATCTCTGCTGAACCCTGTCACCTGTGCCTGCCTTCAGCCCCTCCCTTGATGCTCCGCAGCAGCCATGCCCGGCCAGTTCCCTCACCAGTAGGGAGTCCTGCCCCAGGTCAACCCTGCTCCCTGCACGCATGCTGCAGCCTGGAGCCCTTCCTGGACATCCTGTCCTGACTGCTAGTTGCCAGCCCAGCACTGCTCTTTCATGAGAGGTCGGGAGTCCTGCTTTGGGGGATTCCAGGCTCTCTGCCCTTCCTGCCATCTCCAGATTAAAATGAGGAGTCAGAGGCTCCCTGAGGTCACACCTTGGAGCACAGAGGTCACTTCCCGGTCCTGGTCCCCCACAGCCAGCGTCTTCCCTCCCTTCTTGACCTGCGGTCCTGCACAGCCCCCCTCGGGTTGCACTGTGTGAGGGGAAAGCTGTGAGCCCCATGACATTCTTCTGTTACCCAGAGCTCCTTGGAGTCAGAAGCTCTGAGTGGTCACTGAGCCGCACGCCTAGACTCAACACAAGCCCGCCTACTTGACCACGCACACTCGGCAGCAATACATGTGGCACTTTGGGACCCTTTGTCTCCACACAGAGAAGTTTCTGGACCTGAACCATCTTCAGTCTGACTTTGCCACAGCCAGGGAGAAACCCTGTGTTACAAGCCTCCGGACTGCTCACCCACTTGTCTGGAGGAAGTCCACATTAATGGCCAAACAACAGCCTGAAAGTGATAAGGTGACCTGAAGACCTCTCCCATTGGCGGGCTTGATGCCAGCATGGCTGATGGGCGTCTCTCTGCCTTTCCCTTCCCGGCTGAGGCAGCCAGGTCTGGATCACTGCTTCTGTAGGGTCTGTGTCAACAAGACCACAGGTTGGAAGAGGAACGCCTGCCCGGGGTTTCGGATGCTTGGCATGTGCTGGCAGGTGTTGGCATCACCGCAAACACCCCACGCAGTGGCCCAGCCAGTGGCTAAAGGTGGGGCTTGGGCTCAGCCAGGTCCCTGAGGTCTCTCGGTTCCCTCTGTGGAGTGTCTGTGCTTTTCAGAGCTGTAAAGGCAAAAACGAGACGATGTGTGGGGGACGTCTGGCAGAGTGCCTGGCTCATAATAAACTCAATAAATGTCAGCTGCATCTAGTTAGGGGGAGCTGGCCTTGGAGGCATTATTTATTATTACTATTGATTCTAGAACTCTATACACACTGTCTGTGGGACTGCAGGGTATGAAAGTCCTCATATGTGCATCTACAGGTTTATGTTCCCGTAGGGCACACTCATGTCTACATCCGCTTGCCTTCCCTCCCTTCCTCGGTCACCAGCCTGTCCATGAGCATCGCCTTAGGGCTAGGGGTGAATGCAGGGTGATGCTGCTCGGGTCTAACAAGGTCAGTATGTCGCCGTGTGCCTGTGTCTCAGTGGTTTGTGTGAATGGGTACAGAGTGGGGGGTGCGTGTCTGCAGTGATGTCTCCGCGTGTCTGTTTCTCTGCATGAGTGTGTCCATGTGTTGCTGCATCTGCTGGGGCTGCCATAACAAAATTCCATGGGCTGAATGGAATAAACAGCAGACATTTATTTTCTCACAATTCTGGAGGCTAGAAGTCCATGATCAAGGTGCTAGCAAATTTGGTTTCTTCAAGAGAACTCTCTTCCTGGCTTGGAGATGGCCACCCTCTCACGTGGCCTTTCCTCTGCACATGCAGAGACACACACACACACACAGAGAAAGGCAGATAGCTCTTTCGTTTCTTATAAGGGCACCAGTCCTGTTAGATTAGGGCCCCATCCTTATGACTTCCTTCAACCTTAATTACCTCCATAGAATTCCTATGTCCAAAAGGAGCTACATTGGAGGTTAAGATTTTAACACATGAATTTGAGCCTGGGACACAATTTAGTCCAGTGCAATGTAAGACTGGTGTGTGTGTGTGTGTGTGCACACAGCACGCACACATTTGCTTATGTGTGTGTATATGCATATGTCCTGGGTTAAAGTCCATGTGTGCTGCACGTGTGTTTGTGTCTCTTCATGCAGCTGGTGGGGGTGGAGATGGTGAGGAGCCGCACCTGCCAATCACCCCTCCCACCTGAGGCCAGGGCGCCAACAGAATCCAGCGTGGGCTCCTCTCTGCCGATCAAGATCTATAAATAAAGTTGTCTCCCTGGCATGTTCCACACCACACGCAGCTCTTTAATAAAATTGGCTGAGATTTGTGGATAAGCCTGAAGCAAAGTCAATGCTCGGTGTCAATCGCACGCTAAGAGGGGCCTTCAGGGGTCAAGCTGCTTCCTGTATAGGATTCCATATCAAAGACATGTCAGCTGGGTGCTAACCAGCTCCTGGAGTGCAGGGGGACGCCGAGGCCTGGCCAGGTGGACTCTGGAGCCCCTGGACTGGGGTGCCAGTGGGTGAGTGGGGAGGGGATGAGGGGACAACAGACAAAGTCAGTTTCTGCATGGGACTCAGCTACTCACAGCCTTTGGGACTAACTCCATCTTCCCTGTCTGAGCTGTGGAAGGGAGGCGGGGGTGGCAGCCACCTCCCAGCTATACCTCCAGCTTCCTGGTCTGGAAGGGCATGTGTTGAGGGGTGCTCCTCCCCCAGTCTGCAAGCCTCTTCCCAGAGTCCCAGGCGCAGTCTTCTGAGGGCGCATAGGAGTCCCCTGGCTTCCCCCAGCTCCTGGCCAATGGAGGAAGTGGGGTGTGTGAAGTCCTCAGGGCCTCTGCCCGCTCTGGGCCACTTGGGGAGGAACAACATCTAATAGGCATGCTGGCCACACTCGGTGAGGCAGAAAGAGGGGAAATCAAAAGAAGTTTGGTTTAATTAAGTATCAGGGAAGATTTATGCAACTTCCTCTCCTTGTCATAAATATTAATGAGGGCAGCGAGCAGTGGGCTCCGGCAGCATCCAGAACTCACCAGCTGGCTCGGGGGAGTGGAGGAGGATAGGGCTGGAGGTGAGGGGGGCGACAGCTGCCTTGCAACACACACACACACACACACACACACACACTCAGCGGGTCTAGCAGCTCTTAGCTGGTGCAGATGTTGGGGTGAGTCCCTCTCCAAGTATTTGGCCACTTGTCCGGTAGGTTCAGGAAAAGGAAGTGGCCTCCTTCCTGACCCCAGGTCAGGCTGGAGCTTGGGGCAGGGCTCCCTCAGCAGCCTGTCCTCACCCCCAGCTTGGGACCAAGTCAGCTCTGGCCTGAGGGGAGGCATGAGTGTGACAGCAATGATGGAGTGGGAGGGCTTGAGGGACCAAGAGGCAGCTCGTCAGGGTCTGAGAGCAGAGTAGCAGGTAGCGTGTGAAGGCGGAAGTAAGACGGTAAGAAGAGGATATAGGGTTCCTGTGAAAGAGCTGCATTAGGATGGAAAACGGCAGGGCAGGATGCAGCCGGGCAGGAATGAGGGGACCAAACCAGCTGTGATTGGGAGCAAGGTGCCCCAAGGGCAACTGCTGGCAGGGCTCAAACAGAACCAACAGTGGTTGATTCTAAAGAATCGGCTCTAGGATTATGGAGACTGACGAGTCCCAAGACTTTTAGTCAGCAAGCTGGAGAGCCAGGAGAGACTACGGTCTTGTTCTAGCCAGAAGCCAACAGGCTGAAGGGCCCATGTTTCAGTCTGAGGCTGAAAGCAAGGAAAGCTAATGACTTAGCTCAGCAACCAGGCAAACCAGCCTCCTTCCTACTTACAGTAGAGTTGGCCTTACTTTTTTTTCTAGCCAGGCCTTCAACTGGTGAGACAAGGCTCACCCACTTATCCACACCAGGGAGGCCAATCT
The DNA here is from genome assembly GCF_023091745.1 of Budorcas taxicolor. Lineage (NCBI taxonomy): Eukaryota > Metazoa > Chordata > Mammalia > Artiodactyla > Bovidae > Budorcas > Budorcas taxicolor. The sequence goes on along the minus strand of NC_068920.1, from coordinate 156,182,815 downwards.
GCTTTACTAAGTCTACCGATTTGAAAGCTGCTCTCATCCAGAGTCTTCTCACAGACACACCCAGAAAAATGTTTGAAGATCCTGGTACTCCCAGGCTCAGACAAGTTGACAAACAAAATTAACCATCACAGCAACCTTAGTTCCATCCAGTGAAGGTGCTCTGGGGACAAACAGGTCGCACCTGGTGTCCTGATCAGAGCAAGGCCACCAGAGCACTCACCCCAAGCCCCAGCATCCTTAGTCACTGGTTAAGGGGCTCTGGGCTCCAGGCATAAAGCCAGGCGGGGGCTGCTGTCTAGAGTAGATGCCCTGAGGGCCAGTGCACTGGGAATAGTGAAGGAACCTGAGGGGCTTGGAGCCCCGGCAGTCCTACTCAGCATGGCACCGTGTGGGGTCAGGGTGGCGTGAAAATTGAGAAAGAAGCCAAGGGGAAAAGAACTAGGCTCAGACTTCCCTGGCGGGCCAGGGTAGGGGACACTGGTTCAATCCCTGTTCTGCGAACTAGATCCCACATGCCACAGAGTAACAAAGCCTCTATGCCATAACTACTGAGCCCACGGTCTAGAGCTGCGATGACTAAGCCCATGTCCTGCAGCTACTGAAACGCATGCGCCTAGAGCCTCTGCTCTGCGACAAGTGAAGCCACCGCAACGAGCAGCCCCACTCATCTGGAGAAACTAGAGAAGCCTGCATGCAGCAGTGAAGACCCAGCCAGCACAGGCAGAAAGAAATTATTTTTTTTAAAGGACTTAAAAAAAAAAAAGAATTGATGCTTTTGAACTGTGGTGTTGGAGAAGACTCTTGAGAGTCCTTTGGACTGCAAGGAGATCCAACCAGTCCATCCTAAAGGAGATCAGCCCTGAATATTCATTGGAAGGACTGATGCTGAAGCTGAAACTCCAATCGTTAGGCCACCTGATGTGAAGAACTGACTCATTGGAAAAGACCCTGATGCTGGGAAAGATTGAAGGCAGGAAGAGAAGCACAAGAGAAGGACAACAGAGGATGAGATGGCTGGATGGCATCAACAACTCGATGGACATGAGTTTGAGTGAACTCCGGGAGTTGGTGATGGACAGGGAGGCCTGGCATGCTGCAGTCCATGGGGTCACAGAGAGTTGGACATGACTGAGCAACTGAGCTGAAAAAGGACCAGGCTACCCTTGATTCATCAGGAAGATTTTGACAGCACCTCATCATGCCAGACATGACTTCTCCTGAGCCCTTTTGTAGTCGTGTCCTGTGCACTCAGGAATATGGCCTTGGGAGCCCCCAGCAGCTTGTCAACAGAACTGCTGTAGTCTTGCTGTTACAGGTAAACGGGGAGGCCCAGAAGGGTTTCCAAATGTGCCTAAGGAGTGGATGAGGGTTGGGACTAGAACCCAGGCCTGCCTGGCTCCAGTCATGGGAGCGGCCACCTCAGCCGAGGACCGCGTTCCCTGGGGATCTGTGTGTCTGGTTTGCATCTCTCTAACTCTGTTGTTGGAAACTGGGAAGATCAGGCTTCTAGATCCCCACCCATGACTGCAGGGAGCTGGGGGTGGAAGACAAAATTTAAGACACACTCACCAATCCACTGACTCCCTCCGTCTCCACCTCCCCATCCCAGACAAGACCAGTATCTCCCTTTCTGTCATCCCCCAAGATCAGTCAAGTCCAGACTGAAACCTTCCCTATGGATGCCAAAGTCCCTAAAGACTGACAACAATCACTCATAAATTTTGGAGGGCTCCTCTAATGCCAAGCACATTACATGCATTCTTTCACATCATTCCCAGCATAAGCTTTTAAAGGAAGATGATAATTATCCCCATTTATTGATGAGCAGTCAAGGCTCAGAGATGTTATGTGACTTTCCCAGGGTCACACAGACATAAACAACGGATTAAATTAGAGCTTTGGAGTCCATGATGGCAACTCCCTACATTTGAGCCCTAGATTGAAGGATGATGTCAGCTTAGCATCAGCATCATCTGGGAACTTGTTAGAAATGTAGATCCCCGCTTCCCTCCCCAGACCTCCTGCATCAGAACTCTGAGGGTGATTCTGGGCCCACGCAAGTTTGAAAACCATTGACCCAGGTTAAGCTAAGCCGTCTGCTGGGCAAGGCCACTCGGCTCACCCAACAACACTCAGGGCCTCAGACACTGGAAGAAGGTCACTGTCTCAGGGTCCTGCTCTTCTCTGAGCCCCCAGGGAAGGCAGGAAAGGAGCAGACCCTCACCCTCCACCAGACAGTATCTACTCCTAAGGTTCATTTCCCCAGCTTCCCACCCCAATTCCTACCCAACCTTCTACTCTATCCACATCCCTCATCTGTTTCTCTAGAAGGAAATGTCCTTGGCTCCCATCTTTCCTCCTTATCAACAGAGACAAAGGTGGCCTCATTCCTGGGTCCTCTAACCCAGGCTTCACTCTGGACTTGAGCCAGACCCTCACAGCTCCCTCTGACTATTCTAGTCATCTGGGTCCCACCCTCAGGGCCCTCTCTGATGAGAAAGGCTTCTGCATGCCAGCCCCAGGGCCAGCAGGGAGCCAGCAGCTCTGAACTGTGGATCACTCCCGCCTTCCTGTCCCCAGGCCTCTTCCTGGCATCAGATGTGAGCCCGCCTGTGATACACAGGGGAGGCAGCCTGAGATACTTCATGGCACCTCTTGTGTCAGTTAGCTATGCTATGTGGCAAATCACCCCAAATCTTGTGACTCAAAGTAACCACCATTTACCAGGGCACGCTCATCTTCAGGTGGGCCGGGCTTGGCTGATCCAGGCTGGTTTCCCTCCTGCATCCAGTCAAAAGTGTGGATGAAGGTTGGCTGGGGCGCCGACTAGCCTAGGGGTGGCCTCAGACACACCTGGTACAACTGCTGTCAGCAGTAATGGTGCGCCCAGGAGGCCAGCCCAGGCTTCCCTTGTGGCCAAAGCAAGGTTCTGAGAAAGCACGCAGAATAGGGCAAAGCCTCTTGAGGCCCAGGCTTGGCACTGGCATGGCACAGCTTCTTCTGTATTCTATTGGCCAAAGCGAGTTGCAGGCCAGCCTGGATTCAATGAGCAGGCAAATAAGGGCTACCTCCTGAGGGAAGTAGCTGTGTCAAAAGGCATGGAGGCATGGATACCGCAAGGAGTGGATAAAATTGGATGCATTTTTTGCAATCTCACTAAACCTCATCCTCAAAACTTCCAGATTTTTCAGACCCTGCTTTGGCCTGAAGGCTTGACCCACCAGGTGTCATTACAACAGAGACTGACCAGGTCCCCGACATTTGGCCAGGTCACTGTATTAGTAGCTCCCATAGTCCAGCCCCCTCTCCCTTCCAGCCCCATCCCGTTAGGCATTCCCCATCACTGCTCTCCCTCAGTGGACTCCCAGCTGCCACATGGACCATGGGGGAGGGGCAGGAGATTGGCAAACACATGTTAAGGTCCAGTGCTAAGCCCAGCTAGGACAGGGAGGTCAATATCTCCGTTCTGTAGCCCCAACCTACAGCACTTGGGCAACCTTCCAAGGAATCGCAACTTCTATGCCAGATTCACTCAGTATTTGGAGCAAGAATGGGCAAGAGACCCATGCCAAGCCACCTGCCGAATATACCCTGGTGCTATCAGCTGAGGGTAGAGGGGTACACAGCCACTGCCCTGCCTGACCCCAAGACTCTGCGGAGTGCACCTGACCCCAGGCCTGTCTCATGTGCTAGGAGTCAGGGAGCAGGCCGGCCGGAGCCTGAACGGCTTCTGCACAGAAAAGAAATCATAAACAAAAAGACTACAGGGTGGGAGAAAACACTTGCAAATGATGCAACTGACAAAGAATTAATTTCCAAAATACACAAATAGCTCATACAGCTGGGTATCGATGCCTTTTCCATGTATTAAGTAGTTGGAATCATATAGAATGTGACTTTTTAGATTGGCCTCTTTCACTTAGTCATAGGCATTTAATGTTCCTTCAAGTCTTTCTATGGCTTGGGATCTCATTTCTTTTTTATCACTGAATAATAACTCCACTGTCTGGATGTCGCACTGTTCATTTATCCATTCACGTACTGAAGGACATCTTAGTTGCCTCCATGTTTTGGCAATTATGATTAAAGCTGCTGTAAAGATTCAGGTGCAGGTTTTTGTGTGAACAAAGTTTCAGCTCCTCTGAGGAGATACTGGGGAGTATAATTGCTGGATTGTATGGTAAGAGTATGTTTAGTTTTGTAAGAAACCAGCAAACTGTCTTCCAAAGTGGCTGTGCCATTTGGTACTCCTACCAGCAATGAATGAGAGTTTCTGTTGTCCCACATCACTGCCAGCATTTGGTGCTGTCAATGACCCAGATTGTTTTGCCCCACCTCACTTTGGCCAATAGAATACAGGAGAAGCTGCTGCTGCTGCTCTGCTGCTAAGTCGCTTCAGTCGTGTCTGACTCTGTGCAACCCCATGGACGGCAGCCCACCAGGCTCCCCCGTCCCTGGGATTCTCCAGGCAAGAACACTGCCGAGGCCACCCTAATATGTATATAGTGGTGTATCTAATAGGTGCAATAGGTGTATTTCACTGCTGTTTTAAAATCTGTATTTCCCTGACAACGCATGCTGTAGAGCAGGTGTGTACATTTCTAACTTTGAAACATTTTGCCAAATTACATCTCATAGATATTTTATGCATTTACATGTTTTCTCACACCTGTGTCAAGATTGTGTGTTTTCAAGATTTTGATGTCTGACAATTTGATAGATTAAAAGGGTATTTTGCCATGGATTCCATTTCTGTTGTGAATAGGATTGAGTGTCTTCTCATTTGCTTCAGAGCCGTTTGAATTTGCCTTTTTAGAAAACTGCCTCTTAAAGCCTTCTGTCCTTAGCTCTTCTAATGAGTTGTTGTTTTTTTAAAAATTTATTTATAAGAGTTCTTTATATTAAAATGTAGTCATCTACTGATCAATATGTTACACATATTTCTAGTGTGTTATCGGTCTTCTCACATTATTTTTCTTGCACATTAAAATTTTTTGTTTATTTTAATCCAATACTATAATTGTTTGTAGATTTCCTAGGTTCTGTGTCTTGTTTAGAAAGCTCTCTCAAGATAAGACTATTCTTTTTGAATCTTTTAAAATGACTTTCATGTTTTCCAACTTTTTGTATTTAAACATTAGAGATGTATAGAACCTACTTTAATATAAGGAATAAGGTACGAATCCAAGCGGTGTGTTTGTATGTGTGTAAGTCACTTAGTCGTGTCTGACTCTTTATGACCCCATGGACCATAGCCAGCCAGGCTTCTCTATCCATGGAATTCTCCAGGCAAGAATACTGCAGTGGATAGCCACGCCCTTCTCCAGGGGACCTTCCTTGACCCAGGGATTGAACCCACGTCCCCTGCATTGCAGGCAGATTCTTTACCATCTGAGCCACCAGGGATGCCCGTGGAATTAATTTTGATATAAGGAATAAGATACAAACCCAAGCTACTTTTTTCCAAATGGTTGCCCAGTTGTCTCATTGCCATTTATTCAATACTCATTTTCCCCCTTTGATAAGAAATACTGCCTTTATCATATTAAATTCTCATTTCTTACAGGATAAATTTCTGGATTTTACTTGATTAATCATCCAGGTTTCTGTTCTTGCCCCATGACCAGTTGCCACTATGTCCTAACAACAAGCCAAAGAGCTGAACACACTGAAAATTCAACACCTTTTCTTGAATCTGTAAAAGGGGTGAGAATACAGGGGGAAACACTGGCCCTAAGATAGAGAGAGGGGTGGATGTAGGGGGTCATAGCTTACCAGAGCAGAGATCTAAGTGTGGAAGCCATAGCAGGAAGCAGTGCCGAGAAGGAAATCCTGGACTGTAATTAACAAATTGCTGGAGGCTCCATGTGGACATGCCTGGGAGGCTAGAACATGGAAGCAACCTAGATGTCCATTGACAGATGAATGGATAAAGAAGTTGTGGTAGATATACACAATGGAATATTACTCAGCCATAAAAAGGAATGCATTTGAGTCAGTTCTCATGAGGTGGATGAACCTAGAACCTATTATACAGAGTGAAGTGAGTCAGAGAGAGAAAGATAAATACCCTATTCTAACACATATATATGGAATCTAGAAAAATGGTACTGGAGAATTTATTTACAGGACAACAATGGAGAAACAGACAGGCATTAGACTTATGGACGGGGGAGAGGGGACGAGAGGGTAAGATGTATGGAAAGAGTAACACGGAAACCTACATTACCATATATAAAATAGACAACAGGAATTTGCTGTATGGTTCAGGAAACTCAAACAGGGGCTCTGTATCAACCTAGAGGGGTGGGATGGGGAGGGAGATGGGAGGGAGTTTCAAAAGGGAGGGGATATATGTATACCTATGGCTGCTTCATGTTGAGGTTTGACAGAAAACAGCAGAATTCTGTAAAGCAATTATCCTTCCGTAAAAAGTAAGTTAAAAAAAAAAACAAAAAACCTCCATGGAGGACCCCCACAGTTTTGTAGACTCCATGAGGTCAACCAGGTTCTCACAGTCAATCTCAGGGGCGAATCTCCTTGTGTTTCTGGCAGGGGAAAGAGAAGGGGAGCCATTTTGAAACACACCAGAGTTCTCCAATCTAAAGGAGGCGTGTCCTCCCTTAGGAGAAGCTAGTTAACCAGAGCCTAATTGACCTGGAGGGAGGGAAATACCCAATTCCAGTCCACTGTAGTCAACCTGTCTCACTTGAGCAGGAGAAAAGAAATTGAGAAACACTCATGAATTTCACAGTCAAGAGGCATAGGCTCAGAAAAAGATTGAGACTGATCGGAGGATTAAATAACACATCCCCTCCCCCCACTCCTCCCCATCACATCGCTAAAAGCCTATTTATAGCAGTTTCTTTTACCCAGTATATCATGTTTGGCTCTCAAGGAAAAAAAAAAAATCACCAGGCATACTAAAAGGCAGAAAACACAATTTGAAGAGACAGAGGGAGAGTCAGAACCAAACATGGCAAGAAGGTTGAGGTGATCAGATCAAGAATTTAAAACAACTATGATTAATATGCTAAGGGCTCTAATAGATAAAAATCAACAGCATTCAATAACAGATGGCCAAGGTAAGCAAAGAGATGAAAATTCTAACAAAGAACAGAAAAGGAAGTCTAGAGATCAAAAACATTGTAACAGAAATAGAGAGTACCCTTGATGGGCTTATAAGTAGAGTGGGCACAGCTGAGCAAAGAACCTTTGTCTGTGAGGATCTATAAAAAGAAATCTCTAAAACTGAATAGGAAAGGGAATAAAGATTGAAAAGAGCAGAAGACAGCATCCAAGGAATGTGGGATGGCTACAAGAGGCACAGCACACACATAACGGAAATACCAGAAGAAGGAGAGAGGAAGGGCCAGAAGAAATGCTTGAAACAGTAATGACTAGGACTTTCCCTAGAGTAGTGTCAGGCACCAAACCAAGACCGAGGAAGCTCAGAGAACACCAAGTGTTCCCAAAAGACTCCACCTAGGCATATTCCTTTCAAACTACAGAGAACCAAAGATAAAAAGAAATCCTGAGAGAAGCCAGGGGTTGGGGGCGGAAATGCCTTCCCTACAGAGGAACAGAAATAAGAATTACATCCAATTTCTCCTTCAGAAACCATGCCAGCAGGAAGAGAAAGCTGTGAAACATTTAAAGTGTTAAGATAAAAAATCATCAACATAGATTTGAAAGTATCCTTTAAAAATGAAGGAGAAAATGTTTTCTTTCTTTTTTTTTTTTTTTTAATATATATGCCCAGGAGTGGGGTTGTTGGGTCATGTGGTAGCTCTATCTTTAGTTTCTGGAAACCATGGTACTCTCTGCTATACTGGTGGCACCAATGTACATTCCCACCAACAGTATATGGGCAGAGGGTTCCCTTTTCTTCAAATCCTTGCAAACATTTGTTACTTGTGTTCTTTTTGATGATAGCCATTCAGACAGGTGTGAGGTGATATCTCACCGTGGTTTTGATTTATGGACTCATAGATAGAATAAACTAGTGGTTGCCAATGGGGTGAGGCAAAGAGGGAAGGGCAACATAGGGCTAGGAGAGTAAGAGGCACAAACTATTGGGCACAGGGTAAGCCACAAGGATACACTGTACAACATGGGAAATATAGCCAATATTTTATAATAACTATAAATACAGTACAACCTTTAAACATTGTGAATCACTGTATTGTACACTTGTAACTTATATGATATTGTACAGCAACTAGATGTCAATAAATTTTTGTTTAAGTGCAGGAGAAATTCTTTCTCAGGCATCCAAAAATTGAGTTTGTTGCCAGTGACCCGCCTTAAAAGAAATGTTAAAAGAAGTTCTTAAGTGAGAAGGAAAACAATATCGGCCAGAAAAGGTGGAAAGTAGTATATCAGTCAACTATTGTCAAAATAATCATATGTAACAGTTCCGTTCAGTTGCTCCGTCGTGTCTGACTCTTTGTGACCCCATGAACCGCAGCATGCCAGGCCTCCCTGTCCATCCCCAGCTCCCGGAATCCACCCAAACCCATGTCCATTGAGTCGGCGATGCCTTCCAACCATCTTATCCTCTGTCATCCCCTTCTCCTCCTTCCCTCAACTTTCCCAGCATCAGGGTCTTTTCAAATATATGTAACAAACCACCCCAAAAACTACATGCGTTAAAACAACAATCATCTATTCTTTCTTATGTGTCTGTAGGTCACCTGGGCATCAGATGATCTCACCTAGATTTGGCTGAACTTAGGACCAAGCTGCAGCAAGGGTCCAGGCGTGTTCTGTGTGTTTCTCATCTTGTTTTCTCATGGAGATATCAGAATCACATGAAGGCAGGCATGCTGCATAATACATTTCAGACTTCTGCTCTTAAATATCCCCTCACATTCCATTGGCCAAAGGAAGTCATATGGCTGAACCCAATGCCAAGGGCAAGACACATTCTGTCCACTATGAGGACATGTCTAACTGTCCCACAGAGGAGTAAAGACTGGAGTCCATAATTCAATCGAATTCAATTTACCTTACCTGTTTCATTATATAGAGTTAATGAAGCCTTGAAGCCAGCACTGAAGATGAATCTAATTACAAAGTTAGATGTGAAAAATCCTTTAAAATTAGTAAATTAGAACCAGCATATGACCTTCCTAAAATCAGCTTTCACAACCAAGTCTGATTTATCCCAGAATTTCAAAGATTACTTATATGTAAGGAACCCAATCCAAGGTAAGAGAAACCCAAGTAAGATGGTAGGTGTTGCAAGAGGGCATCAGAGGGCAGACACACTGAAACCATACTCACAGAAAACTAGTCAATCTAATCACATTAGGACCACAGCCTTGTCTAACTCAATGAAACCAAGCCATGCCCGTGGGGCAACCCAAGACGGGCGGGTCATGGTGGAGAAGTCTGACAGAGCATGGTCCACTGGAGAAGGGAGTGGCAAGCCACTTCAGTATTCTTGCCTTGAGAACCCTATGAACAGTATGAAAAGGCAAAATGATAAGATACCAAAAGAGGAACTCCCCAGGTCATTAGGTGCCCAATATGCTACTGGAGATCAGTGGAGAAATAACTCCAGAAAGAATGAAGGGATGGAGCCAAAGCAAAAACAATACCCAGTTGTGGATGTGACTGGTGATAGAAGCAAGATCCGATGCTGTAAAGAGCAATATTGCATAGGAACCTGGAATGTCAGGTCCATGAATCAAGGCAAATTGGAAGTGGTCAAACAAGAGATGGCAAGGGTGAATGTCGACATTCTAGGAATCAGCGAACTAAAATGGACTGGAATGGGTGAATTTAACTCAGATGACCATCATATCTTCTACTGTGGGCAGGAATCCCTCAGAAGAAATGGAGTAGCCATCATGGTCAACAAAAGAGTCTGAAATGCAGTACTTGGATGCAATCTCAAAACCAACAGAACGATCTCTGTTCGTCTCCAAGGCAAACCATTCAATATCACAGTTATCCAAGTCTATGCCCCAACCAGTAACGCTGAAGAAGCTGAAGTTGAATGGTTTTATGAAGACCTACAAGACCTTTTAGAACTAACACCCAAAAAAGATATCCTTTTCATTATAGGGGACTGGAATGCAAAAGTAGAAAGTCAAGAAACACCTGGAGTAACAGGCAAATTTGGCCTTGGAATGCGGAATGAAGCAGGGCAAAGTCTAATAGAGTTTTGCCAAGAAAAAGCACTGGTCATAGCAAACACCCTCTTCCAACAACACAAGAGAAGACTCTACACCTGGACATCACCAGATGGTCAACACCGAAATCAGATTGATTATATTCTATGCAGCCAAAGATGGAGAAGCTCTATACAGTCAACAAAAACAAGACCAGGAGCTGACTGTGGCTCAGATCAGGAACTCCTTATTACCAAATTCAGACTTAAATTGAAGAAAGTAGGGAAAACCGCTAGACCATTCAGGTATGACCTAAATCAAATCCCTTATGATTATACAGTGGAAGTGAGAAATAGATTTAAGGGCCTAGATCTGATAGATAGAGTGCCTGATGAACTATGGACTGAGGTTCGTGACATTGTACAGGAGACAGGGATCAAGGCCATCCCCATGGAAAAGAAATGAAAAAAAGCAAAATGGCTGTCTGGGGAGGTCTTACAAATAGCTGTGAAAAGAAGAGAGGCGAAAAGCAAAGGAGGAAAGGAAAGATATCAGCGTCTGAATGCAGAGTTCCAAAGAATAGCAAGAAGAGATAAGAAAGCCTTCTTCAGCAATCAATGCAAAGAAATCGAGGAAGAGAACAGAATGGGAAAGACTAGAGATCTCTTCAAGAAAATTAGAGATACCAAGGGAACATTTCATGCAAAGATGGGCTCTATAAAGGACAGAAATGGTCTGGACCTAACAGAAGCAGAAGGTATTAAGAAGAGGTGGCAAGAATACACAGAAGAACTGTACAAAAAAGGTCTTCACAACCCAGATAATCATGATGATGTGATCACTAATCTAGAGCCAGACATCTTGGAAAGTGAAGTCAAGTGGGCCTTAGAAAGCACCACTACGAACAAAGCTAGTGGAGGTGATGGAATTCCAGTTGACCTGTTTCAAATCCTGAAAGATGATGCTGTGAAAGTGCTACACTCAATATGCCAGCAAATTTGGAAGACTCAGCAGTGGCCACAGGACTAGAAAAGGTCAGTTTTCATTCCAATCCCAAAGAAAGGCAATGCCAAAGAATGCTCAAACTACCACACAATTGCACTCATCTCACATGCTAATAAAGTAATGCTCAAAATTCTCCACGCCAGGCTTCAGCAATACGTGAACCGTGAACTCCCTGATGTTCAAGCTGGTTTTAGAAAAGGCAGAGGAACCAGAGATCAAATTGCCAACATCTGCTGGATCATGGAAAAAGCAAGAGAGTTCCAGAAAAACATCTATTTCTGCTTTATTGACTATGCCAAAGCCTTTGACTGTGTGGATCACAATCAACTGTGGACAATTCTGAGAGAGATGGGAATACCAGACCACCTGCCCTGCCTCTTGAGAAATCTGTATGCAGGTCAAGAAGCAACAGTTAGAACTGGACATGGAACAACAGACTGGTTCCAAATAGGAAAAGGAGTACGTCAAGGCTGTATATTGTCACCCTGCTTATTTAACTTATATGCAGAGTACATCATGAGAAATGCTGGACTGGAAGAAACACAAGCTGGAATCAAGATTGCTGGGAGAAATATCAATCACCTCAGATATGCAGATGACACCACCCTTATGGCAGAAAGTGAAGAGGAGCTAAAAAGCCTCTTGATGAAAGTGAAAGTGGAGAGCGAAAAACTTGGCTTAAAACTCAACATTCAGAAAACGAAGATCATGGCATCCGGTCCCATCACTTCATGGGAAATAGATGGGGAAACAGTGGAAACAGTGGCAGACTTTATTTTTGGAGGCTCCAAAATCACTGCAGATGGTGACTGCAGCCATGAAATTAAAAGACACTTACTCCTTGGAAGAAAAGTTATGACCAACCTAGATAGCATATTCAAAAGCAGAGACATTACTTTGCCGACTAAGGTCCGGCTAGTCAAGGCTATGGTTTTTCCTGTGGTCATGTATGGATGTGAGAGTTGGACTGTGAAGAAGGCTGAGCACTGAAGAATTGATGCTTTTGAACTGTGGTGTTGAAGAAGACTCTTGAGAGTCCCTTGGACTGCAAGGAGATCCAACCAGTCCATTCTGAAGGAGATCAGCCCTGGGATTTCTTTGGAAGGAATGATGCTAAAGCTGAAGCTCCAGTACTTTGGCCACCTCATGCGAAGAGCTGACTCATTGGAAAAGACTCTGATGCTGGGAGGGATTGGGGGCAGGAGGAAAGGGGGACAATAGAGGATGAGATGGATGGATGGCATCACGGACTTGATGGACGTGAGTCTGGGTGAACTCCTGGAGATGGTGATGGACAGGGAGGCCTGACGTGCTGCGATTCATGGGGTCTCAAAGAGTCGGACATGACTGAGCGACTGAACTGAACTGAAGGAACCCAACAACATAATGCACTCTATCAGTAGAAGCAATTTATAAAACAGAGAGATAACCTCAATCAATGCAGAAAAGAATAAAATTTTACATTCCCTACTGATTTATATAAACTCTTTAGAGCCAGGAATAGGAGAATATTTATTAACATAAAAAATATATATCTTAAAACAATAGAATTGTATTTATGGGGACACAATGGAGATCCTGTAAATTTAAGAGCAAAATAAGCATGACTCCTTCCATTTTTATTCAATATCTTTCTGCTCCTTGCAGTAAAATTTGTAAACAGAGATGAGGTCTAACTATTAGAAATGCAAAGATGAGATCATCATTATTTACAGATGATACAATTATATCCCTAAAAATCATTATTTACAGATGATACAATTATATACATAGAAAACATAAAAGTATCAACAGAAAAACTCTTAGGATGAATGAGCAGTCAAATACAAGATAAATACCTAAAAATCAATTTTTTTCCATATGCTAGCAATAACCAGTTACAAGATATAATAGAAAATAGATTCTATTTATAATAGCAATAAAAGCATAAAATTTTTAGCAGTAACCATAAAAAGAATCGTGCAGAAATTATATGTGAAGAACGCTACAAACCTTTATTCACAGATATAGAGCCCTGGAAAAACAGAAAGGTATACCATACACAAGGATGGAAAGATAAAGTGTTAAAGAGATATGAATTCTTCCCAGATTACTATATAGGTTTAATACAGTTCCATTCAAAAGATGAAATGCATTCGACCAACTTGAGAAGTAATTCCAGAGTTCATTGGGAAGAATAAAATTTTGAGTATAGATAAGATGTTTTGAAAAAGTGAAGTGATGAGGGGGCACTTGTTGTTCTGTCACTAAGTCTGACTCTGCGACCCCATGGACTGTAGCCTGTCAGGCTCCTCGGTCCATGGGATTTTCCAGGCAAGAATACTGGAGTGGGTTGCCATTTCCTTCTCCAGGGCATCTTCCCGACCCAGGGATCAAACCTGGTTCTCCCACATTGCAGGCAGACTCTTTACCTTCTGAGCCACCAGGGAATTCCTGTAGTTTGCTGTAATTCATGTCAACTGAGCTGGTGATACTATCTAACCGTCTCACCCTCAGCTGTCCCCTTCTTTTGTCTTCAGTCTTTCCCAGCATCAGGCCTTTTTCAATGAGTAGGCTCCTCACATCAGGTGGCCCGAGTATTGCAGCTTCAGCTTCAGCATCAGTCCTTCCAATGAATATGCAGGGTTGATGTCTTTTAGGATTGACTGGTTTGATCTCCTTGCAGTCCAAGGGACTCTCAAGAGTCTTCTCCAGGACCACAATTTGAAAACATCAATATTTTGGCACTCAGCTCTCTTTATGGTCCACCTCTCACATCCATACATGGCTACTGAAAAAACCGTAGCTTTGACTACGCGGACCTTTGTCTACAAAGTGGTGTTTTTGCTTTTAATATGCTGTCTAGGTTTGTCATAGCTTTTCTTCCAAGCAGCAAGTGTCTCTTAATTTCATGGCTGCAGTCACCATCTGCAGTGATTTTGGAGCCCAAGGGGCACTCAGTTCAGTTCAGTTCAGTTGCTCAGTCGTGTCTGACTCTGCGACCCCATGAATCACAGCAACCACTAGCCCCACCCAATAACAAAGCTCATTGCAGAGCAGTGCAAAAACTTTTAAAGTTTTTGCAGCCTCTTAACGGGTGAATTGTTACTGTACTTGGCAGACATCTCAACTAAATATGATAAACAGTTTAGAAACAGACTCTAAGTATAAGAACTTACATACAAGATATTGTATTAACATGTAAGTCCCATTAACATACAAGTTGCATTTTGTTGCATATAAGAGAAACCTGACACTTGGAGTATAATCACTGCCTGAGGGCATTGTTCATCTTATGGAACAAGCTGGCCGGGGGTGGACAGGTCAAGAATGATGCAGCTATAGCAGGAGCAGAGCTTCTTCCTTCTTCCTCTGCCCTGCCTGGTGTGATCTTGCAACCTGAGGCTGCAAAAATGGCAGCTCCACCTTGAGACAGCCCATCCACATTACAGACCTAGTAAGAAGGAAGACAAGAAAAGAGAGAGGGAAGGGGGAAAGAAGAGAAGGAAAGAAAAGAGAATGGTACAGGGAGGGAGGTGGGAAGGGGGTTCAGGATGGGGAACACATGTGCACCCGTGGCGGATTCATGTTGGTGTATGGCAAAACCAATACAATATTGTAAAGTAATTAGCCTCCAATTAAAATGAATAAATTTAAAATAAATAAATAAATAAACCTGGAAGAAAAAAGAAGGAGCAATACCTATATAGTATCTATACTGAGAAGCAGAATTCCCCCTAGAAGTTTCCAGCAGAGTTCCACTTACAGTGCCTTGACCGGTGGAGTCATACAAGCACCCCAAACTGTGAGGGAAGCTGAGAGAAATACTTCTAAAAAAACAGACAGGCACAATACTTTCCCAGACAAAATTAATATCCTGTTGATAAATGTGGTGTGTGTATTTACAGTAGTCAAGACATGGAAACAACGCAAATGTCCCTCGCCAGATGAATAGGTCAACAGATGAATGGAACAGCAGTGGAATATTGCTCAGCCATGAAGAAAAGAAGGAAATCATGCCATTCGCAGCAACATGGATGGAAACTAGAGTTTATCAGACTAAGCAAAGCCAGAAAGAGAAAGGCAAATACCGTACGCTATCACTTACATGTGGAATCTAAAATATAGCACAAATGAACTTGTCTATGAAATAGACTCACAGAACAGACTTGTGGTTGCCGAGGGGGGAGGGCATGGGGGAGGGAAGGGTTGGGAGTTTGGGGTTAGCAGATGCCAAATAGTATATATAGGATGGAAAAACAACAAGGCCCTACTGTATGGCACAGGGAACTGTATTCAATATCCTATGATACACCATAATGGAAAAGAATATGAAAAAGAATGCATGTATAACTGAATCATTTTGTTGTACAGCAGAAGTTAACACAACGTTGTAAATTAGTTAGCTTCAATAAAATGTGAAAAAAGAAAAGAAAGAAACATTGTCTTGTAGGTAAGCAGCAACGTCCGCCACAGAAGACATCAAATGATGGTGAGATGGAAGGACAGAAAGGAACAATGATTTGACTAATGAGATTAGGAACGTGGCGTAGTCATGTCCAACTCTTTGCAACACTACTGACCTTAGTCCACCAGGCTCCTCTGTCCATGAGGCTTTTCAGGCAAGAATACTGGAGTGGGTTGCCATTTCCTTCTCCAGAGGATCTTCCCAACCCGGAGATCAAAAATTATCTAATGTGTTTTCATTTTTGAAAAAAGAATAAAACAAAACCACTCTTATACTATACCGATATTTACCTTACACTAAATACCAATAGAATGTCCATTCAGTTCAGTCTCTCAGTTGTGTCCGACTCTTTGCGACCCCATGAATCGCAGCACGCCAGGCCTCCCTGTCCATCACCATCTCCCGGAGTTCACTCAGACTCACGTCCATCGAGTCAGTGATGCCATCCAGCCATCTCATCCTCTGTCGTCCCCTTCTCCTCCTGTCCCCAATCCCTCCCAGCATCAGAGTCTTTTCCAATGAGTCAGCTCTTCGCATGAGGTGGCCAAAGTACTGGAGTTTCAGCTTTAGCATCAGTCCTTCCAAAGAAATCCCAGGTTTGATCTCCTTCAGAATGGACTGGTTGGATCTCCTTGCAGTCCAAGGGACTCTCAAGAGTCTTCTCCAACACCACAGTTCAAAAGCATCAATTCTTTGGCGCTCAGCCTTCTTCACAGTCCAACTCTCACATCCATACATGACCACAGGAAAAACCATAGCCTTAACTAGACAGACCTTAGTCGGCAAAGTAATGTCTCTGCTTTTGAACATGCTGTCTAGGTTGGTCATAACTTTTCTTCCAAGGAGTAAGCGTCTTTTAATTTCATGGCTGCAATCACCATCTGCAGTGATTTTGGAGCCCCCCCCCAAAAAAATGTCCATAGTAGTGGCAATAAATACGTGTCAATGTCATGGACACCTCTACATTTCACAGGCCTACTTTAAGGTCAAGTTGGAGCCATATGGTGCTCCCACATTTGATATTATTCTTTTTGTTGTTTTATGTAATAAATGTTTACTTAGATATACCCTTATGTTCACCATTTCTTTTGCTCATAATTCCTCATATATACATCTCAAACCTTCCTTTTACAGTCACATTTCTTCTTTTTGGAGTATAGTTTTCAGAAGTCCTTTAGTGAGAGACTGTAATATAAAGTCTCTGGGTTTTTTAATTTGCTTTAAAATGCCTGTATTTGATATTTCTTCAGATGTTACCTCTCTCTCCAGTCTCCTTACTATCTCCTTATATAGTTTTTTTAAAAAATATTTATTTATTTGGCTGCATTGGGTCTTAGTTATGGCACCCCAGGGTCTAGATCCCTGACCAGGGATCGAACCTCGGTCCCCCTACACTGGGAGTGTGGAGTCTCAGCCACTGGACCACAGGGGAGTCCTTTCTTCTGTACTCTGATTACATGCCTTTTTAGATTTGATCTGGGATGTTAACATGAACAAGAGTTCGGGTGCTGTCCCCTTGGTCACACACGAGTGTCCTACCAACTTGACTTTGATCTTGGTGGGTTTTCTCTCAGAAGTCTAGCTCAGAGGTTTAATATCCTGCCTACTTGCCCTTCCATCCAGGTTTCAGCACTTCTCTGCTGTGGTCTGAATCAGGGCAGAGAAGGGAGCTGACCCATTCAGGCTGCATTTCCCACCCTCCTCTGTCAGCGGGATTCCAGCTGGATAAGCCCAGGGAGGCACTGGCAGTAGCCTGGAGGGCTGCAAGAGGGTGGCTTTCCTCCCACACTCCTTCACATGCATTCAGCATCACCTGCCTATTTTCCCTGACTCTATCGGGACCAAGATCCTGTCCTCTTCCTGATGACCTCTGCCTGTGGTCCCTGGCAACACACCTCTTCCCTTTGCTGTTGTCTGAGTGGCCTCACTGGCCACTGTTTGGCTTCTCAGCTATTCCATCATGTGGGCAACCAATTCCCATTTGAAATTCCCTCTGTTTGACCCACTTGGACTGAATTCTTTTTCCTTCTTGGACCTTGACAAATATTATCCTGGTTTTGTTTTTTAAAGGAAAAAAAAAAGGAAAAAGGAAGTTTTCCTTCTTTATGTATGCTCCAGAAGAATTTTAAAGCATAGATATTATTTGGTCTTAGCAGGTTTGAATGAACTCACCTTTGCAGTTGTCTGGACCTCAAGCTTTTTGAAGTAGGAAGCTAGAAAAGTTTCTGTTTCTCCCATGGTTGTTGATCTATGTATATTTTAGGTTATTTTTAAAGCAGAAAAACGGACTAAATCTCAAATCATCCTTTAAAAGCTACAGATACAGATGACAGGTTTTAAGGTAGATAGTATAAAAAGAGAGGTTTTTTGTTTTGCTTTTAACAGTAGGTTGGCCTGCCTCTAGGTTTGGCTTAAGCACAAAGAGTCTTTATATTAACTAGAGGGATTGTCTCAGGATTAAAACCTGGCATTAAAGACTCACAGACAATCAGGGGTTGATGCAACCAAGTCACAACAGCTGATGGAACTTAAGACGTGAACTGCATTGGCATTGAGACTAATAGAAGACAGTTCTCTTCACCTGCACGATTTCTGACCTCTTCTCTCCAAAACATTTCCTCTCACACTTTTAACTGCTAAATGCATTTCTAGAATTCCAGGAGTAATTGTTAAGAGTGTACAATTTAATTATATGTGTAAACCATCATGCTAACTTTGACCAGTACGCAATTTCCTTTTAAATCATTAATTTATTCATGAATTCATTACACATTTACGGAGCAACGGCAGCGCCAGGCAATATTCTGGACACTGGGGCCGTGATGACAACCACCACAGACCCTGCCCTCGTGGAATTCATGATGTCAAAGGGGAAAGAGAACTTGACTGTGTTCTTGCAATTTTTGGTTAGTGCTTGGCAAAGTCCCGGGGGCTGGGGTTGGGAAGCAGGTCAAGGAAGGCTTCCTGAAGAAAATGACATGTATGCTGAAACTTAAGGGTGAGCAGGAGCTGACCAGGCTAGGTTATGTGAATGAAGGTTACTTCAAGGAGAAATGAGAACTCGAGGGGAGTGCTGTACAAGGTTTCTCAGTCGTGTCCGACTCTGCGACCCCATGGACTGTAGCCCGCCAGGTTCCTCTGTCCATGGGATTCTCCAGGCAAGAATACTGGCATGGGTTGCCATGCCCTCCTCCAGGGGATCTTCCCAACCCAGGGATCAAACCCACGTCTCCCACACTGAAGGCGGATTCTTTACCATCTGAGCCACCAGGGAAGGTGAGTGGAGGGCGTGCTAAACAGGAACCCTGGTTTTCTCACTGCAAGCCCTCTTTTATTCCCCCCAAACTTGAAACTTCTTATTTTATACTGGGGTATAGCTGATCAACAACGTTGGGGGATAGTTTCAGGGTAACGGTAAAGCAACTCAGCCGTACATATACAGGTATCCATTCTCTCCTAAATCCCCCTCCCACTCAGGCTGACACATAACACTGAGCAGAATTCCTTGTGCTATACAATAGGTCCTTGTTGGTTATCCATTTTAAATCTAGCAGTGTTTACATGACCTTCCCAAAGACCCTAACTATCCCTTCCCCCTGGCGAGTCCTCTTTTACTGAAACTTTTTTTTAATGAAAAATGTCTTAAGGGAAAAAATCAGGAAGGAAGGAAAGGAGAAAGGGAGGGGTGGAGGGAGAGAGGAAGAAAGAGGAAGGAAGGAAAGAAAGAGGGAGGAAGGAGAGCAAGACAGAGAGAGAAGAGTAAATACCAAGAGCATCCTCCCTTCCTTAGCAGTCTCACCATCATACATCTGTGTGCCTTTGGCCAGGTGAGGCCAAATTTCTACTAGCCATGAGAGGTTCATGTTATACTCTGCAGGGCTGTCTGGAGCAGGGAACAAGAGCAAGTTTGTGAAAGCATCTTCTAGCTGAGATGCATCATCTCCTTGTGCAGGAGTGTTTTTCTTTTATTGTGATTTATATTTGTTAACCCAGTTCTCATGAAGAACTACTTGGGAACTACAGCCAGAGAGCTGGTAATCTAAGGCTCCCAGAGGCCAAAAATCCAGGGACATGGGCCCAAGTAGGGGAGACCCCCTGCCCAGGGCTCCTTGTCCGGCCCACCCCACCCCCCAGCATTCGGGAGCATTCCCCCGCTCCCGTATATGAATGAGGTGATCTTTCAGCTGCCCTTTGTCTTGGAAAAAAATTAATTCTCATTTGCATTACCTCGTCTAAATGTCACCCACCGATATTTTGTTAGACATTAGCGGCGCTGGCAGGGAGGGCCGCGGGGTAATTGTGTTCTGGCTGGTGCCGGGATTTACATAATTTCAGACAGCAATTAAAGAATCCTGGGGAATTTTTTTTTTTCTCTCTTCCAACCTCTCCTACAAAGAAAGTGTTCGTTTACATTAAGCACTCAGCGCCTCGCTGTTCATTTGCATAAAATTAAAGGTTTTTGTGTTCCCGAACAGCAGGGTAACATTTAAAATTCCGTTTTAAAAAGCTCACCTTACAATAATAAAATGTTAATATCATTTCATAGGCAATGCAAGGTTGCCAGATGCCTCTCACTTCCAACTTGGATCCATTGCTAACTGTTTTTCCCTCCCTTTCTCTCTTTCCTCTTCTCTTTGTCCATCCCTATCCTTCCCCCAAGTCTCCTCCTTGGCCTCACCCTCTCACCCTGTCTTTTTGATCTCTCCTTCTCTTTTCCACTTATTCTTTTTCTAAATGGAATCCAAAAGTTCTCAACACTCACCAGCCTGAGGCCATGAAACAAAGTCAAGTTTCCCTGTCATCTCATGAATGATAACTCTAAGCTGAGCTGCCAGGTCCCCAAGAGGTCCTGTTTCTACATCGATCTCCAAATCACCACCCACCTAGTCCCACAACTGGTATGTCCCCTGGTCCCCAAAGCCAGAGTCAACCTGGTTACTCTCCACCTCCCCTGGGGCACACTGCCCCGGTCACTGTGGATGTCCCTGATGCCTCACAGTGGTCACCCCTCAGCCACGACGGCAGAACTGCAGTGTGATGCGGCTGGGCCCCAGGCCCATTCATTCTTTCTCTGTGTCAAATAGCAGCAGGTGGTTGTGTCAGAAGATGCTGCCAGCAAAGACCCCTGCCCCAATACCCTCTTTCCTCTCACTGCCCAGTCCTACGGCTGAGTCTAGACTGCTGGACACACTCCCTGACCCTGTTCCCAGGGGAAGCCTCGCCTCAGGCCCTCTTGGCTTCATCTGCCACTTGGACCCCCTCAATCCATCATGAGACATGGTTTAAGAACCTCAAAATTCCAAGGGGAGAAGCAAAGGGTGTCCTTGATTCTGCCTTCTTGGGAGTATCCTGGAATATTGTGTCAATTTTGTTCAAACTATATGTTATGGTGATCAATGATCACTGATGTTACTATCGCAAAAAGATTATGATTCACTGAAGGCTCAGATGATTGTTAATATTTTTTTAGCAATAAAGTAGTTCAAGTTATGGTGTGCATGTTGTTTTTTTAGATATAATGCTATTAACACACTTAATAGATCATACTATAGTGTAAGCATAACTTTTATATGCACTGGGAAACAAAAAATTCATATGATTTGCTTTATTGTAATATTTGTTTTATTGTTATGGTCTTCAATATCTCTGAGGTATGCCTGTATATGAAAATTAACTTAAAATATGTTAAAGATCTAAATGTAATAGCAAAAGTAAGAAAACTCTTAGAAGAAAATATACATGTAAATCTTCAAGACTTCATGGATTAGACAATGGCTTCTTAAATATGACACAAAAGCACCAACAAAAGAAAAAATAGATAACTTGGACCTCACCAATATTAAAATCTTTTATGTCTCAAAGGAAAAGAAAACCCACAGAATGGGAGAAAATATTTACAAATCATATATCTGAGAGAAGTTTAGTATCCAGAATACATAAAGAATTCTCATAACTCAACAACAAAAAGATAAACAATCCAACTTAAAAATAAGCAAAGGACTTGAATTAACATTTCCCCCCAAAAGATAAATAAATACACAATAAGTCCAGGAAAAGATACTCAGCATCATTAATCACTGGGGATTTGAAAATCAAAGCTCTGATCTTGGGAAAGAAAAATGGAGCTGGAGGAATTAGGCTCCCTGACTTCAGACTATATTACAAAGCTATAGTCATCAAAACAATATGGTATTGACACAAAAATAAAAATATAGGTGAATAGAACAGGATAGAAAGCCCAAAAATAAACCCACAAAGCTATAGGCAATTAATCTATGACAGAGGAGGCAAGATTATATAATGGAAGACAGTTTCTTCAATAAATAGTGCTGGAAAAACTGGACAGCTACGTGTAAAAAATGAAATTAGAACATTCTTTAGCACCATACACAAAAATAATCTCAAAATGGATTAAAAACCTAGATGTGAGACCAGACACCATAAATAAAATGACCATCAGAAGGAACCTTGGGCCTGGGAGAAACAAGGGGCTCTGTGTATCTGGGAATAAAGAAGTCAGAATGAAATGGAGAAGAAAGGGGTGAGAGAGGTGGGAGGAGGCAGGTGATCCTGGGCCTGGTTATTCCTCTGTGAAACAGGTACAGTTTAGCACACACATCCCCGAATTTGTGCAAGAACTCAGTGAGATACAACAGGTGCAGTGCTAGGCATGGAGCCCAGCATGTAGTTAAGAGCCCAACAAATAAGTGTAGTCATCATGACAGTTACGTAATTCTTATTCAGCACTTAGACATGCCCAGCACTATTCTAAACGTTTTCTAAGTACCAGTTCATTTAATCACCGCCAAAAAAATCTTCTGAGAAAGGAACCACTATTCTCAACATCCCCATTTTATGATGAAGAAACTTGGACACAGAGAAAGCAACAAATTGCCCAAGGTCACAGAGCTTGTACATGGTGAGACCAGGACTTGAGCTCAGGTGGTATAGTTCAAGGGCCTCTATACCATATACTGACGCTTCCATAAATTGCCTGTGCAGCTTTGAGAATTACTACAGCTTTATAGTCAGGATTATATTTGGCTAGACTCCCAAGGACTTGCCAGGTGGCCCAGAGGTCAAAGAATCCACTTGCCAATGCAGGAGATGTGGGTTCGATCCCTGGGTTGGGAAGATCCCCTGGAGGAGGAAGTGGCAACCTACTCCAGTATTCTTGCTGGAAAATTCCATGAACATAGGAGGCTGGAGGGTTTCAAAGAGTCAGACATGACTGAGTGACTGAGTGTGTGTGTGTGTGCACACACATGCACACAGACTCCTGAATTCCTCAAATCTTCCATTTTAGAATTCCATGCTATAGTCTCTGAGATCTCACCTCTCTGTTCAGAGGGAACAAGGGTGCCTAGCAGGGAAACTGAAGCAGAGGGCATCTCATGGGGATGGGCCTAGGGGGACTGAGGAGGCTGAGACTCTGCTGGGAACATGCAGGCGAATGCCTCCTACCAGAGGCACTGGGAGCATGAAGGGTGATCATCATTCCCCGAACCTGGTTAGGGTTTGGGAGGGGTGGGGAGTGGCAGGGTAGTGCTATGGCTTGGCTAGCTGGGTGCTATGTTCTGAATATCTATGTCCCTCCAAAATTCATATGTTGAAACCCAGCCCCCAAGGTGATGCCATTAGGAGGTGGGGGCCTTTGTGAGGTAACTAGGTCATGGGGGCGGAGCCCCCATGAATGGGATTAGTTCCCTTATAAAAGCAGCACAAGAGAGCTCCCTGGCATCTTACACTATGTGAGAATACACGGAGAAGTTGGTAGTCTGTAACCTGGAAGAGGGTCTTCACCAGAGCCCGACGACCAGGCTGGCACTTTGATCATGGACTTCCAGCCTCTAGAGTTGTGAGTAGTAAGTTTCTGTTGTTTACAAGCCACCCAGGCTATGGTGTTCTGTTATAGCAGCCAGAACAGCCTAAGCTAGTGGGCTAACCTGAGCTGGGCTGGGCCAGCTGGGCTGGTGGGCTGGGAGGTCAAGGGCTGACACAACCTGGACACAATAGTCACCAATTTTGGAGTATTTACTCAGTGCCCAGATCCACATTAAGGGCCTTTCCTGCATCATCTTATTTAATCTCTCAAAAACCCTTTGGGGAGGCATTATGATGGCCATTTTACAGCTAAGAAAGGTGACGCTCAAGCTGGCTACCTGGTTTGCCCAGAGTGCTTAGGTACACAAGAGGCCAAGTGCAACGGACCCAGGCTCCTGACTCTCCTCCCTGCGCCCTGCCTGGTTGAGCACAGAGACAAGGCTGGCTAATCCACTAACCACGTGCTGATGGGAGTGTTTGACAGGAGGCTATTACTCAGGGGTCAGATCTCCTGGCCTCAGCCCAGGGCTCTCCCCTAAAAGTGCCCATGGAGGTTGGAAAGCCCTGAGGGTAACATAAAAGCCAGGAGGCCCTGCAGAAGCTGCCCCTTTGCCCCAGTCTGGCTGCAGAACAGTGAGATGAGGGCTACTCCACCCCTTGGTGGAGGGCGGCCGCCTTGCCCCTGGGCTCACACAGTTAACGCCAGCCTGGCTGGGCCCTGCCCTTCATCAGCTGCCTGTGTACCTGCCCGAGGTGGCTCCACACACCTCCTGGCTCAAAACAAACGGCCCCCTCATTAGCCCCATTAAGCACTCACTTTAGCCACGTGGTTCTGAGAAGGAAGTGTGCGCATGGAACACACAAAGGGGCTTTATTACATTTGCCGCAATAACACTTGAAAGTGAGTTACTCGGTCATGTCCAACTCTTTGCAATCCCATGAACTGTAGCCTGCCAGACTGCTCTGTCCGTGGAATTCTCCAGGCAAGAATACCAGAGTGGGTAACCATTGCCTTCTCCAGGGGATCTTCCCAACCAGGGACTGAACTCCTGCATTGCAGGCAGATTCCTACTGTCTGAGCCTCCAGGGAAGCCCTGCGGTGATAACGCTGAGGTAGACAAAAGAGGCGAGCAGCACGGGCAAGAGATTTGACGGCACAGGGAGGCTGTATACACCTGGCCCACCTGGCCCCTCCCTGCCCTGGCAAGCCCTCCTCCTTCCATGACTGAGCTCTCACCTGGAACACTCTGCAGGAAGCCTCTGCAGGAAGACCCTTCCCGTTCCCTCTCCTTGATGTCCTTGTCTTTGCTGGTCTCTTCCAGACACAGCCCTTGAAGCCCCTACCCTGAGGGGTCAGGCATGCCAGCCCAGGCCAAGGTCGGGGGCCTTGTGCCCCCAGTGAAGGCATAACTGTGCTGCTCCAGGTAGTGCTGGTCACCCCCAGGGCCCACTTCCCATCAAGCTCGCTGGTTCTCAGACTTGAGAAACCTGCCTGTGAAATCCACTGATATGTGTGTCGGGTCACGTTCACATCTTTCAAGCAAGACACTTTCTCTGCCTTCAAACACAGCCCAAGCAGCCGGTACTGCCATCCTGACTTTTGCCGCTCCACAGCCAAGCCACCTCCTTCTAGCCCTCAATGGTCCTTACCCAGAAGCCAGAGAATCCTGCCCTCCTCTCTCCCACCAAGACCCCCAGACCAAGGGACTGGATATAGCATTTACCGATGAGCTAGTTTCACCAAAGCTGTATGTGTTGTGTTGGTCGCTCAGTTGTGTCCACCTGTCTGCAACCCTATGGACTGTAGCCCACCAGGCTCCTGTCCACAGAATTCTCCAGGTAAGAACACTGGAGTGGGTTGCCATTCCCTTCTCCAGGGGACTTTCCCGACTCAGGGAGCGAATCCGGGTCTCCTGGAGCGGAGGCAGACTCTTTACCAAATGAGCAGCCAGGGAAGCCCAGTTTCACAAAAGCCAATCTAAAATTGACTCCTGGACTGCCTGAAAGAGAGTTCCCAAGAGCCAAAGCTGGAAGAGTCTGAGCAACCAAACAAAGTAGTACTGGATTATAACCCAAAGTATACAGTTAATATCCATGAGTCCATTCTGATATAAATAAATGATTGAATTAATAAATAAATGAGGGAGAAGAGACAAATTTCCTGTAGAGAAGAATTCCAAATAATTTTTGGATGATTATTTTGGATAAATAATTCCAAATAATTCCATCTAATTTCCAAATAGATAACCTGCCCTTGAGGAGGTGGAGCAAAACTCCCCCTCCTTAGGTGTGGGCTGTGCAGAGTGACTCCTTCCCAAGAGGACAGTGTAGAAAGGAGGAGGAAGGGGAACTGCCGTGGAGAAACCTGACAGTCACCCCCTAGCCAAGTGACAAGGTCAGCAGTCATGTTGATGATATGCACCCCGATAGAATGTGATGCAAAAATGGCACTTGATCTCTGTGCTCTTTCTCCCCAAGAGCCATAACCCCAGTCTAACCATGAGGATAACAGCCGGCAAATCCCAGTAGAGGGACAGTCTACATGAATGAGCAGTGCCCCTCCAAACTGTCAAGGTCATCCAAACCAAGGAAACTCTGAGAAACTGCCAAAACCAAGACAAGCCTAAAGAGACATGATAATTTAATGGGATCCTAGATGGGATCTTGGGACAGGAAAAGGGCATGTGTACAAACCAAGGAAGTCTAAGGATAGCAGGCACTTCAGTTAATAATTGTGGATCAATAGTGGTTCATTAATTGTGACAAATGTACCATACTAACCCAGGATGCCAAGGACAGGAAACACTGAGTATGGGGTATATGGGAACTTGGGACTCTCTCAGTTTTTCTGTGAATCTAAAGTAAAACATTTACTAGAAACACGACTGGAGGCCCCTGGAGCCTCTGTGAGCTGGCTCCTCTCCCTCCTCCACCCCTGCTTCCCAGCTCCCTTGAAAGCCCTTGTATTAGCTCTCCACTGACATGCTCTTGCCAGTCCATGGAGCACTTCTGTTCATCTTCACAACCTTCTGTGTTTGACTCTGCTCCCAGTTCCATGCCTTCCTGACTCCCCTACATTTGGCCCCGGCATGGAGTACTCCTGGTTCTCTTGCTTTAATACTATTTTGCCCATCCCATCATTCCTATGCACGCTTTTCTGGCTTCCACACCACACCCGTGCTCCAAGAATTCCTCCCGGTCCCTCTCCTCTCACATTCTCCCTGGTGAGTCAGTCCCCACACGGAGGCTGGGGGCCTAGGTGAGCCTCACGAGCAAGGACGGCTTCATGGTGACTCAGCGCCACTGTCCATCCCCTTCTTCCAGCCATCTCCATGTGGAGGTCAACTGTGCATCTTACCGACTGTCCCAGACCTGCAAATGTTCCTCTTCCCCTAAGCCCTTGCCCCTCTGTCCTTCGTGCCAGTGAGTAAGTATAACCACCCGCCTGGGGGCACAAGGCTGAATCCTGTATGTGGTCCTGGGCTCTTTCCACTGCTCTTCTGTGATATCCCCTCTGTTACTGGATCTTTGAAGCGAGTTCCTTAATGCTGGCATCAGGTGGTTTATCGACCTCTTTGTCACCACCCTGCTGTTGCCACTTCTCTCATTTGCCTGTGTGGCTACTCCAGCCTCCTGGCTGTCTCCCTGACCCGAGCTTCTTCCATTCAATCTGTTCTCTACACAGTAGCCAGGCTGGTGGCTGTAAACTGCCCATCTGACCCTGTGGTCAACTGCCTGCAACGCTGCTGCTACTGCTGCTGCTAAGTCCCTTCAGTCGTATTTGACTCTGTGCGACCCCATAGACAGCAGCCCACCAGGCTCCCCAGTCCCTGGGATTCTCCAGGCAAGAACACTGGAATGGGTTGCCATTTCCTTCTCCAATGCATGAAAGTGAAAAGTGAGAGTGAAGTCGCTCAGTCGTGCCCAACTCTTAGCGACCCCATGGACTGCAGCCTACCAGACTCCTTCATCCATGGGATTCTCCAGGCAAGAGTACTGGAGTGGGGTGGCATTGCCTTGTCCCCAAAAGGGTGAGGGAGATTTTGGTATGATCAGAAACTTGTGTGAAAATAGCACAGAATCCCAGTTACAACATAAAGAGTAACTGAAATAATACCTTTTGGCTTGTCCAGACAGTCCCATTGCAGAAGCGGATTGGGAAGAAAGTGGGCCAGGGGCTTCAGTAAGCATAGAGTAAGTTGCCCCAGTATGTAAAAAGAAATCAACGGATTGGCCCCCCACAGTTATTAAATCAGTCTTTAGATAATCTGTTACAACTGGCTCAGACAGTTCATTATGGTAGGGAATATGAGGGGAGAAAAACGAAAGGCAGAAAAAGACAAAGGAACAGGCAGAAGCCTTCGCAATGGCTATGAAAACCATTCTTAAATAGCCTAAGAAAAATACCCAGAGGAACCCAGGTGAAAAGGGATGGACTTGCTATTACTGTGGACAGGAGGGGCACCTCAAGCGGGATTGCCCTCAGGCATCTAAGCTGCCCCCGGCTCCATGTCCGGTCTGCAAAGGACCACACTGGAAGAGAGACTGCCCCCAGAGGTGTAGGTCTCAGGGGTCAGACTCTCAAGACAATCAGGACTGAAGGTGCCCGGGGGTCCCCACACAAGCTCCCATCCTATTTACACCTGAAAAACCCCAGGTATTAATAACTGAGGGGGGGCCTGCAATGCTAGCGGATCTCAAATGCCTCAACTTGGCACCATCCCTCTCCCCTTTCTCCCCGTCCTCACCTCCTATCTCTGCCTCAACACCGTCTCCCGCACAGCAGGTCCACTTGCCACTGGTCCACGCTGTCCCCTTGGCCTAGTACACTCTTCCCTCCCTTGTTGTCTGGCTAATACTTGACGGATCTTCAGAACTTGGCGGGTAGGGGTGGGGAAGCTCTTGCCTGCTGGCTGGCCCAGTGCCTCCTCTGTTCCCAAAACACCTGTTACAGAACCTATCCCCCTAAGCAGACATTATCTGCTCACAGCCAGCGTCAGCCTCTCCCTCATTCCCTCCCAGCCCGTGGGCATCGCCAAGGCAAAGACTGCACCCCACACATCACTGTACCCCCAGGGCTCCCTGGAGACACTCAGTAAAAGCTATGATAACAGTGAACATTCATGAGCATCGGCTGGGCTTCCCCGGTGGTCCAGGGGTTGAGAGCCCACCTGCCAGTGCAAGGATGCAGGTTCCATCTCTGGTCTGGGAAGCTTCTACATGCCGTGGGGTAACTGAGCATCACAGTCACTGAGGCTGCAGGCCCTAGAACCCATGCTCCACAACAAGAGAAGCCACCCAGTCAGAAGCCTGCATACTGTAACTACAGAGTAGACCCTGCTCATCGCAACCAGAGAAGGCCTGCATGCAGCAACAAAGACCCAAGGCAACCCCAAATAAATACAAATAAATAAATGTGGAGCGCTTACTGTGCACCAGGCACAATGCTCTTGAAATGCATTTTCTCATACTGTAGCTGTCTTTCACAGTAGCAGATGAGGGTGGATGGGAGATGGTGAAGGACAGGGAAGCCTGGCGTGCTGCAGTCCACAGGGTCACAAAGAGTCGGACACACTGCATGACTGAACAGCAGCATCAAAGAGGAAACTGAGGCACAAGTGACACGCAGCTTAAGGTCACACAGCGAGGTCTTAGAGCTGAACTGGGAACGGAAAGGTCAACTGTCTTCATCACTTGCCCTTCTAACCACCTTGTTATTTTGTCCTGTTCCCTTCTCCACCTCACAATCAGTGACCCATGCCACAGGCAGCATCCATTACGTCGTTTTATGTGTCCGCAGCATTCCATCATACTGGTACAACATAATCTGCTTAACCGATCCTGTTATTAGTATATGTCCAATTGTCTGAGTGTATTTTTTCAAATAGGTAACTGATTATCCCGGCACTATTTTAAAATAATTCATGGCTTTTCTTTCTAATTCAAAATGCCATCTTTACTGTATAATAAACAGTCATATGTACTTGAGTTCTTTCCTTATGTTGTCTCATTTGTTTAATTGTGCTAATTCACACGGTTGTGAATGGTTATACCTTTATAATGCGTTCCCATTCATGCATTCATTCCTCCACTCACCTAGTCAACAAATATGTATTGGGTCCTTCTGTGGACCATGTGCTATTCTAGAAACAATAGTGGACCATTGTGGAAGCAGCGGGCAACACCACCCTCCCATACTTGCATTTTAATTTCTGACCTTGGAAGTGGTTCCCACCTCAATCAATTTTATTTATTAAGCTGTTCTTAGATGTTCTTGACTCTTTATAACTCCCAGTGAACTGATGCTGGCAAGTAAGAAAATACATTTGGTGTTTAATTGGCACTGAATTAAATGTATGGATTAATCTTAATGGAATTGACCATTTTTAATCTTCTTTCCCATGAACACAGCAGGCGTTTCCATACAGTCAATTCTTATTTTAAGTTAAGTTTAGTCTCACACATTTATTGCTAAGTTTGTTGCTAAGTATTTTATATTTTTGTTGCCATTGTGAATGTCATCTTTTTTCCATCATATATTCTCAATGATTAATGCTGGTACATAGGAAAGGTATTGATTTCTTGAATATCTCTTTTAAGTCAGCATTTACTGAATTCTCTGATTAATTATAATAGTTTTTAGTTGATTTTTCAGATTTCCTAGGTAAATAAGCATATAATAAGTACCGTACCAGGTCTTAGCTGTGGCATGTGGGGTCTTACTTCCCTGACCAGGGATTGAACCTGGGCCTCCTGCATCCGAGAGAGTGGAGTTTTAATCACTGGACCACCAGGGAAGTCCCATGAACATCAATTCTCCCCAGTTTCCTTGACCAACACACACTCCAGTCTCCACTCTTGCCAACCTTCTCCAGTCTCTGAACCACTCACCTTATTGCCCTCCCCTGCACGTACCTGGTCATGTCGCAGCTTTTTCCCATTGAACCTGCTCGCTTGTCTCCATTAGCATCCGTCATTGCCTCCTTCCCTCCTGGATGACGGAAGGGCCTAGGGCTCCCTTCTGCAGAAATTCATCCCTTGCCAGTCCC
The DNA here is from genome assembly GCF_023091745.1 of Budorcas taxicolor. Taxonomy (NCBI): domain Eukaryota; kingdom Metazoa; phylum Chordata; class Mammalia; order Artiodactyla; family Bovidae; genus Budorcas; species Budorcas taxicolor. Next base: position 156,152,369 of record NC_068920.1, on the reverse strand, counting down.
AGTGCCCTCGCCCCTGACTGCTTGCACCACTAACTCCAGCCCCCTGATGACCCTATTCCTTCCCCCTTTATGAGAGCTTTTTCATCCTCATGAAACATGCTCAAATCTCCCTGATCCTAGCAAACAAGCAGACCCTTTGTATCTCTCTCCTATACTTCACGGACAATATTCCCCAAAGGCCTGTGTGTTCTGCTCTCTCTTATTGCACAGATTTCTAGACCACTGGCCTCTCCTTCTGCCTCTTTACAGAAACAACCCCCATCAGCACCACCAGTGATGCCACTGTTGCTAAATCCAACAGATGCCTCTTTGCCCTTATCCTCCTGACGCTGTAGGCATCTTTGACTCCACACATGACTCACTCCCCTGCTGAAGGTGGGGACTCCACCCTCCTGGATTTCTTCCGGCTTCTCACACTACTGGGCTCCTTCACGGCTTCCTCCTCCAGCGCTCTCTGGACAGCCCTCAGGATCCCGCCTGGCCTCCCTTCTGACCCACACTCTGTCTTCCTTAATGTCAGCCTCCACCTCTATGCTCTGGGCTCCCATGTTTCCCCAAGCCCAGGCCAGATATTTGACAGTGGCACCTGGTGGACCTCTGGGAAGTAATCATCATGATAACAATGGTGACACAGTCACTGGAACAGTCAGCCAAAGTTTAAAGCAATGAGATGATGGTTCTGGAATGAGAGCAGGGCCCCTCGCCACCCACATAATGCTGCCTGGCCTCCACCCTAAGGCTGCAGGTTGGTGGAAAGAGACTCTCTGGGGTGTGAAACAAGGATGACACTAAATTATTTTCTGACTTATCACCCAGGAGCTGACCCCATCTCACTGGTGCACGTGGACACATTTTAGGGTCCCGATGGGAGAATTCTCTTCCCTCCACATCAGTGACAGCAGCTGAGAGAGGAGCAATACAGTGGAGAAGGTGCAGGGTGGGCGCTGGTGGCTGCAAGAACCATCAGCAAAATCCATGCAGTAGCTGGTTTATGGGCCTGCGCTCATATCATGAGACCAGCTTCCTGAGGGTTGTCCCTGTGCTCAGACTCCCTCCTGGGCAAGCTCTGATAAGGGTCCTATCAAGGGGTGGGGGTTCCCAGCATTTCCACTAGGTTAAGAGCTCAGACACAAAAAGGACTTCATATTCTGTTGTAATTGACATCCCTAATTATTAACTGATGTCCTTGAGCACGCTAGCTAACCTCTGGGAAGCTCCACTTTCTAACCTGTGAAATGGGAATATGAATATGAGTACCTTATGGGTTGTTATTAGGTCTCAGTAACATCATGGGGACAGAGGCTCCCTGCATGATATCTGACAGGCTGAAAGAGCTCAGTACATGGCAGCAGGTTCTTTGCATCATTGTTAGTTGCCTGGAGAAGCATAGAGAAAAGGGGTCTCGAGAAGAGACAGACAGAGAAGCCAGCAAGCGTGTGCAGATTTGTGGATCTGATGAAAGTTGCCCCCTCCTCAATGACTAGGGGAGAGAGGGACCCCATATTCACAGATGAGGGTGAAGTGCTCCCTCCCTGGCAGTGTGGGAATTCTGTGCCCCCTTTCCTCTGTCACCCAGGCCTATATTAAGAACATTGAATGTCAGTGCAGACGCTTTAACTGCTAATGTGAGGGTGAAAGGCAGGTGGAGCGCAGGTGTGTTGGAGGGAAGAGAGGAGTCAGGAGGTAGAGAAAAGCAAGGAGGAGGCACAGCAGGGTTGGGGTGGGGGAAAGAGAAAAGCAAGATTTAATTAATTAAAATCTGCGGCAGGAGGAAGCTGGAGGAACGGGAGGACCAGCTGGTGGGACATTCATGAACAGTCCAAGAAAGCTAGGGGCAGCCCGACTTCCCAAGGGTCAGGAAGAGACTGCTACATGGCTTGGCTTCAGACCCCTGCAAAGATCTCCACTTGAAGCGTGGATGAGGCTGGGGAAGGAAGCCTCCGGTAAAGCAGACTGTCTGTGACTGCGGCTGTCAAAGCAAGCACTGTTGCTAAGGGAACCGCCTGGGAAGAGCCTCGTGTGGAGATGCAGTCAGCCCACCTCCAGCAGCCACCAGGTTTGGGAGGGGACCCAGTGCTTCCTCCAGGTCTCCCCTCCAGGTTTTGGGCCCTGGAGGACAAAGACCCTGCCCCCTCTGCTGCTTATTAGCCAGACGGGGCCATGTTGATGACGGTTGCCAACAGTGATGCCCAGAGAAATGTCCCCTGGATAAACGATCCCTGGAGCAGAGTAGCCTGGGAGGGACAGGGGAAGAGTACCCCCGCCTTCCAAAGGTCCTCTGGTGCTCAAGAGGTTCCAGAATCCCAGGCCATAACCCTACAGGAGGACATTTGTGACTCACAGGTTTATCAAATAAATTGGGATGAGCATTTCAGTTAAATGGGGGAGGGGTAGTGCAAAAGTGTGCACAGACTCTTTGAGGCCTGAGCTTGGACTAGCACGGGATCTCTTCCATCACATTCCAGTGCTCAGGTCACAGGGCCAGCTCAGACTCGAGAGGTGGGACTGGACACTCCACTCGGGGACACAGGGGTTGGTGTGAAGAACTTGGGCCATTTTTGCCCCCTATCTACTGCGGTAGCAATTAAGAATGTGAGTTCAACTCAAATTCTGACTCACCCCCATTTGCTGGGTAATTTTTGGCAAATTCCTTTCCTTCTCTGACTCTCCTTTTCCTCACCCCCAAAGTGATCAAAACAGGGGCTTCCCTGGTCTCTCAGTGGTAAAGAATCCATCTGTCAATGCAGGAGACACGGGTTGGATCCCTGGTTGGGGAAGACCCCACACGCCACGGAGCCATTAAACCCATGCACCACAACTACTGAGCCTGTGCTCCAGAGTCCAGGAACCACAGCTCCTGAAGTCCATGCACCCCAGAGCCTGGCTTTGCAACAAGAGGGGCCACCTCAGTGAGAAGCTCAAGCGACACAACTAGAGAGTAGCCCCCACTTGCCACAACCAGAGGAAAGCCTGTTCAACAATGAAGACCCAGAACAGCCATAAATAAATTATTTTTTCAAACAGTCAAAGCAAATTCCTCCTCCCCCAAGAATATAGAGAAGTCACACACTGGAATTGTTGGTCTGGTGCCTGGGACGCATAGCAGGCGTGGGCAAGTGTGACTCCCTCCCTTTATTCCAGGAGACTGGGACTTCATTGACCCAGGCAGTACATGGGCCTCTGATTGCTTCCCACTGTGCAAAAAAAAGGCTGGGAGCCCGGCTGGGGGTCTGTTCCACCCCCACACCCTCCCCACCCTTCATCTTGCCCCCTCTGGAGCCCTCCTGCTGAGAATTAGAAGCACCCTGGGTCTTAAGGATAGTTAAGTAGCAAACTATGTGTTCATAATAAAATTTGCCTGCTTCTCACAGACATCCAATTTGCTTACCATCCAAAGAGAAGAATTGGGTGCCTGCTTTCGAAATTGTTTTAATCTCTGCCACAGAATGCTTCTGGCAGGGTTTTTCAACTGGAAAATAGGAAATGAGTTAGAAACAATGGAAGAACGTGAATAATCTCACTTAAGATGTTTGATCTTGAGATGAGATGAAGTTGAAATCGATTTCCCGGTTCACAGCCAGACAACCGCGGGTGTGGGGGGAGAGGGCTGGGGGTGGAAGGTTGTCCAGGCCTGACTGGGCCCCAGATCCAGCCAAGACGAGGGCCCTCCTATCCATTTGGCCCTCTGCTGCTGCTGCTAAGTCGCTTCAGTAGTGTCCGACTCTGTGCAACCCCAGAGACGGCAGCCCACCAGGCTCCCCCATCCCTGGGATTCTCCAGGCAAGAACACTGGAGTGGGTTGCCATTTCCTTCTCCGATGCATGAAAGTGAAAAGTGAAAGTGAAGTCGCTCAGTCGTGTCTGACTCTTAGCGACCCCATGGACTGCAGCCTACCAGGCTCCTCCATCCATGGGATTTTCCAGGCAAGAGTACTGGAGTGGGGTGCAAACTATATTCTAAGTGGGAGACAACTTCGGCCCCATAACCTGAAAGGTAGGTGTGAAGAAAGCGTTTGTCTCTCTGTGTACTCGTACCAAGCCATGCATCTGTTTAGGAGATATTTGCTGTATACTGACTATGTGTCCCAGCCTGTCCTAGTCCCTGGACCTCCAGGCTTCAATCAAACCCATTCTATATCCTCAAGGGTCTCCTGAGAGTTGGCTGGGACCAGGACAGAGCTTGAAGAGCTAATGTTGATGGAGTCCTGGACCAAAGATGCTGCCTTTATAAACTTGCTACTCCTCATAGAACCTGTGGGTTGGGGATTCTTGTGCTCTCTTTCCAGATGGGAAAATGAGCTCAGAGATCAGTGAGTTTTCCAAGGATGGGATCCATGGGACTGTGGAGTCGTGTCGTTTGCCAGGAGGAATACTCTGTCCAGGCTGGTGGCCTGCAGAGGCGTGCAAAAGGTGGAGCTCAGGGAACAGTGAGGAAGGGCAGGTAGCCAGGACCCTGGGGAGGGAGGTCTGGGCAGCAAGGGGAATACGCTGGCCCTGTTCATTGTGGAGAACCTGCCCCGCCCTTGGGTCTGGAAAGGAACACACCCTCAAAACTAAGCGAGGCAGGTGAGAGGGGAGTAACCACACCCTAATCATCATACAGACGCACTCACACCTCACCCAGACACCCAGATCAGACCAACACACACGTTTATACACATATACACAACAGCGCTCATCACCCAGATGTGTCTGCCTGCACCCACGCTCACATCCCCCGTTAAGAGACTGAAAACTCCCTGGGGCAGGGACCACATGGGTCTTGCTCACCACTCTGTCCCCAGCACAGATCCGGGTTCATATGGGGCCCTGTAAATCACAATGAAGTTGAACTCAACCCCCACACGTGTGAAACACAGACTGACACACATACATGTCATTCCTGTGCCTGGCAGCTGATGCGGGGGGAGGGTGGCTAAGCCTCCAATGGGCTCAAGCCTTTACAGGTAGAAACCAGAGGGTGGGCTGGGTCTTGGGGGGCTCACGGCTCTCTGTCACTGCTCCTCCTGCCTGGCTAGGCTGAGGGACCCAGCCCATCCAAAGGTCTCGGTCCAGCCTTCGTACTCTCAAGGCTCCATGGGGTGACCGAACCCCCCCGTAACAGCTTCCACCCAGGCCTGGCCTCTCGGGGTCCTAGGTTGGGGGTTTAATGCATTATTGATTTCCCCAAGAAGGGAAAGCGCTGCAGCCATGGGTCCAGGTAGCTTATTTTGTGCGTCGATGACATTCAGGTACTAGTGAAAAATTATACCAATTATTAAATCAGCCATTATTACTTCAAAGTGCAATCAGTTGTCACAGGGGAGAGCGCTTGCTCGGCGCGTTATTAGTCGGGCTGTGTGCACAGGGAAAGTGCTGAGAGGGGAGACTTTAACCAAAGGGCAAATGCATGAAATTTACTTAGAAATAGCGATTTATCACCCCTGGGTTTCCTACTGCTCAAATCCAGGCAGACACTTGGCTGGCAGGAGACAGGCTCCGCGGCCGCCCCTGCCTCCTGCAGCTCCCACCCTGACAGGAAATGAAAAATTGAGAAGTCGTTGTAACAGCTTAAAGATGCATTATCCTTTTTGATGTGCAATTTGAGCTTCATATCTAAAGGCAGATGAAATCACCGGCACCCACACCAGCCAGAGAGGAGAGAACCACCCTTCTGAGTTCCGGGAGGGGTGGGTGGGGTAAGGGTGCACCCCCCTACACACACAGCCTGGCCCCCACCAGCCCAGCCGCCTGCCTCTAAGCCCAGGAGACCAAGGTGGGCAGGACCGGGCCAGGAGGAGAAACCTTGGGCTGAGGTGGGAGAGGAAGATGGAAGAAAGAGACGCAGAGCTAAGAGAGGAAAAATGTAAGAAGACAGACACACAGAGAGGGAGAAAGAGACCCAAGGGGGTGAAAGGGAAGGAGGACCAGAAATAGAGAAATAAAAGGTGAGGTGAGGTTACATCCAAAGACCCAGAGAGAAGAGATGGACCAACAGAAGCCAAGCGTGAGCAGTGGCTGCTCCTGTAGGGAAAGGAGTGTGTGTGTCTACAGACAGACAGACAGACACACACACACCAAGCCAAAGACTCCCCAGCCCCGCCCAGGCATATACAGGAGGAAGTAGCAAGCTTTCTTTGATTTTCATGGCGACTATGAACCTATCCTCCGTTAGCACATGGGGCAGTGATGCCCCAGAACCACCCCCATTACCACCATCTGCAAACCACTCCCTACTTGTAGAACCATGCCAGGCATGGCCCCCTCACCTCCTGACAGACCCAGGTTAAGGATCACCTACAGCTGAGGGTCGACTAAAGCCCCCACCTGAGCTGCCAGTGGAGACTCTTGCCTCCACAGCTGTGTGACCCTGAGCAAGTGACAGAATCTCTCTGAGCCTCTTTTTTTTGGCAGAAGGGCTCACAGGGCTATGAGGAGAACAGAGGCCCTGCATGGGCACTCAGCTGAAAGATGAGCTGGTCCTGAGGTCCTAGGGCTCTGGCCAACCTCAGAGGGAAGCCACAGCTTGCTGGGGCCCCAAGACAACCCCCGTGCTTCCATTTGCCCGGAGGACCCCAGACCCATTTGCCTGATGCTGCTCCATGACCTTGGGGGTGCCAGCTGGTGTTAGTGGTAAAGAATCCACCGAATGCAGGAGATGTTAGAGAAATGAGTTCGAACCCTGGGCCAGAAAGAGCACCTAGAGTAGGAAATGGCAACTCGTTCCAGTATTCTTGCCTGGGAAATCCCACGGACAGAAGAGCCTGGTGGGCTACAGTCCAAGGGGCCGCAAAGAGTCAGACACAACTGAGGGACTGAGTGCGCACACACATAGCCCATGGCCTTAAAAGCAACCTCATTATTTGAGAGTATTAGATGGCTGAGCAGGCTCAAGAAGAGTGTCTATTGGAGATATCCAAGCCTCGCTGCATGCAAGCACTTAAAAAGTTGCACGCGAGTCTCCCAGAGATGTATAGTGCGTAGCAAAGAGCACTGGGTCTGCCTCTGACAGGTCTGGGAGGCATCTGTCCACCTGAACGTAAACTCCCCAAGGGCAGAGATTTCTGTTCATCTTGCCCATCACCCCAGTATTTGTTGAATGGATAAATGTCACTCAAGTGGGGTGACCTTGGCAGGGTACCTCATCTCTCAGACCCTTGGCTTTATATTAACAACAGAGTTCCTGCTTCATGAACGACAAGGCAGGTATAATCGTCTGACAAGAAAGAAAGGAGAGTGGCTATGTTTGTTGTTATCAATAGGAAGAAAAAAGGAAAGAGAGATGTATGTTAAGAGAAGTTATCTCCAGGTGATGGGATTAAGGAAAACGTTTACTTTCTTCTTTTTATGGGGGTGAATATTTATCAAGCCCAATAACCAAAAAAAAAGGTAGTAAATTTGTTTTAAAATAAATAAGAAAATTGCATCCTAAAATTCTCAAGAGGTTGAGAATGTGGCCACTGAGCCTGGGGTTACCCCACCTGAGTTTGTGTCCTGGGGCTCCAGGCTGTCCTTAGGTTCAAGTGTCCAGGGATACATGTGGGGCCTCAGCGTCCCTGACTATATCTGGGTGGTGGAGGGTCTCCCTGGCACATACACCAGTTAGATCTACCTTTTCCTACCAGGCAGGTTCACAGAGGCTCTGAAGCTGAGTTTTGGAATACTGAGTTTGACCCTCTATGGGTACACGGACACCAACTCGGGGCAGGATGTCATGGGTCCTTTCGCTGCCTTCCCAGCAGATGGAGAAACAGACATTGCCAAAGCTGACAGGCCTCCCCCAAGATGATCTTGCCTTTGCTGCACCCACCTTCCTGGCTTTTCCAATCCCCACCAACTCTTATAGCAAAACCATGAGGCAGTGGTATTGCTCCCATTTTCAAGGTGAAAAAAACTGAGGCCTGGGGTGGGGGCGGGGATGAGATTTGCTCCAAGAGTATCTCGGATGAGGCAGGATTCATTCAGCCTGCCCAGCCCCATGCCTATGCCCTTTCTGTGACACCATCTTCTTCTAATGGATGGCAGAGAGAAAGCAGAACTAATCAGCTCCTCTATTGATTCCAACTCCTCCCAAGAAGAGATTGATCCTCCCATTACAAAGGGGTGAGCAGACAGCATTAGGGGGAATTGGGAGATTCTGCTCAGTGAGGCAGCTGGTTGTACTGTGAACGCTGTCCTGAGCTCAGGTCACCAAGGCCCTGGACCAACAGGCTGCAGAGTATCTCGGAGGTGCCTGACACCTGGCCAGGGAGAAGGTGGGCTCTGCCATCCACTGCAGTCATGACAGGCCGCAGCACTCTGCCCTAGTTCATCTGTCAGTCCATCCATCTCTCCATCCCAATATCCATCCTTCTACCTCTTTCATCGCCTAACTTCTTATGAGTTCCTCCCCTGTGCCAAGTGCCGTGGAAGATGCTAGTCTTCCCAGCAGGTCTCAGCACATCCACAGGGCAATCAAGGAACAGGGACAGGTTGCAGTGTATCCTGTCCACGTCGTTACCAATGAACTGACTGTCCTGCAGAGGACTAGCAGATCACTGAGCAGATGAGCTAAGCCCCAGGCCACAAAGTGGCCCAGATAAAATCCTCCTATGGGAATGTAGATATAGAGAACAGACTTGTAAATATAGTGGGGGAAGGAAAGAGTGGGACGAATGGAGAAAGTAGCATCAACATATATACACCGCTATGTGTAAAACAGATGGCTGGTGAGAAGCTGCTATATAACACAGGGAGCCCAGCCTGGCACTCTGTGATGACCTAGAGGGGTGGAGTAGGGGGAGAGGAGGGGGCTCAAGAGGGAAGTTATATATGTATAATTATGGCTGATTCGTGTTGTACAGCAGAAAGTCAACACAACATTGTAAAGCAATTTTCTTCCAATTAAAAAATAATTTGAAAAAAAAAGAAAGAAAATCCTTCTAGGAGATTGTCTTTCTCCTATCAGAAGGCTCACCAGCTTTTACTTTTTCTCCCTTTTCTTAACTTTTGCTCCCTTTGAATGGACACTTGACGAGGACAGGGACCAGGGCTGTATTTCTCACCGCTATTCCTCCAGCCCTTGACATGGTATCTTGCATGTGGCTGGGGCTCAATAACTGTTTGTGGGATGGATGGATAGATGGATGGATGGATGACAGATAGATGACTGAAGTGGCTGTAGCTCAGAGAGGTGCCCAGGCTCACATCTGAAAGAGTTCAGAAGCCTGTCTCTCCCGTACAGTTGTTTCTGGCTCGCTTGGATTTGCTCACCTCCGGTGAAGGGAGCTCAGTACCTACCCAGGCAGCCCATGCCACGGCTGGATGGTTCTTGCTGGTGAGCCCCTGCCTGGGCCAGGCAGGAACCGGGAAGCTACCCACCATGAAGTTTAATCCCTCATGAAAGAAGCTAGATCATACAGTGAAAGACAGTGACCCTTTCCATCCGTGGACAATGTGTCATTACAGACTTCATCTGTTCTCTACATTACATGGTGTCCCTTTGCATCTGGTTGGTTCTGAGCCCACTCAGAATTATCAATGTATTTCTTAAAGTGGGGCTCCCTGAGCAGGAAACACTCTGGGGGAACACTCTGGGTAAATTCCCGCTAGTGCAGAAATGATCAGCCTCCCTTGCTCTAGACTCTATACATCTATTAATATAACCTGACATCCGAGGTTATGCAGAGATGCTCTGTACTGTGTCTGGCACAATGTTACACAAGCTTGTGCTGGGGGTCTCAAAAATCACTCAGAGCCAAACAGAATTCAAGGTCAAAACAAGCATGGGATAGTCATACTGCAGAAATAACTGTTAATTAAATAAATGAGATTAAATGGGGTGTTAATACAGCAGAGTATTAGGGAGCTCCCTTCTCAGGGTGGGTCACACTTTAGGCACATGCTCAATCTGACTTCCACTTAAACACCCAGATCTTTAGCTCATGAACCAGATCACAGATTTGCCCTTGTGCTGCCCTCCTGGTGTTGGTAATGGCCCTCGAGTTTACAGAGCACCTACTGCTCACTGAGAGGTTAGCTCAGTGCCTTTCGGACATCACCTCTCACTAAATTTCATTTTGGTATCAAGAGCGTTTCATTCCTTTTATTCACCAGTGTTTATTGAGACCTGCTATGAGCCAGGCCAGGAGCTAAGGATGGCGAGATGATGGTGAGCAGGACATCCTTGGTTCCTGCGCCTACACAGCCCACAGCTCAGTTGAAGCTGCAGGGGAAAAGGAGCTTGAAGTCTTTGCTGGGCTGTGTCCAGGAGTTTATCTCCCAAGGAGATAGGGAGGAGGCTCTAATCCCTGACCAGGGTGAGGAGAGTGAGGCAGCTAAGTTAAGGAGGTACCCATTCTCAGGGGCATGCAAGTGCATGATCAGCACCAAAGAGTGAGTGCCCCCTTAAATTTTGCTTTGGCACCTCACTAGCCTCACCCTAGTCCCAGCCCCAGTGTTGGGGATCCAGCCCTGGAGGGAGGAATTGGCTCTCCCTCCTGGGACAGCCTGGTGGGAAGGGCTGAGCCCTGGCAGGGGTGCTCAGCTGGCTGCCGCAGAGGGGTGGAGATGAGGTCAGGGGTAGAGAAGCAGTTGGGCAGGCAGTGAGGTGGAGAGAGGGCAGGCACTCATCTTTCAAACAGACACAAGTCGCTCAGTCATTCAGCAGCAGAAACTATTACTCAGAATAGCTCAGAACCAGAGGTGCCTTCCCCGGAGAGAGGAGGTTCTCATGGTTTCCCTGGCAAGGGGGCTTCAGAGATTGTCCCTCCACCTCCCAGCACCCCCTTCCCCAGCCTGTCAGCAGCTGCAGAGGGAGGCCCAGAGCAGGCAAAGCTTGGGAGGCGGGAGAGGGAAGGGGTAGCCTGACTCCTAGGGCCGAGGAGATGGCCCCAGAAGGCCTCTGGGGCCGGGGGAGGGGGCTCCCAATTACAACCTCAATCAGGCCTTGGAAGGCTGCACCGAGAAATGAGAGCCGGAGCAGGCAATTGCCTCTGGCACATGGAAAACTCCAGATCTATAACTTCCTGGAACATAATTAGCTGCTAACTTCAAAGATGCATTGGGGTTTGTGTAATAGGCACCGGGGCACTCAAGAACTGCAGAAACTGGGAGAAAAATGGGGCCGTCTGGCTTGGAAATGGAACGAGACAAAAGGCTTTCAGTTCAGGGCTTCCTTCAACAGAGACCTGAGGAAAATAATAATTATTATGATAACTCCCTTTTATGGAGTGTTTACTGGGTGCAGAGTGCTCCACTAAGTGCTTCACATCCGAGCTCTTTTAATGATCACATACCTCTAGGATGCAGGCTTTATTGTCAGAAATGACAGTGATCATCCAAGGTCACAGACACACACAGCTGTCTATTTTCAGAGTCCCAGCTCCCATCCACTGTCCCTCCTGTATGGCCACTGCTCGCTCCAGAACCTCTGGGTCCTCGAGCTGCTCACACCTTCCCAGGAGAGGGTGGGTCTGGGGAACCAGTGCTTGAAAACAAATTCCTTCCTCTTCCCCCTGGACACTCCTCTGGCCCGTTCTAATGGAGGGTGGCAACCAGACAGAGACTCTGAAAGCAGAGACAGGATCCAACCTGGTTCCTCTGGGGCCTCCGTCACAGGGGATGTATCAGTTAGGGTGAGTTACAGCTCACTGCTGTAACAAATAAGCTCCTGCATATCAGCAGCTTCACACGATAGAAGCATATTTCCCAGGATAAAGTGATCAAGACCACTGGCACGGGGAGGGCTACATGCTCTCCACATAGTAGTCCTTCAGTGAACCAGGAACCTTTGCATCTGCAGCTCTGCTGTCCCCAAGGGCCTCTGTGGGATTCTCTACACCTGGCAGCAGATGGAAGAGGAACATAGAAGCCGGCACAGATAAGCCCCTGAAGAATTTCACTTCCAGGGGCACCTACCTCGCTTCCAGCCACACTCAATTGTCCAGACTCAGTCATCTGGCCATGTCTGCTTGTGACGAAAACTGGGGATGCAAGAGGAACGGGAAATGGCACATGTTGAAATAACACAAGCAATGAAGCCTGTCCATCCACCCATCCATCCATTTAAGATGTGATGATATCTGTAGTCTGCTGGGTACTGTACAGTATTTTGGATAGAGCAATGAATGAAACAGACCATGACCTTGTCCCTGTAGAGTTTAGAACCCAGAGGGAAAGGGAAACATAAAATCACAGCGACGACATAGATTATTCTCACTAAAATTACAAGTGCCACCAAGAAGCAGAGGGGGCTTCCCCACTGGCTCAGCAGTAAAGAATCCACTTGCAGAGCAGGAGACACAGATGTGTGTTCAATTCCTGAGTCAGGAAGATCCCCTGGAGGAGGGCATGGCAACCCACTCCAGCATTCTTTTCTGGAGAATCCCATGGACAGGGGAGCCTGTCAGACTGGAGCCCATAGCGTCACAAAGAGACAAGACTGAAGTGACTGAGCAGGAGGTATGCACATGAGAAGCACACGGGGGCATGGCAGCTTGTGACACTGGAGCCTGAGGAATTCAGGAGGGCTTCCCTGCAGAAGTGACTTTTACACTGAGTTCTGAAGGATGAGTAGGAGTTAGTTGAATGGGCTGCTTGAGAGTTTTCTAAGCAGAGGAAATGGCATATATAAAGGCCCTGAGATGTTTTGCTCCTGCTCACTGTGGGGGTCACAGCTTTTCCAGGCCTGCCTAGATGTAATTCTATAGGAGGTTCCTCCCCAGACCCCCAGGGAGGACTCCGGATGCCTGGGGCTCTCCCTGCAGCCTCCATACTTCACTCCTCCTGGACACCGCTCCCATTCCATAGGCTTGCCCCGTTGAGCTCCCCATGACAAAATGCTGCCCTGGACCTGCTCCGTACTCGACTCCATCCAACCTGAAAGCCCGTGAAGCTTGAACTTAGGCCAGTCTTGGGAGCTGGATCTCAGGTCAGACATAGCCTTCAGCCCTGAAGATTTAAACAGACCTCCAAAGAAACTGGGCCTTGCTGATCTGCCCTGGGCCAAGCCCTGACCACAGCATCTTTCGGCTAATGCCCCTCACCCCACATCACACCAGCATAATGGGGTGGACAGTTCTTGACCAGCACTTCCACGACCTTCAGGGCCTAAGCCACCGTCCAAAGCACAACTTGATGGTTTGTCTATGACACTAATGGAAATAATTCCATCTCCCTAGAATAACAATAGTGTTTATAGTTGGCTAGTGCTTTTATCTGGGGACTCGTGGAGGAGCTGAACCCTGCAACTGGGCTGGCATGGGGCACAAAGCAGAGAGGCAGCACATGTCCACTGGGGGCTCAGAAGGAAGGGGTGGCCACAATGGGATATCTGGCTTGGTGGGTGGTCCTTTCAATGCAGACCTGATTGGCTCCAGTGACTCGAATGGCAGGCTTCCTTGGCGGGTTTAGGTTGGCAGATGTGGTAAGCGTGCCAGGGCCTCACCCACCTGCCCAAGGCATTCACACTAGTGCTGAATGCGTTTACCACCAGACAAGGTGTGCAAATCAAGAGGGCGCCACGCAGCCAGTATAAAATTTCAGGTCTGCTCGATCACACTTCATTCCATTGTCATTTCTGGACCCAGATCTTGGGGTCTGCACCTTTCTGCAAAGGAACAGCTGTTCTGCAGAGCGGCCGAGACGCCCCCTCCCCACTCCCCACCGAGGAAGTGGTTCTAAGTTAGCTTTCTCAGATGGAAGAAAAGCAGCTGTCGCTGAGGCCATGTCAATCTGAGTGGTAAAAGGTTTGGGCAAAAACATATTTTATTGTTCTTGCTGTCAGAAACATAAAGATTTAAGGGGCATGTGACTCGGTAATTGCCGTGGACTTTTTTTTCCCCTTGACAATAAACATAAAACTTAAAACTGTATTAAAATCATTTGACAATTTTTATGCTCAAAGAGCCCAGAATGAATAATGGGTTTTTTTGCATCTAAAATGCACTCTCTCGTCAACCTATAAAACTGTCAGAAATAAATTCATCAAAAGCAGATTATATAATTAAAAGTCGCTATTTGTGTCTCTGCCCAGTTGGGATTGGAGTTGTTTGTCTCTCTCTCTCTCTCTCTCCTCTTTCTCACCCTCCTTTTAAAATTTTTAATTTTTTTAAGTTCTAGATGATGGCAAACTCCTACTTTGTTTGGGGGAGATGATGAAATAAGGGTTTCTTTCAAAAAAGTCCAATTTCCTGCTCTAGCCAGTCCCACCAAATGCTATCTCAGCAAATGATATGACTTCTCCCAACCAGGACAGTTTTGGGGTAAAGAATCCACCTGCCAATGCAGGAGATGTGGGTTTGATCCCTGGGTCCGAAAGATTCCCTGGAGTAGGAAATAGCAACCTGCTCCAGCAGTCTTGCCTGGAAGATTCCATGGCTGGAGAAGCTACAGTCTAGAGGGTCGGAAAGAGTCGGACACAACTGAGCGCACGTACATGTGAGAGGAAACATCCCACACCGGGGGTGGGCTCCCCTTCCTGATGGGGTGACACAGAGGAGAGGGTGTGGCAGAGACTTCTAGCGTGCATTCATCTATATTCCCTTTCTGTCCACCCTGGAGGATTCCATCCCTCTGCCTCCTGCAGTCAGCCGGCCTATGACATCACTTGTTCTGTGCTTATGCTGTGAAACACAATGGGTGTGTGTTACTTCTCAGCTGAAGCTTTTTTAAATTTTTAAAACAATTTTTAAAAATATTTATTTAGCTGTGTTAGTTCACAGTTATGGGCGTATGGGATCCTCAATCTTCTTTGCAGTACCTGAGATCTTCAGCTGCAGTATGCGGGATCTAGTTCCCTGACCAGGGATCAAACTGGACCCCTGGAGCTGGGAGCCCAGATCCTCGGCCACTGGACTACCAGGGGAGTCCCGGGGAAGAAGTCTTTAAGTGCAGGTTTTACCCCTTCCAGCACTTTCCTGCCCTCCACGGTGACTGCCGATGAGCAGCTTCCGGAAGGTGGAGCCTTGGGCAGCCTGGATCACGAGCCACCCCACAGACTACACTGCCCCGAGGAGTCACCTAGACCAACAACAGGCTTCCTGGGTTAAGCCTCTGAGACTGGGAATTCTACTTGTTACCTCAGCATAACCAAGCCTACCCTCACACTTTTTAAATGTAGGTTTTACTGTTACTGGGGAAGGTGAGGCCAGCGACCAGGAGATGATTGCCCTAAGAAGACTTTTAAGGGCTTCCCTGGGGGCTCAGATGGTAAAGAATCTGCCTGCAATGTGGGAGACCCGGGTTCGATCCCTGGGTCGGGAAGATCCCTTGGAGAAGGGCATGGCAACCCACTCCAGTATTCTTACCTGGAAAACCCCATGGACAGAGGAGCCTGTCGGGCTACAGTCCATGAGGGTTGCAAAGGGTTGGCCCTGACTGAGCCCGCACACACAAGAAGACTGTTTGTTATATTCACAGGTCTGGGTGGATCACAATAAACTGAGAAAAATTCTTAGAGAGATGGGAATACCAGACAACATTATCTGCCTCCTGAGACCCCCATGCAGGTCAAGATGCAACAGTTAGAACTGGACATGAAACAATCAGTTCAGTTCAGTCACTCAGTCATGTCTGACTCTTTGTGACCCCATGAGCTGCAGCACACCAGGCCTCCCTGCCCATCACCAACTCCCGGAGCCCACCCAAACTCATGTCCACTGAAGTCGGTGATGCCATCCAACCATCTCATCCTCTGTTATCCCCTTCTCCTCCTGCCCTCAATCTTTCCCAGCATCAAGGTCTTTTCAACTGAGTCAGCTCTTCGCATCAGGTGGCCAAAGTATTGGAGTTTCAGCTTCAACATCAGTCCTTCCGATGAACATCCAGGACTGATCTCCCTTAAGATGGACTGGTTGGATCTCCTTGCAGTCCAAGGGATTCTCAAGAGTTTTCTCCAACACCACAGTTCAAAAGCATCAATTTTTTGGCTCTCAGCTTTCTTTATAGTCCAACTCTCACATCCATACATGACCACTGGAAAAACCATAGCCTTGACTAGAGGGACCTTAGTCGGCAAAGTAATATCTCTGCTTTTAATATAATATCTAGGTTGGTCATAACTTTACTTCCAAGGAGTGAGCATCTTTTAATTTCATGGCTGCAATCACCATCTGCAGTGATTTTGGAGCCCCCAAAAATAAAGTCTGACACTGTTTCCACTGTTTCCCCATCTATTTCCCATGAAGTGATGGGACCAGATGCCATGATCTTCATTTTCTGAATGCTGAGCTTTAAGCCAAATTTTTCACTCTCCTCTTTCACTTTCATCAAGAGGCTCTTTAGTTCTTCTTTGCTTTCTGCCATAAGGGTAGTATCATCTACATATCTGAGGTGATTGATATTTCTCCCAGCAATCTTGATTCCAGCTTGTGTTTCTTCCAGTCCAGCATTTCTCATGATATACTCTCCATATAAGTTAAATAAGCAGGGTGACAATACACAGCATTGACATATCCTTTTCCTATTTGGAACCAGTCTGTTGTTCTATGTCCAGTTCTAACTGTTGCTTCCTGACCTGCATACAGGTTTCTCAAGAGGTAGGCCAGGTGGTCTGGTATTCCCATCTCTTTCAGAATTTTCCACAGTTGATTGTGATCCACACAGTCAAAGGCTTTGGCATAGTCAATAAAGCAGAAATAGATGTTTTTCTGGAACTCTCTTGCTTTTTCAATGATCCAGCGAATGAACTGGTCCCAATTGGAAAGGAATATGTCAAGGCTGTATACTGTCACCCTGCTTATTTAACTTCCATGCTGAGTACATCATGCAAAATTTCAGGCTGGATAAAGCTCAAGCTGGAATCAAGATTACTGGGAGAAATATCAATAACCTCCGACATGCACATGACACCAACCTTATGGCAGAAAGCAAAGAAGAACTAAAGAGCCTCTTGATGAAGGGAAAGAAGAGAGTGAAAAAGCTGGCTTAAAACTTAGCATTCAGAAAACTAAGATCATGCCATCCAGTCCCATCACTTCATGACAAATAGATGGGAAATAAATGGAAACAGTGACAGACTTTATTTTCTTGAGAGCCAAAATCACTGCAGATGGTGACTGCAACCATGAAATTAAAAGACACTTGCTCCTTGGAACAAAAACTGTGACAAACTTAGACAGCATATTAAAAAGCAGAGACATCACTTTGCCAGCAAAGGGCTGTAGAGTCAAAGTGAAGTTCCTGGTGGCTCAGATGGTAGAGTCTGCCTGAAATGCTGGAAACCCAGGTTTGATCCCTGGGTTAGAAAGATTCTCTGGAGAAGGAAATGGCTACACATTCCTGTATTCTTGCCTAGGAAATCCCATAGACAGAGGAGTCTGGCAGGCTGCAGTCCATGGGGTCGCAAGCAATCAGACATGACTGAACAAGCTTCACATGGTTTTTCCAGTAGTCATATATGGATGTGAGAGTCGGACCATGAAGAAGCCTGAGCCCCAAAGAACTGATGCTTTCAAATTGTGGTGTTTGAGAAGACTCCTGAGGGTCCCTTGGACAGCAAGGAGATCCAACCAGTGAATCCTAAAGGAAATCAACCCTGAATATTCATTAGAAGGACTGATGCTGAAGCTGAATACTTTGGCCACCTGATGGGAAGAGCTGACTCATTTGAAAAGACCCTGATGCTAGAAAGATAGAGGGCAGGAGGAGAAGGGGGTGACAGAGGATGAGATGGTTGGATGGCATCACTGACTCAATGGACATGAGTTTGAGCAAGCTCTGAGAGCTGGTAGAGGACAGGGAAGCCTGGCATCCTGCAGTCCATGGGCTCACAAAGAGCTGGACACAACTGAGCGACTGAACAACAAAGAAGAGGTGAGTCACACCATAAGGGGTCACATGGGGTGGGTTGGGGGCAGAAGAAGTGAGTAGAAATGTGGAGCCTAGACTTTATTGCGGCTTCCACAAGAAGGACAGGTAAGGCAAGGTAAGCAGGTAGCAGGTTTAGGATTAGCTGGTTTGAATAATTCCAGCAGCCTCTGAGTCTGAGCGGTTGTCACTAGCCTGGTACCTGCCCTGGGGTGATTAGGGCAGGAGAATGGGGACCCAGAGTGTTGAAGCCCTATAAAGGAAAAGGCTGGAGGTGTGGGTGGGATTGGCTGGTTTGCATTTGAAAGGCATGCTCCCTGGCAAGTCAGAGACTACCTCGAAGAGTTAGCTAGGAGGGGCCGTCCCTCTGGCATTGGCAAGGCTCCAAGATGTCAGAGCATCAGGATACAGAGAACAACAGGCGTGGTTAATACACTGACTAATACAGGGGACAATTGTGATGTTCTAGCAGGTAAAGTACTGCTGACTCTGATGGTCACGTGAGGGCAGAGGTGTGGTGGATTTTAGGGGCCCGGTGGGAGAGAAGCAGGGTGCAAGACCTGAGGGTGGAGGCCTGGAGACCAAGGTTTGGCTTTAGTCCTCCACAGAGCAGCTAAGGGGCAGCGACTCCAGACTCTGTCCCTGGGGAGGAGCCCAAAAGGAAGGAATTAGCAGGAGGCTGACTTCCCAGAGGAACCCAGAGTTTTCTTCTCCAAGCTGTTGTCCACTCACCCCCTTGTTAGGCCAGCTATCCTCATTGCCCAGAGATCTCCAGGACTCACTAACCTGGGTGAGTCCCCCAAGCCAGCACTCAAGCAGGCCCAAGGCAGCTACCTTCCTGTCCTTGAGTGCTAACTCTGGGGTCTCCCCAAATTCCTCTATCTAGAGGGCTTAGTTGGGATAAGGAGACTAAGCAGAGCAGATGTGGAGGCATGGAGCTATGAAAAAGGGGAGGAGATTCTGGGATGGGCAGAGGAGGAGAAAGAACAAAGAGAGAGCTAGGAAGGAAGGAAGTGTCAGGTAAGAAATATTCTTTGAGATGAACGCATCCTAGTGTTCACTGCGGCACTATTTACCTTAGCCAAGATATGGGAGCGACTTAAGTGCCCATCCACAGATGAATGGATAAAGAAGCTGTGTCACTCACACACACACACACACACACATACACACACAGAGAGACACACACACAGACACACACACACAGAGACACACACACAGACATACACACAGACACACACACACAGAGACACACAGACACACACACAGACACACACACAGAGACACACACACACAGACATACACACAGACACACACACACACATAGAGATACACACAGACACACACACAGACATACACACAGACACACACACAGATGCACACACACAGAGACACACAGACACACACACACACAGGAATACTACTTAGCCATTAAAAAGATTGAAATAATGCTATTTGCAGCGATATGGGTGGGCCTAGAGATTGCCATATGAAGTGCAAGTCAGACAGAGAGAGATAAATATCATATGATACCACTTTTATGTGGAATCTAAAAAAGTTACATGAATGAACTTATTTACAAAACAGAAATAGACTCACAGACATAACAAACTTATGGTTACCAAAGGGGAAAGAGGTACAGGAATAATTTAGGAGTTTGGGATTAGCAGAAGCAAACTATATAAAATAGAGAAGTAACAAGGTCTTATTGTAGCACAGGGAACTATCTCCAATATCATGTAATAACCTATAATGGAAAAGAATCTGAAAAGCTATATATATATATATATAATACATACATATATAAAATTGAAACACTTTGCTGTATACCAGAAACTAATACAACATTGAAAATCACCTATATTCCAATTTAAAAAGAGAAATATTCTTTGAGCTTTTGTTGTTTTCCCATGGAACTGAGAATCTTAATCCCATTTCACAGATGAGAAAATTGAGGCTTGGAGAAGCTCAGCTACTGGCAGCAGCTTGTGCAATGTGACACAGCCATTCTAGTTTATCTGGGTCCTAAGTGTGTGCCTGGAAACCAAAATATCTAGGGCTTCATAGGGTGAGTGGAATGCTTTCCCTCAACTCAGTCAGAGAAGTGGGGACGTGGAGATTCCCTCTCAACTCAGGGGCAGAGGAGACAGGTTGACTGGAAGATACCTTCTCTGATTTCAGAAGGTCCCTAGGCTGTTTTGCCTTCCCTTTGAAGGATGGGAGGTTTCTGTAAGCCTGTCTTACCATTTTAAAGATGAATTCTATTTTTATTTTGCCAAGAGATGTTTTTTTATGAAATGGATGCTGAATATTATCAAATGCCTTTTTATCATCCTTGGTTTTTCCCTTTTGGCCTATTAATATGATGAATTATATTAATAGAGTTCCTAAAATAGAACTGTCCTTGCTTTCCAATAATATACCTTACCTGGTCATTGTGGAATATTCATTTTATATATTGCTAGATTCAATTTGCTAATATTTTATTTAAGATGTTTGCATCTATATTTGTAAATGAGATTAGCCTGCAGCCTTCTTCTTTGTGCTATTTTTGTCGGGTTTATTTAGCTTTGTAAATGAGTTGGAGGGGCCTCTGGTTCTGGAAATACTGTGGACCAAATATCTCCCAAATCTTCCTGCCATAAATACCTAGAAATGATCGATACAATGTAACAAATACTTGACCTTACAGAAATGCAGAAGACTTATCCAGGAGCAAGAAATAAAGTGGGAACCGAAAACCAAAGAGGTAAGCAAAGGAGCTGTCACAGCAGGTAGCCAGGGAGAGGGGAAGAGTGGACTTGAAAAAAAAATCCATCCGCTGGCCCATAGAAATAAAACGTCGAGATTTTTCATAGTTCAATTTTTTATCATGGTAAAAAAAATATAGAAAAGGATTTTAAAATATAGGATGTTAAAGACCCACCTTAACCCTTCTCAAATGTACAGTTCAGTATGTTGAGTATATTCACATTATGGTGCAACAGATCTTCAGAATTTTTTCGTCCTGCAAAATTGAAACACTCTACCCATTAAACAACTCCTCATCTACCCTTTTCCCCTCGGCCCTGGCAACTGCCCTTCTGCTTTCTGTCTCCATAAGTCTGAGTACTATAGGTACCTCACATAAGTGGAATCACACAGTATTTGTCTTTTTGTGGCTGGCTTATTCCGTATAGCATAATGTACTCAAGGCTCGTCCTCGTTGCGGATGTCAGAGTGTGTCAGCGTTTCCTTCCTTTTTAAGACTGAATAGTATTCCCCGGTATGTATTTGCCATCATTCATCTCTCAGTGGATATTGGATTGCTTCCAACTCTTGGCTATTGTGAATAATGCTGCTATAAACGTGGGTGCAAATATCTCTTCAGGATTCTAATTCTTTTGGATCTATTCCCAGAAGTGGGATTGCAGAATCACATGGTAATTCTGGGTTTAACTGCTTTCCATGATGGCTGCGTTCCTTTACACTCCTACCCGTGGGGCATATGGGTCCCAATTCCATCACGTCCTTGCCAGTGCTTATTACTTTCTGGGCTTTTTTTCTTTTTTAATGTGTGTGCGTGTTGATAGTAGCCTTCTTAATGCGTGTGAAGCGGTCTCATCATGGCTTGTTTCTGTTGTTTTTGTTTCTTAATATTTATTGATTGATTTGGCTTCATCAGGTCTTCGTTGTAGCTCCCCAGCTTCTCTCTAGTTGAGGCCTGTGGGCCTAGTCGCCCTGGGGCATGTGGGATCTTAGTTTTCCCAACTGGGAACAAACCCATGTCCCCTGCATTGCAAGGAGGATTCTTAACCACTGGACCACCAAGGAAGACCCTCATCATGGTTTGATTTGCATTTCTCTAATGATGGCTGGATGGCATCATGGACTCGATGGGCATGAGTTTGAGTAAACTCGGAGAGTTGGTGATGGACAGGGAGGCCTGGCGTGCTGCGATTCATGGGGTCGCAAAGAGTCGGACACGACTGAGCGACTGAACTGAACTGAATGATTAATTTCAGTGTTGGCCATCTGGTGATCTCCACGTGTAGAATCTTCTGTTGTGTTGTTGGAAGAGGGTGTTTGCTATGACCAGTGTGTTCTCTTGGCAAAACTCTATTAGCCTTTGCCCTGCTTCATTCTGTACTCCAAGGCCAAATTTGCCTGTTACTCCAGGTGTTTCTTGACTTCCTACTTTTGCATTCCAGTCCCCTATAATGAAAAGGACATCTCTTGGGGGTGTTAGTTCTAGAAGGGCTTGTAGGTCTTCATAGAACCATTCAACTTCAGCTTCCTCAGCATTACCAGTTGGGGCATAGACTTGCATTATTGTAATATTGAATGATTTGCCTTGGAAATGAACAGAGATCATTCTGTTGTTTTTGAGATTGCATCCAAGTACTGCATTTCAAACTCTTTGGTTGACTATGATGGCTACTCCATTTCTTCTAAGGGATTCCTGCCCACAGTAGTAGATATAATGGTCATCTGAGTTAAATTCACCCATTCCAGTCCATTTTAGTTCGCTGATTTTTAAAATGTCGACATTCACTCTGCCATCTCCTGTTTGATCACTTCCAATTTACCTTGATGCATGGAACTAACATCCAGGTTCCTATGCAATATTGCTCTTTGCAGCATCGGATCTTGCTTCCATCACCAGTCACATCTACAACTGGGTATTGTTTTTGCTTTGGCTTCATCCCTTCATTCTTTCTGGAGTTATTTCTCTACTGATCTCCAGTAGCATATTGGGCACCTACTGACCGGGGGTCAGTTCATCTTTCAGTGTCCTATCTTTTTGCCTTTTCATACTGTTCATGGAGTTCTCAAGGCAGGAATACTGAAGTGGTTTGCCATTCCCTTCTCCAGTAGATCACATTTTGTCAGAACTCTCCGCCATGACCTGTCCGTCTTGTGTGGCCCTACATGACATGGCTCATAGTTTCATTGAGTTAGACAAGGCTGTGGTCCATGTGATTAGATTGGTTAGTTTTCTGTGATTGTGGTTTTCAGTCTGTCTGCCCTCTGATGGAGAAGGATGAGAGGCTTATGGAAGCTTCCTGATGGGAGAGACTGAGTGAGGGGGAAACTGGGTCTGAGATCTATTACTACGATGAATTTCATTCATTTATTTCCTAATATTGAACAGTTTGTAGATTCATGAAATAAACCGCATTTGGTCATTATGTAATATACTGTTAGATTTGGTTTACTTAAGATTTATTTAGAATTTTTTGCATTGTTTTTCCTAAAGTGACTATGGTTCTCTTTTTCATGTGAAATCTTTCTTACATTTGGGTATTAATGTTCCACTTGCTTTATTAAAATAATTAGAAAAAATCCTCTTTTAAAAAGTCTACAACAGTCTAAACAATATTGTATTTGTCTGCTCATTAGAGGTTTAAAAGAATTTCCCTGAAAGACCATCTGGGCCTGATATATTTTAGGGAGCTAACTCTTTATCTACTTTTTTATATAAAACAATTTCTATATGAAAATGTTTAGCTTTTCTATCTCTTCTTGAATTGAGTTTGGTCATTTGCATTTTGGAAAAAATTACAAAAATTCATCCAGGTTTTTAAACATATTTATATAAAGTTGAATAAAGCTGCTTCATGATTCTTTCCTTTCTTTCCGTGGCTATTTTTCCTTCATCATTTCTTCTTTTGTGTGTTTAGGCTTTCTTGCCCTTTATCTTAATTAGGTTAGCTTACAGTTTATTAGTTTCCTCATAAAATGAATTCTATTTTTCTGCTTATTAACTCACAAGTTCTCCTTTTATCATCATGAGTTTCTTACTCCTGCTTTCCTATGGTTTGGCTTCTTGCTCTTTTCCTAACTTCTTAGATTAGATGTTTAATTTTCTCATTTTCATCTTTCTTGTTTATTGATATCAATACTGAAGGCTCTTCCTCTGAGTATTACTATAACTATTTCCCACAGATTCTGATAGGTAGTTAATTTCTTTATTTTCTAGGTTTTCTACAGATTCTGCTTATATTCCTCTTTGGCCCAAGTGCTAGTTAATAGGGAGTTTAAAAAAATTTCTAGGTGGAAAAGAATCATTGAGTTTGGTGTTTTTTTCTCATTTTATCTTTAATTTCCAGTTTTAGTGTGTTGGGGTAAGAGTTCTCCAATAATCATTCTCTTCTCTCTGGTAATAATAAAACTCTAATGTTTAGCCAGGCACATGGCTTCTCAGAATAAAAACTACATTTCCCAGCCACTCTTGCAGTTAAAAGCCATCATGTGATGAAGTTCTGGCCAATGGGATGGGAATGGTATCATGTACAGCCCCTCTAGCTAGAGATTTTGAAAGGAGGTTGAGGAGTATGCCCTGATTTTATTAATACTTGATTCTGCTGTTTGGAAAAAAGGATCCTTGCAGATGAAGTTAGCACCCTGAGAATAACAGGGCAACAAAATAGAAGTCTATGCTCTTCTACTTCAGTGCAGTGGGAAGCCACATAAAGCAGTCCCCATGCTAACCTTGAATCACATACTTTTGTACTATTACGTGAAAGAAAAATATTTCATGCTGTTCTAGCCATTATTATTTTGGCACTCCGTATACATTATCAAATCTCTTCTACAACTAATATAGTTGGTATTTTTTCTTTCTCCTGCCTGTATATTGATAGGAGTTTCCCCTTTAATCCTTGAAATTCAATTATCTCACCTGCCTATAGGTCTCTTTTCATTAGCTTTACCTAATGTTCAAAGAGAAGCTTTGTTTAATTATTCCTTTGATTATTGCTCATTTTATTCTATCTGTAGCATCTTTATTCAAGGTGTCTTTTCACTAATCATGCCCATTCCTTTATTCTTTTATTCTGAATTATGGAAAGTTTTTTTTTTTTTTTTTGAGACTCATCCTTTAAACCATGACCTGTGTTTTTCTGCAGTATTCAACCTGCTATTTCCCACCTTCATTGCCTTTATAAATGCAGCAGTTACACTTTTTAGCTGGAAACAATCTTTTCTAGTCTCAGAGGATACTTTTATCAGATAGGCGACGTCCCTTTGAATCTTGTTGGGCACACAAACTGGAGGTTTTCTAAAAACTTCTGCTGATCCTGGAAGGAGGTTTATCTCAGAGGGACTCATCTGCGTGGCTCCTTCCTTATGAATGGCTGTCTTTTCACACGGCCCACAGTCTCCCTCTGGTCACTCATCCTCGCAGTGAGCATTTCTCCATCCCCGGTGCTTGAGAGGGTTCTAATCTTCCAGATCCGGATGAGGAAGTGTTTGGGTTTGCTGAGGGTTTAGTTCACTACATCTAGGTTTTGTTGTCTGAGGGGAGTAAGACAGGTGAGATACTAAGGCACGCACATGATGGCAACATCTGCGCTCTGCCAGTGAGCCCCCTTTCTGAAGCTAGGGATGCACCTCCAACTTGGTGGGGCATCCTCTGTCTCCATCTGGCATAGCCAGGCACACCAGGACCCAGCTGTGCTCACAAACCAGTCTTCAGAGCCAGCCTCCGAGGAAAGCTATGGGCTGGCCCCTCAGTTCGCTGTCCGAGGCACTCAGACACTGCTCTCACCTACGGTCCCCAGCCCACCTCATCTTCACGCTCTGCCTCCCTGTGCTTAGGTGGATTATGGGGTTCTGATGGGGATCCCTTACACACAGGGCAGCCACCTAGTCTGGTAGTTAAGACTATGTGGGCTCAGGGGTTGGTTGGAAGGGTGTGGCTTCAAGTCCTAGTTCAGGTGCTGAGTAGCTGAGTTGCTACGAACAAAGGACAGACTCTCTGGGCCTCAGTTCCCTCTTGGACAAAATGAGGTCAATGTTAGCAACTCATCCCTGTGCCGTGATGAGGGCTCACTATGCGTGGGACTTTCTTGAGCCAGGATCTGGCACACAGTAGGTGCATCATCAGGGGCTTCCCAGCCAGCCCTAGTGGTAAAGACCCTGCCTTTCAATGCAAAAGATGGAAGAGACAAAATTTCAATCCCTGGGTCAGGAAGATCCCCTGGAGAAGGAAACAGCAACCCATTCCAGTATTCTTGCCTGGAGAATCCCCTGGACAGAGGAGCCTGGCAGGCTATAGTCCATGGGGTCGCATAGAGTCGGACATGACTGAAGTGACTCAGCACAGCACAGCACAGGCATCACTGGAAACTCTAATAACTCCTGTGTCCCACAGATGACCAGCCCTTTCCCCAGGCACATTCCTCAAGTATTAGGAGGTGCCATTTTCTAATCTATCAGCGTCACTCTCTTTTGTGTGCCTGGGGAGGGGGGGGAACCTGTCCTCTGTGCTTCCCTATTTTTATATCCCTATATAAATATCACTCTTCTTCATTTCAGAAGGAATGGGAGGAGGGGAGGAAGCAGTCAAACAAAAGTCTCAGTTGCTGTCTCGTTCACCTTCTGATTGTCCATGTTCCTTACAATCTTCCTAACCTGCAGGACTTAGCTTCCCATCCACCCTGTGGATGCAATGGGCTCCTCAGGTTTGAGACCACACAGCTAAGGGGAGAGAACCCTTCTCCTTGTAACCCTGGCCCTATGGCACCCCACCAGCTGGGCCATCCCTGCCTGCCTTCCTTCCATCCTAGCCAAGCCAAGGGAGGATTTCCAGTTGGTCATTAGGATTTTGCTTCACAACCAAGAAGATATTCTGGAGAGAGGCAGAGCAAAGAAGTGATGGGCAAAGAATTACCCACTACCTTCTTTGGGTAGACAGTACTGGGAAAAAGCATCAAGATAAGAGGTACAGGGGCATAGAGAGACTGGACCCAGATCAAGCTACCCAGAGGAAAAACAACCAATGACAGTCAACCACCAGGAGCTGTTGAGGGCACATACATTCCATCCACTTGTTCTCAGTCCTGTGAAGCAGGACTTTTACTGTACCCATTTGACAGATGATAGACCTGAGAGCCAGAGAGGAGACATGCCTCATCTGGGGTCACACAGCCAGCAAGTGGCTGATCTGGGGCTCTCCTCCACATCTGCTGGATTCCCAAGTTCATGCATGTAACCACTCCTCTAGACTGACTCATTCTTATCACAAAACTTTGCCCCAGATCTGTTTCTCACATTTGTCCCCAGCCATCTTTGAGGCACTGAGAGACTCAGGATACCATCCCAGCCCTGTAGGCACTGCCAGAACCTCTAGCTCCCCCTCTTCTCTCCCTGAAACCAAATCTAGAATTCATGGGTGGCCAAAGAATCTGCCTGCAATGCAGGACACCTGGGTTCGATCCCTGAGTTGGGAAGATCCCCTGGAGAAGGGAAAGGCTACACACTTCAGTATTCTGGCCTGGAGAATTCCATGGACTGTATAGTCCATGGGATTGGAAAGAGTCAGACACGACTGAGCAACTTTCACTTTCACTTTTCAGCCCAGGATCACCCACACCCTCTTTGGGCTACTCTCCTCCAGCCACAGCTGCAAGCGGCAACGTTTCTCAGAGCTGGAGCACACACTGGTGGGTTTTCCAACAACATCTGACTTGGCTTTTAATTATCAGGAAGTGATTGTTGATTTACACAGCAATATTTATCTAGCAAATTGCTAATTAATGCACTGAAAAATGCCAAGTGGTGTCAAATATTTGCAGTACCAAAATATTTTTATTTTCGGTAAGGAGTAGAATCGATGCGAAGGTACTAAAGTGTTTAAACAAGGTATGCAAAGTTTAAGCTCAATATTAAACAAAGGGGAAGGCTGGATGGGCTTCATGGCTGGGGCTCTGGGGTGTTCCGTAGACTGAGGGATGTTCACAGATAGTCCTGAGAGCAGTGAGCCCCAAATCTCCTCTCAGAATGTGCCACCCTTGAGATGCAAAGGGCACCAGCTAGCCACAGACAAGGACATCTGAGTGACTAGGAACATCATAAGCACACACTCATCTTCCCTTCATCGCGTCTACCCGGTGCCATCGCCCCCACCACCGTCCTGTCCACCACTGTTCACTCATCCTTTCATCATATTTTATCTTTTAAATATTTGCTATGTGCTGGACATTGTTCTGTTGCTGGGGAGATAAGATCCTTTGCTCATGGAGCTTGTGCTGGATTTCAACACCCAGTAAAGCAAGAAAATGAGTAAATGAACAAAAACAATTTTTTTTCAGAGGATGTTAAGTGCTACAAGAAATGAATCCAGGGAAGCAATAAGGAGTCATTACTTTAGATTGCTTGCTCAGGGTAGGTCTTTGTTGGGAGGGGGGGAGAATGCCATTTTCGCTGAAAGAGCTAAGCCAGACATAAAGATATGGGGACAGAACTTGCCAGGAGCATGAACAGAAAGTGCAAAGGCCCTCAGACAGGAAGGGACCTGGGCTAGGGGAACCAAGGTGCATGGAGCAGAGGGGCTGGGAGCCAGCTAAGAGGTGATATTGACAAGGAGGAGGTATCCCATGGCGCAGGAGTGAAGGAGTCAGAGGGTTTTATTCTAATCGCTGTAGGGAGCCATCAGACAGCCCCGAGAGAAGTATGATGGGGCGCTGGTCTCCTCTGTCAAAGCGCCTCTGGCTGTAGAGTGGAGAACTGGTCAGGGGCCAAGTATGGAAGCAGCAGGACCCTGGCAACTGTGATTCCTCAAGCAAGATCCAGATGAGAGGGAGGGAGCGCAGACCAGGGTGGGGACCGAGAGGAGGAGGAGTCAGGGAGCGAGGGGGTGGGGCCTACAGTCTTTCCAGGGGATGGAATATGGGGTGTTTGGTGCCTGGAAAGAGTGTCCACGGCCTCACCTTCACCCCTGAATCTCCTTCACAGCCTTTTCATCGTCCCAAACCACAGCGGCTACTGTTTATTGAGGATTTACACAAGGATATTTACTTTATGAGCTGGTCTGTCTCAACAACGCCACGCGGAAGGTGTTATTATGCCTTGTGTAATTTACCTGGCCTTGCCGATCCACTGAAAAGTCTGAAGGTGGCGCTGGAAATGACCACTAGTCGCCCATTTCATCAAGAGCGCGTGGCAGGCGCCTATAGCCAAGCTAGGCCAGGGACCTGCTGGCCCCGCCTCCCCGCTTCCTCCCACCCTTCCATCAGGAAACCCACCACCTGAACAGGAGCAAAGTGCTTCCAACCTGGCTCCACCTCCGTGAGGTCGGCGTTATTACCCCCTTTTACAGATGAGTAAATGGTCTCCCCGCGTTTAACTTGGTCCAATCCACTGTTCACCAGCTAGAACCGTCCTTCTGAAGCGTAAATCTGACTATTCCTGCCCTTGCCCAGACCTGGGGGGGCTCCTGTCTGCCACCCTTCCCTCCACCTTCTCTGTAAGGGGGCTTTGAGGGATGGGGTGGTGGGAGGGAGGGCTTTGCCTTGCCACACACCTACTCTGTGGCCTCCCTTCCTTCATCTGTTAGCCAAAGGTGCCCCCAGGACCCTGGACCAGTTACAGCCCGCCCCCAAACCAGGCTCTAAGACTAAAGTGGTCAGAACTGGGGCATTTTGGAGTTCTGAGCTTTGGCCTGGTGGGGGCCAGATGTCCACTAAAGACTGAATGCTGAAGATGATTAAATGCCACACGACAAGGGGTCTCCCCAAACAAGGGGCAGAGGTGAGAAGTCACAAGTTCTCCTACTGATGGGCCCCTTCTCCTTCCTTTGTCAGGGGGGAGTGGAAAGCACTGTGGTTTTGCAGGGGGCGGGGTGGGGGTGTCTAAGTTGATGATACAAGCCTCTCTCCATTACCCTACACCTTTGTATCAGTTGTTTTTTTTTTAGTTGTTAAGTCCTGTCCAGCTGTTTTATGACCCCATGGACTGTAGCCCTCCAGGCTCAGCTGTCCATGAGATTCTCCAGGCAAGAATACTAGAGTGGGTTGCCATTTCATTCTCCAGGGGATACTCCCAACCCAGGGATCAAACCCTGTCTCCTGCACTGCAGGCAGCTTCTTTACCACTGAGCCGCCTGGGAAGCCTGTTGTACCAGTAGCATGGACAAAAATATGGTATCCGCACACACACAATGGAATAGTACAAAGCCATGAAAAATGAACTACCAGTACACACTGCTGTATGGATCAAGCTCACAGACAATGTAACGCCACAGAAGCCAGACACAAAAGAGTGTAGCATGTGTGATTCCCTTGACTCCAGCTGGAGGAAATAAAGTGTGAACTGGAATTTAAAGAATTAGTGAGAACATTAATCAGCAGCTCCTCAAAAGAGATCATACCTAGGAGAATACCTTCTTAAATGGCTTTCCAACTCTTTATATTAAAATCAGAATAGCAATAATAGATAAACGGATTGTGTGTTCATACATATTTAAGATTTTATAATATTTAATTATCTAAATATAATTTATGAACATTTTACTCTTGATTTTTATTTGCTAAAAAAAGGTTATTAAAACAAAAAGGAAAAACATCTCCCTGAACATACTATTATGTTCTTTATTATTATAATATTATTATTATTCCTCATGGTTCTTGCTACCATGCAAATATTTTACTTAGTCATATCTGTACACAAGTTTTATTGTGTGTATATACTTTACATTTTATATAATTTATTATGTTGTCTCTTTAAAATTCGTATTCCCAAGATCTAATAATACTCAGATCCATCCTCTTCTAGCTTTTTCAGTATTCAATTTTTTTAATGAATTTTATCTTTTATGCAGAGAGAGTTATATCTAAGGTATATCTAAATTACAAATTATTTTTTCAAGTTGCTAATCAGTTTTTTCAGCTAAATAATTCATCATCTACTCATTGTTTTGGAGTGATTTATCATATTTAATTTTTACATGTGATCTCATCTATTTCCAGACATTCTCTTCTAATCCATTTAAATCTATTTCTTTTTTCCACCAATATTCTCACTGTTCTAATTATTGCTACTTTATATGTTTTAACATTCAGTAAGGCTCTACATCAATGTTCTCCTTTTACAGAATATTCTTTGATATTCTGACCAATGATTTTTCCAGATGAATTTTAGAATCATTTCATCACGTTCCTTTCACAGGATTGTTTGGTATTGCATTAAATCTGCAGATTAACATGGAGGTGGTTTGACATTTTTACAATATTCGGTCTTCCCATGCAGAAACATAGTATGCATCTCCATTTATTCTGGTCTTCTTTTATTTCACCAATAAAATTTTGTAGTTGTCTTTATATAGGTCACACGCATTTCTCATTAAGTTTATTCCTAAGTATTTTTCCATTGCTTCTGGGAATGGCACCTCTCTTTCATTACCATTGCTGGCGGACTGTGGCTGGGACACAGGAGAGCATTGACTGGGGTAAATAGGCCTTGTCTCTGGCCACTTTACTACACGGTTATTTGTTTATATACATTTGAGTTGCTTCCTTTGGATTTCTGGTCCCAAATCACATTGACAGTGAATATTATTTGTTATGTTGGCACTGGATGGGACTCAAGCCTGGCCATCTGATGGCCCTGGGGGAGCCAGTCACCATCTGCCCACTGAGCCACAGTCTCACCCCAGCTGAGACTAGAACCAGCCCTGAACCCCAAGCCCTTGCTAAAGTTCCTGACATTCATCCTTCTCCCCCATCTAGCGGCGCTCTGCCCTGGCTCTCCTAGAGGTCTCCTCTCAACTCTAATGGGCTCCCCGTGGACCCAAAGTGCAGCCATTCTATTAATCAAAGCCATACCTACCAAGTATCAGGATGAGCCCAGGCCCTTTGTCAAGCCATACATAACATCTTTTTTAAATTCCTGAAAGGTATATATGATTAACCAGAGAGGTGAAGGGCTTTCTGAGATCACACAGCTGTCAAGCGGCAGATCTGGGATTCACACCTTTGTTCCTTCTACTCTACCACGTTGCCTCCCTGTGCGGTGCCCCGCTATACGTACCCATCAGACAGGCCCCAGAGAATTAGTGCATGCCAGTCTGGACCCTTCAGAGTTCACCAGGTCACCCTGGGCATTGCAGTGTCAATCCAGGAGCCCAACCAGCTCCCCTCAACCTGGTCCCACCTGCTCCAGAATCAGACCCAAGTCCCTGGTGTTACAAGAGTTTGATGACCATATGGCAACTTTCCTCATTAAAGAATGTGGTCATTACAGCTACCCAAGTCCCAAGGTCTTTTGAGCAAATGCTCTACCTGAATATTTGTCATATTATAGGGCAATTTTGGTTGCAGTCATTGTGGCAACAGTAGCAGCGAACATTTACTTGGCTCTCACCACGGGCCAGACACTGTTTAGTACATTATGTACATGATCAGGAGAGTGGAAAAGCTGGCTTAAAGCTCAGCATTCAAAACACAAAGATCATGGCATCGGATCCCATTGCTTCATGGCAAACAGATGGGGAAAAAGTGGAAACAGTGACAGACTTTATTTTCTTGGGCTCCAAAATCACTGTGGACAGTACCTGCAGCCATGAAATTAAAAGATGCTTGATCCTTGGAAGAAAGGTTATGACAAACCTAGACAGTTTGTTAAAAAGCCGAGATATCACTTTGCTGACAAAGTCCGTGTAGTCAAAGTTACGGTTTTTCCAGTAGTCCTGGATGGTTATGAGAGTTGGACCGTAAAAAAGGCTGAGCACCAAAGAATTGATGCTTTCGAATTGTAGTGCTAGAGAAGACTCTTGAGAGTCCCTTGGACTGCAAGGAGATCCAACCAGTCAATCCTAAAGGATATCAACCCTGAATATTCATTGGAAGGACTGATCCTGAAGCTGAAGCTTCAATACTTTGGCCACCTGATGTGAAGAGCCAACTCATTGGAAAAGGCCCTGATGCTGAGAGAGATTGCAGGCAGGAGGAGAAGGGGACAACAGAGGATGAGATGGTTGGATGGCATCACCAACTCAGTGGACATGAGTTTGAGCAAGCTCCAGGAGTTGGTGATGGACAGGGAGGCCTGGCGTGCTGCAGTTCCTGGGGTCGCAGAGTTGGACACGACCGGGCGACTGGACAACAACAATACATGATCTCATTTCTCTATGAGTTTGAAACTTTGGTACTCATCTTACAGATGAGAAAACTGAGGCTCAGGGAGATAAGTTATTTGTCCAAGGACACTCAACTTATAAATGGCAGAGTCAGCGTATGAAACTTGAAAGCTAGCTCAGAAGTCTGATTATGTTTGATTGTTTATTTCTGCACTTCTTACTTCCTTTATTGTTCAGAAAAATAGTGTTATAAACCAGTGGTCCCCACAAGCTGCTCCACAAACTGGTGTGTCTTCAACATGAGCAGAGGGGCTTTGTAGAATGCAGAGGCCCAGAAAGTTTGCAAGAAATCTGTGCTACAATCAGATGCAGGACTCACACTGAGAACTCAGGCCTGCGCCCCCTACAATTGCATGTCAGGCCCGTCCCATTCCTCAGCACACGGAGGAGTCAGGCAGCCCAGAGTCTGTCTGGGTCTGCAAGTCCCTTACTGGGTCTAGTGTTCAACCAGGTTTGAGGAGAAGATGTCTGTCTCAAGAAGCCCTCCTTTGCCATCTAATGATGTGGATATTGGTTTATTTTGTAATGAATCCTAATAGTAATGGATGTTAGTACAAAAGAAAGAAATGATTCAGCCATCATCAGTGAAGCATTTTTCTCTGTTTAGCAAGGGGAAAGGAATTTCCCAACAAAGATGCCAAAATCATAGTCACCATTCAGGAAGCATATGTTTATGCGCTAAAGAGTCATCACAAACTGTAAGAAAGACATCAAATCCTAATAGATTTCCTGAAGGACATGCATCAAGGCCAAGAATTTGAATAGGTCACTCATCCAGGAGGCAAAACCACTAGTATATCAAAGTACAGGAATTCCACTTCATAAATAATTTTTTTTTTTAAGATTAAATAGTGAGACACCCTTTAAAGTCTGCCAAAGAACTAAAACACATGGCCTTTGGAATTACCCCTACCTGGGTTTGCTATCAACCTCCATACTCCCCCACCCCCCACTGTGTGACCTTGGGCAGGTGAGGCCCCGTCTCCTCATCTGAAAGATGGAGACCTTGTGGGGCCATTGTATTAGCTGAGACAGAGAATGAAAGCACAGGCCTTGGCGCGCAGGGGGCCCTGGTACATCTGAGCTGGGCCAACCACTGTTCTGTAAGTCCCCTAAATACGAACAGGTTCATTTCCAAGCGCACATTCCTAAATCCAGCTTGTTCACAAGTCCAACAAAGGCAGCCTAGGTCCCCAGCTAACACAATCAGCTTGATAGGACTGTACTGTGATAAGCTTATAATAGTTTTCACACAATACATACGTAAGAAAACAAGCACAAAAAATAACCATTTTTAATCTGACAGTACAGTACCTTGAAAAGCAGTAGTACAGTACAACAGCTGGCACACAGGGGCTGGCACGCACATTCGCATCTTGGAAAGTTCATGGCTTGAAGGTTCGTATGTAGGGAACATACTGTATGGCGGCGTTAAACTGCGGTGAAACAGTTATATGTGAACACTGCCCGCCTTTTGCAAGAAATCTGTGCTACAGTCAGATGCGGGACTCACACTGAGAACCCAGGGCCTGCGCCCCCCAGCTGCATGTCAGGCCCACCCCAGCCCCACAGCCCCCCACCCTCCTCGCTTCTGTCCTTGCTGCTGCCTCTCTGGTTGCCATTCCTGCTGCTTCCTTCAAAACAGGGCTCCTAAACCTGGACTGACTCGCCTGTAGCTGAAATCTAGCCTTTCCTTCCATTAAGAATGTCATGTTACCAATCCCGATGACCCTGTCACCAGTGGAAACCACACATGTTTTCATAGCATGTCACGGTTGCTGCCAGTTGCTCAGAATATCCTTTACAATTTATCACCACCTTGAAATCAGGACAGTGGTTAGGACTGCCACCAGACCCTGCTGCTTAATGTCTTCATAAAGAAGCATGTGCATTGATATATCACAAGTTTTTATATCTTGAGCATAGTATTTTAAGAAATTAGTTTCTTTGGTAATCCTGTATGCATGATTTTATGCATTTAGAAACACTTGTCCTGGGAAGGGACCCACAGCCTTCCCCAGACTGCTGAAGGGGTCTGAGGTATAAAAAGGGTTAAGAACCCTTGCCTTAGAACCTCTGCAGTGACTTCCATCATTCTCTGCATTTTGCAGATGAAAAAACAGAAGCTTGAAGAGGTTAGTTGCTTGTCCAAGGGCACCCAACTAGTGAATGCTGTTGCTGCTGCTGCTAGGTCGCGTCAGTCGTGTCCGACTCTGTGTGACCCCATAGATGGCAGCCCACCAGGCTCCACCGTCCCTGGGATTCTCCAGGCAAGAACACTGGGGTGGGTTGATGTTTCCTTCTCCGATGCATGAAAGTGAAAAGTGAAAGTAAAGTCGCTCAGTCGTGTCCGACTCTTCGTGACCCCATGGACTGCAGCCTACCAAGCTCCTCCATTCATGGGATTTTCCAGGCAAGAGTACTGGAGTGGGGTGCCATTGCCTTCTCCAACTAGTAAATGACAAAGCTTCAATTTAACCTTGGCATTTGCTGGAGCCACTGCCCTGCCCATATGCTTCCCCTGTTTAGTCTTGCTCTGTGGGCTGAGGACACGATACAGCTCTGGCATGGCCCCTGCACCCCAGGAGGTCCCCAAGCACTGGGGAGACGGATTCCTGTGTAATCCTAACCCATGATTGTAAGCCCCTTTCCTTATCAGCTCCAGGAGACGCCCTGATCTGATTCGTCTTTGGGGAATGGGGTACCCAGAGTGAGTCAAAGCTGGCTAGGGTGGATCTGAGACCTCAGTTGGGGTGTCCTGACTTCAGAGATGGACAGTGGATGGAGCCGGTGATGAGTCCCTGACAGCAGGCCCAAGAGCAGCTCCACATGTCCAGCTAACAAAGGTAAGGCTATGTCCAGGCCTGAGAGCAGAGACACCAGGGGAGAATGGGGGTAACCAGCTCCTAGCTCTGTGCTGCTTCACACAGCTGTTCAGTTCAGTCGCTCAGTCATGTCCGACTCTTTGCGACCCCATAAATGGCAGCACGCCAGGCCTCCCTGTCCATCACCATCTCCCGGAGTTCACCCAAACTCATGTCCATCGAGTCGGTGATGCCATCCAGCCATCTCATCCTCTATTGTCCCCTTCTCCTCCTGCCCCCAATCCCTCCCAGCATCAGAGTCTTTTCCAATGAGTCAACTCTTCCCATGAGGTGGCCAAAGTACTGGAGCTTCAGCTTTAGCATCATTCCTTCCAAAGAAATCCCAAGACTGATCTCCTTCAGAATGGACTGGTTGGATCTCCTTGCAGTCCAAGGGACTCTCAAGAGTCTTCTTCAACACCATAGTTCAAACGCATCAATTCTTCAGTGCTCAGCCTTCTTCACAGTCCAACTCTCAAATCCATACATGACCACAGGAAAAACCATAGCCTTGACTAGACGGACCTTTGTGGACAAAGTAATGTCTCTGCTTTTGAATGTACTATCTAGGTTGGTCATAACTTTTCTTCCAAGGAGTAAGTGTCTTTTAATTTCATGGCTGCAGTCACCATCTGCAGTGATTTTGCAGCCCCCAGAAATAAAGTCTGCCACTGTTTCCACTGTTTCCCCATCTATTTCCCATGAAGTGATGAGACTGGATGCCATGATCTTCATTTTCTGAATGTTGAGCTTTAAGCCAACTTTTTCACTCTCCTCTTTCACTTTCATCAAGAGGCTTTTTAGCTCCTCTTCACTTTCTGCCATAAGGATGGTGTCATCTGCATATCTGAGGTGATTGATATTTCTCCCAGCAATCTTGATTCCAGCTTGCGTTTCTTCCAGTCCAGCATTTCTCATGATGTACTCTACATATAAGTTAAATAAGCAGAGTGACAATATACAGCCTTGACATACTCCTTTTCCTATTTGGAACCAGTCTGTTGTTCCATGTCCAGTTCTAACTGTTGCTTCCTGACCTGCATACAGATTTCTCAAGAGGCAGGGCAGGTGGTCTGGTATTCCCATCTCTCTCAGAATTTTCCACAGTTGATTGTGATCCACAATCAAAGGCTTTGGCATAGTCAATAAAGCAGAGATAGATGTTTTTCTGGAACTCTCTTGCTTTTTCCATGATCCAGCGGATGTTGGCAATTTGATCTCTGGTTCCTCTGCCTTTTCTAAAACCAGTTTGAACATCAGGGAGTTCACGGTTCATGTATTGCTGAAGCCTGGCTTGGAGAATTTTGAGCATTACTTTACACAGCTGTTAGAAATCAGGAAACATTCGCTGATGGGCTGAATGAGTGTGTAATTGAACAGATAAACAGGTTCATCCTGGACCAAGCCAAGGCTGGATTGGCCAGGGGTGTCCTGTGGGGACAGAGCAACGACCAGCACCCTGCCAGCCAGTCATGACATCTTTGTTTTGTCCCTTCCGGCAGCGCCTGGCCTCATTCACTGGTCTTCACCCCTGCAGAGAAGCTGCATCTCTTGCCATCAGAAAGCCTGATCCCTGGAGACTTTCCCTGGGGACGGTGGTGGATGGGAAACCAGAGCTGGAAAAGCCTAGCCCTCAGGTCTGGGTGAGGACAGAAATGAGCCCCTTTGCACCTCGAAGAGCTGACTACTTGCCTCCCCAAGAGAGTATTCCTCATATGGAGGCCAGGTCTAGGTTCTGACCTCCAGACTGCCCAGGACCCCATTATTAATGCATTCATTCATTCATCCCACAAATGTTTAAGAGCTTCCTGCATGCCAGAAAGTTCTAGCACTGGGGATACAGCAGTGAACCAAAGAGACATGGTCTCCATTCTCAAGCGTTCTTGAGGGGTTCTGGGAGACAGGGTGGGAGCGGACAGTAGAAAGATAGGTGAACAAACAAAAGGAGAGCATTTTTTAGATGGTGGTAAGTTCTGAGAAGCCAGCTCACACAGGGTGGTGAGTTAACATGATCCCTGCGCTAAGGCTCACTTCTCTATTACAAGGAATACAGTTCTGCAAGGCATTTAAATCACATCTGAGGCCACTTCTCCCAAAGTTTGCAGAGATTAATAGCATTAAATTCATCACCTTTCACTAATGCAAACAACCATTCTCTGCCTGGATAATCTTAGCAGAGAAGGAAACTAAAAACGATATGCAGGTCAGACCCCAAAAAAGGAAAGACCTTGAATTGCACTGTTCTTAAAAGCACTTAAAAGGGATTGAATTAGAACTGAGACAAAAAAAAGAAAAATTGGCCCCTGAATCCAACTCCCGCTGACACCAAGATAGAAAAATAGCTGAAGGAAAAGGATGTAGCATGTCAATCAAGTTATGATCATTTTCTTTTTAAAAAATGAGAAGCCCTTTGTTTTAAGAGGAGCAGGCTGGTAATTTGGCGGTGCGGAGGCAGCGTCAGAGCGAAAAGCTTTCATATTTCCAGACAGAAAGGATTTGGCTGCTGATAGAGAAGTGGAGGGTTGCATAATGAGATCCAACTCTGTTGAGGGTCTCCTTCCCAAAGAGAAGAGGGGGTCCCAGCCGTCTGGCTGATTGATGGAAATCCAGGTAGGGCATGCCGAAACAGGTATGTATAAACTCCCTTTTGTTGGTAATCAAAGTCGGCTGAATGGGACTCCATCCTTTCTTTCTTATTCCTATGTACCAATCTGAGAGGCTCAGATGAAATGTGTTGCGTTACACTGGCACCAATAAGTCACACTATCTATGTTGTGACACACCGAATATTACTAATTGTCAATCACAAACCACAAGTCTTGTCAAGACGCTCCCTTCTCGACGGGCTGGTTCAAACCTGAAGTGATTTTTAATCAAGTGTTAATAATACAGCATCTGTCGGTGGACGGTACGTTTATCAGGCAATCAGAAAAGTGAACCCATGACATGGCAGATTTTAACGTGTGCATTTTCCGTTCTTCCCAATTATCGGTGGGATTTCTGTCAGCGCTGAAAAGCGCACTGACATTATTTTTGCAGGCGAACTTCACCGGGGAAGAGGGGGAAAGAGGCTGGCAGGCCTCCTGTGGCAAGGTGCCCCGCCCAGCCCTACAGGAGAGGGGCTCCCCCCCCCCTTCAGGAAGCCTGCGATTGCCCCCAGGGGTGAGGGAGGCTTTGGGTCTGGGGCAGAGGGGCCCCCACCACTGCAAGCATACCAGGATACTAGGAACAGTGGTGCTTCTTCCCATCATGGGGGTAGAAGTGGTCTGAGGAAGGCAGCTAGGTGGATCCCCCTGAAGACCCCTACCCATCAAGTACATATACGCTTCCCTGCCTCGCCAGGCAGCCAGGCCCTCCTGTGCCCAGGTACAGTCTGGATCACCGTGCTCAGACATGAGCAAGAATTAGCTAGAGTTCTTTGTCTTTTTTCCGAGGTTTCCCATGGTATGTGCTAGGGACTGCCATTCCACTGAACATGGAAGGAAGGGGCAAGGGAATAGGGGAGAGTGTCTGAGACACCCCATGCCTCCCCAAGGTAGACATGACCCTACTCCTTTCCTGCTGAAGCCCTGTCTGGGACCCCCTGTGGGCTCAGTAGCTGAGGTCTGTTTGCTGGCTTTGGCCTCCTTCCTATCCTGCTCTACAGCTCAGAGCCAGAAGGAACACTGATGGATGTCTAATCCAGTTCGCCGCCTGGATTAGCCATGCAACTTCTTCTTGCATGCCGCCAGCAATAGGACACTCATTACTCAGCAGATAGCCCCATTCCACTGTTACTCAGCTCTGGTGGTTAGGACCTTGTCTGTAACTTCCTCCCAGCTCCAAGTGAGATGTGTGGACAGTGTCTTGTCTCCCAGAGGAGCTGACTTGTTGCCCTCTAATGGGTTTGGGAGCTAATCCATGGGCCTGGGGCTGTTGCTGAATTGGCCTGCTGGGTATGCCTGTTGAAGACGGCTTCATCCCTTCACCCTTGGATTTCTCCCCAGCATCTGGCAGTGCCACCACCTGGTCCATCTTGAAGCTCACTCTATGCCTGGCCTCCAGGGTACCACAAGTAACTCCTTCCACTGTCTGCCCCTGGCCGATGGTTCTCAGTCTCCATTTCTGCCCACCTCTTTAATGTAAGAGTTCTTCTAGGCCTGGCTGGCTTCTCTCCCGACATCACATACATTCTGGGCAATTGTAACCACTCCCATGACCTCTCTCTCTCTCTCTCTTTTTTTTAACATTCACAAGTTGAGGACCTAATCCATATTTTTTTCCTCTGAACTGCATCTGGGTCAATAAATACCATATCACCTGAACATCCCATAGGCAACCTAAAATTCAGTCTCAACAGAACGTCTTTTGGGGGAATCCCAGCTTAAGTGAAAAGCACCACCACTGTGTCCCCTATCCCCACATCAGGGGCTATGAGCCACCCCTCCCCTGCCCCCCAGGGCCGCTCCAGCCATGTTGCCTTCCTAGCTTCACCCCTCACCATCCCCACGGGCCTGCCTAAGCTCGATGCTCAGGGCTATTCTCCTGGGTGGAAAGAGTCCCCA
Organism: Budorcas taxicolor; assembly: GCF_023091745.1. Taxonomy (NCBI): domain Eukaryota; kingdom Metazoa; phylum Chordata; class Mammalia; order Artiodactyla; family Bovidae; genus Budorcas; species Budorcas taxicolor. Next base: position 156,112,297 of record NC_068920.1, on the reverse strand, counting down.
CCTCTAGCCATTTTCCTCTGGCCCGTCCTTTACCCAGATGGTTGGAGTCATCTTTCCAAAACCCAGCTCAATACCCTTCCAGAGGCCCTCATGTCTGTAGAATAGAATTCAAACTCCAGATCCTTGGGCTCCAACTAAATAGTGACGATGGTAATGGTCACCCTCTAGTGCTGGAAGAGAGTAAACGAAGTGACGGACATGCAGTGGACGGAGGACTTGGAAACCACCAGTTTCCTTCCTTGACCACCCAGAGGGATGATTCCTCCATGCTGAAGACAATGCGTTTGTTTTCCTGTCATTTTGCCAATACATGGTAAGAACTTGTCATGTCCATGCGTCCCGTGACCCAGCCTAGGACAAGACTCACAGTCTGGCCCCACAAATCCTCTCGACGAGAACAGGGCAAACCTGTCCTTCAATCTGTGGCATTTCTGAATCCTTTCGAATTTTGCCTTCCTTCCCCCAAATCTGGGGAATCTGAGGCTGATCGAACTTTCCAGCCCCATTTTGCTAACAACAAAACATTACATTAGTTATCTATCACTGTGTAACAAGAAACTCTAAAACGTAGTGATTTAAACCACTAAACATTTGTTATCACTGTTTCTGAGGCTAGCCAGGCATGGCTCAGCTGGGTGAGGCTTGGGGTCAGACTGCTGGCTGGGGCTGCGGTCCACAGACGGAGCTGGAGGCTCCCGTGTTTGCCTCAGTTCCTTTCCGATGGGCCACTCTGTATGCTGCCTAAATGTCCTTGTGACGTGGCAGCTGGCTTCTCCCACAGCAGGTGACGAGAGAGAGAAACCAAGATGGAAGCCACAGTCTTTCACAGCCTGCTCTTGGACATGGCAAACCATCGTTTCCACCATAATCTACTGGTCACACACACTGGTTCCAGTGTGGGCGGGCACTACCCAGCAGAGTAAATACCAGGAGACAGGGGTTCCTGGGGGCCATCTCGGAGGCTGGGTACCACGTCCTGCTTGATCCCCACGTCTGCTTCCAAGTGACACCCCGCTATTTGCAAAATTCAGATAAGCACAGCCTTGAAAGGAAGGCACTTACACCCTGAAAAATAAGGCCAAAGGGGGGAGAAGCCCACAGAACAGGGAGACCAGAAGTCCAGATGAGAATGCCTCCAACTCAGTGCCCAGCCCAGGGCAACTCACTGCCCCCACCAGGCCTCAGTGGCCCCATTTGGACAGTGGGGGGTGAACCAGATGATGCTGAGATCTGTGAGATGCTGCGGTCCCACGTGTCTGAGCTCTGGGATGGTGTTTCCTGAGGCCTTATGTGTGCTCCGGGTACTGGCAACATCATTAGAAGAACTTCTCCCCTAGGGGTCAGTGCTGCCCAGTCTGGCCTGGTGGTTGCTCTCCGTCACTTGGTTTCAGAGCCCCTAGGACTACAGTTTTCACGTCTCTTTCCCACGTGTGACCGGCTGATCAGGGGCCGGAGAGGTGAACAAAGGGTCCTGGGGGTTGGGGAGGAGACTGGAAAGTCATCCCTGTTGTCTGCCCAGGCCCCTCCCAGTCAGGTTGGCCAACTCCTTTGAGAGGACCTGCCCCTCTAAACCCTGGCCTGATAGCACAGGAGTCCCCAGAAAAGGGCTGAGAGAAAGCCTGGCCCACATGGCTCCTGCCTGTTTGTCTGTTGGGTCAGACATGTTGCTGAGTCTGGAGAAGGAAATGGCAACCCACTCCAGTATTCTTGCCTGGGAGATCCCATGGACAGAGGAGCCTGGTGGGCTACAGCCCATGGGTCCATGGGGTCGCAAAGAGTCGAACGTGACAGAGTGACGAAGCACTCATGTTGCTGAGCACCTTGGCTGTCCAACTGCAGCTGCCCAGCTGTGCTCCAGTCCCCACCCCGCAAGGCCTTTCTCCTAGCATCAGCAGAGACAGACAGACAGAGAATTCTACCTTAGGGAGAGCCCATGGTGCCTCCCCAGGCTACCACACCGGGTTTCCTGGCACACACAGATATGCAAGTGTGTGAGCACGTGTGGACACAGACACACACATGAGTGACACACTCCTGGGACACTGCCAGACCCACAGGGGATCCCGTGTTCCAGGGAGGCCTCTGGGTAGGTGAGAAGCACTGGGTCACCTCATGGGCATGGTAAGTTCAAGCTTAGTGGTCCACCAAAGGAACAATACTTTACAATAAGAGGGAGGAAAATAAAAGAATTTTTAATAGAAGAAAATAAATAAACCATCATGGGAAAAATCAGAGCTCGGTTGGACTTGTTACACGAGTCTTACAGTGTAGTATTGCTTTTATTTTATTTTTTTCTTGTATGCACCCTCCCTCAGGAGGGTCCTCAGGGCCTGTATGAGTGCTAATCAGGTCTGCAGTGTGGGTTAAAGAGGGGCAATGCCTCACCCCAGCCTGCTACCCTCTCTGTCCTCAATCCCACATTGCCCCAGCTCCATCGAGGGGATCCTAGCTGCAGAATGGGCTTGGGCTCGGCTCCCAGGGTTCCTCACTCCACAATGGTCAACCACTCTGAAGGCACTGCTGCCACCTCTGAAGACAGTACAAGTGGATTCGTCTTACTCTACGCAGTTTGACCATCTGACCTTGGAGGTGATCCATTATTACTAAGTTGAACCCAGATACCCTATCCTTCTGCTTATTTGAATGAACCCTAAAAGCTTTGAGTCTGTTGGTTGAGTTGGGAGAGATTCACTGAAGCACAGAAGCCTTCCAGGCATAGATGGAGATGGACCAATGGGACTCACTTGGTTGGGATGGCTGCCGAACCAAATGCCCCAGCTTGGTTCTCAGGGTCCTCTGCTAAGTCCCTCACCGCCATCACTGGGGTTGTCCTTCCTCTAATACTCTGGTCTTGTGAGATCCCACCCTTCCCTCTAGTCCCCCAGAACAGAGCTGAGCCAGGCACCTCTAAAGAGAGTTGGAGGCATAATGACTAAAAAATAAATACAGGTGGCAAAGAACCTGGAAAAAAAAAAAAAAAAAAGCAAGTTTCCAAAGATTAGCTTTCTGGTCCTAAACTAAACTCATCCACTGCTGAAGTTCCTTGCTCTTGCTGCCTGTCCCCTAGGGTGCTTCCATCTGCTGCATGCCATATCCTCCAGAACAAGCCCCTGCACACTGGGCATTCCACCTCTCAGACCCAGCGAGGTCTTTGTCCTCTGTTCTGTACCAAGGGCCGGGGCAGCTGTCAGCCCTCCCTGGCCAGGTCAACAGCTCCACCCTGCTTGGTACTGGCTATGAGGTCTTGCTCAGGCAAGCGATTCCCACATTCAAGGAAGCTGTACTTGTTGGGTCTTTTTGGTTGAAACTAACAGAAACATAAATGTGAGCTTAAGTAGGAAAAGGAGATAGTGTTAGGATAGGATATCTCATAGAACCCAAAAGTTTCCGAGAGGATCTGAAACTGGGAGCTGGGCTTTCTCTGCCTCCTATCTCTGCTTCTTCCTTCTCCCGGCCTGCCCGTCAGTCTTGCTCCATCTCCAGGTTATATGGGAGAAGATAACTGTCCCACTCTTCACCCACACTGTAGATCCAGTCATCCTCCAACACGATCAGACCTTCTGTTAACCTGATTCCAGAGTCACAAAGGCGAAGACTCTGACCTGCTAAGCTGTGGTCTGGTCAACTATGGCCAGAGGGTGGCCCGAAGTAGCATCAGTATGGTTCTGGGGACCCACTCCTGTGCCTCAGAGAGCAGATCTCCAAGAAGAGTGATCACTGCTATCAGAGCAAAAGATTCTGCTGAAATTACCCCCTGCCAGCATGGAGCCCAGGACACCATATTGCTGCCACCCCCATGAACATCCCACACCTACAGGGAGAGAAATACACTTCAGGGAAGAGGAAGACTATTCTTTTGTGAGCTCTGATCAGGTTGCCACCTCAAGACACAGGGCCACCATCTCTACCATTCCCCAGAAGATGGAAAATAAATACCATCTCAAAGGCCTAAGCTGAAAAATACCTGTAAAAGTTATGTGGATGGTACCAGAAAAGCATGACTTGTTCAAGGTCACAGAATGAGAAAGTAGCTAAGGTAGGACTAGGACTTTGCCTCTCAGTCTAATACTCTGTCCACTACGAGAGGAGCTGCCTCAGCAAGAAGGATTCTCTGTGACAAAAGAGAGCTCAAAAGGCTTGTCAGGGGCCACCAAGGATCACTGGAGGCAAACTAATAGTCATGCAACTCTGGTGATGGAAACATGTAAGGACATTTTCATGGACCACTGGAGAAATTTAGCAGGGACAAGAGGTATACCTGAGCCTTGATTCCAGGATGAGCACTGTCTTGCCCCTCTGAGCCATGCAGCAAAAAGAGAGATTGTGTACACACACACACACACATACACACACACACTCACATACACACACACACACACTCACTCACTCATGCACTCACTCTCTCATTCACCAATTAATCTGGTCTATCAGCCCACTAAGTTTCAAAGCATCCTATGGACGGATACTCCAGGTGGGATAGAAAACTTAGGGTCTCCTCTGAACTAAAAACCCATGAAAAAGTGAGAATGACTGGATTCAGAGACGTCAATCTGACCCCCAAGAGTCAGTTATTTCCAAAGCAAAGTAGACCATCAAAATTTATCTAAAACCCTCAGAACCCTCCCAGCTTTCCTTAGGGATGGCCAAGTGCTGGGAGCTGTCCGATGTGCTGACCTGGCTGGCCCTTTCTCTAGACCTTGAGCCTCTCTCGCCATCTATCCTGAAATTTGCCCTGTGAACTTGATCAGAGGAGTCTTGGTTCAGCCGTAACCCTGCAGGCGGTTGAATGGAATGGTGCAGACAATGGGCCCACGTAGCCTCTAGTCACCAAAACCAGGCTTTGGGCCAAGGGAACCCTCGCACCCTTGATTCCTTCCAGGCTTCCTTGCAGAACCATCCCCAACCTCCCCAGAACAATGTCATGAATTTTTCCTCCTTGATGAACTTCAAAGTCTTTTAATGACTCTTCATAAAGGAACAGTGGGGCCAAAAGTTGAGCAAAGGAGATGATTAAAGTACCTTATTAAAAGCAGCCTTGTAGAATTCTCCACATGAAAGCAAGCACCATTATGAGGGCTTATCCTTATAAATGACGCTTCGCTTTTGCGAACATGCTGAAACCTGATTAGAGTGACAAGCACTGACTGATACTGCAAACCTGTTAATAACATGAAAATTAGAAGAGGCTCATGCAAAGAAGGGAGATTAATTTAGCCGGAGTACATCTCGCGCAAATTGCAAAGTTGTGAATATGTTCTCAGATAATGAGCCTTCCCAGTCATCAGCTCACTTGTCATTTTCTGTAATTAATGTTAAGGAAGACGCCTTCCTGATGGTTCGTATTACTCATATACCAAGAAAATTTCTTCAGAGAAATAATTTACATTTATTATCATCGGTCTGTTTGTGTGGTTTATTTCGTGCTGGAGTAATTTATTGCAGGACCGTTTGCCATGCCTTGATTAGTCGCTCGTCAGGACGGGATGTAATTTTTTTTGCTTGATGGCGACGTCTACAACTTGACAGTGGTGTAACACTTCTTCTTGTCTCCGGGTGGGTTTTTTTCACTTAAATAAACTTTGGGGCTGAGTGCCCCAGGCTGTCTTCCCACCGGCGGCAGCCTCAACACACAGCTTGCCTGCCTGCCTCCAGATCAGCAAGGAATTCCACACTGAGACCACTTGGAATGTTCCAGGCCATCCCCCTCACCTATCCCTGGTTACAGCTTAAACCTGAGAGTTTATTTCACCCTTTCTCATTCCATTCCTGCTCAGGATGAAGAGAGGTTTGCTCTCTGCTCTCAACTCCACACTTTCCAAGCTATTTCTCTTCTCCCTCAGGCTACATTCTATTGGAGATTTCTCTGCAATTGCTTTCCTCGCCCCATACCTGGTTGTGTATTTCTTTCAAAAGCCTAAACATAAGAGGAAACGCTACAGACGAGGCTTTGTTTCCAGGGCCAGGCAAATCTTTAATTCCATCTTGAATTTCATTGCCTGGCAACATAGCACCAAGGAATATGTCTAGTGAACTCAGCTACCCCACCCCCATCTCTTTTTCAGGTCCCACAAGACCCAGAATCTCAGGAGGAGGGGATCAGAAAAGAGATCCTTGTAGAACAGATCTGAATGCATCTCAGCATGACATCCTGAGCCACCTTTTGCTCTGGGCTCACCTGCAATGCATCCAGAGTCCTCATGGAACAAGGATGCTAATGAAGTGACCCTCTGGGATGATTCCTTCACTGTGCTCTCTGTCTGGCTTCCACTGAGCTTAAACAGAATGGCCCTCCTGGGTGCTTAGGGTGCATATCTAATGCACTGAGCTCTTGGGATGTGTCAGTTCATTGTATCTTCAGAACCACTGGATGTCAGTATTATTGAGACTGTTCTATAGGTGGGGAACCTAGGGATCAGGAAAGTCAAGCAATTTGCTTAAGGGCCCAAGGCTGTCAAAAAGAACCACCACCATCGTCATCATTGCTGACACTGACTGTGTGCTGAAGTATCTCATAGAGAGATATGACAGTGGTTCCCATTTTACCTATGAGAAAGCTGAGACCCAGAGAGTTTAACTCACTTGCTCAAGGTCTCAAAGCCAGTAAGTAGTGGAGCTGGGTCTGATATGCTCCAAAACTTGATAGCAGGTGCCCACTCCACTCCACCATCTCTCCAGAAACACAGCCTTCTCGATGGGATCTTTTCTCTCCTTCCCCCAGTCCTCATTTCCTTCCCCAGGTCCGAACTTGAGAAGCATCCTGCCAATCTCCCCAGCAGGGGTGGCCAGGCCGTGAAATGCACAAACAGAGGCAGTTAGCGTGAGTTACTGACCCCTGCACTGCAAATGAGGCAAACGATACAGATCAGGGTTTGCAGACAGAGATAATGATTTTTTTTATTGGACGTCTTCATCCCGAACCAGTGGCGTGGCGCTGGGTCGGCCAGCAGCGCACCGCTGGTGTCGGTTAATGATAATCTATATTTATAAAACGATAGTCCATCAAAGTGGGATGAATATTTTAGAAGCCGCGGACAAATCAAATTGTCTTTGTCAAATGGGTGCGTGCTCTGGCGCTGAGCGTGTTTTATGGCTCTTTCTGGGGTGAGAAGTAAAGGATTCTTCTCGCTGGCTGGAGCGCAGGCTGCCTTCCTCATCGTGGCTGGGAGATGAGGGCTGTGTTTCTACTATTTTAAAAAACCCAATGAGCTGTGGAGATTGACATTAGTGCCAGAGAATTGTACTTTGTTTGATGAAGTTAACAAATAACGAATGAAATGGCATATGTGGTGTCTTTGTGGGAAAGAGTCCATTTATACTTGGAGAAATAAATTAGTTTCTTTGGAAGTCTGGATAGGGAGGGAGGCAGGGAGGCAGGAGACAGGCTGGGGGCCCTGGACTTCAGAGAGGAGATGAAGCAGTGGCAGGATCTGGGGAGGACAAGAGGAAGCGGAGACAGGAGGCATGTGCCAGGTCTGCACATCACCTCCAGGGCGAGCAGAGGTCCTGGGGCGGAACCCCAGTCCCCAGAGTCAAGAACTCCTGCCCTGTCACAAAACCAGCTGGGCAAGTCACATCACCTTTCCAAGCCTCAGTTTTCCCATCTGCCCAATGGGAAGAATAATATCTCCCCCCGCAAGTCATTAAATGAACGGCTGGCCCAAGTAAAACCCCTCCTAGTCAGCAGCACATCATTGCTTAACTGAACGTGAGTTCCTTTCTTCTGCCCCATCAAGTGGGGTCCATGCTGTAGGCACCCAGCCACTGGCCGGCCAGCATCTGTGCGCTGTCCTATAGGACAGTGTTTACAAAAATAACAGATACCATTCACCTAAGGTCTTTCATGTGCCAGGTGCCATGCTACGCACTTTATACACATTTACTTTTCTGAAGACGCCACATCAGCTCTAATATCTGTTGGTGCTGGTGTTTAGTCGCTCAGTCATGTCTGACTTTGCCACCCCATGGACTGTAACCTGCCAGGCTCCTCTGTCCATGGGCTTTCCCAGGCAGGAATCCTGGAGTGGGTTGCCATTTCCTTCTCCAGGGGATCTTCCTAATCCCGGGAATGAACCTGCACCTCCTGCACGGCAGGCAGATTATTTACCTCTGAGCCACCAGGGAAGCCTAATAAAATATTGGATTGGCCAAAGAGTTCACTCAGGTTTTTCCATAAGATGATACCAAAAAACCCAAACAAAAACCCAATATTGGCTAACCTAATATAATATGAACCACATACATAATTCTTTAAGTAAAAATAGGGGAAATTAATTTGAATAATGTTTTTTAACCCAAATAATACAAAATACTGTTTCAATGTGTAATTAATATTTAAAGTATTGATAAGGCCATTTCACATCCTTTGTTCATACAAATCTGTGTGCTTCATGTTTACAGAACCTCTTGATTGGGCTCATCGCATTTCAGATGTCCAATAGCCTCATGTGGGTAGTGGCTACTGAATTTGAAAGCACAGAAAGAGTACACTGCCACCACTGTCCGAAAGCTCTATTGGAGAGTGCAGCTCTAGGAGGTATATACGATCTGTTGCTGTTCTGTCGCTAAGTCGTGTCCAACTCTTTGACTCCATGACCTGCAGCACACCAGGCTTCCCTGTCTTTCACCATCTCCCAGAGTTTGCTCAAATTCAACTGTATACAATTATTATCCATGTTTTCAGACGAGGGAGGAAATGCGTGAGGCCCAAGGCCACACAGCAGGTAAGTGGCAGAGCTGGGAAGTTGAGTCTGTCTGTCACCAAAGGCCAGGCTCTGCTTAGATACACCATCTCCAGAAAGCCTGATGGCCATCTGCCTCCCTCAGGGCCCCAAGTGCTGGCCAGCTGACCTCTGATCGCAACTGCTTAAGACATCCTAACTTACCTCAAGAGGCCTGGAGACAGAGCATAAAATACCTATATCTGGATCACCTATGACGACATACCAAACCACTCAATACTTGGTGGCTTAAAGCAACCACCAACTCATTTCTCATGATTCTGGGTGGGTGAGGAATTAAACTACAGCACAATGGCACTCATCTTACACGCTAGCAAAGTAATGCCCAAACTTCTCCTAGCCAGGCTTCAGCAGTACATGAACTGTGAGCTTCCAGATGTTCAAGCTGGTTTTAGGAAAAGCAGAGGAACCAGAAATCAAATTGCCAACATCCACTCCATCATTGAAAAGGCAAGAGAGTTTCAGGAAAACTTCTACGTCTGCTTTATTGACTACACCAAAGCTTTTGACTGTATGGATTACAAAAAATTGTGGAAAATTCTGAAAGAGATGAGAAAACCAGACCACCTTACCTGCCTCCTGAGAAAGCTGTATACAGGTCAAGAAGCAACAGTTAGAACTGGACATGGAACAAGAGACTGGTTCCAAATCGAGAAAGGAGTAAGTCTAGGCTGTATATTGTCACCCTGCTTATTTAATTTCTATGCAGGGTACATCATGCAAAATGCCAGGCTGGAGGAAGCACAAACTGGAATCGAAATTGCTGGGAGAAATATCAGTAACCTCAGATATGCAGATGACACCAGCCTTATGGCAGAAGAAGAACCAAAGAGCCTCTTGATGAAAGTGAAACAGGAGAGTGAAAAAGTTGGCTTAAAACTCAACATTCAGAAAACTAAGATCATGGCATCTGGCCCCATCACTTCATGGTAAATAGATGGGGAAACAGAGGAAACAGTGAGAGACTTTATTCTTTTGGGCTCCAAAATCACTGCATTCATGAAATTAAAAGATACTTACTCCTTCAAAAAAAGCTATGACAAACCTACACAGTATATTAAAAAGCAGAGACATTACTTTGCCAACAAAGGTTTGTCTAGTCAAGGCGATGGTTTTTCCAGTAATCATGTATGGATACGAGAGTTGGACTATAAAGAAAGCTAAGTCCCAAAGAATTGATGCTTTTGAACTGAGGTGTTGGAGAAGACTCTTGAGAGCCCCTTGGACTGCAAGGAGATCCAACCAGTCCATCCTAAAAGAAATCAGTCCTGAAAATTCACTGGAAGGACTGATGCTGAAGCTGAAGCTCCAATAGTTTGGCCACCTGATATGAAGAATTGACTCATTGGAAAAGACCCTGATGCTGGGAAAGATCGAAGGCAGGAGGAGAAGGGGGCAACAGAGGATTAGGTGGTTGGATGGCATCACTGATGCAATGGACATGAGTTTGAGTAAACTCCGGGAGTTGGTGATGGACAGGGAGGCCTGGTGTGCACAGTCCATGGGGTTGCAAAGAGTCGGACATGACTGAGAGACAGAACTGAGGAATTAGGGTGGGGGTCTGCAGGGAGGGCTCATCCCTGCTCCACATAGTGTTGGCTAGGATGGCATGGCTGGGGCGGGAAGATCCAAGATGGCCTCCCTCACACAGCTGGTGCCTCGGCTGGGGTGGTGGCCCCCATGTCTGGGCGCTGGCTGGGGGCTGGCTGGGACAGCTGGGCCTCTCTACTCACAGTCTCAGTTTGAATTCCACACGGGGGCTCTTTCCCCAGCGGGATAACCTGCACTTATTTCCACAGCAGCTGGCTCTTCTCTGAGATTACATGGATGCTGCGAGGCCTCTCCCCTTCTGCCCTCGTCTGTTGGTCAAGTCAAGTCAGGCAGCTCAGCCTCAAGGGATGGAAGAACAGTGTCCATCTCTTGATGGGAGGAAGGCACATGCATGCAGAGATGGGAGGAATCACCAATGGCCATCTTTGCAGGCAAAGCCACAGTACGTTTCTGGGCCATGGGCACAGGAGCTGGAATTGGGGCACGTGGGCCCAGCCTCACCCCATTAACCCTATGAGCACCATGCTCTGTGTGGGACAATTTACTGACATGTCAAGCAGAGGAAAGGAGCTCTATGTACACTGAGAAAGGTTTGGGGTGGGGATGTAGGGGGTGTGGTGGTTTGCTAAACCCCTCCCCTGTGGGATACCAGAGGTGAGCAGGAGTCTGGGGATCACCCCAGAAAAGGACCCAGAAACCACAAACAGTGTTGGGACCTAACAAATGCCATGATAGTCTTCAGGGACTAAGGTAGGACTCACTGGAAAGGCTGAGTCATTTCCCAGTGAGGTCGTCCCCGCGGATGCCAGGACTTTAATCAGCATACTCCCCGTAACCTGGTTTGAGCTTATCAGGACATCCCCCTGCAGCCAATAACTAATTAGTAAATATTAGGAAACTCCTGCAGCCAATCAGCCCTTGCCAACTCTCTGTTCTAAAACCTATAAATACTGCTGTAAATCTGGGCTCGGGGCTCCTTGCTCCACTCCACTGTGTTGGATGTGGCGGGAGCCCTAGCTCGAGCTAGAAATAAAACCCCTTCATGCTTTTGCATTGCTGTGGGCGTCTTATTCTCTCAGTTTTGGGGACTCGGACTCTGGGCATAACAACAGAAGGTTCTAGAGGATTCTGGAAACTTAAGGTCTCCACAAAGATAAGCAATAAAACCTTTAGGATTAAAACAGCCTCTCTCCACAGATGTAAAGAACAGACTTTTGGACTCTGTGGGAGAAGGCGAGGGTGGGATGATTTGAGAGAAAAGCATTGAAACATGTATATTATCATATGTGAAACAGATCGCCAATCCAGGTTCAATGCATGAGACAGGGTGCTCAGGGCCAGTGCACTGGGAAGACCCTGAGGGGTGGGATGGGGAGGAAGGCGGGAGGAGGGTTCAGGATGGGGGACACGTGTACACCCATGGCTGATTCATATCACTGTATGGCAGAAACCACTATAGTGTTGTAAAGTAATTAGCCTCCAATTTAAATAAATAAATAAATTTAAAAACAAACAGCCTCTCTCTGCATATCGTAAATAACGAATAAGGAAGTACTGTATAGCACAGGGAACTCTACTCCACATTCTGTAAAGGCTTATTTGGGAAAAGGATCAAAAAAGAGTGGACATATGTATGCGTATAACTAACTAACTCAGCTGCACAGCAGAAAGTAATGCAACATTGTAACTCAACTATATGGCAATAAATTTTTTTTTAAGAGTCTAGAAGCTTCTTTTGGGAGGAGCCAAGAAAGGGACAGCTGGAGGTAAGACAAGTCATTTCTTGAACAGAGACCCAAGGGACAGAGGGAAGAGAGTGGGTTTAAAAGTAGAAAGCAAAGCAAGGGTTGGGGTCCATGAGAAGAAAGTTGAGGGTGCCTGGAAACTGAGCCCTGGCCTGAGAGGTGGACCCCAGGACACAATCACTAGAATATCTGTTAAGTTCAGTTTAGTTCAGTCACTCAGTCTTGTCCAACTCTTTGTGACCCCATGGATCGCAGCACACCAGGCCTCCCTGTTCATCACCAACTCCCGGAGTTCACGCAAACTCATGTGCATTGAGTCGGTGATGCAATCCAGCCATCTCATCCTCTGTCGTCCCCTTCTCCTTCTGCCCCAATCCCTCCCAGCATCACAGTCTTTTCCAATGAGTCAACTCCGCATGAGGTGGCCAAAGTATTGGAGTTTCAGCTTCAACATCAGTCCTTCCAATGAACACCCAAGACTGATCTCCTTTAGGATGGACTGGTTGGATCTCCTTGCAGTCCAAGGGACTCTCAAGAGTCTTCTCCAACACCACACTTCAAAAGCATAAATTCTTCGGCGCTCAGCTTTCTTCACAGTCCAACTCTCTCATCCATACATTAAGTACCTTGGTCTTAAGGACAAAACATTCTTAATATTTAACCATTTCTTTGTTTCCTCCATTTAAGATGTGGTTAAACATAATCATTTCCTTTAAACTCACTCCATCCCTCTAAATGTTTGCCTTCTGAGCCCAGCACTGCCCATGTCTAGAATGATAAGGCTGGGACGGAGGAAACTGAGAGGCAGAGCTGAAACCAGAAGCAGCCTGGGTCCAAATCACGTCCTGAACCTTAAGACCTGGGAGGCTGGTGATGAGACTTCAGCCTAGCCTAAGCCTGTAGCTCCCAGCCACTGGGCAGAGTCCTGGATCTGACGGAGGATGGTCTTCTCTCCTCTAGCTCTGCATACACACCCCTGGCTACTCCTTTTACATAGCAGCCTGGCTCCTGCGCTAAAAGTCACCTGATGAGCATATTCATCGTCTCCTGACCATAGCCTTTCAGGCAATGGAGTTTCTGGGTCCGCAGACCCCCCTGAAAGACTCTTGGTTCTTACCAGTTGCCCCCGTCCGGATTCCAGGCCAGCTGCATTTCCTGACTCCTAACCTCCCCACCTCCCAGGGCCTGGACAGTGACCCTGTGGCTCCCATGGCTGACCACATTCACCACGCAACACCCACTGCCTTTTTGGCTGAGAAGTCTCCCCAACACACACCAGTGGATATCCAAGCTCCCTGCTCCATGCCTGGGGCAGAATGGTCTATCAGTTATAAGAATGGCTGTTGATATAAATCTTTTTAGTAAGGATAGATGGTAGTAAGGATAAAATGCACAGCCAGTGCTCAGCGAGGTACCTGGCATAGAATAACTACTCAATAAATGTACTGATTTTCACAGGAGCCCCTCACTCTTGGAAGTCTAGCACATTTATTACCAAGTATCTCAGCAGGGTGGTGTCCACCTGGGTGGGTGGTCAGTAAAGGAAAGAATAAATGAAGATGTTTGGAAATGTATGAAGATTTTTCACAAGAAATTTAGGAGTCAGACTGGGGTGGCCTAGGCATCCTGAATGCAGCCTGCCAGGTTGAGAGACAGAAAACCAGGAATTACTTGATTTTTTTCAGTTTAAAACTTAAAAAAAATTTTTTTAACTCAAGTTCATTATAGAAAAATCCACTTTCCCATTTTTAACAAGGCAAATGTTACTGTACAAAACTACACTAAAGTTAGCAGCATTATCATCCCCAGCTGCAACAGTTCTCAGCTTATGGACAGGCTTATTTCATCTACAATTCCCACTCTTGACTCCTAGTTAAGTTTGAGTCAAATACCAGACAAGCTGTCAACTCATCTGTTCTTCCGGTTGTATTTCTACAAAACTTTTTAATGACCAAATACTATTATCACACCTAAAAATTAATAATAATTTTAACCATGATAAAATCTAAACAGAGTTTATATTTATCAAATTGCCTTATACATTTTTCATACAGTTTGCTTGAATTACAAACTAATATATGGGGGCTTCCCTAGTGGCTCCACAGTACAGAATCCACCTGCCAATGCAGAAGCTGTGGGTTCGATCCCTGGGACAGGAAGATTCCCTGGAGAAGAAAATGACAACCTACTCCAGTGTTCTTGTCTGGAAAATTCCATGGACAGAGAAGCCTGCTGGGCTACAGTCCATGGGGGTCGCATAGACTCGGAAACAACCAAGCGACTAAACAGCAACAAAGTCTATATCCAGGGGCTCCCCAGGGGCTCACTGGTAAAGAACCCCCCTGCCAATGCAGGAAATGCAGGTTCGATCCCTGGGTCAGGAAGATCCCTTGGAGGAGAAAATGGCAACCCACTCCTGCCAGGGTCCAGCCCCAGTGGATCCAGGGTGATTCAAAGGTGGGGATGGCATCGGTGTCCTTGGAAAAATACATATTTAATTACAGACATATAGAGAGATTAGAAATGGATAGTGTAGCAGGAAAATTAGTGGAGAAAAAGAGGCTGAATAACTTGGTTTACGTGGAATAGCATCCATGCTCCAGATGGGAATTCAGCCAGAAAAACAGGGAGCAAGAAAGAAATGACATGGGGGAATCAGTCTTTCCGTAAACTGATCTGATTTCTTTATTTTGAGGTTTGCTTATATACCTTTTGTTACACATAGGGATGAATACAGAGTCATGAGGGGGTCAGCAGTCCTGACCTTTATCAAAATCAGGTGCTTCACATGAAAAGGTCTTAGGGATTTTACATCATCTTCTGGCCATGGGTGAGACCTGCTGACATTTTATGATCCTTTCTTTCTGATAACCAAAAAGCTTATTTCTTCCAAGGGTGTTTTTTCTTAAACCAGGCACCACCCTCCAAATAAAGTTACATTCCTATAGGGTGAGGGTGTAGTGAGTTACAATCAAGAAAGGAATTTATTTAACCCAAGGTTAACATGATTAATCTTAAAGGTGAATACTTATTTCTCCTATATGCTTAAAGGTTAATACTTGTTTCTCCTATATGTTAGTTATATTCATTATAAGGTCAGGGAATATGGAGATTTAGCAGCAAACATCAGCCCAACAAATGAAAATCCTTTCACCAATGCTCCCCTTAAGATCTATTTAGTCTTAAGATAGTGATAAAGTTACATTTTTACTTAGCAAGGACACAGTGATTTATAACAAAGTATAATGATCTATTAAAGAGAAGATTCATTAACTCAAAAAGTCTAGTATTGCTAACCTTAAAAACTACTATATTTCCTTTTCTATATTCCAAATACATTGATTAATATATTCCCAGGTGCCTAAGGATATGGAGGCCTGGCGGCAATCATTGACTCAACAATGAGAAAAGCCCTATGTTAATTAAGACTCTCAAAATACTCCAAAACTCTCTGTGCTGTTTATGGTTCAGTTCAATTCAGTCCCTCAGTCATGTCCGACTCTTTGCGACCCCATGAATCACAGCACGCCAGGCCTCCCTGTCCATCACCATCTCCCGGAGTTCACTCAGACTCCTGTCCATCGAGTCAGTGATGCCATCCAGCCATCCCATCCTCGGTCGTCCCCTTCTCCTAC
The DNA here is from genome assembly GCF_023091745.1 of Budorcas taxicolor. Classification (NCBI taxonomy): domain Eukaryota; kingdom Metazoa; phylum Chordata; class Mammalia; order Artiodactyla; family Bovidae; genus Budorcas; species Budorcas taxicolor. Next base: position 156,096,628 of record NC_068920.1, on the reverse strand, counting down.
TGCCCCCAATCCCTCCCAGCATGAGAGTCTTTTCCAATGAGTCAACTCTTCGCATGAGGTGGCCAAAGTACTGGAGTTTCAGCTTCAGCATCATTCCCTCCAAAGAAATCCCAGGGTTGATCTCCTTCAGAATGGACTGGTTGGATCTCCTTGCAGTCCAAGGGACTCTCAAGAGTCTTCTCCAACACCACAGTTCAAACGCATCAATTCTTCAGCGCTCAGCCTTCTTCACAGTCCAACTCTTACATCCATACATGACCACTGGAAAAACCATAGCCTTGACTAGACGGACCTTAGTCAGCAAAGTAATGTCCTTGCTTTTGAATATGCTATCTAGGTTGGTCATAACTTTTCTTCCAAGGAGTAAGCGTCTTTTAATTTCATGGCTGCAGTCACCATCTGCAGTGATTTTGCAGCCCAAAAACAGAAAGTCTGACACTGTTTCTACTGTTTCCCCATCTATTTCCCATGAAGTGATGGGACCTGATGCCATGATCTTTGTTTTCTGAATGTTGAGCTTTAAGCCAACTTTTTCACTCTCCTCTTTCACTTTCATCAAGAGGCTTTTTAGCTCCTCTTCACTTTCTGCCATAAGGGTGGTGTCATCTGCATATCTGAGGTGATTGATATTTCTCCCGGCAAACTTGATTCCAGCTTGTGCTTCTTCCAGTCCAGCGTTTCTCATGATGTACTCTGCATAGAAGTTAAATAAGCAGGGTGACAATATACAGCCTTGACGTACTCCTTTTCCTATTTGGAACCAGTCTGTTGTTCCATGTCCAGTTCTAACTGTTGCTTCCTGACCTGCATACAGATTTCTCAAGAGGCAGGGCAGGTGGTCTGGTATTCCCATCTCTCTCAGAATTGTCCACAGTTGATTGTGATCCACACAGTCAAAGGCTTTGGCCTAGTCAAAAAAGCAGAAATAGATGTTTTTCTGGAACTCTCTTGCTTTTTTGATGATCCAGCGGATGTTGGCAATTTGATCTCTGGTTCCTCTGCCTTTTCTAAAACCAGCTTGAACATCAGGGAGTTCACGGTTCACATATTGCTGAAGCCTGGCTTGGAGAATTTTGAGCATTACTTTACTAGCATGTGAGATGAGTGCAATTGTGCGGTAGTTTGAGCATTCTTTGGTGTTGCCTTTCTTTGGGGTTGGAATGAAAACTGACCTTTTCCAGTCCTGTGGCCACTGCTGAGTTTTCCAAATTTGTTGGCATATTGAGTGCAGCACTTTCACAGCGTCATCTTTCAGGATTTGTAATAGCTCCACTGGAATTCCATCACCTCCACTAGCTTTGTTCATAGTGATGCTTTCTAAGGCCCACTTGACTTCACACTCCAGGATGTCTGGCTCTAGATGAGTGATCACATCATCATGAATATCTGGGTCGTGAAGATCTTTTTTGTACAGTTCTTCTGTGTATTCTTGCCACCTCTTCTTAATATCTTCTGCTTCTGTTAGGTCCAGACCATTTCTGTCCTTTATTGAGCCCATCTTTACATGAAATGTTCCCTTGGTATCTCTAATTTTCTTGAAGAGATCTCTAGTCTTTCCCATTATGTTCTTTTCCTCTATTTCTTTGCATTGATCGCTGAAGAAGGCTTTCTTATCTCTTCTTGCTATTCTTTGGAACTCTGCATTCAGACACTTATATCTTTCCTTTTCTCCTTTGCTTTTTGCCTCTCTCCTTTTCACAGCTATTTGTAAGGCCTCCCCAGACAGCCATTTTGCTTTTTTGCACTTCTTTTCCATGGGGATGGTCTTGATCCCTGTCTCCTGTACAATGTCACGAACCTCTTTCCATAGTTCATCAGGCACTCTATCTATCAGATCTAGGCCCTTAAATCTATTTCTCACTTCCACTGTATAATCATAAGGGATTTGATTTAGGTCATACCTGAATGGTCTAGCGGTTTTCCCTACTTTCTTCAATTTAAGTCTGAATTTGGTAATAAGGAGTTCCTGATCTGAGCCACAGTCAGCTCCTGGTCTTGTTTTTGTTGACTGTATAGAGCTTCTCCATCTTTGGCTGCAAAGAATATAATCAATCTGATTTGGGTGTTGACCATCTGGTGATGCCCATGTGTAGAGTCTTCCCTTGTGTTGTTGGAAGAGGGTGTTTGCTATGACCAGAGCATTTTCTTGGCAAAACTTTATTAGTCTTTGCCCTGCTTCATTCCGCATTCCAAGGCCAAATTTGCCTGTTACTCCAGGTGTTTCTTGACTTCCTACTTCTGCATTCCAGTCCCCTATAATGAAAAGGACATCTTTTTATCATGTGCATAGTGGCAGGAGTATGGATAATCCTGTCACACAAGCTAGTCTGTCAGCAGAGAGGTTTGACCTAAGACACCCTTGTCACACCCAGGGCAGGGAATTAGCAGCAATTATTGGCACAACAAATGAAAAACCCTTCAGCAATGTAATTCCTAACCAACCCACTATACTAATAATTTCAAACTCCCCAAAAGAATTTGCGTTTAGTAAGTCTAAAACATCTCGTGCCTCTCAGGTTGGGAGGCTGTAAACAATCACATGTGGCTGGACGAACCTATACAGGCGGGCTAGATAACCTTCAGAGGAGTCCGTAAGCTGAAACACTCTTGTCACGCCCAGGAATTTTTATTGCCTTGGAGCCGCAAGTTAATTCCTTCTCCGAGAGAAACGGTTATGGGGGAGAACCCCCCGTAAAGTCAGAGGTGTAGGTGACAGCATAAAACAGACTCTGGTTTTGGGGTAGATGCTCGGGAACAGGGGGTTTCCTGAGGCTTGATCACGCCTTTGTGTATGCCAAGCCTCCTTCCTCATGACCTTTGCCATGGGCGGAGTTCCTCACGCTGGCCCCCGGCACACTCCAGTATTCTTGCCTGGGAAATTCCATGGACAGAGGAGCCTGGCAGGCTACAGTCCATGGGGCCACAAAGAGTTGGACATGACTTAGCAACTGAGCATGCACGCAAAGACTGTGTATTTGAACTGATGGACACATCTCTTTGGTTGCTTTCAGTTTGTAGCTTCTGCTCTATTCTGTCATTTGTTTCTAATGCTTCATTGAAGAAACCAGACCATTTGTCCTATAGAATACCCTTGTATTCTATACCCTTGTATACAAGGGTACAGAACACCCCACTAGTCTGGATTTTGCTGATTACATCCCCATAGTCCCACACAGCTTGTTCCACATTCCCTACATTTCCTGTCAGTTGGTAGTTGCTCTGGAGGCTTGATTAGATTTTATTTTTTGGCAGCACTCCCATCAAGATACACACACACACCTGATTATCTTTTCTTTCCCTTTGGAAGTGTTTGCAGCTATTGAAACTCGTTGCCTAGATCCATCATTTTCTTAGAGGTTACAAAATAATGACATTCTAGTTTATTACTCCTTCTTCACTTATTATCTGGGCAGCTTCTTTAAAGAGGAATTTCCTTTCATCAATTAACTGGTTACCTGAGGAAGGACTATATTAATGGCAAGATGAATACCTGATTCTGTCCTTTATTTACCACTTTTCAAAATAATGCTAACTTCTTCCAAAAGTGACCTATTAATATGAGTTGGTTTTTTAAAAGTCATGATGAACTGATTGACTTACACACATTTGTTTGTGTTTCAGCCCCTTGCAGCTATTATCCTTGCTTGTGTTCAAACTGACCGATTAATAGCCATGGGCGCCTTTTCCAGGATTGCTTCAAAGTCCTTTTGAATCATCTTGGGAGCGTTTGATATGCCTTTGCTTTCTGGAAAGACAAACCAGTGCAGTCTCATCTTGTGCACGTCTTCCCCTAGTCCTGGGATCAATCTTTTATCCAATAAGCCCTGCTTTCTTTTAGGGGAAACTGGCATTTAGAGACCATACTCTGAGTACTAGGAATGTTCATAGCTACTCAGTTGTTCACCATTTTCAATGCTTTTCAGGGGGTGGAGATCGACAATGTGGAGGTTTTTTTTTTTAAGAGAATTTTTAAACCAATTTTATTTATCTATTTATTTTCGGCTGTGCTGGGTCTTCGTTACCGTGCTGGCTCTCCTCTAGTTGTGGTGAGCGGGGCTGCTTTCCCGTCGTAATGCACAGGCTTCTCACTGCAGTGGCTTCTCTCGTTGCAGAGCACGGGCTCGGGGCACACAGGTTCAGTAGCTGAGGCTCCAGGGCTCCAAGCACAGGTTCAATATTCGTGGTACATGGGCTTGGTTGTTCCGCTGCATGTGGGATCTTCCCAGATCAGGGATCAAACCGTGTCTCCTGCATTGGCAGGTGGATTCTTGACCACTGAGCCACCAGGGAAGCAAGGAAACATGGTTTTTTGTTTTTAATTTCTAGATAAAATGCATCCTGAATTTTTTTATCACTTCCAAGTCAAATTCAGGACTGTGAGGTCTTTAACTTCATATATCTTACATCTGCTTTCCTTTCTCCCATGCAAAAATTTCTACTCCTCAGACACTGACATAATTCTTCACTTGCTTTATCTTACTATATGCACACAATGGCCTCAGAATGACAGGACTAACACTTTACCAACAATGTGATTACTGAAATCAATTTTAATACAAAAAATATACAGCCAAAATCCCGTATTTTAAAGTCACTTGAGATTGCTCCTCTTTCTGTGATCAAGCTACCAACTGGATACATATGTAGGTTCTCTTCGGCAAGTCATTTCAGCTCCCAGAGTCTCACTTTCCTCATCTATAAGATGGAGATAGGGCTTCCCAGGTGGCTCAATGGTAAAGAATCCACCTGCCAATGCAGGAGATGTGGGTTCTATCCCTGGGTCAGGAAGATCCCCTGGAGGAGGAAATGATAACCTTCTCCAGTATTCTTGCCTGGGAAATCCCATGGACAGAGGAGCCTAGCAGGCTACAGTCCATGGGGTCTCAAAGAGTCAGACACAACTTAAAGACTAAACAACAACCAAAAATGGGGATAAAAGAAACTCCCTGGCAGAACTGGTGAGTTAAGAGATGTCCCGAACAGCCCAGGTGCCACCAGTATGATGGCAAATGTGGCCCAGCCAACACAAATGTTAGACTGACACTAAGCACTCACCTTCCATTGCAGGGTGCCCCCCACCCAGCACGCACGCACGCACGCACGCACGCACAAGCACTCGCCAGAGTAATAGACCGCACGTGCATTGCTTGCTGCAGCCACTCAAGGGGCACTTTATAGGTATCAACTCATTTCATTCCCACAGCAGCCCCACGAGGCAGGTATTCTTAATACCCCCACTTTGCAGAAGAGGAAACGAGGGGCAGAATTGAGAAATAATTTGTCTAAGACCACACAGCTAAGAAATGGTGGTGCCAGAACTGGGCACCCTAGTTCCAACGTCCGTGGTCCTGACCTCTTGGCTTGCCTGTCTCAATAGTGAGCCCCTAAACCCCTGAGCTGTCCCACAAGTGTGAGAGCCAGTTCTCTCGAGGCTTCCACCTTCTTGCTCCCTCTAAACAAGGGAGGTATCCCCATAGGTCTCCTCTGCTGTCCCTCTGCCCACGACCTCTGGCGTGAGGTCCCCACTCTAGCACATGGCATCCTCCGATGTGGCAGCTGCCAGAGCCCTCAGGGCGTAGGTACTGCCCCGGGGTCTCTGGTGGGGACAGGGAGCATGGAACGCCACCTCCTATGTGGTGGGTGCTCCATCAGTGGAAGCCACATCCTTATTGCTTTGCAATCCCCCAAAAAGGCTAGTGAGGGTCAGGACTTGGATTTGAACCCTAAAGCCTGCGGCCTGGAAGCTCCTGCTCTGACCTAGCCTGGGGTGAAGATAGCAGGCTTTCCCTTCTACCGCAACGCTGGGGAGGGTGTGGTCCCTTTTCTCTGAGATGCTGTCACCAAGTCCTTGCCTGGCTAGACCTGCACACCACTCTCCCAGCCAGAGCCAGCGCCCAACACCCCCACCCCCACCCCCACCTTGAACCTGGGTTGATCTGTGACAACTGCGACCAGCAGAAACTGGCAGAGGTGATGTTCAGCCAGGTCCAGGCCTAGACTGCAGAGGACAGGCAGGTTCCAACGAAATGCTCACTCTGGGAAGCTAGCACCATGCGGGAAGGTGCACTATGTACCCCGAGATGACCATCTTCCAAGAAAGACCAAAAAGCAACAGACAGCCACGCTGCCCAGCTCCCTGTCCGGCCATCCCAGCTCAGGTGCCCACCATGTGAGTAAGGCAACCACCTGGGCCTCCAGCCCCCATAGATGCCATGCAGAGATGATGTGAGGCCTCCGATGTGCGGTCCCAGCTGAACCATTCCAGCATCTCCAGCCCCAGACACAGGGGCCAGAGGAGGGTCACTTCCTCCGTGCCCTGCCTGACCCATGGGTGTCTGCCTGAGCTCCCAATCTGCAGAACCATGAACATTGTTAAGCGGTTATTTTACACCCCTCTGTTTTGAGGTCATTGGTTATGTGGCAGGGTGACCAGAGCAGGGGGAAAGAGGCCTGAGCAGCCATGCAGCGGGGGTGACGGGAGCCCTAGGAAGCAGCCCCAAGTGGTTGGAGACCTGCCCCGGGGGTGGCGGGACATTGAAGTGGTTGGAGAAGAGAGGGCCGCCCCAAGAGTGTGGTTCTATCAGCGCCACTGCCAAGGGCCATTTCCCAGGGAGCGGCCAGGAGGCCCTAATCCAATGCAACGAGCTTGCTCAAAGTGTCAGCACCCCTTTCTCAGGCTCCCCAGCGAAGGTCTCCACTTGGTGGCTTCTACTAGCCTGAAGACAAAAGTGAGAGGGCCTCCCGTCTAAGGGGGGCCCAGTGGAATCTCCAGTGTGTTGGTGTGGGTGTGGACCCCAAGCCCGCTTCCCCAGGGTTCCTTAGGCAAATGCTCAGAGCCCGGGAGGCCCCTCCTTCACAACCACATGGGGGCCTCACACGTCCTGATCCAAGCACACAGGACCCTCTCACCGCCATGTGAGATTTCCCCAGAAAGAGACAGAGATGTAAAGAGCCAGAGATGGAGAGAGAACCTGAGCAAGACAAAACACAGAGGTAGAGACAGAGACACAGAGAGAGAGACAGAGAAGAGAGACATAGAGAGACAGAAATAGAAGAAAAAACAGAGAGAGTCAGAGAGAGAGAAACGCAGAGGAAGGAAAAGGGAAAGAGAGGTGGTGAGAGAGAGAGACAGACAGATGGGCAGAAACAGCCAGCGAACGGAGGAGGAGATGCGCAGTGAGATAAAACCCCAGAGAGGTGAAACATCAGCAGAGGCCGAGGCCGGGGGTGGGAGGTGGGGGGTGGGGGCAGGCTGGTGGTCCAGCTCCCCAGACTTGGGCTTTACCACTGACTCCCCCCGCCCCACTCTGTGTTGTTCACGTTCCCCCAGCCTCCTGGCACCTCAGCCCCCCAGCTGTGCCAGCTCCCCCATGCTGGGCAGATGGGCCCCGTTCCCAGGAGGACCAGGCAGGACCCCAAGCCTCCGTGTGTGCCCTCTTGTCACCCAACCCACATCTCCAAGTTCTTCAAACCCCAGAAAAGCCACCACCTCCAGGATGCCCTAGCAAGCTGTCCGCACCCCTGGTCACCTCTCCCCACAAGATCGAGTCCCAGGGCAGGGACCAGCCCCACCTGTCACCCAGTGCCCGCTCCGTGGCCCTGGGGAAAGTTTCCTGGGGCACCATAGTAAGGGACAGCAGCAGGTTCAGGCCAGAGGTCCAGAAAGCCAATTCCTAGGGAGGGTCTTCCCCTCTGCCCTCCTCCCCCGCTCCTCTCCCTGCAGTGGATGGTGCTGTAAAACCAAGAGGGTCCCCCTGAGCAGGCTCCATAACTCAGCCAGCCAGCAGAGGCCGATATTTAAATCATAGCTTACTTTGCTTTGTGTGAGGGAATTTATTAGCCTACCACATAAATGTTTTATTCATTAGGCCACGTAAATAATGCATGCCTGTTTCCATGGAGATTTAACCCTTCAGCTCCCAGAGCCCAGGCCTGCCCCCGCCTCCCCACCTTTGTGTTATCCGGCCACCCTCCTGGCTCTGCATCTGCACAACACCAACAAGACCACCAACAAAGCACAACCATAATCAATACGACTATTATTATCATCCATCACTTCCTCAGCCTCTGGGAGCCAGACTCTGTGCCCAGTTCTTTTCTTCCCCTCTGCCCACTGTGATGTCATGGCCACACACACCGCCATCTCCCCCGTGCTACCGATGAGAAGACTGAAGCTCAGGATGGAGGAGACACGTGCCCAGGGCCACGCAAGGCTTAATGTGGCGCCAGGATTCATACTAGGCGTGATCGACACCAAAATCCAGCCGTCTGGACACTTGTCTCCTCTTCTCTGCCCAGCCCAGGACCCCCTAGACCATGCAGGATGGCAGCTTAAAGGCACCTTCCAAGCAGGAATTCCCCTCTGCTCAGCTTTGGCCTCACTGCTCTCTGTCTGCAGTCCACAGAATCCCAGGCCCCCAAAGGCTGAGGTTGTGGGGATCAACCAGACCGACCCCTGGGAACCAATGTGTAAACTGGGACCCAGAGTGACACAGGACTCACCCAAGGTCACAAGGCAAACCCCAGGAGAGCCAGCCCGTGAACCCAGGTTCTCTCCTTGCACCCTGAGCTGCCTCCTGAGGTCTGAAGGTGACAGGGCCTCCCCTCACTTTAGTGATGGAGAGTTTGAGGCACTGGGGTTAAGAGCCGGGTGCAGGGTTGCCAGCAAGTTGGCAAGGAGAGCGCGCTGGGCAGCCTGGGCAGGCCCCGCAATCCTCCTGGTCACGTCTCACTGCTCTGCTCAGTGAGCGTGGCAGTGCCCAAGCCACGTCTGCCACCTCAGCCGCTCGTTAGGCAGCTGCCATGGGTGCCCACATGGCCCCTCGGTGACGGCGGAGAACAGAGGCCACCACGGCGTCCTGACTCCCTCCACGGGCTTTCTCAGGCTTTGAAAACAGCAGAATTGTAGGTGAACCCAGAGCTGTCTGTGGAGATGGAACCTGACCCACAGGTATCTGCAAATGACACCCTCAAATGCTGCCCTCCCAGCTTGTCTCCCACCTGGAAGTGGTCCTGAGTCCTCTCTGACCCACTGAAAGTGACACAGAGCCTGGGAGTTTGGCCAGGACCATGGGAACTCCCGGAGATGGTGATGGATAGGGAGGCCTGGCGTGCTGCGATTCATGGGGTCGCAAAGAGTCGGACACGACTGAGCTGAACTGAACTGAATGGGAAGCCCTGCGGCTCTTCATCTCATGGCTGCTCCAGCATCCCTAGGATGGGCGCTTGGTTTGCCTTCCTTTCAGGCAAGCTGCTTAAGGCTCAGGGAGGTGGAGAAACCTGCCCAGGCCACACAGCTGGCAAACAGCTAAACCCTGGAACTGAGCCCAGTTTGAAGTGTCTGTCCTCCTTGCCCAGCCCTGACCACCGCCATGATGCCTCCCAGGGCAGCACGTGGGCCACTGGTAGGCAGTAACACTCCCTGCATTTTTGGCAGGGAAGTGGTTTCCCTTTTAACTGTCCAGAAGTCAGTCAGTCTGGTCTTGGCTTGTGGACTGCCTCTCCAGCACCACAAATCACCATTTTATGAACAGAGACTGCAGGGTCCAGGCTACAAGCCCTCTGCAGGTTGCAGGAACTGGCTGGAATTTAATAATTCTGTTGCATTTTCATTATATTTATTTTTACAGCTGCCTCCATTCATAGCAAGTAATGCTGGCTTTCCACTTAACAGCAATGATAATAATGTAGCTTAGATATAAACAGCACTTACAGTAGGTTTGGTATTGTTCTGAGCTTTGCATATCTTAACTCACTGAACCACAGAAAACCCTATGGGGCACCAAGGTTATCAGCCCTGATGAAGAGACAAGGAGGCTGAGGCATAGAGTGGTTAGGACTGGCCCCCCGTCACACAGCTTGTCGTGTGTCCAGGGCCAGGCGTGATATCCTTTATGATCAGAGTGTCTCCCATAGAGAGGTGAATTTTTCTCTTCAAATAATTTAAGAGAAGAAAGAAAAAAGGTAAAGAAAAAAGAGTAAAGCAAAAAGCTCAACTTGTAATGTGTACTAAGAAAATAATCCTATAGGGAGGACCTACCTGGATATGCCAGAAGTCATGAAGTTATCTATGAACTCAGCATGGCCTGGGCGTCCACAGGATGTCACCTCCACCCCAAGTTCCACCCCCTGAGCTTCGAGCCAATGAGAACAAGGCCCGGCTTGGGACTGACTCTGTGGGACCCTGGAGTGGCCAGCTATCCTGAGTTCAATCCGAACAGGCCAAGGGGGGCACCATCTCAGGGACTCCTTAGATCTGCCTGCATTTCCCTGCACACCCCCTCCCACCCCTGCACAAGCACACTGGCACTGGGGTCCCTCAGAGTGGGGGCTTTATGTGTGAGTTCACCCACAGCACTCTCCTGCACTACCCTGATCCAATTTGTGTCTCTACCAAGGGGAGGCCCTGATGTCAACAAGACTGTTTCCCCAGAGGCCTTAATGAGCAAATGCCATGCAGGGTTCATGCAGACTTGGGGGAGAAGTGCCTCTCCGAGCCCACAGAAGCTCAAACAATGTCTTGAGTCACCAGCATCCCCAGTGAAAATGTTCCTTCAGCTCCTGCCTGGACATGTCCCTCCGTGGCTCAGATGTGAGTCCCTGGGATCGGGAGGTGACAGTTAAGATTTTTGCCTCTCACCCTCAACCTCTTCACACCAACCTCCTCCTCTCCCTCAAGGCCACTGATCCAGGCTCTAGGGCTTCAGACACAACCCTTGACATGTTAGTTCAGTCCATTTCAGCCACTCAGTCCTGTCCAAGTCTTTGAAACCCCATGGAATGCAGCACACCAGGCCTCCCGGTCCATCACCAACTCCCAGAGTTTACTCAATCTCACATCCATTGAATCAGTGATGCCATCCAACCATCTCACCCTCTGTCGTCCCCTTCTCCTCCTGCCTTCAATCTTCCCCAGCATCAGGGTCTTTTCAAATGAGTCAGTTCTTCACATCAGGTGGCCAAAGTATTGGAACTTCAGCTTTGGCACCAGTCCTTCCAATAGTCAGGACTGATTTCCTTTAGGATGGGCTGGTTGGATCTCCTTGCATTCCAAAGGACTCTCAAGAGTCTTCTCCATTGCCACAGTTCAAAAGCATCAATTCTTTGACCCTCAGCTTTCTTTATAGTCCAACTCTCACATCCATACATGACTCCTGGAAAAACCATAGCTTTGACTAGACAGAGCTTTGTTGGCAAAGTAATGTCTCTGCTTTTTAATATGCTATCTAGGTTGGCCATAACTTTTCTTCCAAGGAGCAAGCATCTTTTAATGTCATGGCTATGCAGTCACCATCTGCAGTGATTTTGGAGCCCCCCCAAAATAAAATCTGTCACTGTTTCCACTGTTTCCCCTTCTATTTGCCATGAAGTGATGGGACCAGATGCCATGATCTTAGTTTTCTGAATGTTGAGTCTTAAGCCAACTTCTTCACTCTCCTCTTTCACTTTCATCAGGAGGCTCTTTAGTTCTTCTTTGCCTTCTGCCATAGGGTGGTGTCATCTGCATATCTGAGGTTATTGATATTTCTCCCAGCAATCTTGATTCCAGTTTGTGCTTCATCCAGCCCAGTGTTTCTCATGATGTACTCTGAGTATAAGTTAAATAAGCCTGTGCCCCAGGTCACTTAGCATCAAAACCCAGGCGCAATCCAAACCTGACTCCATTGTACTGCTTATGGTCAAGGAGAATGGGAACCTTCTTGACCCCCAGGTTCCAGGGTGAGTGGTGTATGCCCCTCTCTTGGTGTATGGGCATCCCCAAGCCCTCTGAGCCAGCAGAATCCAGGGCCTCCCATAGCCCTGTGTAGGTTCAGCCCCCACTGAATCTTCTTGCCCCCCCCCCCACATACTCCTCCAACTCCCCTTCCCCTCCCAGGGAGCTCTGTGGTTTCCCACCAGCTCAGTTCTAGTCTCTGGCGCAAGTCCTCAGCCCCTTCATGGAGTTGGGATAACCAGGTCACGTGGAACTCAGTGATCACACAGCCCCCCAGGGAGGGTCACAGTCCCACCTCTCAAGCCCACTGTGCAACCCCTGCTCTTGCTGTCCCTTTCAACTTCAGGGAGTTTACAGATTCAGCCCCATGCAGACTCTGTGTGGACCCTGGTCAGGGCAGTAGATCTGTGGGCTCAAGGGATCCAAGCTACTTTTCCCAGGAGGTCTTGGTGGGAGGGGCATCTCGAAGCCCTCCCTTCCCCAGTGAATCGGCCTCCTGGTTATCCCAGGTCCCCTTCTGCCTCGGCCCACCCAGCCCTCCAGCTTTCTGCCAGCCACAGCAGCCTCTCTGATTTCAGAGCAGCCAGGAGCTGCATAGACAGGTCCTGAGAAGACAGATCTCCAGACTTGTCAACGTGAAAGGAAGGGAACAGGGTTGAGGAACTAAGCACCAGTCCCCACTCAGGGTTTCCTTTCTCCTTGGACAGTGACCTGGCTCTAAGCGGGACAGAGTCCCTATCTCTGGAGTAACTCTGTTGCTGGGTCCCTGCTCACACTCTCAGGCTCACCTATCACGTGACAATTTCTTCAGACCTTTGTCACCTACCTAGAGGTCCCATAATGGATGCAGCCCCATCTCAAATGACCTTTCCTCACCTCACCCTGGTATCTAAGATGGTAAAGAATCCACCTGCAATTTGGGAGATTTGGGTTCCATCCCTGGGTTGGGAAGATCCCCTGGAGGAAGGCATGGCATCCCACTCCAGTATTCTTGCCTGATGAATCCCATGGACAGAGGAGCCTGGTGGGCTACAGTCCATGGGGTCACAAAGAGTTGGACACGACTTAAGCACACACACCCTAGAGCACTTTGTCCAACCTTCCCTTCCCTAGCTGCCTGCTTCTTTCTTAATCCCTTAGGTCTCTGCTTAAGCTCCTTGAACCCATAATCAAAATCAGGCTTCCCTATTAGGTCTTCTGTTAGACACACATATACATACACACCACACACACACACCCCCCACACATACACACACTTGAGTTATCACTAGTTAACAGTAGTCACTGGAGCAGTTGAGTCTCACTCCATGAAGCTATCTCCCGTGCTAGTGGCAGCTCCTGGTATTGGAATGTTTGATGAATGAATGAGTGGGGAGCTGCCAGGGGACCTCAGTCCTAGAAGTAGTCTCATTATTGTACCCCAAAGTCATCCCAAGAAACCCCACCAGGAATACTCAGGCCAAGGTCTTAGGTGAGGTCACCACCTCTGTATAATGACTTATCTAAGACAGAAGGGGCAGCTTTATTCTAGCTTTGGGGCTGACAGTTCTAATCATCCCTCCTGCAATGGGACCAGACCCGAGAGCTGAAATGGTTTTGGGGGTAATGGTCACTCCCTCACCTTCCTAACCCAACTCCTGCTTCCCAAGGTGCAAAACTACTTCTTGGTCCTTGTCTCCCTCTGACCAGAGCCCCTGTCCTCAGTATGACACTGTCAGGGTCTCAGGGACCCTCTTAGAAGGTGCTATGGGTCAAATCATGTCCCTCAAAATGATATGATGAAGTGTTAATACCACTTAACACCAGTGGTACTTGTGAACCTGACCTTATACGAAACTAGAGCCTTTGCGGATATAATCAAGTTAAGATGGGACCATACTGGATTAGGGAGGACCCTTAACCCAATTTCACTAGCGTCTTTATAAAAAGAGGAGAGACAGATGCCACATGATGACAGAGGCAGAGACGAGTGATGCCACTGTGAGTTAGAGGGTGTCAAGGATTGCCAACAACCTCCAGGAGCAAGAGAGGCCAGGAAGGATTCTTCTCGAGAGACTTCGGGGGAGCCTGGCCCTCCTGAAACCCTTGATTTCAGACTCCCAGCCTTCAGAATCGAGAGAATAAACTGTCATTTTAAGCCACCAACTTTGTGGTACTCGATACAGCAGCTCCAGAAAACTATAACAGGCAACTGTGGGCTCAGGGGCCAGAAGCCGATGTGGAGAAAGGCCCTGTGCTTTGCCTGGAGCCAGGTGTGCGAGCCCCTCTCATCAGAGGATGGTGGGGTGCTGCTGGGTCTGAAATGGGAGGATAATGCAGCTGTCTGGAGGCTGTCCGGGTGCAGGGCTGCTCAGGACACATCCTCAGTGTGCATTGGGAATGGGCTGGGGCCAGCTTGTCTGAGGACCGTGACAGTCTCTGGAGAATGTGCTGTGAGCCTGTCTCTCCAGAGACCACACCATCTAGAAGGGACACCAGCTTCTTTGCCACAAAGCTTCTTTGCTCAGCATCTCATGAAAGACTTGAGCCAATGCCAGCCACAAAGAGCAGAAAAGTCAACAAGAGGCATGTTACTGGGAATGAAAGGGGCACAACTTAAGCTTTGGACAAAAGGATTGATTCCAATAACATTGTTGTTGTTGTTTAGTGGCTAAGTTGTGTCCAATTCTTTGCAACTCCATGAACTGGAGCATGCCAGGCTTCCCTGTCCTTCAGTATCTCCCAGTGTTTGCTCAAACTCACTGGCAATGTCCATTGCATCGATGATGCCATTCAACCATCTCATCCTCTGTCGTCCCCTTCTCCTTCTGCCCTCAGTCTTTCCCAGCATCAGGATCTTTTCCAATGAGTTGGCTCTTTGCATCAGGTGGCCAAAGTATTGGAGTTTCAGCATCAGTCCTTCCAATGAATATTCAGGGTTGATTTCCTCTACACATGTATTGAGCGTTTACTCTATGGGAGGCACATGACACACATTATCTGAGTCCCTTCTCCCATGGACATGTCTCACCCTCCCCACTTCATACCTGAGCAAACAGGGCCCAGAAGAAATTGATTTAAGTTCGTTCCTCTGGCTAGTGATGATAGAACCAGAATTCAAGTCTAGGTCTTTTTGACTCCAAGCCCATAATGTTGTCCTGACTCCTCAGGGTTGAGAAGGGCATCCCGAGGACACCCAAAGAAGACATGCATCCACATGCATGGACGGAGATAGCTCAGTAAATTGGAACAAGGGGTCAACCTTGGGGCTGTGCTCAGGAAACCATGGGGTGGACCAGGGGTAGAGCTGCCTGTGTTGTCAGCTGCCCTGGGGGCCCCACCCCACACAGGCCTAAGCCAGTGAGTGCCTGACCGAGAGGCAGACCCAGGGCCTCCCAAGCCTGGAGTGCTGCTGGGAGGTCAAGGAAGCTCCATGAATCTCACACCCTACTCCACTCCAGGGTGTACCTGTGAGTTTCTGCCTGTAGCCTCTAGGTCCAAGCCTGACACCCCCCATTTGCCAGGCTTGTCTCTTTCCGGAGTCTCAGGCTGGAGCCTGCCCAATTTTCTGTAATGCCAATCAATACCAGGGGACATCCTGCTTCAGACACCCTCCCATGTCTCTGATCTTTGCTGTCTCTGAACTTGAGTATAGCAGACAACTCTAGACTTATCTGTCCCAATTCCTCTTATTCTAAAACTTGTCCTTTCAAGGGAATTTCCCGGTGGCCCAGCGGCTAAGATTCCGCACTCCCAAAGCAGGGCGTCCAATCTCTGTTCAGGGAACTAGATCTCACATGCTTCAACTAAAGATCCCACGTGCCACAACTAAGAACAGGCTCGGCCAAATAAGTAAATATGTAAAGAAATAAAAATAAAAGTTGCCCTTCCAGGGATGGGCCTGGCCGCCATGTTCAAGAGGCAGTATAGTACAGCAGCCAGGCTCACAGATATTAGGATCAGACTCCTGGGTTCCAAGTCCAACTCAGCCACACACTAGATATGTGGCCTCGAGTGTGCCTCTTCAACTCTCCGTGTCTCACCTGTAAGCGAGGCTGATAATTATAGTGCTTACCTCATCATCATTATCATTATCCTCCTTGTCATTAGTATTACTATGAACATGTTACTCCTGCCATAGCTGATGGGACCAGAGATGAACACCTGATCCAGCCTGGGCCAGTCAGGTTCCCAGTCTCAGGAATGTAGGATGTGTGCTCAGGACACAAGGCTCAGCCAGGTGATGTGAAAGCACAGAGTTCAGGACACAGCCCCACTTGTCCACAGGCCTGGAGAAGCAGGGAGAGCCAAGTACAAACAGGAGAATGAGACAGATGCGCACAGAGATGCTCGACCAAGAGGCCACTTGTCTCCAGGCACAGAGTGAGATGGACAGAGTGAGATGGAGGGCGAGGCTGCCTGAGACCCCCAGGCTTCTCTGACCCTGTCCCTAGGCTGTGTTTCCTGTCCTTGAAAATAAATCCCCTTTGAGCTTAAGCCAGATAGAGTGGGTTTGGTTATTTTAGTCCGAAAGGGGAGACATCATCTCAGCCCTAGAAAGCCTAAAAGGGGAAAGTGGATGAAAGAATCTGAGTCCCATTGGTGTGGCCATGTGTGTGTTTACATGTCACGTTTCCAGCAGAAGCAAGGCCCTGACATATCACCCATCCTCCTTGGCTGACTTTTCTAGTGAATGTAGGTCCACGCTTTCCCCAAAATGGCATGGGGAGCAGTCCCCTGCTGAAGGGAGGGAGATGGATGTTCAGCAGCCTACCGCTTCCAGCCTAGCTGGGGAAGACCATCTGTCCTCTCCAAGTAGCCCTGGTCTCTGCCCTGCACTGGCTGGCAGTGTGACCCCAGCTGGGCCACCTGTCCTCCCACCACCTGAGTGTCTCATGTTCACTGTGAACAGGTGTGCCCTGCCTGCCTCTCTCACAAAGGAGGCTCCAGGGGAGGGGGAGGGACTCAGATCTCTCAGCCCAGAGAAGGAGCAAGCCTCACGGATGAGGGAGGCGGGGAAAGGTCATCCACCAGGAGAGAGACCCTCCCCACACACACAGAACCATCTCTCAGGTGCTGCCACCTTCCTCAAGGCCCCCTGCCTTCACCCAAGGAGCCGTGAGCCCCCTGGAGGAAACGGCAGAACCTGTGAACCCACTAGGGTCCCAAGGACTGAGGTAGAAGCCCCTCCCTCACGTGCCTCCACCTCTGAGGGTCACCGAGTGACTCCAGGAAGGCTCCACACTGTATTCCCTCAGGCAAAGGCAGGGCCCAGCGGACCAGAACAAAGCCAGCCTGCATCCCTGACCCCAGTGGAGAGGCTGTAGGCGGTTTGCAGGCTCACCCCTCTGTGTTTCGGTAAACGGAGCCAGAGGGAATGGCTTGCTCAGGGATCCTCTCTTCGGGAAGGGGGCTCTGCCTGCGAGGGTACTTACCTCTCCATCTCACTTCCTTCTCCCTTCTCCCTCCTCCCTCAGAATTGTCCCCAGTACCTCCATGTTGCCATCAACATTTATCAGCGCCTAACTGGTTTTCTGGATCAATTCACTTCACTCACCACTTCCCTCTTTGTGAAACCCTCTCCCTTCCTGAGTGCTGTGACATCACACCTTCCTCTGCCCCCCAGCCACTCCTTCTCTGTCTCCTGCTGGGACCCTCTCGATGGACAGTTGTCCTCAAGGTACTGTCTCTGGGACTCTCCTCTCCACACACTCCCTGGACGGTCTCATCCACTCCCTGGTTTCTCCTCTGACCTGAGAGCCAAAGACACCTGGGTCTGTCTCTCCAGCCCAAACCCTCTCAGAGGCCACAGATCCAGGAGTCCAGCAGCTTCTCTGCAGCCACTTCAGTTACCCAGAGGCTCCCACACAGTGAGCTCATCACTGAGCTCTTCTCTCCCACTAAAGAAGGACTGTCTGTTCCGTACTTCAGTGAATCATGTCCTCCAACCTCTAGTTCCCCACTAGACAACATATTAAAAAGTAGGAACATCATTTTGCTGACAAAGGTGTATATAGTCAAAGCTATGGATTTTCCAGTAGTCATGTATAGATGTCAGAGTTGGACCATAAAGAAGGCTGAGTGCCAAAGAATTGATGCTTTTGAACTGTGGTGTTGGAGAAGAGTCTTGTGAATCTCTTGGACAGCTAGGAGATCAAACCAGTCAATCCTAAAGGAAATCAGTCCTGAATAGTCATTGGAAGGACTAATGCTGAAGCTGAAGCTCCAATACTTTGGCCACCTGATGCAAAGAACTGACTCATAGGAAAAGACCCTGATGCTGAGAAAGATTGAAGGCAGGAGGAGAAGGGATGACAGAGGATGAGATGACAGGGATGACAGAGGATGAGATGGCTGGATGGCATCACCAACTCAATGGACATGAGTTTGAGCAAGCTCCGGGAGTTGGTGATGGACAGGGAAGCCTGGCGTGCTGCAGTCAATGGGGTCACAAAGAGTCAGACACAGCTGAGCAACTGAACAACTTCTAGTCACTTCCACAATTAACATCATGATACCTCACTCTCTCTACTTCATATAAAACCCACTAGCTAATCCTATCTTTTCTACCTTTAAGGCATCTTTCTAATTTGCCTGGTTTCCCCATCCCCTTGGTCACTGCCTCAGCTCAGATACATATAATGGTCCATCTGGGCCGTCCTATCAGATGTAAATGTATCATAAATCTTTATAAATAAATTAACCTACTTTAAAGTTTAAAGTACAAGGACCAAGCCCCACCTGACCTGACTCAGACCAATTCAACCAGAATCCAAATCTCAACTCAGAGCTCAGAAAGTAGGGCTGATGTCTGGAGTCTAAGAGCAAAATTCTCTGTCAAAATTAGGAGGTCAAAGCCTAGTGCCCCACACCCAGCTAGCTTTTCTATCTGAAGAGTCACAAATGGGGGTTTCTCTGGTGATCCAGCAGTTAAGAAGATGCCTTGCAATGCAGGGGATTCAGGTTGGATCCCTGGTTGGGAAACTAAGATCCCACAACCTGTGCGGAGGGCTCTACGCCTGCTCATTACAAATAGAGAGTCCATGGGCCACAGCGGCCGAGCCCACGCGCCACAACAGAGACCCGATGCACCCAGATAAAGAAAGATTTTTTAAGAAAATAAAGAGTCGCATATGGCTCAATCTCTTCTACCAGGAGCTCTTATTGTATTTTTCTCAAAGAAAAACAAGTGTCGATGGGGAGAGGGTTAACAGTTTATTCTATTTTTTCTGAGTGATTTTATCACTGTCGTTAGAACATTCATTGAAGTAAGTGAGGAATCCATCACAGGCTGACAGCAGTGTGCAGACTAATGGCTGTTAGATGGTAATAATTTTTAATATGATTTTTATTTCACTTAATTTCATATGTGCTTGACAAAAGGTCCCCAGTCACTGGGGAGCAGTGCGGAACTGGGAATATGCTCACAGGAAGGTCTATTAAGCCAGGTGCTGGAAGCGTTTCAAAGAAACAACTTTGCCATTCTGGGGGGAATGTCGGCAACTTGGTTCGGTGAAGGGAACTGGTTTCTGGCAGGATGTCAGGATCACATCCCCACAGACACTGGCGTGTGCTCGCTGCATGAGACAGGAGGCAGAGAGACAGGAACCTAAATGATGGGCACGGCCCACACACCCGTGTACATGGACATAGCTTATGTTGGGAGAGGAC
Organism: Budorcas taxicolor; assembly: GCF_023091745.1. NCBI lineage: Eukaryota > Metazoa > Chordata > Mammalia > Artiodactyla > Bovidae > Budorcas > Budorcas taxicolor. Next base: position 156,077,265 of record NC_068920.1, on the reverse strand, counting down.
ACACAGCCACACCCAGCACATTGCACTCCGAGCTTTTAGGAAAATGGAGGATACACATAAATGTGCATTCACAAAGCAGAGAGAGAGAGAGGAGGAAGAGAGAAAGAGGCTGAGATTACTTCTTGACATGATCTAGTCTCACCCAAGGAGACAGCTCTCTTTCTCTTGCACACACACGTGTGCACACGTGCACATGCACACACACAATCACAGAGAAAGAACATACAGATTTAGCCCCATATGGAGTCACATCTCGCATACATAAAAATAACCATATATCAAACATCTCTCGCAGTCACCAAAACAGATTTATGCATCCTATTGGGTCTGTCCTATAGCCTGTTAATGGATCATGAAGTCTTTTTTGGGGTTTTCTAAAAATTGTTTTTTTAACTATTAGAGGAAGTGTGGGGGAAATGAACCCCATCCCCAAAGGCAAGCATCCCAATGTGAGATGAGGATAAGAGAACTATGGCGATGGGGAAAGAGAAGAGTTCATTCTGTGTAGCCTCAGCTTTCCAGCAATCAAGAAGCACCCAGCAGGAATCAGGGACAGATGGGCACAGGAATAGCTAAGAACGAAACAAATGTGACTACAGCCTGTGTCTAGAGTGATCTCAGGTGGGATAAGCAGGGTCTCAGAGTCGCTGGTTTGGGGCACTGAGTGCTCTTGCAGACATACACCAGATCAGAGTGACCCAGCCTGATTCCCAGGTCCCGGGGAAATGCTGGCAACCCCCACTGAGGGGGTCCTAGCCACAGGAAGGTGGGCTAGTCTGGGGGCCTACTCCCACATCAGCAGGGACTTGAATTAAATCAGGGAGCCCAGCCCACAAACCAAGTTTCTCCAGAAGGGGAAGGAAGAGAAGCTATAGTCTTTAGCCCTGAAGTTAGACACAGAGACAGGAGACAGATCAGAAATCTCCTGGGCAGGTGAAGAAAGCCCTGATGTCACACCCTGCCGACCCTCACTTGCTCCAAGACAAGGCCTAGAAGACACTGCAAAGAGCTGATGGGGCTCCATCTCTCATTTGGCCCCCCACTCAGAGGAAGACTGGGCTTCCCTGGTGGCTCAGATGGTAAAGAATCTGCCTGCAATGCAGGAGACTTGGGTTTGATCCCTGGGTCAAGAAGATCGCCTAGAGAAGGGAATGGCTGCCCACTCCAGTATTCTTGCCAGGAGAACTCCATGGAGAGAGGAGCCTGGTGGGCTATAGTCCCTGAGGTCGCAGAGTCAGACACCACTGAATGACTAAGACTAGAGGAAGACTTAGCAGTGTCCCCTACAACCTGCTATAAGAAGACACTCTATGGTCCCAACCACTGAAAAGAGTGGGAATTGGCTTTTCCCAGGTTCTCTCAGCATAGAGAGGAATTCCTAGAAGTTTGGGGCAGTCATCTTAAGATGTTACTCTTCCTCCAGCCAACCTCTGTTCACGCTGGCTCAGGGTCTCCAGTGCCTGCAGGATTGGAGGAGGAGTCCTAAGTCGCCTTGCTGTTGTTCAGTTGCTCAGTCCTATCTGACTCTTTCCAACCCCATGGACTGCAGCACATCAGGCTTCCCTGTCCTTCACTATCCCCCAGGGTTTGCCCAAATTCGTTTCCAGAGTCGACTCTTCACATCTGGTGGCTAAAGTATTGGAGCTTCAGCATCAATCCTTCCAATGAATATTCGGGGTTGATTTCCTTTAGGATTGACTGGTTTGAACTCCTTCCTGTCCAAGAGACTCTCAAGAGTCTTCTCCATCACCACAATTTGAAAGCATCAATTCTTCAGTGCTCAGCCTTCTTTATGGTCCAACTCTCACATATGTGCATGACTACTGGAAAAATCATAGCTTTGACTACACAGACCTTTGTCAGCAAAGTGATGTCTCTGTTTTTTAATATGCTGTGTAGGTCTGTCATAGCTTTTCTTCCAAGGAGCATATGTCTTTTAATTTCATGGCTGTAGTCACCATCTGTAGTGATTTGGGAGCCCAAGAAAATGAAATCTGTCACTGTTTTCTCTTTCTCCCCATCTATTTGTCATGAAGTGATGGCACTGGAAGCCGTGATCTTAGTTTTTTGAATGTTGAGTTTTAAGCCAGCTTTTTCACTCCCCTCTTTCACCTTCATTAAGAGGCTCTTTAGTTCCTCTTTACTTTCTGCCATTAGAGTGATATCATCTGCATATCTGAGGTTGTTGATATTTCTCCTGGCAATCTTGATTCCAGCTTGTGACTCATCCAGCCTGACATTTCACATGATGTACTCTGCCAAATAAGTTAAATAAGCAAGGTAACAATATGCAACCTTGACATACTCTTTCCCAATTTTGAATCAGTCCATTGTTCCATGTCTGGTTCTCACTGTTGCTTTTTGTCCTGCAAAGAGGTTTCTCAGGATTCAGGTAAGGTGGTCTCATTCCCATATCTTTAAGAATTTTCCAGTTTGTTGTGATCCACAAAGTGAAAGGGTTTAGCAGAGTCAATGAATCAGAAGTAGATGTTTCTCTGTCATTCCCTTGTTGTTCCCCCCCCCCCCCACTGTGGTCCAATGGATGTTGATATCTGCTTCCTCTGTCTTTTCTAAATCCAGCTTCTACATCTGGAAGTTCTTGGTTCATGTACTGCTGAAGTCTAACCTGAGGATTTTGAACATTACCTTGCTAGCAAGTAAAATGAGCAAAATTGTAAGGCAGTTTGAACATTCTTTGACCTTATGGAGGTCAACTGCTATCTGATCCACGTCCCTCCCACCCCACACGTGTGTGCACAAGCGTGCATGTACACATGCACACACACACACACACACGTAAACACACTCCCATGCATTCACACACACATAAAGCTTTCAGACATTCCCTCTAGTCCTTGAGTAGCCACATCTCCAAGGTGAGCAGCAGGCCTGAAAGCTGTCAGCACCACGGACAGCAGCAAGTCTCTGTTCAGGGTGCTGACTGGGGCTCGTCACACCGCACACTTGACCCTTTCACAGTCTAACCAGATCCAAGAGGACATTTATCTGGAGACTGAGACTACATGGGATCAGAGTTGTTGATTTATTGGTAAGTTCTAGATCTAAAGAAATTATTTTATAGAATAGACTGTTGAGAAGTGAAAAGGCAGACCTACTCTTTTGCCCTGAGGGCATCTTCAAGCTCCCTGTCCCTGGACTATCCCAGACTAGGATCCACAGTGGACTGAGAAATGGTCCAAAAATGAAGTCTTTATCCCTGGCATAGACTGTGTACCAGGGTCTGTGATAAACCCTCTACATACATTATCCCAGTTGATTTTCCAACAAAACCAATGAGGTAAGTGCTATTATCACTTCCATTTTGTTGATAAAATTCTTGATATTAGAGAAGCAGTTGGCTCACCCAGGGTCAGACATTTACAGGCAGAGGACTCACACATAGGTTTAGACTGTAAACCCCAGAAATTCTGTCTGTGTTTGCTGTGTGTTCAGTCATGTCTGACTCTTTGTGACCCTATGGACTGTAGCCTGCCAGGCTCCTCTGGCCATGGGATTCTCCAGGCAAGAATACTGGAGTGTGTTGCCATTTCTTCCTCCAGGGATCTTCCCAACCCAGGGATCAAACCCATGTCTCCTGTGTCTCCTGCATTGCAGGCAGATTCTTCACCTACTGAGCCACAGGGGAAGCCCCTTCTATTTACCTTGTAAATATACTAAAAACCACTAGGACTTCCCTGGTGATCCAGTGGCTAAGACTGCACTCTCCCAATGCAGGGGGCCTGGATTCAGTCCCTGGTAAGGGAACTAGATCCTACATATCTCGACTAAGAGTTCGCATGTTGCAACTAAAAGATCGTGCATCCCCCAGCTAAAACAAGATTCTGCATGCCTCAAGGATGATTGACACTCCCACGTGCCACAGCTAAGACCTGATGCAGCCAAATAAATAATAAAAAAATTTTAAGTAAAAATAACAAATTTTAAAAACCACTGAATGCCCATGTTTAAAAGGCAAATTTTACAGTGTGAGAATTATGCCTTTAAAAAGAAGAAAAAGACAATGACTTTGGTGGATGAGAGTCTAAGCCCTGGCCAGTGCCCTGAAATTCCTCTTCACAAACCGTAAGAGCCCTACAGCACCCTCAGAAAGCTCCAGACTTTAGAGGAAAAGTGGTTGCTAGCCCTGACCACTGTTGAGGGCCAGGTATGGGGCTGGTGCTGGAATGGGCACCCCTGAGAAGCACAGCCAGCCATTGAGAGCACAGCCTGGGAATAAAGCAGACCCATACTGAAATCCTCCCCCCCACCAGTTACGATCTTCTGACCTTGGGCATATGCTTTAACTCTGAGTCTTAGTTTCCACATCTGAAATGGGAGATGAACAGATTAACTATTTCACAAAGTTCTTGTGAAAATGAAATAAGATCACCAGGTAAATTTCCTGGCCAGGGGGCTCATGTTCAGTCTCTTCAGTTGTATCCAGCTCTTTGCAACCCCATGGACTCTAGCCTGCCAGGCTCCTCTGTCCATGGGATTTCCCAGGCAAGAATACTGGAGTGTATTGCCATTCCCTCCTCCGGGGGATCTTCCTGACCCAGGGATTGAATCCCCCGCCTCCTGTGTCTCCAACATGGCAGGTTTATTACTGCTGAGCCAGCAAGGAAGCCCAGCAGGGCTCTAGACTCACAGTAAAAGCTTAATATATGTTGGCCGCTAAAAATCACTGAGCTCTCATTAAGTCCTACCAACCTCCCTAAGAGGTGAGAATTACTATCCCCATTTTACAGATTTGCCTGTGTTCCCCTCTGAGGTTCAGGACATCTGGATAAATTGCAGGGCTTATGAGGCATGCTCCTGGGCTGAGGGGCCAGTGGGGAGGCTGCTGAAGACAAGCCAGGGAGAAATGTCTGTGGCTGACTGAGGACAGTGACAGGAAGAGAGGAGACCAGATGTGGAAGCATTGGAAGAGCACTTGACAGGCCTGGGAGACTCCCTGGCTGGGCGCAAAGCAGAAGGTCTCATCAAGGATGACCAACCACCTCCCAGGTCTAGCTTGATGGTCAGTGGGGTGTTGGGGCTGGCTGGACCCTGAGTTGAGGGCCACAGTGGGATGAAGAGCCTAGGAAACCCAGGTCTATGGGAGAAAACCCAGGTCTATGGGAGAGGCTCTCCCATAGATATATGGGGATCTCTATGGTCCTGGGGGGACGAGGCTGGGTGGGTGGATGGAGCTGGGTGGGTGGATGGAGCTGGGTGGGTGGATGGAGCTGGGTGGGAGGAAGGAGCTGGGTGGGAGGAAGGAGCTGGGTGGGTGGATGGAGCTGGGTGGGTGGATGGAGCTGGGTGGGTGGATGGAGCTGGGTGGGTGGATGGAGCTGGGTGGGAGGATGGAGCTGGGTGGGTGGATGGAGCTGGGTGGGAGGAAGGAGCTGGGTGGGAGGATGGAGCTGGGTGGGAGGATGGAGCTGGGTGGGTGGATGGAGCTGGGTGGGAGGAAGGAGCTCCTACAGGAAGAGGGAGGATAGCGAGCAGGGCAGGGGCTAGAGAACTGGCCCCAGGGGACAGCTGCAGTTAAGAAGCCAGCTGAGCAAGGGGGACCCGAGGGAGTTGGGGAGACTCACTCAGAGGGGATGGAGCCCAGTCCAGGGGCTGCTGGGCCATGGAAAGCTCAAGAAGTCACAAAGGGAAGGGAGTCCAGGGGTACTCAGGGGGCTGAGAGGTGGGAAGGACAGGTGTCCATTACAGCATCTCCAGGAGCAGCTGGATCTACTGAGCACCAAAGAAGGGATTGGGGGTAGTGGTCCACATCTGCACAAGTGAAGAACACTATGATGGTAGGAAGTTGGGGTGGGTACCCTAGGAAGGGGTTGGGGTTTTGTTTTCAAGATAGGGGAGCCCTGAGGAAAGATGCTGAAAAAGGTAAAGGAGAGAAAGAGGGAGCCGCTACTGGCCAGCACCCACAAGGGCCTCCTTGACCTTCCAGCAGAGATAGCACCTTCCTCCCTGAGACCCCACGGTTCTCTCCTGACCCATCCCTCTGATCACCAGCATGGGAGTCACTGTCTGTCCAGGTAGAACATTAGCAACTCGAGCTATGGCATCTTCCAAGGTACTTCTGCAGCCCCGGGGCTGGTACAGAGGGAAGGACAGAGTGCCAGGCAGGAAGGCCAGCAAGGGGTCAGACAGACAAGCTGGCTGAGACACATCCAGACAGACAAGCAACTGGAAAAAAAAAAAAAACAAAAAACCAGCCATAGGGACAGGCAGACAAGGCCACCTAATGTCTCCCCTTCCCCAGCCGCTGTCCCCACCCCCATGGCTGACACCGTCAGGCCTGGAGCACAGATTTATCTCCAAATGCTGCCACAATCCCACTATTGGATTTGTAATCACAGGCTCCAATGTTCGCGGGATAAATATACTAACAAACTAATTGTTTGTTAGCTCTGAGGTTGGAGCAATCAACACGTCCAGCGTGAGATATGGGTTGCCTGCCTGCTCGCGTTCAGGCCAGCCCGAAGCTCAGGGCCTGGTGCCACGGGCACCACGTGGACCCATTTGGGCCCAGCCTGTCTTGGGCACAGAGGCATGCACCTCGGGGCCGGGGGGTGGCGCGGGCGGGAGGGCCCCATGCGCACTGGCACGTAGCCGTCGCTGCCCCTGCCTGCGCCTCAGCAGTGGCAGACATAAACTAACTTGGTTCCTGGGGACCCCAGAGGAGCAGCAGGAACTGTTTGGTAGAGAATTATAGCTGTGGGTGAAATTAGATGTACTCTGAGCCCCAAGGCTGAGAGAAATAAAAAGCATTTTAAATGGAGTGTAGAATTCATATTCCTCAGTCACCTTCCAATAAATAAATCTTGTACCATTTTTTTTTCTGTAAACAGTGGTTACACTCAGCTTCTATTGTCTCCACATTCCATATGCCAATTGGCAAGGAGGGGCAGGGTCGTACTGGGGAGGGAAGGAAGAAATCAGGGTGTGCCTGAGGTTGGGGCGGCGGGGGCTGGAATCATGGTGGCTGCCCTGGAGGTGTCCTCAGCTTTAAGGAAGCGTGAGGAGTGTCTCTTGGTCATAGACCCACCCTGGACATCCCTCAATGGATGCCCGAGGCAAGGGGCCTGAGATGGAAATACCAGTCCCCAAGTATTGAGACCCTGGGGTCCAGGGCCTTCGGTCATGGAGGACAGGGCAGCTGTCTGGGTCCCCTTCTCCTGGAAGATGAGCATCCACTGCCGGGGGACTGGGTGGGGGAGGGCCCTGCTTGCCTGGCCACGGCAGCTTCTGTTGTTTCTGGTTTTCCAGGTGCAAAAGTGACATCTCCTTGTGGATCAAGATGCAGAAAACACAGAAAATCACACAAAAGAAAAATATCAGCTGAAATCCTGGGGGTGGGGGGGAATCACTGTTGGTATTTTGGTAATTCTCCTCCCAGACTTTCTTCATTGTGTATATGCACATAAATAAATATATGTTTTATAAGAAAGAAATAAGCTCTATGTTTGTGAAGTGCCCATCGCATACCAGGTGACCATCTAGGCATTTTGAATATATTATCTCTGATTCATATGATACAATACAATTCATACAAACCCAAGTTCATACAATAATCCTGCAAAAAAAAAGGACTTTGTATTAATGCGGGAGACCTGGGTGTGATCCTTGGCTTGGGAAGATCCCCTGGAGAAGGGAAAGTAATCTGGCCTGGAGAATTCCAAGGACTGTATAGTTCATGAGGTCAGAGTTGGACATGACTAAGTGACTTTCACTTTTACTTTCGGTAGAATATTGATACTCAGTTCAGTTCAGTCACTCAGTTGTGTCCAACTCTATGACTCCATGGACCGCAGCACACCAGGCCTCCCTGTCCATCACCAACTCCCAGAGATTACTCAAACTCATGTCCATTGACTTGGTGAGGCCATCCAACCATCTCCTCTTCTGTCATCCCCTTCTCCTCCTGCCTTCAATCTTTCCAAACATCAAGGTCTTTTCAAATGAGTCGGTTCTTTGCATCAGGTGGCCAAAGTATTGGCGTTTCAGCTTCAGCATCAGTCCTTCCGATGCACACCCAGGACTGATTTCCTTTAGGATGGACTGGTTGTATCTCCTTGCAGTCCAAGGGACTCTCAAGAGTCTTCTCCAACACCACAGTTCAAAAGCATCAATTCTTTGGCGCTCAGTTTTCTCTATAGTCCTGATACTAGAGAAACAATATTGGCTCTCGTTTCCTTTGCACTTCTTGTATACCTGGCAGGTTCTGCTGAGCACGGACCTGAATGATCTCATGTAATGCCCTCTCCAACCCTGGAAGGTGGGCCCCACTGTGACCCCTCGCCCAGGGGAGAGGCCGTGTCCAGGGCCACAATGGAAGCAGGCAGCAGAGCCATGATGCAAAGCCAGGTCAGCCTCACACAGAGCGCGCGCCCCCAGGCATCTCCAGACAAACCTTCGGTGCAGCCAAAGCCAGACTACAGTGGGCAGCCCCCACCTCCTCCACTTGACCCACCTGCTTTCCCACTCACACTAGCCCTTCTTCTTGAACCTGCAGGAATTGTCCATTTACCAGAGTCAAAGGCTGCCCGGACCCTGCCAGTTCACAAACAGGAAAACAGCAAATAAAGAGGACAAAGACCATGGGTTGGGCTCAGACAAACATGACTGCAGTCCCACGTGGGCCACTTAATGAGCTGTGTGTCCTTAGGGATGTCACTGCCCCTTTCTGGGCCTCACAAGCCTAAGCTGGAAAATGGAGATACTAAGACTACTCACTCTACAGGGCTGTTGTGAAGACCAAATGAGATCATTACATGCAACTCTTCTCTGGTACCTGCAAAGGGCTCCAAAATGTTAGCTGCCTTTCAAGTTAAGAACGAGGCACCAGAAAAAAAAAAAAAAAAGCCTAAAGAAATGATAAAAACAACAGAAAAGAAACAGAGAAAGAAAAAAGCCAGAACAACAAAATCAGGACACTAGGGCACATATCCTGGCTCCTCCTCCCCTCTCTCTGTTCCCACTTCCTTCTCCGTCCTCTATTTAATTAGCTGCAGGTACCCATTATACAGAAGGCTGGGGAGGAGTGACTGAAAGCCAGCGGCTGACCCGTAAGAAACAAAGAAAGAAAAAGAAAAGCTGGCCCTTCCCAGAGCTCCTTAACACACACACACACACACACACACACAGACACACACACACACAGACACATAGACACACACACAGACACACACACACACACACACACACACACTTTTCTGTTTGCTCCTGGGGCCAGTCCTCCCATCGCCCTATGACTCTTTTTTCCCCACTAAGGGAGTAAATTTATACAGAAATACACTTGGAGGTATGGGTTGGTGTTGTCTTTAACTGATAAGATTCTCCACCCACGCAGGTCGAGGAGAGACAAGGAAGGCTTGGGACCAAGGTCTGCCCCAGCTGCCCGAGATCTGGGGTCACTCAGTGGCACCTTGGGCAACAGCAGCCCAGGAGGCCTTCCTGAGCAAGGAGGGCAACAGAAGGATCTGGAGAGATGGACAGGTCTGGACAAGGAGGAGGACTGTGGGCTGCAGCCCTGGGTTCAGCAGCCACAAGATCAAATCCCAGGTTACTTACTGACTCCCATGGAACTCTCAGCAAATCCATTCCTCTCTCTGGGCCTCAGCTTCCCCGTCTGCAAGATGGGTATGATAACATTCCATTGGAACAGCAAAGGCTGTGCCCATGGGAATGAATGATGCAAATGAATAAATGACTGAATGATGAGCAAGTGAGTGGTTCCACGGCGAGCCCACAGCAGCATCTGACTCCGCAGTGGCCAGGACTCCCTTCTTCCGAGGGCCCTTGGTCATTTATTTTTGGTTAATTAAATGGTAAGATTTCATGTCTGATTATTTACTGCCAGCCAGCTTCATTACCGGCTCCCCCATAAATCACAGCAGGGGAGCTGGGCTCCAGCTCCCTGCCCCCATGCCTGTACCCCAGCAGATCTGGGCTTTAGAGGACCCTAGGAGAGGGGGAGTTGTGACACGTCCTGTCCCAGAAGGCTGTACAGAGACTCCTCCTGACCCGAAGGCACGCCACAGCCTCCTGACAGCAGAGTCTCAGAAAGGACTTGTGCATTGCCAAGGGCCGCATCCAGAAGATTCGACCCTGGCAGGTCGCCACTCCACACCCTTCACAAGTCAGAGCTCACTGCCATGATTAGACCCACTCTCACAGAGGAGGGTACCAAGGCTGGTGGGGGCAGGAGCAAGATTAGAACCCAGGTCAGGCCCTGGGGTCTGTGCCCCAATCACCCTGCCTCAGTGTCAGGGAAAGCACAGACTTCAGAGTCACACAGACCCAGATTCAGATCCCAGCTCTAATGTCTACACCTGTTTGAGCTTGAGCAAGTGCCTTCATGTCTCTGGGCCTCTTTCCCTAGTTAGGAGGTGGGCATTCCCACATGGGCATGGTGGGTGCTCTGGAAACGCTGAGTACAAGAAGACCCCAAGGGACAAAGGCGCCTCAGTGTCCCTCTGCTCCAGCCTTTGCCACTGGACACAGGAGAAAGAGAAGGAGTGGAACAGAACAAAGGCAGCCAGCTCCCTTATCTGACCATGACTCCAGGAGGTGGGCAGGGGCCATGCGCCTGGTCCAAAGGCCCACCCCAACCCACAGCAACAGCCACTCACAGAATGAGTGCTCTGTTTATAGCTGCTGGATGACTGAACAAATCAGTGAAGGAACAAACCAACAAACTGAAGACTAAATACAAGAGTGGATGAATGAATGAACAATCAGATGACAGAACAAATATATAAAGGAATGAACAGACATCCAGAAAGTCATTGAATGAATGAATGAAAAATTGGATGGAGGGAGGGATGGATGGCGAAACATGAGAGCAAAAAATTGATCAGATAAACAGCTAAATGAATGAAAGAATGAATAAACAGAAAGGAAGCGGGGGTTGGGGGAGAGGGAGGGAAGGAAAGAGGGAGGAGAAAGGGGAGGAAGGGGAAGAAAAGGACAGGCAGTGAGAGCAGGCCTACGCAGAGCAGCTCCCCAAAAGCAGTGGTCCTCTGCCGGCCCCCCTCAATCCCCGCCCCTGCACCACAGCCCAAGGCAACCACAATGCAGCCTCCCCAGCAGGTCTAGAGCCCAGGGGGCCCCCTCGCTGGCAGCCTTGAGAGCCGGCTGGGGGCAGATGGGCTTTGCCAAGCCCCCGGCCTCGTCTTTAACTATTACATTAAGCATCTGCTTTGCCATTCACGGCTCGGATAGCATTTTACCCCTGAGATATTTGATTTTATTACCTTCCAGGGAGAGGGCCAAGCAAGTGTTCTTATTGATTTGCACATTAAATATATTAGTAATAAAACAACATCTCCGTAAACCAATTGTAAAATCAATATTAATTGGTACCAAAATATCACAAGTAGTTGAATTACAATTAAGACAGGGGGTGAGCCGGGCCTCAGGGCACAGGGTGCTGAGGACCCAGGAGTGAGAGGGGTCGGGGGACCAGATGTCAGTGTCAGGCCGCCCTGAGTTCCTCTCTCTAAGCCTCAGTTTCCTCATCCGCTCAAAGGGGATAATGCCTCTAACAGCCAACCTTTGGTGTGGACAAAATGAGGTCATGCGTGCACAATGCCTGGCAGCAGCAGGTGCCTGAGAAACATTCTCCTCCTCCTCTTGTCTTTGCCTTTGCTGCAGACAAGAGTAAGTCATTCCCACTATTGTAAGAACCGGCAGTATTGGCAGCAGTGGGGGGAGAGAGGCGTGGGGAGGGAAGAGAATAGCAGGAAAGGCAGGGAACTGTGAGGTGTATGCTAGTCTAGGGGGACCTGGGATGACTTCCACAGGAAGTGACTGAAAACTAAGACCTGGGAGCTGGGAGAAGAACTGAGGGAGGGCACTCGATACATTGAAGGGAGGCCAGGGGCCACGATGCTCTTTTTACTATTCAAATATGAAAAAGCATGCAAATCAGGGGCACAGCTAATCCCCTGCAAAGGTCTGAGGTGCTGGCATAGGAGTTAGGGGTGAGCAGGGGACCCTGGGTGTCAGGCTGGACTGGGCACTTCAAGAGACCCCTGAAGGCCAGGCAGGCCAGGCTGTGTTGGCTGCACCAGGATTGGGGTGCGCGTTTACTGGGGAGGACACTGCCTCCCAGGGCCAGATTCAGGGGCATTGGCTAACTCTCCCAGACCTGAAGGAAACCATCCCGAGGGTCACGGTGGAGTCACCACAACAGCCACAGAAGGGCCATCCTCTCCAGCCCCAGCCTGTGCCACTCACAGCCCCCGGTTCTCCCAAGGTGCCCAGGTGACCCCGGAGGCACTGCGTGTGGGCTCCAAGCACCCGTCCTCCTGGCTCCCTAGTCTGTGTACATAGATATGTATGTCTGTATGTTTCTGGTTGGTTGGTTGCTAAACTTCCTCAGTAACAATCACATTTGATCCTCACGACAGTCCTACAAGGAAACTTTAACCATCACTTCCATTAAACAGATGAGAAAACTGAGGCTCAGAGAGAGGGAACTGCCCCAAGTGTACAGCCAGCAAGTGGTGGGCTACAATTCCAACCAAGATCTGACTCCTGAGCCCATGCTTCTCTCCTGCTCCTCATACCCATGGGGACGGTGAAGCGGGTGGAGACTGCTCAGACATCTCAGCCACCGACACGTGACTCTGGCTCTGCTCCAAAACCCAGATAGGAGCCATAGTGCCCCCCAGGGCCCTTCCTCCAGCGCTGCGGACGATGGCCTTTCCAGCAGCCCATGATGCTCCGGGTTTCCTTGGCTCTTTACCGATGGCAATAATGAGAATACAAATATTAATGCTGCTACATATAACTATTGAGGAAGGGCCTTGCACTCTGCCAAAAACTTCACCTACATCTTCTGATTTGAAAGACTGCAGATCATAAGGATTCAATTTACATTTTCTGGTCAGAACCACTTCAGTTTAAATCTCAGCTCAGTCACTACTGATTGTGCAACTGGATTGGTCAGCTATGGCCGTAGAAATGTGCATAACAAAGTACTTCAAAACTCAGTAACTTACAGTCATACATATGTATTGCCACACTCATGGGTCTGCAGGTTGGCTGTGGTTTAGGCAGTCTAAGCAGGGCTTGGCTAAGAGCCTCTGCTTCAGGCTGAGAGTCAGATTCAAGCCTGCTCTTCGGGTCTCTGCATTCTAGAACCAGCGTCTACACAGGGCATGTTCCCATGGCAATGACAGGAGAGCACAAGCCAAATGAACCCAATCAGCACCTTCAAACCACTGCTCACGTTACATGCATAACATTGCACCAGCTACAATGAGTTACATGGCCAAGCTCAACATCAACAGGTCAGGGAAATACACCTCACCCATGCTGGGAGTGGAATCAAAAATCTGCTGAATTAGCATCCAAACTATCACAATAAACTTGGGCCTCTGTTTATTCATCTGTAAAATGGGGATATTACCAGTTTGTGTCTTATTGAGTAGCTGGGTGGCATCACTGAAGTCATACATGCCGTGGTCCCCAACCCTTTCGGCACCCGGGACCAGTTTCAAGGAAGACAATTTTTCCACGGACCTGGGTGAGGGATGGTTTCAGGGTGATTCAAGCGTCTTAGACCTACTGTGCACTTCATTTCTATTGTTACTACATCAGCTCCACCTCAGATCATCAGGCATTAGATCCCAGAGGTTGGGGACCCCTGACGTACCCAGAGCTCTTAGCACACTGCCTGCTATGTAGCAAGTTCCCAAAACAGGGTAGCTCTTATGAGCAGTAATAGTAACGATTCTCTCAGCTTTGAAGCCAGAGATGGTGTCCCCCCTTCTCCTACTCCAACACCCCCAGCCTATGTCATCCCATGGGCTTGGGATGCCAAGCCCATGCCCTGTGTTCCAAACCAGATTGCACCACTGACACGGCCTCATCCTCCACGGACTTGGCCAGTGAACCCAAGGCCGTGTGGGCAGTGACGCTCGATCTCACCTAGTTTAAATCAGGAGCTGAGTCAGCAGTAAAGCACTCAGTTTGAGCGTAGGACATCCCCTGGCCTAAGCCTCGGCCTCAACAAGCTTTCCAAGGACCAAGGCTTCCTGATGCTGCAGGGCTTTGTTCTCTGGCCCCAGGATGTTGGCAGCCTCAGGGGGTGGAGGAAGCTGGTATTCTGGGTCCCCCACTTTATCCAGGCCATTTCCTGGCTGACTGACTAGCAGCCAATCAAATGCTGTGTCTGTGCCCAGAGCTCACCCCAGGAGACTCGTGAGAGCCCTTCCCTGACCAGCTCCCACAAAACCAGGCCAGTCCCCTTTAGTCTCTCACTACACACAGTGCTTGGATCAACGACGACTCAAGGGTTATTGGACACGTGTTCAAATTCTGCCTCCCTGCTCAGAAGGCAGGGACCAGGTCTGTCTTGTCACTGCCGGACCCCAGCGCTGCGCCTGCAGGTGGAACCTCTATGGCTGTGCTCAGGCATCCCTTGGTTACAAGAACACGGCCCTTACACCCTGGCCAAGAGGTGGTGAGGACGGGGAAAGGGGGACTGGTATTGCCAGGGCCCTGAAAGTGGTAGGACAGGCAGCCGGACCCCACGAGGCAGCAGGGCCTGAACAGACGGGCACTGGGTTCAGAGAGCAAGCCTGCTCCCTGCCTTCACTCAGGCTCTCTGCTTCATTCTCCTCCCTCTGCGTGCTGCCTGGCCTTAACCCTACATAACCTCAGACACCCAACAGAAGACAGCCAGACTCTGTGACTCAAACGCAAACTTCCAGTTCCTAGAAAGAGACTCTGGTTGGCTCCAGATGCCAACACTCAGGTGTCCTCTGGCTCCGTCACTGCCCAGGCCACCCCTGGGACCGAGAAGCACGTGTGCCTGCTCAGCCACTCAGCCATGTAAGAGTCTGTGTGACCCCATGGGCTGTAGCCCACCAGGCTCCTCTGTCCATGGGATTCTCCAGGCAAGAATACTGGAGTGGGTTGCCATTTCCTACTTCAGAGGCTCTTCCTGACCCAAGGATTGAACCCGCATCTCCTGCATTGGCAGGTGGATTCTTTCCCACTGAGCCACTAGGGAAGTTTAGGGGCTGAGACCAATCTCAAAAGGGAGTGAGCTTAGCAAACACCCGAAAGATGGCACTCCCTCAGCCTCAGATTCCTCCTTTGTGAAATGGGGTTGTTGTGAATGTCAAGTACTCTAGTAGTAGAACAATAATTCTCACTGTTGTCACAGAAGCCAGCAAGTCCCAGACTTTCTCTGTGCCCGGCACTGTGCTGGGTCCTGTGGCTGCATGATCTGATTGAATCCTCAGAACAGTCCTTCGAGTTTGGGGCCTCAATTGCTGCTACTTTACAGAGAAGAATACTAGGGAAGTAAAAGAGCAAGGGACTGTGCAAGGTCACACAGGACTGGGATTCCACAGTATGTCTCTCTGGCTCCCCAGGCCTGCATTTCCCCTCCCCTCCCAGCTCCCTCTTTGCTAAGGGAGCCGAGGGACCCCAGGAGAGGGCCAATGTGAAAGCACTTTGCAAACACCAGGAAGAGCCATGTTTGTCACACCTTGTTGAGGACTCTTATCACCCAGACTGCAAGCAACTCCTGTTCTTGTTACACTCTCCAGCTTCCCCTGGCTCCCCTCCCGTGGCTGCCTGCCCAGAGTCCTGGGCAGCACACATACTCGAAAAGTACACATTTCTCAGAGCAAATGGCCACCACCTGCATCAGTGGATGGCTCCTCACCCCCACCTGGAGGAACCATAGCTGCCACTTGAAACCTGGGGCCCAAATGGCCCCACCATGGAAAGATGCCCACTGGAAGGTTTGGTTTCCATCCCAAAGAACCATGGGGAGGGGTCAGCTCTTCTTTTCCTCATTTAATTGGTCTGAAGATATCCATTTTCTCTGCTGGCATCTCATGTTGGGGAGGGCAGGCTGTAGGGAAAGGGGCGCAGGAGGGGCACTGAAGTTCAGAGCTGGGGCGATGACCATGGGCGAGCTGTTCGGGATATGCCTGACTTCTTAGCTGTGAAGTGGAGGAGTCAGGGGTCTGGGAACTCAGAGCTTTACTGAGCTCCAGCCTCAGGCTCAGGACACTCCACCTCCCCTCCTGGCTGAGAACAGCCCAACGCAGCCAAGCCTCAGGGCCCACAGTATGAAGGCTCCCACAGAGACCTCAGCTCCCAGAGCGCTGGAACTTGCAAGAGTGCAATGAGTGGAGTAAGGATGCACCCTCAGCCAGCATGGCCCCCAGTCCCCACCTGGGCCTGCCTGTGTGTGCAGGGACGTGCACGCCTGTGCATGGATAAATAGGAGTGCATTTATCTGTGGGCCTCAGAGGTGTGCCTGCCCATGCCTGGGCATGTGGAGTGCACTCTCGAGTTCGCAAACGTGTGTGCATGTTTGCAGATGCGTGTGTGTGTCTATAAGCATGGCATGGCACACGTGTGTCTTTGGGTGTGTGCCACCCAGGACTGCCTTTGTGCATCTGTATGCTGTCATGTGTTTGAGACACGTGCATCTGACAGTGAATGAATGTGCTTATTTGCCTGGGTGTGCACATAGGGGAAGCCTAGAAGCTGACCTCTGCTGCCTTGGTCCAGCTAATCCTGCCTCCCTGCCCAATTTCAAGCTTTCTCTACATTGAAAAGGCTTAGTGCAGTGATTTGCTATTAATTATTGTTTAAGTTTTGGGTTTTTTTTTTTCTTTGAGAACTGCCACCTCTGCAGCAGTTCCCAGCTGTACTTTGATAAATCATTCCAGCTGCTGGGATTCAAGCAACCTTAAGAAAAGAGGAGCACAGAACACCCTCCTCCTGCCCCCTCCCTCCTTCCCTCCCCACCTCAGCCCTGTGGCCAGCAAGGCCCAGGGAGGAGAAGGCAGAGGGTTGGCAGTCTCACCCCGGTTTCCCCAGTCCTGCAGCCTCTCTCTGGGGGCCTGGCGTTTGGAGCCCACCCCCTACCCCCCCCCACCCCACCAAGAAGACAGCAACTGCAGAAGAGACCCAGGCCTCTCCTTGGGGGCTGCTGTGAAGGTGTCAGGCATCTCCCTCCCAACACCCCCATGTTGTAAATAATGCTGGAAATGAGTAGTTTTTGAAGAGTGTCCAGTGGGATTCTGGAGCCTTGTTTTAATTATACAAAACCAGCATGGGTGCTTGGGCAGATGTTAGCACTAATTGTTTTGAAAGCGAGCCCT